>NW_025334030.1:1980000-2640000 GCF_019186645.2 Phyllostomus hastatus
CTTTTTCCCTGAAAAGTGCTCCATGGAGCTGAATAAACACAGTTGTGGGAGGCCAACTGGTGACATAAGTTAATTAATAACCTGTCACACAATCAGAGAATAGTAATAATTTATTTTCACTGTTGCATTAACTGAAAGTTGCTTTTTGCCAACTGGGTGTGCTGGGGGAAAAGATGCTAGAACATCGCCACTTGACATATACCTTATAAAGGGTCAGTATTTTATTTATTTACTTATATATATTTTAAAGATTTTATTTATTTATTTTTAGAGAGAGGGGAAGAGAGGGAGAAAGAGAGGAAAAGAAACATCAATGTATGGCTTTCCTCTCACCCCACCCCCCACCCTACTGGGGACCTGGCCCATAGCCCAGGCATGTGCCCTGACTGGGAATCAAACTGGTGACCCTTTGATTCACAGCCCACACTCAATCCACTGAGCTACACCAGCCAGGGCTAAAGGGCCAGTATTTTAATTGGGAGATCGTATATAAGCTGTGCCATTGCTTTTACCATGCATGTTGTTCTGGATTTAATTCAGAAAGGAATTACCCCCATATCTTGGTTTTAAGAGAGAGGGAACTAGTAGATAGGGAAAATGCCATCTTTTCTCAATAGAACTCTGAAAATATTACCTATTTATTATAAATTTAATTTTGCTTAGGTTTACCAGGACTTAATACATAATAAATGTTCTGGCATAATGCATTATGAGCATACATTCTTTGAAAACATTCATTGAGGTCCTAATATGAGCCAGGCATTGTGCTAGGAATTAATTACATATTGTTCACCTGTTCTCTGACTTTGTGAAATTTATAACCTATCATTACAATCTAATTGTTGAGATGAACACCTGCAGACAAAACCTATGGGTCTAAAATGGCCTGATTATAGAACAAATCCTCACATCCTTCTGAGGAGCTTGAATGACATAAATGGTATTTAGAAGCTAACTGGTCTTTCTTTTCTCTCATATATGCTGATTGTTTTTCCTCTACTAATTTGATCTGTTGATGTCTTGCTCTTCCTGAAAATGTACATGTCTGCTTAAAAATCTCCCTAATTTCTACTGTTTCATTAATGTTATCTTTAAAGTAGCTAGCAGGAAATTGTCATCTTTTAACATAGCTATAGTTGAGACTAGCTTCTTCTATATAACATTAATTCATTTATTAATAAGATGGAAAGCAAGTGATTGGTTTAAGGCATATTATCACACTTGTTGATAGAAAACAGATCAGAAATTGGTATAAAGGAGGGCTCTGGTGGTCACCCCACGTGATTTAATTTGGTTAGGGCACTCCAGAGTGTCGCTCTTCTGTCTTCACACCAACTTCTTTTGGCAAACTTCCATCTGGGGTTCAAGAAATCTCTGACAACTTCACTTACAGAGCTGAAAATGTCATGGAGAACCGAAGAGCTTTTGATGCAACTTTGGAAGACTCCATGCTTTATGCCACATTCTAATAGTCTGCCCAGTGTTGACCCGCCTGCCCCAACTAATGTCACCATGAGAAGACCAGGTCTGGAAGGCACTGAACATGCTTCTCTTTCTCTAGCATCAATTATAAAACATAGTAGTCAAGTATGCTGTTTAGTCTGACTGTGTTCAGGCAGGGTCCACTAGGTGTGAGCTATAGGATCCTGAGTAAACTGCAGTCTAGAACTGTAAATTGAAGACAAGGAGCATCCCTACCACAAAAGATGCCTGGGAGGGTTAAATAAGCCAATGTCCAGCACCTCCCTCAGTGCTTGTCAGATAACTCTACTCAGTGCATTTTAACTGTGATGTTTTTCCCCAAGGCATCAGAGCATTAGCTTAGAGGCACTTGCTGTGATTCTGTGAGCTCAGTACAGCAAGGGGCAACGTGGTGTAGTGACACTTTTTGATAACAGGGTCTCAACTGATGGGTTCAAGTGGGCTGCAAAATTGATTGCCATCTGATTATTTACCTGTTAGCAAGACTACAGCCTGGCTATGAAAAGCATGGCACTGAGAAGCAGTCCTAGCTGTTAAGAAACACAGTCTACCTCTTTCAGCAATACACATGCCTAGCACGCAGCAGGCTCCCAATTCAATGCCTTCATTGAGGCAGAAAGTCACATGAAGTACATGAAGACTAACCAATGAAATGAAGTTCCAAAGATTAGACAATGTCACTATTTCCTTTCAACGAGGATCAACAATCTGGTCTAAATCTACAAGACAGAAAGAAAAGAGCACATGTAATTTATAAATGCCAATTTAGAAATACCAGTGCTGGGGGTCATGCCTTCTAAATTCCCCTCGTCAATTTCTACAAGACACCACAGAGTAGCACATATCTTTCTTGTTAACATTTCATGGAATTTTTCCATAAACATACACTTGTTCTTGTTGTCAACATTTTGTCCTGTCACTGCAACAGATGGCTTTACACTGGAGCATATGAAAATATTAAATACTTTATAAGACTGTGGAAATATGAAATGCCTTTGGAGGAACGAATCGCTCCATGAGTAATGTAAAGCATCCATGCGAGATTCTGTTAGAAACAGGTACCTTTAAATTGCTTTGTTGAGTAGACATGGTCACCATCAATTCCACATCTTCATGGAAGAGAGACAAACAATGAGGTGCTCGGCTTGTCACATGACAGATTTGGGCCATGCCGAAAAGGCAGAACAGACTGCTGTTGAGAGCTGTGAAATATTGCAGTGTGGAACCAAGGGAGGGTTGTGAAATCTACTTCTTGGAGATCTAAAAGCCAGAAGAAACCTCCATCTGTCTGAGATGGTCAAATAAAGTGAGCTTAAAGACAGAGCAGTGACTTGCAGGACAGTGAAGGCAGCTAGCTGAATGCTCTATATGCCCAATTTCATTTATTATTACTTTTCAGAGCCAGAGTGATTGCCATCTCAGCCATCTGGGAAGGTATGACCAACAGATCTGGGTGGATGGGGTTCAGATCACTGAATAGTGGTGAAAATGAGGGGTTCAGGCCAGACTGCCTAACTGACACTAATTGTATCATTTTGCCAAGTTCTCTACACATTTTTTTTTGGTCTGATTCTTCATCTACAAGTGGGGATGATAGTAGTGTGTACATTGTAAGGCAGTTGGGAGGACAAATGAGTTAGCAAACACAACATGCTTGGAATACAGCCTGGCATATGCTGGATGTGACATAAATGCTGGCTAGTCTCTACATTTAGTACTATGTTTATGTAGAAATAAACATTAAGATGTGGGTAAGATTTTCTATTTTTTCTTTTATTGGTTTGTGTCTCACCAGAATTGACTTCCAATGGGCACAACATATTAATGTTTTACATAATGTGCATTAGTCAAAATTGCCAAAGCCCACTCCTGGGCATTTATCCCAGAAGAGGAAAATGACTGCTTACAAAAAAAAAACAAAAAAAAAAACACACACACAAAACCTTTACACAAATGTTCACAGCAGCTTTGTTTCTGATAGCCAAAAACAGCCCAGATGTCCTTCAACAGGTAAATGGTTAAACAAACTGTGGTACACACAACTTACCAGGAAATACTATGGTGTTAAAAAATGAAAAAAAAAAAGGCCTTGGCCAGTGTCACTCAGTTGGCTGGAGTGTTGGTTCATAAACCAAAAGGTTGAGGGCTCAATCCCTGGTCAGGGCATGTAAGGGAGGCAACCAATCTGTTTTTCTCTTCCACATTAATATTTCCCTCTCTCTTTCTCTTTCCCTCTCACTCTTTCTCTCTCCCTCTCCCTCTCACTCTCTCCCCTGCCCCTTCCTCTCTTTCTAAAAGAAATGAAAAAAACGTCCTCAGGTGAGAATTTTAATTTAAGTATCATTTATCCTATTAGCAGTTATTCCAATTTCCCCCCCTTTGCCCTCCTCTGTCCAGGCCACTCCTCACTCCCACAGTCCACCTCCACACCACTGTCCATGTCCATGGGTCATCATACATGTTCTTTGACTTGTCCCTTCCCCTTCCTTCCACCATTCCCCCCTCCACCATTTCCTTTGGCAGCTGTCAGTCTGTCCCCTGTTGGGTGAGGATTTAAAAAAAGGAAAAAATTATTGATATAAGTAATAACTCCAGGTAAATATAATGAGCCATGTACAAAAAATTTAATACTGCATCATTCCACTCATACAATATTTTAAACAACAGAATTTTAGAAATGAAAGACAGATTAGTGTTTGACAGAGTTTAGGGATGCGGTGGGTGATGGTGAATGGAGGGATTCTTGTGATGAAAGTGCTCAGTACCTTACCTGTGGTGGTAAATTCATGAACCTACATGCACAATAAAGTTTTCTAGGACTAAATACACATGTGCAAGTGAGTGCTAGTCAATCTGGGGAAATCTAAGTAAGTTTAGTGGGTTGTAGCAATGTTAATATCCTGGATGTGATGTGATACTATGGTTTTGTAAAATATTACTACTGGGGGAAATTGAGCAAAGTGTACAGGGGTCTCTCTGTGTTCTTTTTTATTGATAGATTTTGATAGAGAGAAAGAAAGAAAGAAAGAGAGAGAGAGAGAGAAATATCGATTTGTTGTTCCACTTACTTATGTGTTCACTGGTTTATTCTTGAATGTGCCCTGACCAGGGATTGAACCTGCAACTTTGGTATATTGGGATGATGCTCTAACTAAAAGGGCTACTTGGCCAGAGCTCTCTCTGTATTCCTTATTATGACTACCTGCCACCTTACATCTACAATCACCTTAACAGAAGTTTCTATTATAAACATTGCCAAAGCCTAAATAAAGGTGAGGAAACAATGTTTTTCAATCCATGTAAGTGACAGACCAACGTGCTCCCTGCTTTTTAAGAGTCACCCTGAATCTCTAGACACACTGTGAAACTATTTAATAAGTATAAACATTATTTTTCTATGTAATGATGCTTAAGCTACACTGATTAGTTCTAGGTTTTGTGTGTTCAGCTGCTACATTTCAAGGAACTGAGATCTGCCGAGTGAAGTGCACAGGTTTCTGAAGCAATCTGAACAGTGCCAGCCTCTTTCTGAAGTATTTTATTATTCTGAGCCGGACCCACTGAATCTCCCAAGGTATGAAGTTCAGTTCGAGATAAAAATATTTTATCTGCTCTTACAGCAAATTGAAAGGCTATATAAAGGGTTTTGTTACTGCAGTGTTTTCATAAATATATAGTAAACATCCTTCACAGTAGGAAATGCAGCCCAAAATACAATTTTCCTATACAGCCATTCACGTGGCTTGCACAGGAAGATGAAATGACCCAGAGATGAATAAAAAAAATAATAGTATACAACTTTTAGCAGCCTACAGTCCCTGACAGACACACACAGCTGGGAGGATAAGGATCATGATTTGTGGTGCCTCTGATGAATGACAAGTGTCTGCAGCATCCAGAGAGTTTCGGTTTCCTCTGTGGCCAAACCATTACAGTTAACACTTACTTGGCTTCATCATTTTCAGAAATTGCCAACAGTCAGCCACACCATTTCAGAGCAGATACCTACCCCCAAATTCTAGCACATAATTTCAAATCAAACAACTTTTAGAATTCTTTTTTTTTAAATTCCTTTAAGTCCCTCTTAAGCACATTTTCAAAGCAATTTGGGTTGCCTGCATCTAACACACAAGATCTATGCTGATATCTAAGCTGATTTATGTCAGCTTCGGGTGATGGGCTGATCACAGGTTGTAGGAAAAATAAAAGTGCTTTTTTAAAACAAAATGTTTTTATTATGTAAGTAGAGACTGTGCATTGAAAATAAAAATGATTAGAGGTATAATCCTTTATTAACAGCTTCACTGAAGAATAATCGGCATACAACATAACTGTACATGTTTAATGTGTATAATTTGATGCGTTTGGACATAGGCATCCACCCATGATACTACCACCACAATCAAGGTAATAAACACAACCATCACCTCCAAAAGTTTTCTTGTGTCCCTTTTGTGTGTATGTGTGTATGTTAAGAACACTTAACATGGCACCTACCCTCTTAATGATTTTTAAGTGCATAAGCCCATGCTGTTACCTGCAGGGACTGTGTTGTACAGCAGACACCTAGAGCTCATTCATCTCGCATAATCTTAAAAGCAAAACTTGCATCTGCCCCTGCTCCCTTCCCAGTCACACTCCTCAGTAACTACAAAGGTAACGCTCCCTTTGCTGTCTTTTGCAGCTTCACCATGTATATAAGATGTTCGCATTGGTATGTTTGTTTGCTAACAAAGTTTTCAAAATGCTTTCTGAAATTTTGACTTTTGATCACTTACAACACTTCAGGCAACATCTCAGTTGATGCAGACCCACCTTGTTCCTTGAATGCTTCTTGGCATCCTATTATTAGGCAGTTAGTTTGGTTTACTTTTTCCTCCCAATGTACACTGTGCTGCAGTCAATTTGTATTTGTGCAACCTTGAGCAATTACATAATTCTAGAGGTGCAAAGGATATGCATTTTTTAAAATTAAAATTTCCAAACTGTCTTCCACAATAAAATGTATCATTCCACACTTTATCCAACAGTGTACAAAATGCATATTTCCTCAAATATATTGTTTTCCAATGTGACATGTGAAACATTTATATATACAGACTGAACATTCACATATATACAAATATATACACACATATATACATGTATGTACATATAACCATATGTTCACTTATTTGCTGGTATTTGCATTTTTCTGTAAAATATATGCATGCTTCCTTCTGTATCATTAGTCAGCCTGTCTGTCTACTTATCCATTCATCCATTCATTTATCCATCCATATATTCTGCCAAGATTATAAGAAGGTGAATGCTAATAGGAGGACCACAGGGACTTCCTAGGACTAAACAAATTTGATCTATGTCAGATTCATTTTTCCAATGTTAGAACAAATATTCTAGGGACTTTGAGTTAAAAAGAGAGAGAAATAAAGTCATAAGGTTTCAAATTTGATTACCCATCTATCTACTCACTAGTTGTTAGCAACCCTAGAAAAATCACCTCAACTCTCAGTCTCCAGGCCATGAAAAATGGGCATAAAGGAACAATAGGAACATCTACATTATATGGCTTCTGGAGCATTCAATTTAATAATTTCTATCCAGATATTATCACACTGCAAACACTCAACAGTATCAGCAGTGATGATAATGAAGCATAATTCTGTATATTGAACAATTAGCTAGTACATTAAAACAAAACCTGTTTTTTTTTCTATCAGCAGCAGAAGTTGAAGCCTAAACCACTGACAACATTGATATGAACTACATTTTTAGCTCCCTGGGCAAATTTTATAATAAGGACTCAGCAGAAGCCCATTTTCCCCTTGTAGGAAGCACTCTTTTTAATGGCACACAAAGTTGATCACTGGTTGTCTTTATTTTAAAAGGAATATTCACATTAAATGTGAAAAAGTTAGAAATGAGTTCCACTGGATATGGAATTTAAATGGCTATTTTAAATCCAGTTTCTTATTTTCTTCTTTTAGCCAATTAAGCAAGATACATGTATTTTCGCACTGTAGACTAACAGACAACGCATATAAAACTTATCCGATGGTCTTAGTTATGTGAGTTCATTCCCATTTATTCACCATTGAACAACAAATTCTGGTTTAATTTCAAACCATTTCCTGGACCAACACTTAGACAGAATAGGTATTCCACAAAAGCCAATTTGACTGTATTAAAAGAAATTTGATGATAATGGATCCAGCATCAGTCTTTTGACAGTTCTAAAATGGGATTCACTCCTCACTTTCTTTGTGCAAATGTAAGTTCATTGGGCCTGAAATATACAGGAAAAGCTATAACGATGTCCACTTCCAGTTCAGTTCCTGCACTGAAGGAACTGAGATTGGCGGAGGGTAGGTCAAGAACCCTTTTTTATGCCTTCAGCATTGCTCGGCGGCCAGACCAAAGTTGTCCAATAGGCATGACCCCTTCCTTCTCACATGAAAAACATCTGTGCCTTGCCCATCCATTCTGTGGTTCTGAATCTTCAAGTTTTGGGGGACAATGCACAGAGAGCTATGTACTGACACATGAGTAATATATACCTGAGTCAGAAGGCTGAGGAGGCAGTTGGCATGGAACTGACATCTGCCCCATTGGTGCTTTTCCCGGCCATAACCTCCTCTTCCTTGATACAAGATATCTCCTTTTAAATTGCAAACCCATCATAACCTTAATACAAAAATTTTAATATAGATTCTTCAATCCATTTATTCATTTACTCAATTGAAATTTATTGAGGTACTCCACTCCTATCTTGTTTTTTTCTTGAACAATCATGTATACATGTTTCATGGCAGACTTGCAAGCTCTTTTCTTCTAATGCAGAACAAAGTGTCAAACTCCACTTCTATTTAAAAATCTGGGCAAGTTGTTTTTCTCTTGATAGGTTTTACTACATGCTGGAAACCCAACAGAGAACGAGCCAGGCATGGTCACTCCCATAGTCTAAATGAGGGAAGATAAGCAGATTGACTTCAGCAAGATCAGGCTGGCCATCAATATGTCCACATGTACCATATCCTACTTGGTATGGACCACACTGGGCTTCCTAGAAAATTCTAAAAGTGTCAGTAAGCCAAGGAGTTAAGTTTCTTGATGACCCCTTAGGGGATCCAGCTGAATAATTTCTCTCTAGTTTTCCAATACCACAGTTAGTAGGGAATAAAACAGAGCTCATCCATCTTGTAATTACACCCTTCTGAATACTATTGTTTTCCTTTGATCGTTTTTGTTGTTGGAAGTGATTGCATAAAGAGGATTCAAAAGTCCTTCTGACCCTGGTCCAGTGCACTTTAGGAGTAGTTAAATAGTGAGAAATAAGACTGAGGGCATTATCATTCACTCTAATTCAAAAAGGATTAAGGCAGTGGTCTTGATCAACCAGCCCAAAATGAAACTAAAAATGTCTTTTGTTTCAAAACTCAAGTGAAGAAATTGCATAAACAGTTATGCTTCTGTGCATTTAGAAACTCAATTTATTAAAGAGAATGTCAAAGTGGTTAGGAGCACAGACTGTGAGTTTAAATCCCAGCTCTGCCACTCAGAAGCTGTGTGGCCTTAGGCAAATAAGTCAGCTTTTCTGGGCCATGGTTTTCTCCTCTGCAGAAAGTGAATAACAACAATATCAACCCCCAGGCTTGCTTTAAGGATTAAATGAATTAATATGTTAAAGCATTTACAACCATATGAAACACTAAGTGTTTATTAAGTAAATAAGCAAATAAACCTATATGCCAAACCCTTAAAAATAAGGAGGAAATAATGGTGTTTCTATACTGAAGAGGAAGAACAAATGTTCTTAGAATGACAGTCCCATGACTCATTTAGTGATGTTTTTCATTCCTCTTTTATTGACATCAGTACCTTAGAAAGAAATTTTATTTTCCAGAACTTGTCAGAGGTAACACTGAGTAAATCAAAGAAAAGTAGTCACTTAAACCACAATGACCAATGTCATATTTATAAGGAAAGATGCCAAAGTAGGCAGCTGTACAATTTTAGAGGCATTGTAAGAGAATATGGACTTTCTGACTTTGTATCATGATCCTATTTACAGTACCCAAGTGGAGATTTTGAAAATTAATAACTGAAACTTGTGTACCTTGTCCACTATTTTGAAAAATCAGACCATGTATATATAAGTCAGAACCACTGATATCACATAGGGCAGAATTTCTCCACCTCAGCACTACTATCATGATGGAATGGGTAATTCTTTATTGTTTGTGGATAGAAGGCTGTCTTTGCATCCTAGAATATTTAGCAGTATCTGTGGTCTCTACCCAACAGATGCGAGGAACACATTCTGTCCAAAGGTGACAACCAAATATGTTGCTAAATCTTGTCCCTGGAGAAGAAGGAAGTGATAGAAGTCCTCCGAGTTAAGAACCACTGGCTTAGGGCATCTGTTGAACCCCAACTTTGTGTATCTTTTTAAATTCAGATGAGTACATTTCAGTCCTATCTTTGTTTACTGGAGTCAGTAAAATCTGGAGTCTAATTGCTTACTCTAGTAAAAAAAAAACTTTGAAGATTACTTCCTTGTCTCTAAATTGTACCTACCTACCGCAGTCATGGTAAGGGCCAGAGAAAATATGGCAAAGGTCCAGTCCAATGCCCAATACAGAAGTAGCAAGTGCCGAGGCAGCATATTTTAATTCCTATTACCATTGAGGTGATCACAACAAAACTTTCATCATCCTCACCATTATAATAAATATGGAAGGCCTCTATTTATACATGCAAATAACTATGATAGCTACAACTGGTACTTTCATCTCATTAGTAAACAAGCAACTGATTTCCTCATGAGTAGAGATTTCAATTAAACAACAAAAAATATACCAATGGTCATGTAGCAAATGCAGATGCAGAATTATCATGAAAAGAAAAGGAAATGCTGGCAGCAGCCTTCCTAATATGAGTTCCTTAAGGGGTCCTCTTTCTCCAGCAAACATCAGGCACACAGACTACCTTGACTCATGTGGTTGTGGCTGTGTTTTGGCATTGGATTGAAAGTGTATGGGAGACTGTACTGAGGAACAGGATCCCTGATGGTTTGCGTCTGTGCATGCATGCTCTTTGTGTGATCAAGGTCCATCAAACCAGTCTAGAAAATTTAACCAACTAACCAACAGCTGCAGGGAATTCAATGCAGCTGGTTGTGACTACTAATTTCTGTGGATGTAATAAGGCCCAGTTTAAAGAACAATGAGCTTTGGCTAATTAGGTAAACAGGACTCCAGAATTCCAGACTCCATGCCTATAGACATAGAGAAAAAGTAACAAATATTTCCACCATTATGTAAAAAAAAAATACCATGCCATCCTGGAACGTGGATGCACTGTCTCTGCTACAATTATATCACTGGCCCCTGTGACATTGGGACTAGCTGAACGATTATTCACCACCAATTAATGTGAGGAAACTAACAACTGCTCTTCCTTTAAATCCAACTGAAATAATTTCATGAGAACTTGCAAATACAAAATTGTATTAAGAACATCCAATTGATCCTATTTACCTTCCCTACATCAAAGTCTTCAGACTTCATAAGCAACTGTGAAATGGGGGTCTTCTGATACCCTATAGGTTATGCACACACCTAACCAGAAAGAACACTTTGAAATTTTATGGAGCAGGAAAAATTGGAAGTGTATTAATCTGGGCAGTGAAATTGGGCTTTTTGTCATTTTTAATTGCTTGAATTCGTAACCTAGTTTTGCTGAATCAAAAATAAGTCTCTATAGCTGACATAAGCTGTTTCAGCTTTTTGGGCACACATAACACCCCCTCACACACACACACACACACACACACACACACAACTTTTCATATAAACTTCATATCTATCAATAAAAAACACTCCTGGAAACTATTTGACACATTCTTGTTATTGAATTAATTAATCATAAAGGTTTCCAAGTCAAGTAGTATGAGCTAAAAGCTGGCTTTTAAAGATGTATTTATTTGTTAGTACCATGCAAACAGAGAGGGCAGTATGAATACCTAATTGCCAGGACTGCTATTCTGTTATATATGATTTAATTCAAATAAATTAAAATGCATAATTAAAAATTCCCCATGCCCTTATTTGCTCCTGTTTACTACTGCTCATAATACATGCAAACACCCCACTCTGCATGAAAATGAAGGAAACAAAACAGAAGGACAAAATGTGCACCCAGGAACATAGACAAAGATCTCATGTATCACCACATCTTGAAGTTTCCTAATCTACATCAAAATAAAGTCTAAAGTGCAAAAAACATTAAGGGTCCATGCTTTTTCTCCCTGTTTATTTTTATGTTTGTTGGAAAACCAATGCAACATGGAGATTAAAATCTCATCGACCGAGTTTTGTTTTAATGCCTTTAGAATTACTTTCAAAGAACTTACTCCAGCTCCCTCTATGATACTTTTGAAACTAATACACATAAATTTTAAAAATAGCTAAAAATTAAACATAAAAGTTTAATTAATGATAATAAAGTTATATAATTATTTAATAAATGTTCTTCTTTTAGACCACATTCCATTTCTCAGGTGCAGCAGCTTTGCTCAAAACGTAATATGAAATTATAAATTTAGGCAGAAAACAAGACAAAAATTATATTTCACTGGACATTGTAATGGTTATTTAGCTCGAGGTTGACCCATCTAACTGGATTCTCTGTAACCAAACAGAAAACAGTAAGGAATATGTTTTCTGATTCTCATATAATATTCTCAAAATATGACCATATTCTCAAAATCTCACAACTATAATTTAGAGGAAGACAATTGTTGCTAAAAGCCCTTTCTCTGAAATCTACTCCAACTTTTGTGTCATACTCATGGGGAGAGAAAAAAATTGAAAATTAAAAGGAATAAACTCTTTTTGTGATACTTAAATAAACTGGCTCATAAGTCAAGGTGTATGGTTATATCTACCAAGTCCAAGTAAATACAGATTAAAATGAATTCCAAGTCTAAAAGTAAAGAAGGAAACAGAGAAAATAAAACTTTGTAGTACAAGGTTATAGCAGACAAATGTAAAAATATGCTTAGCCCAATGAAGTTATAGCAGGCCAAGCACACTGTTGTAAAAGCCAATCAGTTGGTGATAACAGAGAAAAGATTCAGCTCTTTTCATATAGTAAATGCATTCTCCAAGAGTCTATTTGCTTGGTTAAAA
Organism: Phyllostomus hastatus; assembly: GCF_019186645.2. Lineage (NCBI taxonomy): Eukaryota > Metazoa > Chordata > Mammalia > Chiroptera > Phyllostomidae > Phyllostomus > Phyllostomus hastatus. The sequence continues at coordinate 1,992,675 of NW_025334030.1, forward strand.
TGAAATGAACAGTTTAACTATTCACTTTTTAAAATAAGATTAGTGTACAGTGGATTGCCTGATATTAATTATCTCTTGTACATGAGCAGAGAATATCAAAAAGAAAAAAAAATCACATTCCAATTATCAGGCTGCAAAACATTTGTTAAAATAAAAGTGTAGTAAAAGATACTGGAAAAGCTTTCTGCTCCAGGTACAAGAATAAAGACAGAAGGAAGGAAATATAGGTGGGTAAGAGAGGAAGCGGGTAGGAGAGAAGGAAAGAAGGAAGGGAGGAAAGAAAGAGAGAAGGGAGGGAGGGAGAAAGAACTAGAGGAAACCTTCTCCCACAGGTAATACTTCCTCCACTCTTCAGAGAAGCAATTTTCTCTTCATAACCTGTGAGTATTCTAATACAGAGGAATCATTGGCATGTGTGGGGAGTGTGAGTGGGCAGATAAGAGTTGAAAAATCCTGCTTCTTATAGGAAAATCATGAACGCTGTCCAAATTCCCTACAAACGCCAGGGATAAACAGCTGTCACTGATTGAGTTTAGTTTACTTACTTGAAGGACAACCCTCTTAGACTTAATCACAACAAACCATAAAGGCAAGTTACTTCATTTCATAAACACATTTACACTCCTGCCCTTTGGATTTCCAAAGATACATATTGATCTTAAACCAAACAATTTACCATGCATCTACCCTGATAAAGAGGATTACACAATCATTTTGACTGCATTCATTTTTGTCGGACCAAAATTAAACCATATAATAAACAACAAGTAAATTATGAGCTATCGAAAGATGTATAAGAAGTGACTCTTTTTAGCTCATAAGTTAATGAACATTTTATTAGGATGATTTTACCAACAAAACTTTTGGATTCAGAATTTCCCCTGAGCCCCTATTAAGTGTGTGTGTTGCGGGGAGGGGCACAGCTCTTTTGTCAACAGAACTACACAAAACCACCAGTTTCACTGTAATCTGAAAATAATGTCTAGAAAGATAGCTTGAGACTGAGTCTTCTAGGTGGTTCTTCTAGGCTGATAAAGGTTGATTTCAACACTTTGCATATTTTTAAAACGCTTGCCAGTTAATCCCATCACTTTGGAAGGCAAAGCACATCTCCCCATTCGATCTCTCAAAGGGGGCAACTGTTGTTTCATTTAATAAAAAGGCCAAGAGCATATTTCTCAAGTCAAAACATCTTCAATATTGTTCATTTCAGGTCTCTTCTTTGAGAACCAGGAAAAGCAGAGGGGAGAGGGTACACCAGCGCAATTAGCACGGTAGACATATTTACACAAACATGCAGTGCATATTCACACTCGCACAAGAACGGCCCATCGGAGCGGGGAGCCTGCCAACTTTCCAAATGCACGGCCCATCTGGCCAGTGGTTTCATCAACCTCTCATTTAAAGAACCGCGCAGCTTTGCAAAGCCCTTGCCTAGCCTACTGGGACTTTCACGCCTTTTCTTATAAACGCTTATTCATCTCTGAAAATAAAGTTAAACGGAGTCAATGAGCATAGGCAATGAAGTTCCCCATGAACTTCTAGCTGGTAAAGAAAATCGATTCATCCCCAGGCACCCCAGTTACTCCAGACGCGCCTTCCCAGGCACTCAGCGCCCCTGGGTGCGCCCTGGCGAGTCCTGCGCCCAGCCTGCACGGTCCCCGGGGTGGCCTTACATACCGTGGCTCATTCACGCGCCGTGGACGCAGCCACAGCCTTCCATCGCGGCTTCGCTGTTCCCGTATTCCATCCGCCGGCAGGTCCCTATTTTAATCAGCAGCCGCCACCCTCTCTGCGTGCACGTTGGACAGCGGCTGGCGGCGGCTCCTCTGCCACAGGCAGCCAAAAATGTCAATTTGCACACTCCTCCCCTCTGTCGCCCGCCCCCGTCCCCGTCCCTCTTCCACCTCCTCCCGTGAGTCAGTGGGCTTCGGGAAGCCTCTGCAGAACCTGCCTGCTCTCCATCCCTCCCTCTTCTCCCTCTCTGTCTCTCCTTCCCTGACAGCGTTTAGAGCCTTCTCTCGCCTTACCTGAAGGGCATCTCCCACGACTGCAATTAGCTGCCAAGATTTCATTGTCGGCTGCAAAGTGCCTCCTGTTTCCTCCCCGGGAGAACACGGAAGAAGTCCGAGCAAGGCAACAGCGCACGGCCCCCACGTGCTAGCAATGTAAATGACTCCAGTCCTCAGCGAGTGCGCTGTGCTGCGCTTGCCCTGGCTGCCTGGCAGCCTGACACTGTCTCCAGCAGGTGCAGAACGTGTGGGGAAAGAGAGCGAGCGAGCAGCCCAAGAAAGGAGGCAATCAACGCGGATATGCACACAAAGGGAGGCCACCGAAGTGCCAGGAACACTGCAGCACCCCAGCCCAGCTTCCCCGGCCGCCTCTGCCTCCGTGCCAAAAACACTCGCCAAATAGGACGCCCAATGTTTTTGCAAAGTCTTGCAGCCCCAGGAAGGCAGTGGATGCCCAGGCTGCGTGGGTCCCACCTCCAGGCTCCTTCAAGCAAGCGCCTGCAAAGCACGGAGCTGGCAGCTCTCTCTCTCTCTCTCTCTCTCTCTCTCTCTCTCTCTCTCTCTCTCTCCCTCTCCTGCACGTGTCCCTTCCCTTCCCCTGTTCTTTCAAGCATTAAATATGTACCACATGACAGAATAGGGCACCTTGCACGGTCCTCCGAGCCCACACTTGACAACCAATTTTAACTCAGGAGCAGTGAAATGTCTAAAGGCAGGATATAAGCACTTCCAATTACTTATACTACTCCTGCATTATTCAAAATGTCCACGGGACAGTATTTATGACTTCCAACATGCTACTACTTCACATATAAACACTAGTAAAGGGTGGAAATTCCATCACGCCCTTCCCCCAATGCTGCTGACACGATTTCAGTGTTTCCTTTGAGAAGCGGTTGCACTTTTTCTAGTAAAGCGTTGTGATCTCAAATCATCTTGGATATGATGTACTGAATGAGAATGGTGGAAAGTTTGAACCTGCTTTGGGGAGGAAAAACCTACCATGCCCTGTTGAACTTTAGTGATCACCTTTGAAAATCTATTTACCTTGAAGAATGATGACATCAAAGTAAATTTCCCATTTTTTTTAAGTGGGAATGAGTAGTACAAGGTCCTAGCTATTCCCAGTCTAAGTGCTGTTTCCTCAAATACTAAGCAATTGATTGGCCGGGAAAGGGAATCTTTCAGATGTAGAAAAATTAGTTTTCCTTTTTCCTTACAGTCAGAACTAAAAACTATATGCAGTGAGATGGCTTTGCTTCTTCAAGCACTTATCAATTGAATGGGAGGCATCTCCATGTGGAAGAAAATTTCATATGTGGGTAGATACACTATGATTAGCAGTGAAAGATTCATGGGCTTCCTGTGTCATTTCTCAGATACTTTATTTTTGTTAAAGAACTCGTGCACAACTGATTACAATTTTATGTATCAGTAAGCAAATTGTAAAATGCTAATAAATCTTTCAGATATTTATTTTCATATTTATTATAGCTTCATGTCTAAAGGCAACATTTTCAGGGGTTTTTTTTTTCTTAGTTTTGTTTTTTTTTTGGAACATGCCAAGTCCTTACATAACCATAATCCATCTCTGTCACACCAATAACAAAATGAGTTTTGTTTTTTTCCATGCTATGCATTAAGGGTGTTTTTAAATATACATTAATATAGTGTTTCAATTGCTCCTTGAAGGGTTAAGAAAAGTTTCCATGTGGTTTTGTCCACCTGCCTTTCTTGGGGGCAGTGGCATTTAAGGGGGGCGAAGGTAATGTTAGGTGAAACTTCCTTTCACAGTGACGACACGGTGTGCTTCCTCATCATTTTAACAGTTAAGATCTAGCATAGGCACACATCGTCTGGTCAGGGCTTGCACTGGCTTCGTGGAAAATGGCAAAAGGTTTCTAGACTTCTACATAACCAGATGGGCCTCCAGACTTTTTGCTCAATCAGAACCCTATGTAATTATAGATAAACACAAATATAAAGTGTTATTTTACTTTATATGCCAACAGAAACAGGCATTCTCAGTGGGATAATTTCATTAAAAAATCAGTACACAAAAGCAAGGTTATTTAAGTTAAGGATGGTTAGGGTGGTGGGTGGAGAGATAGCAAACCCTAATTACAACCCCATTTGTCCTCCTGTTCCCTGGCACATATGGCCATTTAATCACAGACTGTGACAACCTTGGCAGATGTTGCCAAACCTGGTTATTGATATAAATTGCTATTCTCATGTGTAAGTGCCCCAGCAAAGAGTTAAAACAATGTCTGTACTCACCCAAAGGGAAATAAAGGTCCACACTAGCATCTGTGGCAACAAGATGAGATGATACAGATCTAAGGTTGTTTTCTTGTTCCCTCTCTGTGAGGAAGACAGCAATGGATGAAACCCCCTCAAACCAAGAATCAGAGAGTCTTTCCGTGGGAATGCAAAGTGGTATTGTCACTCTGAACACCGATTTACTGAAATATATGAAAGTGGAATGTGTGAACACCCTATAACCAAGCAGTTCTAATGTTCACCTAACAAATACATACACAAGCTATATTTAGGGATATAACAGCACCACTATTTTTATTTTATTTTTTTAAGATTTTTTTTTTATTTTTAGAGAGATGGGAAGGGAAAAAGAAAGAGAGGGAGAAAAACATATACTAGATAAACATCATCTGTTGCTCTTTACACATTCTCCACTGAGGACCTGGCCTGCAACCCAGGCATGTGCCCTGACTAGGAATTGAACCGGTAACCTTTTGGTTTGAGGGCCAGCACTCAATCCATTGAGCCACACCAGCCAAGGCTTTTTTACTTTTAAACCATTGCTTTTACTAGGAAAGGAACAACAAAGCAAATACCTATCAGCATAAAAATATGATATATCCTTTGTGGAATACTATGTAGCAGTGAAGAAATTGATTAAGTCTACATGTGAATAATCTATAAATATAGATGTATATAGACAAAAAGCTATTTATACAGACTACACAGTACAACTATATATACACATATTTTCAGTAAAAATTTTGCTGAGATAAAACACAAGTTTTAAATGATTCATGTACTATGATACCATATACAAAAGAAAATGCACAAATGAAATAATATGAGAGATTTTCTGTAGATAGACACATATTTGTAGATGCATAAGAAATGATCCAGAAAGGAGGTTGGCCAAATTTGTCAGCTACCTGTTTTGTACAGCCCACTAGTTGAAAATGTCTTTTATATTTTAAGTGATTAACAAACATAAAAAGAAGAGGCATATTTTATGCTATATTAAAATGTAGAATATTCAAATTTCACTGTCCATGAGTACAGTTTTATTGGAATGTAACTATGTTCCATTTGATTACACATTGCCTGCAACTGCTTTTGCTCAGCTGCAGAATTGAGTAGTGAATACAGAGACCAAATGGTCCACAAAGCCCAAAATATTTGTTACCTGGCCCTTGACAGGAGTTCCTCAATCCCTGGTCTAGAAGGAGGGCCTTAAATTCTCAAGTGTTCTCTCTGGGGAAAGGGGAGGAGACTGGGACTAATGATAGAGAGTGAGGGGGTTCTAGCTCCCCTTTAAGAGACTTTATATATTGGTTTTATGCTTTTATAAAAGTTAATATGTGTGTTTTATATACACACAACCTTTAAATACATGAGGTCTATCCAGAAAAAGTCCAGCCATTGTTAATATAATGAGAATGGTTTGCATAACATCAGTGTAACCTGGCAGCCAAGGGGAATGGACTGGAATGTGCATGTGTGAACAATGAAAACTTCACTGCACTAGCCTGTGAGGGCAATAGATGCCATTGAGTGAGCATGTGTACTGTGTGGCCGTGACATTCAACATGACTGTGCGAGTAGAGCAATGAATCTGCATCAAATTTTGTATTAAGCTTGAACATCCCTCCACAGAAACTATCCAGATGATTCAGAAGGCCGCAACTATGGGCAACTAGTAATCGGCAGCTTCACCAGGACAACACCTCCACTCAAATCATGTCTGGTGCAGACTTTTTTGTGAAACATCAAATCACCCACATGACTCAGCTCCCCCTACAGCCCAGATTTGGTGTCCTACGACTTCTGGCTTTTCCAAAACTAATATCACCTTTGAAAGGGAAGAGATTTCAGACCATTGATGAGATTCAGGGAAATGCAATAGGGCAACTGATGGTGATTGGGAGAACTCTGTGAGGTCCCAAGGTGCATACTTTGAAGAGGACTGAGGTGTCATTGTCCTATGTACAATGTTTCTTGTATTTTGTATCTTCTTCAATAAATGTCTGGTTTTCACATTACATGGCTGGATACTTTCTGGACATACCTCATATGTACATATGTACACTTATACATATAAACACATACATATAAATAACATCAAATAAAGTTTGTGTGTATAAAAATATTAAATACACACACATATTTATACATATATACAAGTACTATACACACATACGGGTTGTTTTGACAGTAAAGAGAATGTGTATACCAATTTTTAAATGTGTGTGGGGGTATATAGATATACATACCTGGAAGAAATTATTTAAAATAGGTGGCTCTTGGTGGTAGAAATAGGGGTGCTTATTATTTTCTTCTTTGTTATTTCAGGCATTTGCCAATTTTCCAAACAAATGTAAATATAGGGAGGAAGTGGAATCCCCAGCCGTGGGAAGGATGGCAACTGCTATGCTGCTGACAGCATTTTCCTCACCAGGAACTGCCTTTTCTCTTCAAATCCTGAATGATAGGACTTTCAAAAAAATCAAGGTTTGGCTTACACTCACCTAACATTTCTGGAAAACTCCAGTATCTAATTGCTTCTTCACAGGAAAAAAAAATTGCTAAGCCTCAGTGCACTAAAGATTTTTATAAAAATCAATCTTATCCTTGAAGTAAAATGTGACATAGATTACCCTTTCTGTTAGAAGTTATGGTAATGACCTACTGAGATATGCCTCACAATACAGTAATATTGCTTCTTTACCAGTTTGAAAATATTTTCTCATAGAAAAGCACAAAGCAGGTTCTATCTGAAAAAAAAAAATAAAATTACATAGCAACCACACTGGTGCTTTGTAGGATTAGAACAGTAGGACCTAATGATTTTCATTGTCCTGACATCTAATAATCCAGTTGCATCAGGAAAAGTGAGCTTAATGAAGCATATTGAGATGGCAGAGCATACGATTTATGGTGGACTTATTGTGCTTATATTCCAAAATGGACCCCATTAGCTCAACACTGGTTGCTGGCAAATGACCATATTTCCTAATAGGCAAATGCATGAATTACCTGGGCATATTTTAGAAGTGTGCTCTAAAAAATGTTTCACCTTACAACTTTAAAGTAGGGCCGGCTGAATGACATTCTTTAATGAGGCTTAGCAGACTTTTTTGAGCAAGAAACAGAATTATTGCAATTGAACATCCATTCTACCTCTTCATAATTTAACATGTACACATAACTTTTCCCTTGAGGTGGCATGTATCAAGCACACCACTGAGAGAAATGTTTGTTTGTTTGATTGTTTGTTTTTTAATTAAATAGCATTGCAACAAACAAGTATTACTTTTCATTTTTGTTTCTCTATGTTAAATAACATTGAAATGAACATCCTTGCCCATAATGTCATGAGCTTGTTTCTGTTATCTCAAGGTAAATATCTGAAAGTGGAACTGATACATCAAAATGTGTGCACCCCTTTTAGGACTTTAGATAGAAGGAATCAGAATACTGGAATGTTATACTAACCATTTCCAGTAGCAGTATAAAAGAGAACCCATCTCATCCTGGGAACGCTTTGGGCCTCTTTCAATAACCATCTCCATGGCTCTGGTCCCTCTTCCATCCACCTGCCCCAGTTGGGCCACCACCCAATTGCAGGCTAAATTAGCATAAAAGAGTTCAAACTTAGAAAACAAAGGTGGTAATGGGGAGCAATTTAAATCTAAGCTTATTTAACCTAAGTGGCTAGTGGCTGTCCATTTTGTCTTAATTGCCTTTTAAACTAAAATCAATGTTAAATTACCTGAACAACAGCTTCTACACAACTGCAAACTGAAAATTCTTTAAGTGCCTCCTCAAAAGCCTTTGGCTCTTATTTGGCTGATTGACAGGAAAAGAGTATCTTTCTTCTTCACAGCGCTTCAGCTTTGGGTTATGGAATAGGATTCAAGGGTGGACACTCCTGAAAAGAGCCATCATGTCAGCTCTGATGAGTTGCTCCTTGACATGTAGTGTTCAAAATGAAATCTCCATAATGGAAGTTGGATAATAGCCTGCCTTCCTCCTTCCTTCCTTCCTTCCTTCCTTCCTTCCTTCCTTCCTTCCTTCCTTCCTTCCTTCCTTCTTTCCTTCCCTCACATCAGCAGTGAAAGCCCGACTATACAAATGAAGAACAACCAGACCATATAGAAAAATAAAACTCTGGCCCCTGATCCCCAGCAACCAGCCCAGAAAAATCAGTGTGCTATCCACAAATCAGACTTTTAGAAAGTCAGACCATTTCTGACTTCTGTCTCTAGCAATCAGTTCAGGAAGCCAAACAAAAACCTGTGTAACATTTGGCTCAAAAATTTCCACAACTTGATTAGTAATGGACAGATTCTCTAATTTTTGTCCCCATTTCCAGCTTAGAAACAGCTTCTCTAATTTTATCCCCATTTCCAACTTAGAAACAAGAGAAAGTTAAATGTGCCCTATAACCAGTCACATAAAAAGCCCTGCTTCTATTTAGTCCACCTTCAGCTTCCCCAAGCCCAAACCCTCCAGTCAGGGCATCCCCAAAGTCTCCCCTTTTTCCTCCTATAAAGCTTTTCACTCTTTTGCCCAACTTTGAGCCTCTTCCAAAACACAAGTGATGGTGGTTGATGCCCCAGCTGTAGCAAGCTCTCAATAAACAGCCCTTGCTTGTTCTCATTTAGTTGGTCTTTGCTTATTTCTACAATGGTTATTTTCAATACTGTGTTTGGTAAATAAGATAGACAAAACCCTGACCCTCATGGAGTTTGTATTACATAGTGGGGAAGGCAGACAAAAACAGGATGGCAGATTTTAGTAGTTGCTACATAGGAAACAAATCTTGCCATGAGATGGAAGAATGAGGATAGGTGCCATAAATAAGAATCTTAGGTTTTTAGGATTTATTATTGCATAATTCAGCTTCCTGCCTTTGTTTCATTCAAATACTATTGAACACATGCCATCTGGTTTGCACTGTGGAGCTACAAAAATAAGGCAGATATATTCTGTCAGCAAAGAGCTTCAGAGGCTGATATATGTTCTCTAATAACCAGAACACAAGTAGACAAGTAGGTAGGGCCAGAAATGAGATTCAGGTTGAGAGTTGTGAGAGCTAAGGAACAGGAAGGAAATTTTACTTCCAGATATTACAATGTGTCCTGGGACCCTGGAGCAGAAGATTGGGTGGATAGTGGTAGGTCAGGACAACACTACTGCAAAATATAGCATGTTGGCTTGTTGTTAAGCTGAAAGGATTTGAGAAACAGCAAGTGCAAGAGAGCTCTCTGACTTCCTGTCCTCCCTAAAACAGGTCATAAGTGCTCACATGAGAAGTGCTCTTCATATAGGAAAGGAGCATCCTTCTCTCTGAAGACTGAGGGACACCAAGAGGAATCCAAATACACAGGCCTTTAAGTTGCCTCTGGTTCACTACCTTTAGATCATAGCTCTTTTTCCTATTATGTTTTTCCACAACTTTCCACTTTTCATCCAACCTAGTATAAAATGCTGAGGCTTAACTTCTTCTTTGGGTCTTTATTTTCTTATAAATGCTCCCGTGTCACAACATCTAATATTAAATGTGTATGTTCCTCTCTTGTTAATCTGTCTTTTGCCAGTACAATTTATAGGGCCCAGTTGGAGAACTTAAGATAAGTGGAGGACAGGATATTTACTCCCCTACAGTAGGGAGAGATCTATTCTGTACAATATCACTGGTATTTCTCTATGTTACACCAACATGGACATTGTAAAGATGGAAGAGTTCTGCTTGGAGATGTCCCTAAATGGTCATTCTGTCTTCATGAGAATAGCCTTTTCTTTGAATTGCCTAAATAAGAAATTGGATAAACAGTTTGGAGAATAAAATAGTCATAAAAGACATGACAGATCACTCTTTCCCCAAGTCCCCTTGTTCTGCTGGTGTTAGCATCCTGTCACCCCATAGGAGTGATATAATGTGACTCCTAATTCCAATAACTTGATTTGGTCTGGGCCTACAACAGAATGTGAGTAGAAATCTCGCATGCTCGAGGGTGTCCTTTTCTTGAGAGTTTAGGAGATAGAAAGGCTGCTGATGCTATAGGTATACATCAGCCAACATCTCTCCGTGGTTACCATAGAGAAGCCAATTGTTGCCCCCTTTCTCTACTCCCTACTTCTTAGAGAAACTGCTCCTCTCATAGCCTCATCCCAACCAGTCACCTGTCCAGGGACCAGGGTTAGACACATACCCTCTCTTGTCAAATTGGAGTATCTCCCAGAGAGACTTAGGGAAAGAGATGGAGAGGTGGGGTTCAACAGCTGGATTTGTTAGATTGGGTAGATTTCATGGTAGAGTCTGATGAGTAGTCAAGAGACACAGGTCATAGAGAAGTAAAGAAGGAGAGAGAGGTAACCACTAGAAAGAACTGGGAAGGGAAGGGAGACAGATAAGCAGAAGTAAGAGTCTGGCCCCAAAGAGAGACAGAGATGTGGAAAGTTATGGTCTTGGCCAGTGAAAGCTTTCTTCCTTAGTTCTGTCTTCTTTCTCTTCTCCTATATGCTTCTTATAAAAGCCTACTTCTTGTGAAGCCCCAACCACATTCTCCATCCTTATTAGAATGTCTAGACACAAGTGGGATTCCACAGGACATGGCCAGCATGCAAGAAAGTCCCCAGATCCCTTTGCTTTGCAGAAGAGCAAAGTGTCCCAATGCTGAGATGAATAAACTTCTTCCCCATGTCTTATGCTCTTTTGTGAAGCATAGCTATTGAGCCAACCTGTCAGAAATTTAATTTAAACTCTGAGTGTTAAAACAAATACAGATTCTCGAAGTTTTGCTAGGTTTTCTCTTTTTATCAATTGTAAGCATAAAGATGTCTTTCTATCTAAGAATGTCACCAAAAGTATAAATGATTTATTCATTCTTTTAATATTATATATATGAATGTCTATTATATTCCATATATGAATTCCAGAACCTTTGTCAGGCCGGGAGATACAAAGTTGATAAGTCTGTTGATGAAGACAAATACAAACAATATTACAATATAAAATAATATAATAATTACTGAAATAAGTGACATAAAGTGTAAAATGCATCTGCTTAGTAGAGGAGACTTCTTGCTCTGCCTAAAAGCAGAAAATAGATTTCAGAGAATTCACAGAGGTGATGCTTGATTTGGGTTTTAAAGGATATACAGGATTTGTTCCACAATCAGAAGGAAAAGGCACTCTAAGAAGAGAAAACACCTTACACAAAGCAATAGAGGTGTGAGTGTGTAAGCTAATGGACAGGGTAGATGTTTGAAGACCAGGCAGAGCTGGTGAGCACAGGTCAGATTATTAAAGGGCTGTGAATCATGCTAGGGAGTTTAGACTCCATTGTGCCACAAGGAAAGTGGAAGTTAGTAGTAGGAAAGCAATTCCATTTGAGATGCAGGCATGAACCACTGAAAGCAGGGAGATCCATTAGGAGAGTCTTACTATGTTTCAGGCCAGAAGATGATGAAGGCTTATATAAGCAAAGTCACGCAGTAAGGATATAATGTAAATGTTTTATAAATAGAATTGATATGACTCATTAAATGACTGCAAGATATGTATATGTAAGGTTGAGTTTTTTTTAATGAAAAAGTCCAAAGCCAAAGTCAATGGCTAAATCTGTGTTACAATTATTGATTGAATAGTGACACCAATGACCAAATTTAGGAGCACCAGATAAGAATTTGGGAGGTTCATTTTGGCTACAATGAGTTGGGTATAGCTGTGGAACTTCTAGATGATCCAAGGAGCAATTGGGTTGATAATCTGGGGCTCAAGAGAGAGGCTAAGATCATCTGGAATTCATGAGCATAGACGGATGAAGCTGTGGACATAGACTAGGTAATCTTGGAAGTGTAGACAGACACTGATAGTTGATTTTATTAATGTCCAAGGAGCACAGTAGGATATGGTTGCTCATCAAATCATAAAATACATTTGAATAAATGCACAGAAAATAGGATTGTGCCATATCTATGCTTTCATATAACAAGATAGTCACACATGTAATATTCATGACTAGTTTACAAGTGAGGTGCATTGAGTTGGTTAAATCTATGCACTGTTACAGTAACCATCTGGATCAAATTTTACCTTTTTAACATACTCACACTTCACCTATCCAGGAAGCACACAATGGAATATGCTCTCTAAAAACTGGTACATTTACAGAATGGAATACTGCTAGAAAGAAAGGAGGAACTCCTACTCTTCTCAACAGCGTGGATGGAACTGGAGAGCATTATGCTAAGTGAGGAAAGTTAGGCAGTGAAAGAGGAATACTATATGATCTCACCTATAAGTGGAACCTAATAAACAAAACAAATAAGCAAGCAAAATATAACCAGAGACATTGAAATAAAGAACAAACTGACAATAACCAGAGCGGGGTGGGGGGGAGGGTAATAATGGGGGAAAGAAGGGAAAGGGTCATCAAAGAATATGTGCAAAAGACCCAAGGACAAAGCCAAAGGGGGGTAAGATTGAGGGTGGGAGGCGTGGGAGCGGGGGAAGTGGTGGTGGGAAAAATGGAGACAACTATATTTGAACATTAATTACAAAATGATAAAAAAAAGCCTACCTAAATGCAGGAATTTCAGCTGTAGACAATGTTTAATCAGGTTTATATATATATATATATATGGATATTTAAAATGAATGGTAATAGTATAATAAAGCATTCATTAAACAAAAGCCTGTTTGCCAGGCACAAAGTAGATGCTTAATGAATGTTTACTAATTACAATGCTTACACAACTTTCTTTGGGTCACTTTGCTGCCTAGAATTTCATCTTGGTCATTATCACAGACCTTTTATCACTAGTAAGAGGGAAGTTATTTATTCACCAACACCTTAGTCCATGTGATAGGACTGTAAAGTTCCCACCTGCTACTCTAAAGATTTTGATCAACATTGGAGGATCCCTAACCCTCAGTGAGCCTATGGAATAAGAGGGCATTTCAGGTGCTGGATGACTCCTGCAGGAAGCTCAGAGTTCCCATTCTAAGTAGTCACACTAATCTTACTCAAGTTATAAGCATTCAACTGAAACATGGGAAGGTAAGGAAACAGAAGAAAGAGAAACCAACTCAAACACTGCCCCCAATTCCATCAGCATTCCAGGAAGCACGCATATGCTGATGAGTGAGCCCAAAATAGGAGATGTGAACCTGCTTTTTCCTCCTGGGTTGTCAGCTTGCAGATACCCCTCAGAGCAGGTGCAGTTCATCTCACCCAGTGCGAGTTTTTAAGGTTACATCTTTTCCGAATGGCATGGCTTTTAAGAGCAAACTAATGCCTCATCTGGTGCTTAATTAAAGAAGGAAATCCTTTTCGGAGCTGGAGGAGCACATGGCTGTGTTATGCTCCTAAGCAGGCTTCAACTTGAGACCTTCTAATCTAAAGGGATTGTCATTAGGAACACTTGGTGCTACATCTTGGTTGTATCTTTTGACCTTCACTGGCACAGGAGAGGCAACAATTTGATTCCTTATTAGGACTTGCTGTTCTGCTGAAAATCCTCAGGTATTACTTTATTTTCCTTTCTACTTTCCCATAGTTTACCCCAGCACTCCTTCCCCCTCTTTTCTTGCCCCTTTACTTTTTTTTCTATAATCTCCAACACCCTCTTAATGAAACTCTGCCACTAACCTTGATACAGCTGTCAGCCACACTCAGGTCACACTGCGTACACTGCATGTTCTTTCTATCTGTAGATCTTGTTGCTCATGGAGTGGGAGGGAACCTTCTCAGGGGTCAGAAAAATGGCCTAGGACCCTTTCAAGTCCTGGGAATTCTTGTTCATGAGAAAAGATCGAGGGTTGAGGAGGATACAGCTGAGCAAGGAAGAAAAATTAGGACACACTTTAAAAGTTTCTGCTCAATGTTTTAATATTTCAATGCATGTGCATAAATAAAACCATTTTATTTGTTTTTGCAAATGCACAAACAAAAAAATAGTCATTTAAGGGCTGTTTAGCAGATGAGTATTTTTATGGCAAAATGATGTCCCATTAAAATTGTTAATAAAACAGAAAGCACTGTACCAATCACAGTCTCAGTGACAACGACATGTCACTCACAATTTCTGGACCTAATTCTGTTTTAAATGTCCCACTGCAGATGGCAATGCCCTAAACTAAAACTGTGCTCTTTACAAAATTATTTCAGGGGTTATAAAGAGCTATTAATTTGTTCCCAACAGTCTGGTCCAGCAATGGAATACAAATTTAAATTTGTGCAATAAATTGTAATTCTGAATCTTACAGTTTCACCAGTGTATCTGAGTGACTTACTGGAAGTCTTTATTTGTAGAAAAAGTAAAAAATCTAATCTACTGGCCCTCATATCCAAGAGGCACAAGTCAAAGAGCTGTCCTAACCATCCCTACCCACGCTGTAGGGTGGGGGACACTGAGCATGTGCCCTGTACAGTGACAGTTGACTTCAAAGTATCTGTTTGCAGAGACAAGCACCATCTCCACACCACACATCCTTCTACTCCACCCCCCATCCCTCAGGCCTGTATACATTCTATTTCTTTAGTATTGTTTTTGTTTGTTTATTCATAAGGTAAAGCTTGTTCTGGGTACAAGCTGACCATTAGAGACACTGAAAAAAAAGTATATTCTGGAAATTTTCTCTTAATCCTTTCTTGGCCATGTTACTATCTTGACAAAGACAGACAGGTTGCATTATCAAACTTAAACCTGGAGACCATTATGCTAAGTGAAATAAAACAATCAGAAAAAAGACAAATACTATATGATTTCACTCATGTGGAATCTAACAAACAAACTGAACTAACAAGCAAAATAGAGCCAGACTCATAGACAGCAGGATGACACCTATGAGGTGGGGACGTTAGTGGGGAGGGATTGAGCAAAAAGGAAAGAAGGATCACAAGCATGAAGCACAGCGTGGTGACTGCAGGTGCGGAAGAGGTACAAGGGGGTTGAAGGGTAGTGGGAAAAGTACAATAAAAATGAACTTCACAGAAAAATAGAAATCACCTTTAGGTGGAATAATAATTTATTGTCCTGCAAAATGCCACTGCAAGTACCACGGCCTAATGACAGAGGGAACCTAAGTTGTATCCCATAGCTGCAAAAGGAAACAATGGCCCATAAATAGTGTTCAATGTTTCATACTTTCTCCTAAAATTTTATTTGCTTTCTCTTACCTATGTATTTGTTTTTTTATATAAAACATAACACTTTTCCTCTAAAAACTTTGAGCAAAATAGATGGTCCAGGAGAGAAGCTCTATGTACTCTGCAGTTAAGGCTCCCTGTCTCACCAAACTCCTTTTTTAGGGGCTAGAAATACTGCAGTTCAAGAAACCCATCAAATGTAAAGTCACCCTCCCTGGGCAATTATGTATGTCATTGTGTTTAATAGTAATAAATATTATTATTATAATAACATTATGAAAAATAAGTTCTATATTAATGTAACCCAGTTCCTGATGTTGCTGCAATACCTTACATATAATAATCCATTTAATGCATATTAACTGAAAAAGTGCTCAACATCACTAATTACCAGGGAAATTAAAACCACAGGGACATATCATGTCACACCTATTAGATGACTATTATTTTTAAAAAGATTAAGTGTTGGTGAGGGTGTAGAGAAAAGAGCATCCTTGTACACTGACAGTGGAATGTGAAGTGGTGGAGTCATTACAGTAAACAGTTCGGAACTTCCTCAGAAAACTACCATTTGATCCAGCAATCTCACTTTTGAGTGCGTGTCCAAAGGAATGGAAGTCAGGATCTCAGAAAGATGCCTGCACCCCCATGTTCATTGCAGCATTATTCACAGTAGCTGAGATGTGAAAAAAAAAACAAAAACAAAGCACCTGTCAATGAATGAATGGATAAAGAACATGTGGTATATATACACAAAGGAATATTATTCAGCCCCAGAAAAGAAAGAAAAACAAAAGAAAACCCTACCATTTGCAACAGCATGAGTGGACCTATGTTAAGTGGAATAAGCCATGTGCAGTAAAACAAATACTGCATGATCCTACTTTTATGAGGAACCTAAAATCATCAGTTTGTAGAACCAGAGAGTAGAGTCATGGTTACCAGGAGTGGGGAAAATGAGCAGATGTTGGTCAAAGGGCACAAAATTTCAATTCTGCAAGATGAGTAAATTCTGGAGCTCTAATGTGCAACATGGGGCCTAGAGTTAATAATACTGCACTGTATACTTAAAAGTTTTCTAAGAAATTAAATTTTATGTTCAGTGGTCTTACCATATAAGAAAAACTACTTAAAACTAAAACAAAACAGGTCAAAAAGAAACTTTTGGGGGTGATGGATAAGTGTATGGCCTTGATTGTGGGGATGATTTCATAGGCATGTATTTACCCCCAAACCCATCAGGTTGCATACATTAAATGCCATAGCTTTTTGAATGTCAATCATACCTGATAGAGTGGCATAAAAATAAATATATAGAGTAATTAAACCTCATTATATTGTTAAATGTAGTTCATACAAGCAATTAAACAATATAAATGATTAAATCAACTGCACAGAATGAGACAACTGGTTCCCAAATAAGGACCATTCAAGTTTCTGTACCTCTCTGCCTGGAACTCTGTATGAGCAGATTACATTTTTTTCTTCACTTCTGTAATTTCTTTGCTAGATTCTAAGTATTAGTGTCCACATTGAACAACATGCTGTTATTCAAAGTAAGAGAGCCTAGCACAGTTCAAAATTCCTTACTGAGATACTAAAAAGGATGAAACTAGCTAGGTCTTGACCCTCTTTGGGTGCCTGCCAGGCAGCTTCTTTACCCCTTGATTTCCCATCCAACTGTCATGTAATTGGCAACAGGACACAGAGACGGTATGGCCAATCATCCTATACCCAGCAGCCATCAACTTGAATTTAGATGTGTCTAAGTTTGAATTCTGGATCAGAGAAGTTCCAAGAAATTTGGCAAGTTATTTAAATCCTGCTCAACACCTGTTCCTACTCCTTTAAAATGGGTTTATTATCAACCCATTCAGATGGTTCCTGAGGATTATAAAGTTAACTAACACATGTTAAAGCACCTAGCACAGAACTGGGATATAGTAGGCATTTAAAAATATTTGAAAAATAAACCAAAGATGTTAAAATGCACTCAGGAAGATTACAACCACTGATGGCTTAAAACAATTCTATCCAATTGAGGGGGAGGGTTAAGGTAAGGGTGATTGGGAAAGTTTAAAGGACGCATACACACTCATTTGATCACAAATATATATAGTTTTCAAGTCTTTTATGGGTATAACAATGACTCAACTAAAACTTCAGTCTAAATCAGGAATCAAACTTTTCCTATAAAGGGCTAAATAGTAAATATTTTCTGTTTTGTGGGACATATGGTCTCTGTTGCAACTATTCAGCTCTGCCCTTTAAAGCACAAAAATATCCATGGATGATATAAAAACAATGGAGCAGGCCATGTTCCAGTGTGAGTCGTTTAAGAACATACATACTTCTGTAAGTGAGAAGGCTCTGGTCTAGAAGTACATTAATGCCAGGGTGTTACCATTTTACTTTCTATGTAGATTTTAGATGTTAAGCCCTTAGGAACCTAAGCTGAGTCCAGCTGCCCAACTCTTTCAGGACAAAAACAAAAATAAAAGCTACCCACTAAAGAATAGAAAGCTTGACTCTTAAAAGCTCATCTGCAGTGTCAAAAAAAGAATAGTGCCTTTATGTGCACAAGGCAGAGGGAGACTGCCCTTCCTCTTACTATCAAATAAAAAAAAAAACAACAAAACTCATTCCACTGCTTCTTATTTTTCTGAATAACCTACTCCACCTAATTCTGCAAACATATAAAGTGTTAGACAAATACTTTGCCTGGCTAAAAATCTAGTCTCATAAGACCAACAGAATAGAGACTGAAAGTTATAAAAGGTAATTCAGTATGGCAACACTTGCCATGTCCAGGGCTTTAGGATTTGTAGAATGATTCCCACACACTGTCTATTATTTACTGTTCATTATAATCAGGCTATATATGAGAGGTTATGATTAGTATGCCCATTTTACAAAGGAATATGTGGACATTCCAAGCTGGTCAGCACCTTGCCTGGGGGCTAACAGAGCTGATAATCCATGGCTTAAGATCTGACTCCAGGAGGCTAAGCCAGAAGACACTATGCAGTTATACTGTGTGCTGGAACACAGGCTTGGCACTCTGAGCCACCCTGAGAGAGGTCCAGCTCTCTTGGGGCCCCCCAGCTGTAAGGAAGCTACAAATGCACAGAGGCCTCCTGCAAGTACTGCAGGTGGTAATCCTAGAGTTGGCTCCTCCAGTCTGGACATCAGAGCCAGGTGTGACTGGGCCAACACTCCATTCCAGCGCTCCAGGCATTTGCTCACCACCAGGTTGGTATCTCCCCCTTGAGGCCTCACGCATCATGTATTACAGACAAGCTTTCCCTGCCATGCCCTTTCCAAAGTCTTAACCCACAGAATCCGTGAGTATAATAAAATATTTTCTACTTTAAAATATTTTTAAAAAGAAAGAAGAACTGATCTCAGAATCTTTTTCTTAGAGGCTCTGTCCTCCTTCTGCCATATGCTGCCACTTCTTTTTAATGCACAGTTATCGGTCAAATTGGCTTAAACATTGCAGGAAGGAGAAAGGGTGAGATATATACAGTGAAGTGATTAGTGTTGTTGCTGAGTAATTAATATTCTCAATATGATCCGTAATCCATATGGAAGGTGTAATCAAAGCACAAGATAGGGGACCTACCCACTCTGGGGTGAACCTTTCCAAAATACTAACTCAGGGACTGACTTTAGAGCCAAATTTTCATTCAGGAGCTGTTTTCCTTAGGTTAAAAGATTTTACTTTTTGGTATTAAAATGTAAAATTGTACTTCCTTCAAATATCAGGCAAATGCATGAGTAGACAGCAATTTTGTGATCAGCTCAAAACTGATATACATTGAATTGGATATGACTTAGATATTATGAACAATCCTACACTGAACCCCTTCACAAGTATTCTTTTGTGCATCCATGTGGCTATTTTCAAAACTAAAAATATTTGTGTTATAGGGTTAATTAATAAAAGAGGCATTGCTGAATAAAACTGTATCTTTATATATATACAAATATACACACATATATACATCTATACATATATATACATCTTCAAAATTTATACCTACTTATACTACTGCCATCAGTATACAAGGTTTTTGTTACCTCAAGTGTTGCCAAAATTGGCTAGTAGCAATTTTGTTAATCTTTGTCAATTCAAGATGTAAAAACAGTATGCCATTGTGATTTTAATTTGTTTTTCTATGGACACCAACATTTAAATGCAGTCATTAAATCTGGCCCCCACTGGAATGAAAGGGTTGCTCTCACCCAAACAGCTGAAATTTGATCAGAGGCTGGTGACAACCACAGGAGAGCACACATCAATGACTCCATTTAAAGCGTTCAATGAATTTTCAGAAATAATGTGGAAATTTGAGTCATATTAAATCAGGTATAGTGAATATCACTAGTTTGGGATGATCAAGAGGCCACCCCTCTCTGCATATAATTTTTTTTTAGTGGTCCTGTCTCTCTCAGAGAGGATGAGCCATCAGTCTGGATGGGTCTTATAGAATTGATTCTACCGCTAGTTCAAGGTACACATGCGAGCTGGCCTAGCTGCTGAGGAAATCACATCTCTGACAATCGGCATTATTGGAATGATGGGCATGTGACCCAGTGTTTTCCACTGAGGATGTCCAGAGAGCAAGATGAGACCTGGTCCAGTGAGTCATCATCACACCACTTCATAACAGCTGAGGCAACCAAACACGGCAGCAATAGAGCCCAGTGGGAGAGAGAGTCCCTGTCCTAATATGACATCATTTGAGCTTCTGGATTCAGTAAACTTGGAGCAATTCCTGGAGTTTTCAGTTCTGAACGTTAATATAATTTCTTTTTTCTTTGACTAACTTTGGTGAGGTTCTGCCCCTTATACTCATAGGAAACAACTAATGGATCAGATCAAAAAAGCTTCTGATTCCAATTGTTACCTGCCCAACACTTTGAAGTAGGGCATTCTTGTCCTTCCTATGTCATTCCACAGAATTATATCAAGGTTAAAGGAAATTACTGAGCAAAATACTAAGAAATAATAGTAAATCAATAGTTCAATGAATGGTGATGTGTTTGCTTGTGTGTGTATATACAGGGTCTGTCTAGAAAAAGTCCAGTCATTGTTAATATAACAAGAATGGTTTGTGCAACATCAGTGTAACCTGGCAGCAAAAAAGAGTGGATTGGAATGTGTATGTGTGAATAATGACAATTTTACTGTACTAGTCAGTAGGGGCAGTAGATGCCATTAAGTGAGCATATGCACTCTGTGGCCATCACATTCAAAATGAGTGAGTGAGTACAGCAACAAATCCACATCAAATTTTGCATTAAGCTTGAACATTCCTTCATGGAACCTATTCAGATGATTCAGAAGGCTGCAGTCATGGACAACTGGTGATTGGCAGTTTCATCATGATGATGCACCTGCTCATGCATCAATCTGATGCAGAGTTTTTTGGAGAAAACATCAAATCACCCAGTTGACTCAGCATCCCCTACAGCCTAGATCTGATGACCTGTGTGACTTTTCTAAAACTAAAATCACCTTTGAAAGGGAAGATATTTCACACCATCGATGAGATTCAGAAAAATATGATGGGGCAGCTGATGGCAACTGGGAAAACTGCATGAGGTCTCCAGGTGCCTACTTTGAAGGGGACTGAGACATCATTGTCCTATGTACAAAGTTTCTTGTATCTTCTTCAATAAATGCTTCCCTCCCTTCCTACCTACCTTCCTTCCTTCCTTCCTCTCTTCCTTCCTTCCTTCCTCTCTTCCTTCCTTCCTTCCTTCCTTTCTTTCTTTCTTTCTTTCTCTCTCTCTCTCTCTCTTTTCCTTCCTTCCTTCCTTCCTTCCTTCCTTCCTTCCTTCCTTCTTTCCTTCCTTTCTTCCTTCCTTCCTTTCCTTCCTTTCTTTCTTTCTTTCTCCCTCTCTCCTTTTCTTCCTTTCTTCCTTCATTTTTTCCCACTACCATTTAGTCCCCTATACCCTCCTCCCCTCAGCAGTCATTACACTGTTGTCCATGTCTGTGGGTCCATTTTCCTTTTTGCTTGGCCCCTCTATCCCTTAACTTCCCCTCCCCAGTAGTTGTCATCCTGATCTCCATCTATGAGTCTGTCCTCATTTTCCTTGTTAGTTACATTTGTTCATTAGATTCCACAAATGAATGAAATCATGGTATTTGTCTTTCTCTGACTGTCTTATTTTACTTAGCTTAATGTTCTCCACGCCCATCCATACTGTCACAAAGGGTAAAATTTTCTTCTTTTTATGGCTGAGTAGTATTCCATTGTGTAAATGTTCCATAGTTGTTTCATCTACTCATTTAGTGATGGACACTTGGGCTGCTTTTATATCTTGATAATTGTAAATAATGCTGCAATGAACATAGGGGTGCTTATGTTCTTTCAAATTAGTGTTTTTGGCTCCTTTGGATACATTGCCAGCAGTGGGATAGCTAGGTTGAAAGGCAGATTAATTTTTAATTTTTTGAGACATCCCCATACTGCTTTCCACAGTGGCTGCACCAATCTATGTTGTTACATGGCTAGATCCCTTCTGGACAGACCTTATATATATAAAATACACACACATATATATATACATATATGTATATACATACAGATATATACACAAAATAGAGACTTAAAAGGTATAAAATCATCTCTGGAACTTTTAATTTAAAATGTATTTAGAAAGGAAACAGAAGGAAAGTTACCATATTTTTCAGACCATAAGATGCACCTACATTTTAGAGGAGGAAAATAGAAAAAAAATCTGAAGCAGAAAATGTGATAAAATATTTAATAACATAAATAACATAATATTTCACCAAAGTAAATGTAAACAGAACTCAACAGCAGCATTAACAACCATTATTTCTCACAAATTTGGGGGGGGGAGTGCATCTTATAGTACAAAAAATACAGTAGTAGGTATTATAACATTTCTACTCAATTTTCATTTGCTCTCTGCCTCTAGGAAAATGCATCGTGTGAAACATTAAATGTACAAGCCTCTTGGCATTAATCCAGTCAGAGCTTGCCCCACTGAAAGTTAACATGGCCTGTTTAACAAAGTATAATTAAAAGCACCAAACAACTAAAATATCCATATAATTACCACAAAGCTGATATAATTGCATACATCCTTTTATCGGATGATATTACTGTCCCTACATAAGCACAAAGATAGCTTAAACAGAACAGTCCTCCCAGCCTTTTGATTCACCTAGAATTATCCAATTAATCTGCAGATTGCCAGGGGAAAAATAATCTTTTATTAAATATCTTTGTCAAAACAGAATCTAGTTATTAAATTCCTATATGGACACAGTCATTCCTTACTTTCAGGAGAAAGAAAACAATTGAAATTCCAAATTATAATAAAACATTTTTGTGCCATCTATCCAGGTCAATATTATGGATGAATTATTCGTTGAAATATATTTATTTTGTTTTTAGAGCAGTTTTAGCTTCACAGGATAATTGATTGTAAGATACAAAGATTTCCCATTATCCCCTGCCCCAACACAGGCATAGCCTTCCCCATTATCAACATCTCTACTACAGTGGCACATTTGTAATCACTGATGAACCTACATAGACAAATAATTATCACACAAAGTTCCTAATTTACCTTAGGGTTAACTCTTAGATTTGTACATTCTATGGGTTTGGACAAATGTGTAATGACATGTGCCCATCATTGTAGTGTTGGGCTGGCTAAAAAGTCTGTTTAATTTTTTTCCATAAAATAGAAGGCACATTTTTCATTTTCGCCAATAACTTTATTTATTTGGATATTTTGAGTATGTTGGCTACTTATTGCATGGTGTAACGCTGATGGTTCTCAATTAATGTCTCAATTTGATCACTATCAACTTCAATGGGTCTACCCGACCATGGAGCATTGTCCAGTGAGAAATCTCTAGCATGGAACTTCGCAAACTGCTTTTGACACATTGAGTCACAACACCTTCTCCATACACTGCACAAACCTTTTTTTAATTTTTGCATTTCAGGTTTTTTTACCTTTCTTGAAAAAATAAAGCACAATATGCCAAAAATGTTGCATATTTTCTTCCATCATCAATATTAAAAGGGCTATACAAAATTCACCAATTTTGATAAGCTTTTTTAAATGCACACTATTATGACAGCTGTCACAGTACAATCTAACAAAATTGTTTTGAATAAGTTATAGACAACTAAGCACATCTAGAGCTATCCTATGGGAAAAAAACAAATGAAATTTTGGCTACCAATATTATATACAGTAGTTTCGCTGCCCTAAAAATATTCTGTGTTCTGCCTATTCATGCCTCCCTTGCCCTCTGATCCCTGGAAACCACTGAAATTTTTGCTATCTCCATAGTTTTACCTTTTCCAGAATGTCAGAATAGTTGGAATCATAACATGGTGGGCTTTCCAGATTGGCTTCCTTCACTTAATAATTATGCATTTAAGTTTCTTGTATGTCTTTTCATAACTTGATAGCTCATTTCAATTCATGCTAAATAGCATTCAGTTTTCTGGATGAACCAAAGTTTATTGATCCATTTACCTCTTTGTTACTTCCAAGTTTTGGAAGTTGATAACAGAGCTGTTTTAAACATCCATGTGCAGGTTTTTGTGTGGATACAAGTTTTTGACTCCTTTCGGTAAATACCAAGGGGCAGAATTGCTGGATGGCATGGTATGAGTACGTTTAGTTTTGGAAAAAAATGCCAAACTACCTTTCAAAGTGGCTGCATCATTTTGCATTCCCTCCAGCAACATATGAGAGTTCCTGTTGCTCCACATCCTCTCCAGGATTTGCTGTTGTCAGTGTTCCAGATTTCGGTGCATAGTGGTATCTTACGGTTGTATTAACTTCCATTTCCAAATATTTTTCATTTTGCCAAAAATAATTATGGGAACACAACTAAATAAACAGTGGTAACCTATGTTATAGGCTAAATTGTGCCACCCCCATCCCTCAAATTCATGTTGAAGTGCCAGTGCCTAATGCTCAGAATGTGAATGTATTCTAGGATAGGGCCTTTAATTAAAATGAGGTCATATGGATGGGCCCTGATCCAATATGACTTGTTTCCTTGGTTAGGACACAGATGCACATAGAGGGAAGACCATGGGGAGATACAGGGAGGAGACGGCCATCCGCAAGCCAAACAGAGAGAGGCCTCAGAGGAAACCAACCCAGCTGACACCTTGATCTCAGATTTACAGCTTCCAGGGATGTGAGAAAATAAAGTTCTGTTGTTTAAGCTGCCCAATTTGTGGCACTTTGGTATGGTAGCCCCGGCAAATGCAAGCAATCTAAATTATAGATAATTATGCAGTTATTGACAAGAAGGAGCAAGATTTTAAAATAGTGACCTTAAGGATATTCACAACATATCATTTGGATATAAAGATGTATTGTCAATCTTCAAAGATACATGAAGCACTCGATAAAGGGGAAGTCCTGTAAAGAAAAATCTTTCCAGCAAGACTTCAGTTGTATGCCAGTTACACAATTATTTTCATTCTTAGGTGTCTTCTATTTCAAATAACTTATATAATTTTGAACTTGTTATAATGCTTGATATACCTAAATGAATACGTAGGAGATGGAGAGAGGAGATATGAAATTAAAACTCTTTTGAAAAGATGGCATTATAAGCTGAGTGAGTATCCTGAATAAAGTAAAAGTGTTAATTTCTAAATTCCATTTTCAAAAACACTAAATTTCTAGTGGAAATTCAGGAAGGACTGGTATGCCCAGTCTGAGAAGAACTCAGGAAGCTGCCCTAGCCCTCTGATAAACCACTCGGAGAGAAACAGTGATCCACAGAGGACAGTGACTTTGATCCTCCGGGAACCTGGAGGAAACATCTAGAAGCAGATCTTGCAAAGGCAAAATATATCTGACATTTGTCCTATGGATTTGTCCTATCCATTTTGCATTCGACTCCATGATATATCTGTGATGGTATTTACATAAAATAATGTCTATAATTCTTTTATTCCTCACTTCTAGGTCAAATGAGTGCTCTGAGAGATGTGCTTGGTTTCCTCTGTCATTTGAAGAGCCTCAGAGCATGTTGCCACTTGGTCAGGGACAGCTGGGCAAACTCAGGAGATAGCACTGGGCATCAGCTATTTTCTTACTCTGAAATACCAATGGTCCATACTAAATTTTCATGACTGATGATGTTTATCATGATGAAGCAATGAGAGTAATAAATAACATATTTAGCACTTAGTATATGCCTGGTATTAGGCCAGGTGCTTTTCATTCATTTTGTCCCTTAATTTTTCTAATAAGACACAGAATCTGGTACTATGACCATCTATATATTAAAGATGGAGAAACTGAGGTTCAGAGAGATTAAATATCTTTTCCAAGGTCAAACCAATGACAAATAGTACAGCCAGTCTGTGAACACAGTAAGCTCTTCAGATCTCAAACCCTTAACCACTATGCATGTTCTTACTGTGTTGTTGAGTGATATCAACCAAGTTAAAAACTCCATAGTCCAAATAAACTTCCATATCTCAGAGTAATATGGAATTCTGTTGCACAAGGAGGGGCCCCAGATACAGTAACCAGCACAAATCAAGTTGCACAAAACTTGTCGCTCCCTTGCTCAAACTTCCTAGCACTGAATGTCAACAGTTTATATGCTCTTATTTAAAAACATTCCATAAATACCAAGGGATTATTATTGTTTTCAATTTTGAAGACATACACCTGTGTACATATGTGACAAGGTATGTGGCCATATGCCTCATTCCTGAGATGGCATCCTGAACCTCATCTCACTTTGTACCAGAGTCATGTGTAAATTGCATTGCAGGGGAGAATCTTACACGCACTATTTTTTTTAAGATGCTGAATTTACAACTTCATTTGTAACACCTATCTGCACACAACAATTGGCTAATTACGCTCTGGTCATTAAAGCAGATCAAACGATGAAGGACAGCAAATCACTGGGGTCCACATTATCATTCATCCTAGAAGATAGCAGCACCTACTCCTGTGCCTCAAATGAGACAATAATTTCCGGAGTTTCGACTATGCACATAAAATGGGTCCTTAATTGGGAGGCCTTTGAATACCCCCAGCAATTTAATGAGTCCTGGGGCACTATGGGAACTGTGAAAGGAACCAGAGCTCAGGTTATTAAAGTTACAGTGAGCTGTCTGGAAAAGCAGGCAGTAATTCAGTGTATCACTGAATCCACATTTCTCTCCATGGCAAACCAAAACTATGGCAGGGGACTTTAAGAATTTCAAGGTCACCTGAAAATGATGTAAGACTGCAGAGAGATTTCTGGGATCTTGTCTTTTTTTCATTGAGTTCTCCTTGATAATGGCACCGTGACACAAGCTGCATCACATTCTCCTAGAGGCATGGGTTCCTTATTGTTATAATGGCGCTCAGACTTCTTTATGGATTCTTACTCCCCAAGGGAACCTCTCAATGTTGGGATCCAAAAAGATCTTGAGTCTTTTTTCTTCCTCGTCCCAAACTCTACCAATATGACCCATCAATTCCCATGGCTTAAGAATCATTTGTACTCCAAGGGTTCCAAATACAGCACTCACCCCACTTCACTTCTGAGTGTCAGATTCATACACTCAACTGCCTATTAAACATCTCTTTTCATCTAAGTGTCTTCCAATCATCCCAAACTTAATCATCTTCTCCCTTACACCCAATATTTGTTCCTCTTCCTATTTCTTCCATCTCCTTCCATCTCCGTTACCTGCACGCACCTAGAACATTGCAGAATGAAACTTCAGAGTCCAAGTTGCTCGTTCTCACACCTTCACCCACTATTTACAATTAATCACCAAGGTAAATTGACTCTCCCACCTCATACCTCACAGATCCATTCAGTTCTCTTTGCTCCCATAGCCATTATCCTTACCCAAAGCCTCCATATTTCTCACCTGCAACATCCCCCTAACTAATGCTCCTCTCCTGTCTCCTTCCCCTGCAATCCATTCTCCATGCTGCAGGGAGAGTTACTTTTCTAAATGGAAATTTTGATCCACTTCAATGGTTCCCAATTGTCCTTAAAGTAAAAGCTAAAATCCTTAACTTGCCTTAACAGAACCCTAAGTTATCTGTTCCTTACTTATCTCCAGGTTCATTGACTGTGGCCTTTCCCCATCATCATCAATAAACTCAAATAGGTATACACACACACACACACACACACACAGATACATACATACATACTGATCTACTTTCTGTTCTAAGAATACACAATTCCCTTTACCCCAAAGCCTTTGAACATGCCATTTTTCTACCTGTAAAAACTCGTTCTTAATCATATGTATATCTTCCTCCCACTGTCAGCATCTATCAAAATCCCAGCAACAGAGTGGGTGCTAAATAAATTACATAGAAGAAATATAGCAAGATAGCACGATATATAGTTTCATTTCTTCCTTCTTTTCTTCCTTCCCTCCTTTCTTTTCTTTTATTTAACTAGAATTCTTATATATAAAGGTATAAGCCTTGTGCTTAATTCCAGTGGCTAGCTTTAACTTAAGATTGTTAATATATTAGAATAAATGAAATGTTACAATTTTTGTATTACAATGTTATATTTTTTTACCCTCCATCCTCTTCTCTCCTGCCATTATTCTCCTTTCATCCTTTCATTATTTGTTCTAACCATATCTTATGGTTTGCTGAATATGCACCCTCATTGTAAACCATCTCAAACCACTTTTGGAACTAGAGATAGAAGAAAGGCAGCCATAAAATCCACACAGATATGGCCATTACCAGCTGTAGGTCCCCCCATTCATGCTGTCTGAAATGCTGAAAACCATTAACACTTGATTAAAAAGTCATCATACATTTGTGGCAATATGAGTTACCTGTATATATGAGATAAAACTGGGACAGGAAGGCCTTTCAGCAATATTGATCTAGGGAAATAAAAGCAGTGTGTCATTGTTTTATGGTAATAGTTCACAACAGCTTCACGATTATTTAATAATTGCATTCATGGAACTCCTGCCCTCTAAGAGATAGGTCCTGTTTACATTCTGCTTGTCATCCACTGGGAGGCTAAGGGGCTTGCTGAAGGTCAAGGATGAGCATAAACCTTCTCTGTGCAGCTTTTCCTATCACTGCTGAGCAGGAATAATACCTCCCTCCTGTGGGTGGTACCTGTTTCATCTTTTCCCTGCTCCTGTCACAGCTTTCCTGCCATTACACTGTAGGTAGACATTTTAGGTTCCCTGAGGTTCCAATAGACTTTGGAATCTAAAGATAAGAATTTTTTTTCCCTTTAAAAAGTACTTGAGGAGTTTGTGGTATATAAGGAGGTAGAGAGTATAAGAGACAGGAAAGAGAGACAAAGTGAAAGTTGGGGAAAGCAAAGGGAAAGGGAGAGAAAAGAAAGAGAGGGGAGAGGGAAAATCTATGCCTCTCTTCACTCAAGCTCAATCCATTCCTGAACCATACACAAGACACTTTCCGAAGTTCATAGTATTAATGTTTCCAAGGCAGAATAATACAATATTTAGGGGAAAGGTGTGATTTTAAAGAGTATATTATCAGTATTCTTAAACAATACTGATAATTATTTGTTTAAGTTGTTATTGTCTCTCTTTTCTAGTAGACCAGCATTGTCAGAAAGAATTTTCTGCAATAATGGAAATGTTCTATTCATGTGTATTATCCAATGTGCTGGCCTCCAGCCACATGTGACCAGTAAGCACTTAAAATGTGATTTGTCTGGTTGAGGTACTAAAATATTAACTTTAATTCATTTATGTGTAAATTTCAAGAGCCATGTGGGTCTTGTGGATACCATACTGGTGAGTACAGGTGGAGATTATAAGCTTTCAAAATATAGGGCCTTGGTCTACCTTCTGTCCCACTTAGAGTTGGTGTGTCATAAGTGCACACCTATGGAATGAGAGAAACAAGTAAGAATTAAGGGAATGAGAATTTAATTCACTGGGGTGTTTCCCCATAAAGCAATATTGAACATTACTAAATATAATTATCATGGAGATTAGTACCTAACATTTAATGAGCATCTTCTATGTGCAAAACCCTACCCTAAAAGCTTCACAATCACCATCTCATGTTCATTCAGTAACCCTGTGGGGTAGACATAATTATTTTCCTCATCTCATAGATGTGGAAAATAAGACACAGAGAAGTTGATGAGCCAAGATCACACAGATAGTAAGATAAGACAGCAGAATCTACATTCAAGCAATCTACCTCCAGAGGCTAAACTTTTAGCCCCTGTAGCCAAGGGTTGCCTTGAGCATCATTTAATAATCTCTAGGTCCCTGGTGGAGGCTTCCTAGAGGGTCTTCTCTGTCCTCCAATGGCTGTCCCTACAAACTGTGGCACATGGAGGATGGCAGAAAGAGCACTATGAGCCAATGTTGCATCATTATGTGCACATGTTCTGTCTGCAGTGCTGTGGGATGAGAAGCACAGGAGGGAGTGCCTAACTTAGTTGGACTAAGCAGGGCAGGTGGTACCAGAGATCTGAATCTTGAAGGATGATCAGGAAGTGTCTAGTTTAGAGAGACAAGGAATCTTTCCGGTGAAGGTGGTCATATTGGCAAAAAGGAACAGCAGCCTCATGGAAAGTCATACCATGTCCAGATGCTAAAATGTCAAGCATTAAGTTAATCGTCCTTGGCCTAGTAGTTACTCTGTCTTCTATTATCTCCATAATCCCATTAATAATAGTATCTAACTATGAAAAATTCACGTGAAACATGCAATAGAACATAACCAGTACTTCATACATGTGATCCATGTTTATCCTTAATGTTAGTAATCACCCTAATCATTAATTACTTGATTACTTTTGCATCCATAGAAGGTTTTACGTGACATATATACATTAGGCCACTCTGCATGTATTCTTCTGATTCAAATAAAATAAAAATAGGTAGAGTTTTAGGTAAAATTTGCAAGTGTGCAATTTAGTTGACACAGCACTGTGCTAAATTTGAAAAGATGAACTTGAGAAATGAAGGGTGGGAATCGGGATACTCAATGGTGAGTAAATATGCCAAGGGAGGTATCACAGGAGAATGGAAGATATCCAATCTGTTTACCACAGTTCCCACAATCTCTGTTGTCTTAAACTGGACCCATTTTTCTCATTGACATTGTCTGCTTAGATATTTGAGTTTGTGACTCCTGTTGCTTAGGGGATATAAAGAATAAGAGCAGATCAATATTTTGGGGGTTATGTTTATTTCTAGATCTACTTATTACTCATTCCCCTGTTTTCTTGGGTCCAGGAAGGATTAAATTGGCTTATATTGACAAACACAATACAGCAAGATAAAATAGATTTATTTATCTAGTTAATAGATGATAAAAGGAAAGAAATGAAAACAGGGGTAGGAGACATACTAACACCAGGAATTTAAGTTAATACTAACAAACACATACAGCACAAAGCCCTCTTGGTTTACTGTGAGAATGCCGAAAAGTTTGTCCAGATTTTCCTGCCAGTCAACATGGAGGGGAATCTTATAATTAATATACATAATGCCAGGTGCCTATGGTATGAAAATAAACCAGTGATTCAATGTTATCATAATTGTTCTCCAAGGTGTAAGCAAAAGAAAGTTTTGCCATGTGATAAGCATGATAGTCACTGTCACATCTCACCCGATGCCATGGCTGTATGTAATGGAAGCCTCAAACTCTGTGATACAGGCACTCACGGTTCTATTCCTCATATTGTAGGTGAGAAAACTGATGCTTACAGGAATCAAGAGAAATGCGCTAGTTGAGAAATAGAGCTGGGGTGTAGATCCAGGCAGTCTGCCATCATAGCAACCTGAAATGTCATACCCAGGACACATCCTCACAGAGGCACAGAGGGCATTTCTGTTTTTTGCCATATCCATGGATGTGGGCTCCTGGTGTCATCCCAAAATGCAAGCTAATAAAAGCAATTCTAGGAAAGAATTAATGCAATCTAATCCACAAACATACCTCTCTGTGGACCTGGTATCCCAAGTGTTTACTTTTACAGTAGCTGGAGGAATGGAAGGAAAACACATCCTTCTCAAAATCCTCCTTAAATTCTGCTTCTTGTACTCACCTCCTTACAGATTCAGGGGCCAGTGAGCCAAACCACCTTTATTAGCAAGAACCTGATGGGATACTGCATTGTGTGGCTTGTTAAGTGTGGACTGCCACACACACTTTCTTTCCTGTATGCTTGAATTTAAAGAACACAAAATCAGTCTGAAAGAACACTAGAATTCTACATTAGAAATTTAACCCAGTGTTCATGCTAAACACTAGAAGATAGGATGACTTCTCCTCTAGAGACTACTGTTTCCACATACCAGCACACATCATATGGCACTGTGTGTAGTGAGAGAGGGGATAAGTCCTCTAATTCAACTGAAAAGAAGCAGCTATTTGTAAGAAAATCAAACCCTCTGCTCTTAGCAACCACTTACAGAAAACAAATGTTTACATAGAGCTTTTTGCAACACGTAATCAGATGCCAGCCTTCCAAGGAAATTCACAACCCAGAATGTTCTACCTTAAACAAGATCACTGTAATTTTTACAAAATAACTGTTACATCAAATCTTCGAAGCATCCAGATGCCCCTCATAAGACAATAAGTGTAGACATGAGAAAGAAACATGGTTTCTTTATGAATGACTTAATGACAGAATAATTTAAGTTTGAGACTTTAATGTAGAAGCATCTATTGAAGCTACTGTATTTTATAAGTTGCCCTTGACATCTTCCAAAATCCTTTGTGTTCTCCTATAACATTAGTGAAGAGTTGTAAGAAAGCTTTACAATTCTGATTCCACACATGCTCCATACCCAGTGTACTTGCAGTTACAAGAATACAGGACTTTACATCTTTTTGCCCCAGTGATGCTCTTACCTTCTCTCTCAGTGTAGTTTTATATAAAACCATACATGCATCTGGGAAATTACTTTATAAAAATGTATGTCTTTTTTCTCTTTCATTAAATCATTATCAACTTTAAAATGTAAAATGAAATATGTTACATAGAACCAGTCCAAAAATAGAGGCTACAAATGTACTTTGCATTTGGTCAACATTTAATAGGGTGAGAATATTCAAGGCACAAAAAATACTGAGGGTTAATCGAAGGTAAACACACATGCTGAAAAAATTTTCAGTCGATAACCTAAGTGAAGGCTTTATGAATATACTGCAGAGGCTCTCAAGCAGGGCAATATTTTGTCCTCCAGATGATATTTGATTTGTCACAACTAGAGCAAGTATAAATGCTGGTAAAGCCTATGAGTGCTGGCAAACACTTTATGATGCAAAGGAATGCCCCAGCCCAATACAATATCATTGGGCCTAAGTTGTCAAAAAAGCTATGGTTGAGAAACCCTGATTAGGCAGACCTTATCTAAAAAAATGAATTTTATTCAAATGAAAATGTATTGAATTAAGGGAAATAGCTTTGAAACCAGAACACAACACTCCTCCAATGACTGAGCTTAAATTTGTCATTAAGAGAAAGAAAGAGAAGGAGAAAGAGGGAGGAGGGAAACGGAGAGAGAGGGAAAGGGAGAGACCCACTCTTATCAAGAATATCTTGTTGTAACACAGATAACTGATTAAGTGATGGGAGAGTGACAAAAATGCCTAAGGCCACTCTCTCTCGAGCAAGTCCTAACACTTGGGTTCAGATTGGATGGCTGCCTTTTCCCTTCTTGAAATTAAAAAGAACAAATGTTCTCTTTTTTACCATCATCTTTCAGAATGATGAATAAAAGGTTTAATTTACTGACTGCTAAAAATAGAAGCCCTGCCATAGCTCTTAAGAGTCTTTGGTGTAGCATAAAAGCTGGTTTAGAAAGCTGGATTATGAATTCTAATTTTGTTAACACCTGGCATTAACCAAATTCAGGTGTAAATAAATATGTGATATGTCCATGCATGTACTGATATACAATACACATGTATATTCACATAGCTACATATAGAATTAGCACATGGTCTCGAAATGGGCACCTTTGTACTGATAGACAACCTCAGCCAAAGATTCTGGCAACTGCACATTAAAATGATTGAAAGTCAATACTAGGTTTCAGAATGTGCTGTCAGTCCATTCAATGCCTACCAAATTTTTATAACATATAATTCATATAACTCCCATTTCTGCATAGTCCAATTAACTTCAAACAAGTATATAATTGTTGGTCTTGAGGGATATGTTAGGCCATTATTACTAAATTATCCACTAGATAGCGAGATGGCATTTTCAAATCTATTTCACTTATAGCCACAGGTTCCAAACGAGGCCTTTCTGGCAAACACTCTTCTCCACTGTACAAGAAATCTGTTAGACAATCTGTCACATAAACATACATAGGAAATGTACATAATGCAATGCTTGAAGGAAAAGAGGTCCAATAGACCATGAACTTCTAATGAATGAATTTTAACAGTTTGCAATCTGGAGTGCGGGTTTCAAAGTTTTTCTGTTGAAAAGAAATGTGTCTCGTGTTTTATGTTTTCTTAGACTTGGTTTAATTACAATGACAAAGAGTGAAAATGCATTTTCACTCCTGGGGGGAAAAAGCAAAACAAAAACAAGACCCTTGCTCATTAGTATTCTAGACAGGGATTGCTCACCTCCCCCTACAGCGCTGGTTTGGGAAATCAGGACACCGTTAGTTCTGCTAAACTCCTTTCCAGCCTGTGCCACGACCCTTAGCAGCACAGGAGATGCCACCATCCTTCCACTGTGATAGCTGTCCCTTTGGTTTTTTCTTTCTGCTCTTACTATATTCCAGGCTTGAAATCAATATAATTAGTTTGAATATTACATATAGGAAATACAACTGCATATAGTAAATATAATTGATGAGGATACTAATGTTAAAATAGCAATGCCAGAAAAAGTAGATGTTCTTCTCTTTCAGAGAGAAGACCAAGTCTCCATCAGGCTCACTACCTTGAGAAATCAGCCATTGTTCTCCCCTGGCCCTGTCTCCTCAGGGTGCCTCTGCCACTGGAGCAGAGCAGGCATTAATACATATTTGTAGAAGAAACAAAGTGTTCCAAAACTCTTGTCCCTTCTGTGTGACTGAAGTGCCTCTTGCATGGAAAGTTTTTGAAAGTTTAAAATCAATTATTTTATGAAAACAAGATTTAAATCAAACTTCCTGCCTCTTTAAAGTGATACCATTGAGAA
This sequence comes from Phyllostomus hastatus, assembly GCF_019186645.2. Classification (NCBI taxonomy): domain Eukaryota; kingdom Metazoa; phylum Chordata; class Mammalia; order Chiroptera; family Phyllostomidae; genus Phyllostomus; species Phyllostomus hastatus. Next base: position 2,027,306 of record NW_025334030.1, read on the forward strand.
TCTTTAAAAATTTGACAAATAATCTAGAAATTACAAATATATTATTTTTGATGTCTTTCTTTTGTTTTATTTTTTAACTGTCCAAATTTATTGCATATAATGTTACTTTACAGCACAGAGGATAGACATTCATACAGGCTAAAAAGTGTCCCCTCCAGTAATTCAAGTGCCCACCTAGCATCACAGGTAGTTATTATAATATTGTTAGCTATATTCCCTATGCTATACTTTACATCCCCATGCCTGTTTTATAACTACTAACTAGTACTTCTTAATCTCATCAGCTTATTTCACCCCATACCCCAACCCCCCTCCCCTCTGGCCTCGTTCAGTCTGTTCTCTGTATCTGTAAGTCTATTTCAATTTTATTTGATCATTTATTTTGTTCTTTAGAGTCCACATATAAATGAAATCATATGGTATTTGCCTTTCTCTGTCTGGCTTATTTCATTCAGCACAATGTTTTCCAGGTCCACCCATGCTGTTACAAATGGTAAGATTTCATTGTTTTTCAAGGTTGAGTAATACTCCATTGTATACATGTACCACTGCTCTTTAATCCATTTGTCTACTGATGGGCACTTAGATTGCTTCCCTACATTGGCTATTGTAAATAATGCTACAATAAGCATAGGAGTGCATATATTCTTTCTAATTAGTGTTTGGGGTTTCTTCAGATATATACCCTGAAATAGAATCACTGGGTCATCAGGCAGTTCCATTTTTATTTTTTTGAGGCACCTTCACACTGTCTTCCACAGTGGTTGCACAAATCTGCATTTCCACTAATAGTGCAGTAGGGTTTCCTTTTCTCCACATCCTTGCCAAAACTTGTTGTTTGTTGATTGATTGATTATAGCCATTCTGACAGGTGTGAGATGATATATCACTGTGGTTTTAATTTGCATTTCTCTGATGATTGTTAGATAGTGAGGTTGAGCATCTTTTCTTATGTTTGTTGGCCTCTTGGATAAGTGTTTATTCAGGTCCTTTGCCCACTTTTTAATTGTTGGTTTTTTTTTTCTGGTGTTGAGTTCTTTATAAATTTTGGGTATTAACCCCTTGTAAATCATTGGCAAATATCTTCTTCCATTTAGTAGGCTGTTTTTTCTTTTTTTTTTTTTTTGATGGTTTCTCTTGCTGTGTAAAACTTTTTTCATTTGATGTAGTCCCATTTATTTTTTTCTTTTGTTTGTCTTGCCCAAGGAGATGTGTCAGAAAAGTAATGCTAAGAGAAATAGCTAAGATTTGACTGCCTAAGCTTTCTTCTAGGAGTTTTATGGTTTCAGGTCTTACTTTTAAGTCTTTAATACATTTTGAGTTTATTCTTGTATTGGATTGGCCAACAATTCCATTTAGGTTTTTCTATAAAATAAAAGACACATTTTCATTTCCACCAATAACTATTGATTTGGATATTTTTTAGTATATTGGCTATCTCCTGCATGGTATAACATTGATGGTTCTCAATTAATGTCTCAGTTTGATCATTCTCAATTTCAACTGGTCTACCTGACCATCGAGCATTGTCCAGTGAAAAATGTCCAGCACAAAACTTCACAAACCACTTTTGACACATTCTATCAGTCACAGCACCTTCTCCATATACCTCATAAGTCTTCTTTCTCTGCCTTTCAGTTGGGTTTTTACATTTCTTGAAATAATAAAGCATAATATGCTGAAAATGTTATGTAGTTATTTCCACCTTCAATATCAAAATGGCTACACAAAAATTCACCAGTTTTTATAAGCTTTTTTAAATGCATGCTGATATGACAGCTGTGACAACACAATCTAACAAAATTGTTTCTAATGAAGTTCAAGACAACTAAGAGTTACTAGAGCCATCTTCAGAAACAAAAACAAACTTTTTGGTCAACCCAATGCATGTTACAGATATTTTTAAAGTGTCTACTATGTGTAAGATGCTGTATTAGGTACTGGGGAAGATTAATCAAATCAACCTTATTTTCCAAGAGCTCAGAGGTAGAAGGTAAATAAACAACTGATGTAACAAGCTGGTAGGATCTCTCATATGTGATGGGCTTCCTCAGTTCCTACCAGAGTTCCTTGTTCATCTCATTCTATGTGCTCTTTCTAGATGATCAGACTATGATTATGGATTAAATCACATCAGACCCAAACTTTCGATTTCCATGCTATAGTTTCAGCCCAGAGAGACCTTTCCCCTTAACTTCAGAAGTCTGAAAACAATGACTGACCAGATATCTCCATATGATATTCCAAAAACCCCTGAAAGGAAAGATAATCCATAAAATCTGATACCAAAGTCATCACTTCTGCTAGCTCACCTTCCTATTATTTTTGCTTTTTCTGCTGATGCACTCTATCCACCCTACCACCTCAATCTAGAAGTTATCCTGAATCACTCTCCTACCCTCTAGTACACTTACACTGAGTCAGCAAGCCTTGGCCATGAGTGCCTCCCACACACATTCCTGCTCCATTTCCACCACATTAGAATCTCACCATCTTTTGTGTGGAATACACATAACAGCTCCTTGATGTCTCCCCTGGCTTTGATCTCCCTCAAATCCACTCTCCACTCAGTCTCCAGAGGAACACATGGAAAATGAAAATCTGGCCATTTGCTCCTGTGCTTCCAGTCTTCCTGTTACTCCCATGTTTGCACAGGGCAAAGCCCCAGCTCATCAGGTCATATGTGCATGTTTTCAGTTTCCTGCTGGCCCTACCCATGCACTTTACCCCCCAGCAAAACCAAACTACTTTTTGTCCTTCTCTTAGCTCTCTATACACCCTTCACTTCTCTGTACCACAGACATGACTTTTTCCAATTGACATTTTCCTGTTATTGTACCTTCTTCCCAGGACATCATTTTCTGAGACCTTGAGTGAGTGTCACATGCCAAGCATTGTATCCAGGACAGGGAACAGCATGTTGAATAAAGCAGAACCTAACCATGACTTTGTAGAGTTTACAACCTCTCTGGAGGACATTGACAAAACCAAGTAAAGAAATAAACACTTGATTTTAATTGTGATCCACACTAGGACAGAGACTGGAGAGAATGCAATGAGTGAAAAGAGTATCTTATTCACTTCACATGATACTCTGTGGGTGTCTCTAATATGAAGGAGCACTACCTTATACATTCCTTGTTTAGGAATGTGACTCCACCACTAACTACACTAGGACCTTTCTGAGAGTCAACACTCTTCAAATAATCACTTTTGGTTCCATCAGGAATATATATGGGCATTTAGCAAATGTTAATTGAGTTGATGGATAGATAGATAAGTGGGAGGGTGGGTGGGAGGATGGATGGATGGATAAATGGATGAATGTGTGGAGAGGTAGACAAATTAAAGAATGAATTACTAAATAAAAATATTTTCCTTATAATTTCAGTTTTATGGCTCATTGATTAAAACTGTGTCCTTGGTAACAAGTGCATCTTAGAGGCTCTTGTCTATAAGCTCGTGAGGACTTGCTCTACCTGCAGGAGAGATGTTGCAGAGCACACTTGGCATTTTCAAGCATTGTTAAGACTCCTGCTCACATCCTTGAGAGATTTCCAGAAAAGTCCTTATGCACTAGAGAGTTGCCAGGGATAAAGGCTTCACAAGGAAAAAGCTAAACAATGCAAAACCTCCTAAACAGGGCATGCTTGGCTACGATGGGGGTAATGGGAAGATCGACAGCAAAGGGAACTGTTCTCTAAAGGAAGGAGCATTTAAGTTTATTTTGTTTTTGTTCTGGTTGTGGTAGTAGGGAGAAGAGGAGAAAGATGAGGGTGAAAATAGGGGAAACTTATAGGAGAAAAAGAAGGAAAACAGTGGTGGGGGAAGTACCTTCACACTCTAGAGCTGGACATGATGAATATCTCTTTGCTTGATGTGGGCAGAAGAGCTACACAATGGCTTACCCAGGTCTATGTGAAGACCAGGCTGCAACATTTTGGGGAAACCCAGGGTCTAGGAACTGGTTGCCAAGTTCCATTTTAATGAAATGTTAGAATGATATTTTCCAAAGGTATATCCTGTAGAATTGCCAGGCTCTTCTTCCAAATACTGATTCCTGGAACTCACTTCAGAATCAGAATCTCTGAGGGTGGGACTCAGAAATGTGCATTTTCATCAGATTCCAAAGTTTGAGAATCCCTCTGTGAAAGATGTTAAAAGATCTCCTGCCAATCATGTCGACCTAATGAAGCAAGGGGGGACAATGAAAGGGAGGCAGTTTTTGAAAGCACATCATGGGCACAAAGCCTATGTCATTGGGAATTTCAAGGAGCAAAGGTAGAGAAGCTGATGTCATAAAAGACTAAATTTCAGTGACTTTTGCACACCTGAGGGGAGAATATGCTAAGGGAGACTCCAGGGGAAGGATGGACGACTACTCATTCTACTCAGAAATACATATATTCAAGTACACTCTCTTTGAATGCTTCCTCCTTTAAGCACCAAAGTACCACACAGGAAATCTTCAGAGAGGCTACTGCTAAGTCAACCCCTATCCCCTTGATCTTCCAATTAGATGGTTCAGAGCTGACCAGAATTAACCCTTTCCATCATCTGACAGCTTATGAGGGCAGTTGTGAGGATAATTCTCCTTAAAGGACAAAGAGCTTGGAAACTAATCCTGTGCACTCCTTGGTCAATTTTTGGAAAGTTACTCTGGTAGACATGTAAAAATTTCAGCCCATGGTATCTTTCCAGGAACTGACCCTATCCACAAAGAGTTACCCTTTTGGTAATATATGACCCATCCATGGCCATTTTTGATTGAGTCAAGGGTATGCACCTGATTCAGGAGAGCAAGGATGCACTTCCCTGGATTGGGGTGAGAGAGAACTGTTAGTTCATCCCTTTCCAGTTCTAAAGTTATGAAATATAAAACCTGGGCTACATTCCTGTTAAGTGAAGACAGCCAGTTACAAGTAAGAGAAAATAAAGCTTACAAGCAGAGAATTGGAGAGAAGGAGAGTTCAGTACCGAACTGCAGGGAAGCAGTGTACCCAGGGGACAGCAGGTTCCCTCAGGACTTGCGAGTCCCATTTATTCCCCAATGCCACTTACACCCCTTCCACTTCATCTTCCAAAACCCTAGCTCACTTGAAAGTGGTGAAATCAAACTTTACTATCCCTGCTCCATCTTATGGTTGCTGTGCAATCAACCCCAATCACCCCCGATCTTTGACAACATCAGCAGCTGGGTCACTGCCCTCTGCTCTACTATTACTCTGACCACCACCCAACATTCTTGCTTCCCATATATTTCTGATCATTAATTTGGATAGCATCTCCTATTCAACCTTAGTTATGTACTCCATGGCCCCATCCTTGACTTTCTCACCTACTCTGAAATTTTAAGCATCTCATTTTCTGAGTAACACCTTCTATTCTTCCAACTCACCCATTCTGATCTTTAACACACATGTCCAGTCTCACCAACATCCCTAATCCTTTGATCCCACCACTCTTTATGGCCCCCTGCATATTTACTCTTTCCTAATTTCTTAGCCTAAATGCCATGGGCCTGACACTCCCAGGCACATGCCCTCTACTCCCTTATACCTCATAAACCCTCTGGACAAACCCCAAACATAGGTAAGCCCAGCTATCTTTTAGACATGGGATGCCTACTGCTCTCCCCATTTCCCCAGTCCCCAGGCCTCTTATCTCCCTTCTCTCGTCTCTAGTTTATGTCATGCTGCTGACTAAACTAACTCTCTGTCTACTCACTAATATGAATGTATTTGAAAATCACCATCTGAGTCTTAAGTGTACAAAGCTTGGGTTCAAGACCTGAGTACTGTTCTTATCTTTTCATCAACATTTTTTAGAAGGAATCTGATTGGTCCAGAGGTCTAGACAACATGTGAGCTGCCCTTGGATCAGATGCTCACCTTGATCCCTCTTTGGAAATTGAAAGGTAAAAGCTTGGAAAGGTCCCAGAGAATACGAGGCTGGGGATGCACCCCAAATAGCATGCTTACATGTCCATAAAATATCGTGGGCTAGAGCTGCTTGTGAGTTGCTTAGCAACTGGAAGTAGTTCTGAGCCACACACAAGAGAATAGTGGTTTGGGGAAACAATTTGTCAAGGAATCAGGGAGAGTGTATTGCATTGAGCTCCAGTCAACACCTTCCCACTCCAAAACTGCAGGCTGGATGACCTGGGCAGCCAAAGAGGCAAGGAAGATGAGGCAAGGGAGGCAGGGAGGGAGGCAGTGGATGGCTCTCATTTCTCCACAATCCCATCACTTGCCCAGGCATTTCATTGGGGTGTGAGCAGAGACACAGCCTGAGGTAAGAGCCACGATGATTTCTACAGAGCTCACAGCATGTTAATCACGCCTGTCAGGCTCCTAGGGAAGGAGAGGTTGGCTGTCCTGACAATCTACATTAACGTGGGTGGGTGGTGTTTGATTATACCTTCATGAAAGCAGTTTTCATTTGCATCTCTCATCAAGGCTGAAGGATGTGCTTTTCACCTCTACTGTTCTGTAGTCTCATTCCCCTGCCAGGATGCAGCTGACCTCTGTGAGAACACAGCCTTCACACTCTGGGATGCATTGCCAGGATCAGGTGGGACCCAGCTGTCCTTGAGTGTGTGGGTTTTTACAACTAAGTCATCCTATAAAATGGGCTGGATTAATTTTCATCTGGGGTCAGTTTCCAGGACACTACTCAATACCAGAGAAGCTTAAACTATTCTAAGAGCACAGAACTTGAAGCCACAGGCAGTGAAAATGTAAAAGGAAGATGCCCTTCACGATAGCCTTTCATGGCCATGCTGTCAGTTGCAAAATTTATCAGATATTTAGAAATAACCAACCAAGTGCCATGCACAATGCTAAGCTCTAGATGCAGTGCTGAGCATGTAACAAATACATATGACGCTTGGGGTTGTTGATGGTACTGTTCATGTCTCAGTCACCACTGCATTGCTTACACCCAAGGTAGCTTAATGGTGTTTGACAAATCTCTACTGAATGCCTGAACATCTGCTTCTTGATTTTGACCTCCTCACATGGGACCAAATAACACCAGCCTCAATTCAAGGATTCTGAGAAGTTATAGCAATAGGGAGGACTTTAAGTAATTTGATATATTTGATGAGTCCTGAGATTACTTAAACCAGTGAAAGCAATTAATTCCTGAGGATCCCAAGCCACTGTCAAACTTGGGCAGTCCAAAGTCTGTACCTGAATTGGCTTACAAAATGGCACACAACATTTGGACTATACCTCTGAAGCTGAGAGGCAGCAACATGTGGGGGAAAGCATGGCAGTCAGATTGCTTAGTTGTGAATGCCAGCTCCACTGCTTGTCAGCTGAGAAGCTTCACCAAATTACTTCCTGTCTGTGAGCCTCACTCTCCTCATCTTTAAAATGGGAACAACAGTACATCTCACATAGTTTTGTCTCAGGATCAAACTAAGGTAATAATGCCTGTGGGGCCCTTAGCATAGTGTCTGGCACTTATGAAATGCTAGCCATTTAGTTAACCAGTGATTATGAGATTGTAGGGTCTTTTTTGATTACTTCAGCTTGGGTTTCTCAAAGACATTAAGGTGAAATTCACAAACATCATGGTCTTTGATGAGCCATCAGTATGAATATGAACTCCCTTAGCCCAGGTATTCCCTGAGGTGAGCAGCTGAGGAATCAGATATGACCCTGTTCCCTAATGCAAGAGTCAAGACCAGGAGGCTGGCAGCTTCCTGTCCTATCAGTGCAGTCCCTTTCACAGACCAGTTACAGAGATGGCTGGTCTGTGGTTGCAGGGGAATGCAAGCACAATTTACAACCATTTAACAAATAGGTCCAAATTTGAGTATTTCCCCTGGGGGGAACTACTACCAGCCCCACACCCAGTTTCATTTCAGCGCTTACCATAATTGCGATTAATTAGTTAATTAATTAATTGTTTCTATCATTATTTCTATTTGACTTCAAGAAAAAAAAACGTGGACTTCAAAGCTACAAACAAAATGAGTTACACAGAAATATGTTCTCTGTGCTTAGTTCTGCACAGACACTCTCAAAAAGTAAAATTCATTTAGCTTAAATTAATAAAACTAAATAAAATCAATGCAGGTCAGTAGGGAATTACTGGAGCGTGTGAGTGTAGATGCCCTGGGCGATTTTTCCTAAGAGTGAAAACAGCCTGTCCATTCACTGATGCAGCTTGGGTGATATATCTGCTCCCAAAATAGTGTCTGTGCAAGAGATGAGAGGAAACGGCCATCTATTAATTTGGTTTTTAAGTCCAGATAAAGAACCTTGAAAATAGCCAAAGAGCCAAAAATACTGAGTAACTCCACATTCCAAGGGACTGTTTCTTCTCTCTATATATAGCAACTCAAAAAATAGAAATCTCTGACTCTGGGCTTATAGGACTGAAGTATGATTATGCCCAGGAAATGGAGAGGAAATTTATAATAAATCCACCCCATGTTGTCAGTTGCTTAAGTGCAACCATCTCTGAAAACTTCCTAAACAAACTTGACCTTTCCCATTACCCTAATCTGTTTGATATGCACTTACAATTTTGTGTAGATTTTGGTTAATCCAACAAATATTTGCTGAGTTACTCCTGTATCTCAGATGCTGTGTTCAGTTTGGGAGCTATGAGTTATCAAGTCTTTACTCATGCAGCTTACAGTCTAACAGAAATAATGATAGGAAAAAGATAATTAATTGGTTGCAATTATGGTAAGTGCTGAGATGAAACTAGATGTGGGGCTGGCAATAGTTCCCACCAGAAAGAATAATACGCAAATTTGGAACTATTTGTTAAATGGAATTTAGCAAGGTTTGGGGGGAGAAGTAGAGGAAAACATGCTGGCAAAATTATTTGGAGTGTGTTTTAAAATAACTACAGTTCTACATCATATGTGAGGGAATTAAATATCTGTTTTCTTGAGCAAGAATCCTGTGAACAAGAATAGATTGCATCTTCCAGGTATTTAGCCGTTTACAGCTACTGGTGGCATAAAATACTCTAGCAGAGACAAGGCTTAAAAAATAAAAAGTAATTTCACTAGTAGTTCAACGTAATACATTACCATTCCAACAACCACTTTAATTAGGGTAGCTCTTGCATTCCCATGGTCAATACCATTCTTAATACAGGCATAACATTTAATTAACTTTATTAACCAGTGTTTATCTTTCTAACTAGAAGATATTTTAAAGTTTTTGCCATATTTTCATGATCTCTTTGTGTTTCCAAGAGCCAAAAGGAGTCTCTCCAATGCTTTTAAACAGTTTACAAAGCATGAGAGAAAGCAGAATTTAGTCATTTCTAATTCATTTTTTACTTTTTCTCCAAGAGAATGACCTCAAAACAACAAAGAGAAAAATGGAAATCATTATACAGGAAGTGAAGTTCAGGGTGAGATGATGGTGGCAAGAGAAGTAATGGTCTTTCATACGCAAATCATAAATTTATGTAAGTTTGGAATTAGATAAATGGTACATCTGAGATAACCCCATCTACTATTTGATTACCATCAGCCACAATAGGTGCCAGCTCCTACTCTGATTAAAAGAAATAATCTAGACCCAGATCAATTGTATTCTAGGTATCATAACATCCTGCAAATGTTGCAATCGCAGAAATAGCTGTAGTGATTTACAAGCAGGAGTAAAGGTGAAACATTTGGAAGTGAGTAAAAGCCCCAATATATATAAAGGGGGATGGGATAGATATTACCCAGAATAAAATCATAAACATGATGACAAATGCCATCAATTTATCCAGAGTGCTAATCAATGGAGCAGCTGTGTCTGTTACATGTCCTTGTCTTTCTTCCAACAGGATTCACAAGCTGCTTGGAAGCAGCTCCTTTGTTTGTAGTTGATCACTTACACTCCTGGGTTGCCTTGCATATTGTAGAACTTTGTAAATGCTGAACAAAGGTTCATCAGCCACAATTTCTCAGAAGAGAAGAATTAATTGTAATAATGTGTGAAGACATTCTCTAAAACATATAAAATATTTCTATGTAGCCAATGAGATTAAGAAAGCCAAGTCAGAGTCTCTGTCTGGTTGGACAATTTTATCAACAATGGAAAAGATGATCTGAGAGATGTGTTTATCAAATTTACAGATGGTGCAGATCTGAAGGTAACATGTAAGCAGAGTGGCAGAATCATGATTCAAAATTATATTTATAGACTGCAAGAATAGACTACATTCTATTTTCGTAGTTGCTTCCAATGTGCCAGGAACCAAGCTATGTGTATTACCTTATGTCAGCTAAGTAAATTAAATGAGTTAATATATACTTCATATGTCAAAATTTTCAGCTTAAGGCTAATGGAGAGTCAAGTATGTAAGACCAAATTATGGGATAGGTCTATTTGCAGGAAGGCTAAGGAGACTTGATGGTCATACAAAAGAGGGAGGCAGGAAAGGAACCCAAGCCAATAAGAAAACCTTGGGCATTGGAGGTGAGATAAAAAAACTAATGCCCCCCCCCCATCCCGCCCACCGAAAATATCCACATCCTAATCACCAAAACCTGTCAATATGTTACCTTATATGGAAAAAGGAACTTTGCAGATATAAATCAGTTACAGATTTTGAGATGGAGAGATTACATTGGATTATCCAGGCGATTGCAGTGTTATCACAGGTGTCCTCAGCAGAGGTCAGAGTTAGAGACAAAGGAGCTGTCATAATGGAATCAGAGGTTGGAGCAACGTGTTTTGAAGATGGAGAAAGGGGCCATGAGCCAAAGAAAAGTGACAGAATCTAGAACCTGTAAAAGGCAAGAAAATGGATTTTCCCCTTGAGCCTCCAGAAGAAATACAGCTCTGCTAACACCTTGATTCTCACCCCCACAAGATTCATTTTGGGCTACTGATCTCCAGAGGCATAAAATAGTAAATTTGCATTGCTTTAAGTCTCTGAGGTTGTGGTTATTTGTTACAGCAGCCACAGGAAACTAGTACAGGAGAGATAGGAAACTCCTCACAGACCAGGCTCATGGCCACATGACCTAGCAGTACATCTGAGCCCCACAGGGGAGACAATGGGAGATGGGGAGATGGAAGCCATTGTAGAGTATCTGCTGGAAGTACAATAGTAACTGAGATAGTGATATCAAAAATATTCATCGGTTGCCCTTCTAACAAAGTATAATGCTAAAGGCAAAAAGCAGAAAGCCTCCCAACTTCTTATTCCTGACTCCCATCTCCCTCTCCAAGCCCTCATCTTTCTGCTGATAGAAGGTGGAATAGAGGTCAAATCCCTGTGAAGGCTGGCTTCCCATCACACTTAGCCTGTGTCTTTGAAATGCCTGCCAAGGCCTCATTCCTACCTCCTCATAGCTCCCATGCACACTCCGACCTCACCTTCCTAATAATTTCCCTTCAAACCCACCTCAAAACACCTCCAGCCTCCCTGAAACCTGTTTGTACACTTCTCTGATCCCTACTCACAGGACCTTTGGTGAGATATCCAGTCTGCTTGCTGAGAAGCACCTCTTGGTGTTTCCTGGAATTAAATACTGAAGGCCACCTAAGTATTCTTTTCCATTCCTCTTCCAAGGCTTTTCACAAGCCTTTCTGAGAGAGGAAAGCCATTCTCTCACAAGCTACTTGAGAGAGAAAATACAGAAAGGTATTTCCTCTCTTAAGTGGCTTAGCATCCACCTGGGCCACCATGCTAGAATCAGGTGTCATTCTTGACTCTCTGCACAACATTCATATCCACAGAACCCTCCATTCTGTGTTCCAACTGTATACAAAAACATCTCTCCCCAAACCCTGCCACCCTTAGCTTAGTTCAAATACCTATCTTTTTCCACCTGGAGCACTGCAGTAGCTTCCTAACTAGTCTCTCTGTACCTATTCTAGCACCTATACCATACCATATCCACAGTGGAGACACAGTGACCTTTCTAAAATGCAAAATGAACTTTATGTGCAAGCTCTCATTGATTCTCTCTCACTAGCCAAGTTAAGTTCAACTTCCCTGCAACCTTCCTTCTACCTGTCTGGTTTTTCCTTGCATCTGGCCTCATCTTCCATGATTCAGCTCCCAAACAAACCCACTGTCTCCTGCCTCTGTTTCCCTTGCATATGCTCCTCCTTCTGCCTGTCATATCTCCCCTCTTCCCCATGCTATTCCAACTGGGTTTTCCTGGAGAAATTCCTTTTCCTTCTGCAAAGCTCTACTCAGGCATCTCAAAAGCTCTCTGGCTCTGACAGCATTAAACCCACCTTCTTTTGTACAGATTCTGATTTGTTGCATTCGTACATCATAGCGTGTTATAATTGCTTGTTCGCATCTATCTCCTCTAAATGATTTTGAGCCCCTAATAAGTGAAGACCGAGTCTCATTTTTGTCTGCATTTCTCCATACCCAGCATGGTACTGAGAAACTTAACCAGCACAGTAGGCATTGAAATAATCCTTATGGAGCAATGAACAAACACATGAATGCATACACATAAATTAATGAAGAATCGCCTGATTGCTCTTGAGAAAATGCCAGGACCTACAGGTGGAAGATATAGAGAAACAGATATTAACTAAATATGAGTAATGACTTCCCAACAATTCAGTTATTCTGAAATGGAAGGGCAGGCCCCTAGGAAATACCACAGAGCCAGGCCAGGATCCCAGTGCTATCTGGAAGGATGACCCTGAAGTTTGGCACCTTCATCTTGGCTTTCTCTCCCACTATCCACCTAAGCTCTCTCCACAGACAGATCTCAAACACTTGGAACTTGCTTGATGATATTTAAACTCCAGTACCAGTCACAGTTGGCCATCTAGAAGCTGCTCCAACATTTTATAACTAATAACTGAATAAGCTCCTTAATCCCCCTAACATGAGCATACCTGCCAAACAATGGGAGGAAAACTCAGTCCAGTCTTCCCGGTGAGATGCATAGAGCAGGTGCACCTCCCTGAATGTGTGGGTCCAGACAAGGCTGAGTGTGTTTGACCTGTCCATAAACCCAATCATGTTTCTTTCAGATGCTCTGTGATCTAAGAGCAGCCTTTACTGCTTCCTACCTGATTATTTTGATAAAGCTAATAAGTCTCTGGTTAAGGTAAGCCATTGCAGCTTAATTTGTGTGTTGAATTAATTCAGACTTCAGATTATCAAGCTGAGTGAAAAATAGAACAGCCTATATTATATAGAATAGAAATGAATATCAAGGAACTATGTATATATACATGTATGTTTTATTCACATAGCTCTGTGAATATTCTTCTCATTATAGATGTCAAGACCTGAACAGCTTCCAGGTAACAGTAATTGTAACAATGATGCTTATAAAAATTTTAGCACATTTATGGGTAAGTGTGGGTTAAGCATTTAACATATGCTAACTTCTAGAATCTCATAACAACCCTATAAAGTGCCAGAATTGTTCCCATTTTACATATGAGAAAACTGAGGCACAGAGAGCATAAGTAACTTATAATATTTAATCATATACTATGCCTATATATTATTATTGCCTATAATAATGCCTATGCAGAGAACTATATGCCTATATAGGCATATTTTTCTGTAAGGAGTTATTATATCAATATACTATATACACACAAATATTTATATATGCAGCTCACTTAAATATTGTTTTCATTGAAGATTTTAGGACATAAGCTTCCAGGAAATAATAATAGTGATTATTATTATTATTATTATTAGTGGTGATAATCATAGCAGCAAATGTATCAAATCCTAACTATGTATCAAGCACATTCCTGCATACTTTCATACATTATCTCCTGAACTCCTCATGACAAGCCTAGAAATTGTCAGTATCATCCCTGCTTTAGAGATGAGAACTGAGGCACAGAGTGATTTACTGCAAGTCTCACAAATGATAGAGGGTGGACCAGAGGTGTGCACTGAGGTTTGTGTCTTAAATTATTACATCATACTGGTAAGGAAATTGTTTGCAAAAAATACTTCACTGGAAGCTCCACACCCCCCTGAACATTTGTCATTATCTATACTAAGGTGGTAAGAGAATTTGAGACCATTCAAGGCAAATTAATGAACTCCATGTCCATAAGCCTCTTTATTTTGCCCCTTGCTTCTCCACACCAGTAGGTGGTTAGTCAGCCTGTCTTAGTTCTCACCACAACTTTAATTGCCTAAAATACCACACATGAGGCTGTGCTCAGTGTTCAGAGCAACTCCCTGGTGCCACTGAATATATTTCAACTATGTGTGAAATATTTCCTACAGACTAGAGTCTGGAGTGCTCTGTGACCAGGAGAATAAGGTATATTAAGTTGACAATGATAAGGAAGAAATGCTCTGGCCCACTTTTATCACCCTGGGTCCTCAGGAAGCCTGCCAGGAAGACTGAGGCATATTCCATCAATGAGGGCACATTCATTAATGCCGTCAGACATTCACATTATAAGATTTAATATGGAAATACTATTCTTAAAAAGGTACATATGAAAGTCTCTTTCTCCATTGTTACCAAGTTTCCACATCGTCATACAGCTTATCATCTCTTCCTGAGCTTGCAATAACTATGCTCTCTGGAGTTCACCCCACTGTCTGCACCAGGATCATAGAAATGCAATTAGTAAGCAAGAAAAAATAAAAAAGCCAAAGCAATGGTGGAGAGTTGGTGTTGAGATGTCAGTGGAAGGACCGTGGAGAGCACAACAGGACCCCCAAATGCTCAGGAAGTTTAAGCCCTGAGAGACAGAGCCTGTTATTGGAGGACTGCCTGTATCTGAGCAGGCGTCCTCCCGGTGGTCCAGACCGGGCTCACCTCTTTTCCTTTGTGAACGCTCTTTGAGGTGGTCAGCCACATTTAGAATTTCAGAACAGCTCTTTCAAGTTGAGTCTCAGTCTCAGTATGTGGATGTGAGTGTCTCTTTCCAGGGCACATGCATGTATGTGTGTGGCAGATGAGAGGGGTGTTCTTTTCTTTAAAACCCAGCCTGGCTTTCTCTAACTCCTAGAATCTTCCCTCCTCCTTCTCCTCCTCTTCCTTCTCATCCTTCTCTCTTCTTCCATGGTCTAGGACTCTCTCTCTCTCTCCCCCTCCCCCTTTACCCCCTCTTACCTTCTTGTGTATATCCTTTTCAGAAAGGGAGGGAAAGAAGGAGAGGGACAGAGAAAAAAACAAAATACAACTAAAAATGCCAACAAGTTTCTAAGACTATGACACATGCCTAGTGGTTGCCAGGGGCTGGGTGGAAGGGAAAATGGGGGGTGACTGCGTAGTGGGTGGTGAGTGAATGTAGTAAATGCCACCAAATCATGTATTTTAAAATGGTTAATTTCATGTTATGCAAATTTTATTAATAAAAAAGTAAAAATGTGTGTGTGTTTGGGGGAGGTGTATGTATCAACAGTGCCAGGGAGAATAAACAAGACAAAACAAGCTCACCCATCAGAAGGGCTACAGAATACATCAAACCAGTTCTAAAACAAACAGGATTTTCTTAACAACAAAAGAGAAAAACCCAGGCAGTAGATAAAAAGCTTTTATTTCCCCAACAGGAGCATTCAGTTGTGTGCCCCAGTTTCTCCAGCAGCTCCAGGGACCCATTCTTCAAGGCCACAACACATTGAATCAACCCAAGCCGGCCAGAGTGGCCTGAGGAGAAACTGGAGATTGGAGGGTGAGATAGATTAGAAAGCAAATTTAAAACTACACCCGGTTCTCAACATAATTGGAACATTCAGGAGAGGGCGTTAATGTGATCAAGAGTATTAAATGAGAAAATGATGATTTTAGAGTATTCCTCTTTCAGCTCAACCAGTGACGCTTCAAAGGAGAGCCAAACGTCACCTCCTCCAATCCCCTTGCTCCCTGACCACTGCCCCCCACCCTCTGCATTTGAAAATATATTCTTATCTTTCTTGCCAACCTAAAAGAGATGCTAGACAGAAAGCCCTGGCTCAGTTATCTACTCAAATTTCAGCTTCATGTTGTAAAACTCAGTATTTTTTTAGATAATCATGTCATCTCACTCTCACTATGAAAGTTATGTCTGTTCATTGTGGAGGATGGAGAAGCTTTTTAATAATACAAAGGAAAATATTAGACTCATTCATAGTTTTAATACCTAAGGGGCAATACTTAATATTGTACAGTGGTTTCTTTGTATTCTATTTTGAATCTTGGCTTAGATGCACATAAATATAACTATAAATAGCCTTTTAAAATAAAAAATTGCATCATACTAAAAATATTGTTGTGTTATTTTTTATTTTTTTTCCATTTAATAATATCCCAGGAGCATTTCCCCACCTCATTAAACATTGTATGAAGGAATCATCTATAATAATTGCAGGGTCATTTCATCATATAAGAAAAAAACCCCTGCAAATTTTTTTTCAAATCCCTATGGTCGAACATTTAGGTTGCTTAATTTTTAGTACTATAAACAATGTTGCAATGAACATCTCTGTACCCTGTAACTAAACCCTTGTATAATACAAAGTTAAGCCATCCTCCCTCCATTCATATCTTTATCCCCTCTCTCTCTCTCTCTGTCTGTCTCTCTCTTTAGCACACATGCACATGTATACATACTACCACCTCTTAAGATATACCAGGGTTTTTCAAGCTGGACACTGTTGACAATTGGAGCTGAAAATGCTCTGTGATAAGGGGCTGTCCTGTGCAATGCAGGATGGTTAGCAGCATCCTTGGCCTCCACCCACTAGATGCCAGTAATATCCCCCTAGTTTGGACAACTAGAAATGTCTCCATTCATTGCTCCGAGTATGATCTCCCCCGGTTGAGAACCACTGAAATATAATAACTAAAGTAGAATCTGGGTGGAATGAGATATAACAATTCAATACCTTTTGATATTTGACCTCTAAAACAAACTACTCCACCCCGTTGTGGGTGAGCCTACACTGCTTCCTCATTGTGGGTGCTTGTGGGTGCTGCACCTCTCAGACCGACCCCTTCCCCAGAATCACACCTGTTTCCCAGTCTCTCAGACCCATGTTCCAGACTCCACTTGTGTTGCTGGCATTAAGTGCAGATCCCTTATTGTGGCTTGTTATTTGGGCTCATTCTTGGTTTCCCTCTGCACCAATGGCTTTCCTACAGCCATGGTGCTGTGTCTCAGCTGACCAACCTATCAGCTATTGGAAGGAGTTTGTGATGGAGAGGGGGATGGGGAGGCCTGTTCATCTGTGCCAGAGCCTGCCTTGGTTTGCAGTGTAAAACTGTAGCATAGGGATAAGCCAGAGCCAAAATAAACCTATATATTGAAAAGACATATAGAGAAGTCTCTTTGTGATAATTAGTGTGCTGATAAGTTTACCACAATCGATTTTTTCATTGTTATCTAAAGCACTATGGGGATGCTGGGCAGCAGGAGCCTACAGAAGGCAATAATTTTTCTGCATTATGCAAAATATATTTGAGCCACCTCCATACTCGTAACTATAGTGAATGTGTCAAAGTGGCCAAAAATCTTGTTTAAAAGTACATCTCTTTCCTCTTAAGAAGCATTCCCCTAACAACAAAACTCTGATTCAAAATTCATAACCCCCTTAAAAGTAGAATTTCCTTGAATAAAATCATGTGGTCCTCAGATGTGCAAACATTTTGTATTCACCTAACACACTTTTCTTATTCACCGCAATTTGTCAGCTTTTCATGTTTTCAAATGAACAGTCCACAAAAGACTCCAGGCTCCTTTACCCATCATGAACAGCTGGAGATGGAAAAGCACAGAGGTGGGCCACCCTACCCCCTCCCAAAGGAGAGGACAGAATCTAAACCAATGCTGGAAGTGGCCAGGGATTCCTAAAACTGCATCAAAAAATCTCTAGGCTTCTGTTTATGCCAATGTTCATTTATCCCCAAGTGTGCTGACACTCAGCCTTCCCTTGACTGACTTACAAATTGGAGTATAAATTATGTTTTCTGTTGCTTAGCAATTAGCCATTAAAAACAGTACAATCAAAATAAAAAGACAGAAGATATACATACTGCAGCAAGGGGCCATTGGAAGAGAGAGTCCTTCAATCCTTTAGCCTTCAGGCTTAAAGTAAGTGCCCTTGAATGAGGGTCTAGCCTTTAAATGACAACACTATTTACTCCTTGCACTATCTCTGCTTTATCCCATGCACAAAGCATTCAGAGAGTGCCAAATACATCTTCTTCACTTCCCCCAATCTTCCCCTCTTCAATCGTCTCTCTCTGAGAATCATTTCTCTGGTCTCTGCAGTAATATTGGTTCAAAGGCTGTCAACTGTGCGAGTGAATGGCGATGAAATAATTAGTTGCATGAGGTGGAGACTTTCATATATGCAAACTCCAATACACTAAAAATGAGAAATGTGATGAGCCTAGGCTGTCAGTAGCATTATCTATAATAGCTTCAAGTTGCAAGCTAATTTTCCAACCTCACTCCTTTATTTTGATGAAGTTTTTCCCTCCTCTTTAATGTTGAAAATTTTCCAGCTTAACATCTCATCAAAAGACTGCATTTCCTTTGTTCACCTTTGATTTAAAAAAAACTAATTCTTTAATTTACTTATTCTTATTGTGAAAATAAGACATGGTTATCACAGAAAATGTTGAAAGCATAAAAATGGATCAAGAGGTAGGGGGAAAAATCCCCTCATAATCAAAACACCCAGAGGCAATCACTGTTTGAAACTTTGCTCTATTTCCCATCTTTGCTACTATGCATTTTTAACATAGATAAGAAATCGCTGTGTATGTGATTTTGCTGAAGATACATTTTTGTTAAACTGCTAAAGAGAAAGGGAACGAGTCTTACTGTTCATCGATTGCACGTAGTAGAAGCAGGGAGAAAAGGACAGTGAGGCTTTATGTGATTAATCTGAAATGAAGATTAAAATCACTGTGAGCTGGAAAACAAGGAAATTAAGTGATTGTCACAAACCACCTGAAACAGCTCAGTGGGGTCCATTAAGATTTTTAACAGCTCAGTGAAATCTAACATCTACCTGACAGCCCCAAAGGGGAGGGAGGTGGGGAAACCTGCATTTTCTCTGTCTCTGCATTAAAACAAGCAAACTTTTTACTGATTGATGGTCCAAGGAATTTGAACTGACCTCCACCTTCAATTAACTCAGTTTGAGATCATGCCTATATCCTGCACAGCTTGTCTTCATAATCTGCGATAATAAGAGTTTTAAAGGCTCAACAAGGCAAAAATTGGTGTGTGTGTGCTGTGTGCAAAATATAGTACATGGCTGGGAAGAGCCATGTCATCTGTGAGGAATGAGAATGATGCGATACCTGTAGCTATCCCAGATGTACAGGTACACTCTTTGCTACCAAGGCCTGCAGGCAAGCATCAATCTGAATGTTTGCTGAAATGACATTGGCATGGGGCCCACGTTTGCTTCATACCCTCCAGTGGCTCCCTCGCTCAGCAATTTGTTTCCAGAAACTTGGTAGAAATATACCTGAATTAATATTTGTTTCTTTCTCTCTCCATTTCTTCCCTAGCCCTTTCCTTGTCCCTCTATCCCATCAATGTTTATAGGGACATAGGCAGATGATAGAGAAGCAAGGATGAACATAACAGAGTTCCAGGTTTGAAAGAGATTAATCAGAGAAGACAAACATGTTAATAAGAGATTTTTACACAGGGAGGCAAAGAGTAGTAATAATTCACCTACTGTACCAAAGCATACACATGAGAAGTATAAGGAAGTCATGGAGTGCTTCAAGGAAGCAACGTTTGAGAGGAATCTTGCAAAAGAAGTCAAAGTGTGTGAAAGAGTTTAGAAAATTGAAAGATTTAAAAAGAAGTTTAGAAAATGTAAAAAAAAATCACCTGGGGCTGAAGGGAAATGGCTGAGTCATTGCAAGGAAAGCTCTGGGGGTGGGTGGAACACTACCCAGATTGGAGGGAAATGGCCCCAGTGAAAAGTCTGCAAACAGTCTTTTGTTCTGGAGGAGGAAGAGTCTAAGCCCATCCTCTTCCTCCAAAATTACTTCTCTTCTGGTCCCTGAAATTGAAATGCAATGGTTTTTCCAAATAGATACCCTTTCTCATTTTTAGGTAATATTCAAGGACAAAACCTCAAGCTTTCAGAAAGATGACTGTCCCAAACTAGAGATGATGTGAATTCCACTTCCCATTCAGATGACATCATCTTGAGCTCCCATTTCTCACCCTCCTTTATTGCCCCCAGATCTGTACATACCTTCTGCAAAAGAGCATCTCCCAGTATGATTCCTTAGTCCTAAAAGTCTCCTTAAGAGAGACTATCCTTACTCTGTTACATTAGTGAAAACACTTTATAATAAAGTAGCTAAAAGACAGAACTCCTGTGTTTATATCCAGACTCAGCCACTTACTAGCTAAACTTGGTCATATTGTAGGTTCTTTCTGAGTCTCCCTGACCCATCTGTAACATGGAGAAAATAAAAGAGCTTCCCTCCTGAGGTTCAATGGCATGATGCATAAAAATGCCCAATAAATCCTCAGCAAATGTTAGTTATCATTATGACCCAGTAGTGGGAGTAATAAGCTGAAGAGAACCCTTTGAGTCAACTTTAATTTGCTTTAGGCCTTGGCCTATGGTCCTTATTTAACACTGATCATTCATTCAGCAAGTATTTCCTGAGTACCACATAAGGATTAAGTACCACTGATAAAACTTTCTAAAGGAGAAAGCATACCTCTTGTCTTACAAGAGTTTTATTCTATATGTGTACATCATCAAACTAAAGGAAATAGCAAGGAAGAAGGCTAAAATTCCCCTTTTTTATTGAACAGTCAAATAAACAGATTTATATTTGGCTAACAGAAACTCTTATTTGGTCAAGCATAAAAATAAAATGACTAGAGAGTCCAGGTGAAAAGGGAAAGAGGAGAAACTTACACAATGACTTTAGAGTCAGAAGGAGAATTATTTTCAGAAATTTAAGGTGAGGGCCAATCATGTAAGTGATCACACATTATGCACAGAACCACACATTGCATTGCTGATAATGATACCCCAAGACAAATGGCAAATACACTTATTGGGAATCCATCATTACTTCCTCAGTTGTGGCAACACTTAAAAGACTGGGGTGACAAATTTGGTCCCTAAATCAGTTATTATCAGCACTTCTACCTGTTTCTTTCATAAGTGCATCTTATAAGTAATTTCCCAATGATGACATCATTGGACATCAACATGCTACATCAGGAAGAGGTCACTAGGAGTGCTGAGGGTTTCAAATGCAGCATGCTCCTCTTTGTTTTTCCTTTTAAAGCACACAGTTTTCACTTTAGGATTCTTACCTAGTGTATCACCTGTGCAATTACTGTTTCACAAGAACTGTTTGCACATTCTTTCTTATCTGTCTCTGAGTTTTCTATTTTTCTTGTTTGCAATACAATTTCTTTCAGGAAAAAAATGTGGAGAAGGAAAGAAGAAATAAGGTAAGTAATGAGGGAGGGAAAGATGGAAAGAAAGAAGGAAGGAAGGAAGGAAGGAAGATAGGCAAGAGTATGAGAAAGGTTTGCCTCTTCATCATCCTGAGCACTTCCCCGCTGAGGAGTGACTGGTTTCGAGAACAATTTAAGAATGGATATCTTGATAATCAAAGGCTTGAGCTCTATAAACTGTTGGGTGATCTTACCAGCTTGGTAAAATCAAGCACTTGCCGGGGTTATGTTTGGATGTGGAAAAGGCTGAAGGGGAAAAAAAAATCACCTAATGGAAAATTACAGAGGAGCTGCTCCTTCTTTGCATAAATGAGAAACTCAAACAATTTGGTTTGAGGACTTTGCTGTGCATTGTTCTAAAAAGTAGACACAGCTTTTGTTGTCTCGTTACAAGATGATAAATATTCATGCCTGTGAATTACTGCTCACTAATGGCCCAATATTTGGCACACCTGTTGCGGCCCATCTCTAAAAACAGCAGCGGCAGTTTAGGATGACAACACTGGCAGGTGTTAACAATGGGATATTGTGACAAGCGCAAGGAAACAACAAATTTCAAGTTCCTGATTAAACCAAGGTCCCCCAAGTGAGCCCATCTTACTCAGGACTCATCTTCAAAAATGTATCTCATTTTTCAAACCAATAAAGACTTCGAAGCTCCTACATTAGCTGTCAGAGCAGCTATTCATGCTTCTTCATTCATGTATCTCCCACATACTCTGTGATTATAGGGGTTATAAACTAGAGCTCTGGAGCCAGACTCTCTGCTTTCAAAGCCTTGCTGTACCTCATTTAGCTCTTTGGGTTTGGCCATGTCTCCTAAGCCACCTGGGTCTTCTTTTGTGCTTTTATAAAATGAGGCAACAATAGTACCATCCTTCACAGAAGGAACTTGCAACTGCAATGCTACTAACATTTGGGGCCAGATCATCCTTTGTGGTTGGGGCTGTCCTGTGCACTGTGAGCTGTTTGGCAGTACCCCTGACATCCACCCACTAGATGCCAGGAGCATCCACTCACCTTTTATCATTTTGTGATAACCGAAAAGTATCTCCAGCCAGACATTGCCCCATGTACCCTAAGAACAAAACTGACCCCAGTTGTCGACCCCTGACTTACAGAGTAGTTCTGAAGAGAGAATGTGTTATTACATGTATAGTGCCTAGAACAGTGGTGGGCACACAGTAAGCCTTCACTATGGATAGTTATTACTATTTGCAAAACACTATGCTGGATATTTAGGTGGGATATAAGTTGGAATCAAATGAGACTCCTTTCTTTATGCAACTTACACTGTACCTAATTTTATTATTTGCATTTGTCACTTCTAGATAATATCTTGTTTATTTAGGTGTTTACGTGTTAATATCTATCTCCCTCCTGTGAGCACAAAAGACCAATTTAGGCTACAACTTTATTTGCCATGTTCACTGCCATAATCCCTACAACTAGTACATAGTCTAGAACATAGCAGATGCTTAAGAGTAATTGGAGAAAATGGTGCTATCTACTCCACACCCATAAAACCAGAGAAAGGGCCTAGGAAAATATAAATATGTGTATCCGTGTGTATATGTACATGTATACATGTATATATGTATTGTACATATACAAAACATATACAAATGCCTTAGGTGATTTATAAACTCAGGCAAATACTAGAAACACTATCTTAATTCACCTCTCTGTGGTTTATTTTGTCAGTACAAGCTTCAAAAAATGGAAATGAGATTATCTTTTCCCACTTAAAAAGCCTTCAACTGTGAGAGTGAAAGCTTTCCTCTTAAAAGTGTAGTTTTGATATTTGGAAACAGTATTTGGGGAAGGCAGTCAACTGAGAGTTTCATTCTCCCAAACACTCTTTATTAAAGGTAAATTTCATTGTCATTTAATAGGGTAACTTTTGCATGCAACTTGTCATTTCAAAACTAGTAACAATTTGACCAAGAATGTCCTATTTTTTTTAACCTATATCTAATGTACTTAACAAATTATTTTCTACAGGGAAGTCAAAGGTCAGTTTCTGAGTGACAACAAATTCTTAATTATATGGTTTTTGTAATTTTTCTCAGAATTTTTTGCAATAATTATAATTTCTCAAAACTATTGAAGTATCTTATTTGATGATGACTTTTCTTTCAAAAGATTTTTTTTTTTACCCCTGACTGGTATGGCTCAGTGGACTGAGTGCTGGCCTGTGAAGCACAGGTCACTGGTTCAATTCCTGCTCAGGGCACACATCTGGGCTGCAGGCCAGGTCCCCAGTAGGGGGCATGCCAGAGGCAACCACATATTGATGTTTCTCCCCCTCTCTTTCTCCCTCCCCCTGTAAAAATAAATAGATTAAAATATTATAAAAAAAAGATTTTTTTTTAAACTCCACTTCTGACAGCAGCGTGCAAACAACCAACCCTAAGAGACTAAACAATGTCAGCTCCACTCTCCACTAACTTGGGAAGTGTGGGAAGGCAGACACGTGTGGACATTGGTCTCCCATTTCTGGGTCCCTGCTCCATGATTCAGATCACTGGAGGTTCTGAGGTATCTATATCAGTGACCTGCTTGTCCACTAGCAGTCATAAGGTCAGTAGCAAATTTTGTTGCCAGTATTTTCTTCTAAAAAGAAAGAAATTACAACATAGTAAATTGCTTGTGAAACCTGTGTTCCCTATATTGTAGATGACTGTTGGGTGGTCATGTAAAATGCACTTCTTGTTATTCGTTACAGTAAAAACAAAAAGGCTTCAAAGACATTGGTGAAGTTACTGTCTGAAACTCAAATCTAATACAAAGTAGAAAGACAGTTTGTATAGGGTGGTGACTTGAAGGCTCATGGAGGGTCCAGAATATTGTGAACTGAACAAATGGACATCCCCCATAAACCAGAGATAATTAAACATGTAGCATCTTTTTAGGGGCAAACATAAAAGAATGAGGTCCAGGAAAGTTGACCTGAGGATATCTATGAGGGTATTCTTTTGCCATGAAGATTTTATAAAAGCTTCCCTTGATACTTCCCAATAAACATGTTTTTTTTCTTTTCTTGAGAATTTATCCTCTCCATTAAAATTCAAGTCTTTAACTGGTAGAATATAGAAGCTATCTAGTATTTGACCATTGTGACAGGGCACATTTTGATTATTTTATTAAGAAAAAATTTTAATCAATCTCTCTAAAAACCAATCACTGTTTAAGACTTATCTCTCACACCAATTGCTTATTTTATGTACAGTAACAAAAAATTTTAATAATAATAAGTTGAGAGTATATAGTAGGCTATTCCCATCAAAAATGACAGAATGGTGGACAATTTTTATTTCTCACTCTTAACTCATAAGTAGCATCTACAGCAATTGTTTATTTTCAAATTTAATTAATGGTTCTGGTAATAATCACATAATTTCTATGGCCATAGAAAAAGCAGTCTGCATGTCAATAATAGGGCATGTTAATATTTATGAAGCTCAAAGTTTTCTATAAATAGAGAAATTCAGAAAGTGTCATCAGATCTAAAATAAAATAGGCAAATAGATGAACAATTGCTAATAAAAGCATGTACTCATCGGGAAAGCACCCAACAGAAGTGTAAACACACACATGGCCAGTTTGATCAGCTCCTCATGCAAGGTGGCTCCTTTCTCAGGCCACATCTGGCCATGTGGTTATCTTAAAGGGAAAACCACTTTGCTTGGACCTCAGAATTGCTGTCATTGTCAGTAATACTGTCAATGTTTAAGCATAACAGACCAGTACTTGCATACTTGGGTATCATTATCACCTACTGTTTCCTTTCATGCTGGCAACATTACTGATTGGCTGCTGGAGTGGATATTATTAAACCAAGGAACCAGTATAACAGGTTGGGCAAACTGCAGCAGATTCTGACTCTCTGGGTTCATATCTTCACTCTATTTATTTGAAGTGTGAAATAGGTACAAATCTCTTTGCATCTCTATTACTGTAGGTGTTTCCAAAAGGTGTGGATCCTCTATTACTTCCCTGCCTGCTGCCTGGGGAACAAAGCCATCTCCTCTGGCAAGAGAGAGCCATTGGGCACAGAAATGAAGGTTCCCTGTTGGAAGTCAGGCAGGAGCACACTGAAGAGGACAACTGAGAGGACAACTGATATGGGCAGGTAAGGTGGATCACAGTGGGCCCCTAGATAGCTTCAGGATGGGGCTGGTCTCCAGAAAAACCAGCCATGTTGATTGTGGCTAACGGATCAGAACTTTGTGTCAGCCCACCCTTGGGGTTGCAGGGCTGAAGAGGAACTTCAGTTATATAGCCAATCTTGCTCACATAATGAAACCCCAATAATAACGAAACCCCATGAAAAACTCTGGACCCCATGGCTCAGTGGGGCTCCTGAATTGGCGAACATTTTTAGAATAAGGAGGGTGACACACCCAGATCCCATGGACGCAGGAGCTCCTATGCTTGGGACCCTCCTAATCTTTGCCTTGTAGACCCTTCATCAGGCTTTTATTTATATCATCTATAATTAAAATTTATAATAAAAGTATAGCACTTCCCTGAATTCCATGAGCTGTTTTTCGCAATTATTAAATTGGGAGGGGCTGGTGGAAGGTCCTGCATTTGTAGCCAGCCCGACAGAAAAGTGTGGGGGTTTGGACACATCCAAAACATGTGGCTGGTGTGTGAAGTGGGTCAGTCTTGTGAAGGACTTGGCCCTTACTTGTGGGATCTGCGCTGTCCCCAGGCAGTCACTGTCAGAACTGGGCTGAATTTCAGGACCCGCAGTTCGTGTCAGGGAACAGGTCTCAGAGGGCGGGGACACTGGCAGCCATCCCTGTCGCTGCTGTGAGCCATGGCTTCCTTGCCTGTCTGTCAAAGTGGGAATAATAATAATATCAACAACTATATTCTGGGTTTACTGAGCAGAGATTGTTCAGATAATATATGTTAAAGCCTTAATAGGTCCAAAAATAGTAACCCATCCCTTTTATCCCCAAATATACAATGAGAAAACTGATGCTCAGAGAAAAGCAAAATGACTTCTGTGGAACATGGCAGAACACATGGCTGGTTCCCCACACTGGTCAACTTCCACTCCTGCTGTCTGTATTGCTTACCCGCACAGCCCCTTCCACTGGCTCCCCCCAGAACTTTCTAACAAAAGGCACTAGAGGTTAATAAATACAATTTCAATGGAATAGACACATATGATCCATATGTCTCTCCCAGATGCAGGTAGCATCCTTGCACTTCCACCTGCTTTGGTTTTAACCACAGTCCTTGCACAAGGGCCTCAAAGTGATAAAACCTTAGGTCAAAGTTTCATCAGCACACCCCAATGGGAAGGCTAAATGTGGATGATTTATTTTCTTATACCTGTGAAAGCACATCTGTATGCACACGCACACACTGCTCACTGTGTGCACCCACGGCCATGTGATGCTTAAAATTCTAAACTGCACTGGAGAAAACAGAAAGTTGCCAATTTCATTAACAAGCCCTGAGAATGAGGGATGGTTCTGTAGCAAAGGTATTTTCCCACCAGCAGGGCTTGCATTCATATCCTCACCTCATAGAGGACATATCTGAGCAGAAATGCAGGTAGAGCAGCCAGCCTCTGGCAGTGGCTGATTTTAGATGCTTTGCAGGTGCTCACGCCTTGTTTTTCTGAACAGGATCAAATCCTAAGATTTTAAACCCAAACTCTCCAAGAGCACAGCCACAAGACTCTCAAGGACAAAATGATTATCTCAGATCTCTAGAAACTGAGCGATATATGAAACAGCTTTGGGAAGGGAAGGGTCGCTTGTGGAATTTAATTTTCCCTTAGCTTCTAAAGAATATAAATTTCTTGTAGGCTTAAGACAGTGGTTTGTAGCTAGATAAATTCTATCTGCAATCTTTGCTTTCCTTCTGTAAAATAATTGTTTTGGTGAACAAGGTATTTTTTATTCTTTTTTTAATATTTCAAGGGATATTTTAAGCAATGTGTCTTAGCTTTAAAAGGAAAAACTTGATGTTGAGGTAGAGCCTAGATCCTGAAAAGTGCACAATTGAACAGACTCATTTAATTACCATTCATAACACATCTTTACTTTTAAAAAGAAAACCAATTTAAAGATTTCCAGTTTCAAAGTGTCCACTATGCTTTATTTGTTACAAATATTCATATTTGGAAAAGTGCATGAGATACCTGTGCATTTGTTTATTTAGTCAACCACAGATTTCAATGGAGTGCCAGTTCGTGCCCGGCTGTGAGCCAGCAGTGAACAAGACAGAAGACGTCCTTACAGACAGTGAGTGAAGGAAGATGCCAAAAGGGAAAAATAGTACAGAAGTTCATGTAATAATTAATTCTGACAAGAGCTACAAAGAAAACAGACAGGGTAGGATGGTAGAGAATGGCAGCAAAATGGGTCACGTTTAGGGTAAATTAAACTAAAATTCAACCACAATGGTCATTTTCCTAAGTTCACCTGTCTATTTAGTTAACTGTAACTTCAGTCTCCTCAGCACCATATCCTTTGTCAAAGGAACTTGCTGAAGCCTCAACAAAGGATGCGCTTTTAAGTGTCTTAGAAAGAAAGAAAGGCAGAAGCTGGTTTAGAGACCCAAGCATGGTGCTTAATGTACAGAGACCCACACGAAGGGACTCAAACTATATTCATTCCACTTAAAGTGTTCTGAAATGTGCAAGTGTCTGCCTGCCACATGGGGTGGGAGAGAAAAGGGACTGGTCAGGTGAGAGGGGAGCCAGGAGCACCTGTTGAGCGAAGAACTGGAGCCTATCTTGATGGGAATATCAGTATATGAAAAAGTACTAACAATTAGGTTCGGGCTATTAAACAAATGCTAAATAGATACAACCAACTATGCAATTAAAAGTGCCTCATTTTGCTTTAAAATATATTTGTGAAGAGCCCCACTTTGTGTGAAGCTCAAACAATGGCACTTTCTAGAATGAAGTGCTTTTCTTTCAAGGATCTGTTCCCAAAAGCCAAATATATGGGCCACATGCACTACACGAGGATCAGTGACTTCATGTTTTATCTCCTAGGTGTCCCCCAAAAGCCCCTTCTAGGATGAAAATGTTATTTCGATCTGGTACTTTTCCTCATAGCACTTACCATAGTTCAATCCATTCAAGATATGTTTGCTTAATACAAGTCCCTCCTGAGAGCTATAAGTCAAAATTGTGATGGCTTATTTACAGCTGCATCCCCACTTCTTAGGGTGGAATATAGTGCACACTCTCTCTCTCTTTCTCTCTCTCTCTCCCTTTGTCCTTTCTCTGTCTCTTTCTCTGCCTCTACCTCTGTCTGTCTATCTAGGTATGAGCATAGATTACATACAGATAAATATATAGATAGGAGTATATGTATAGGTATAAGCATAAACATAGAGATAGAGCTAGAGATCGATATGGAGACATAGAGGAGATATAAACATGTAGATAAAGGTCTGGCTGTAGAATAGACATAGATATAAACAGACAAAAGTATAGGTACAGAAATAAAAACAGAGGTACAGGTAAGGGCATAGACATAGAGAGATAGCTATATAGACAAATAGATCTAGATATGGATAATATAGATATTTGCTAAGCAAAAGGATCAATCCTGACCACTATGCTCACATATTATTATCAGTCAACCCCTATCACGAACATCCAATCACAACACCATATATGTGTGGAATGTTCATCATTTCCTAAACCTCTCTCAGCTTAGTTTACCTTCTTTAGACCTTAGCAACCCCATAAAGTGAGTAGGCTGGGTAAGCATTATAACCCCCATGTCAATAATGAGGAGCAGAGGTTCTGACTTGCCCACAGTCACATGACCAAGTAGGTGGGTCAGACATTATACAAACAAACAACTGTTAATTTCAAGTCGAAGTTCCATTCTCTTTTCCTAACATTTTAACCATAAATTTTTCAACATAAATTCTTAACAGAAATTTCTTAACATTTCAGTTCTGGCTGTGAAAGATTCCTGACATCACAGAGATCCCACATGGCCTTTCAAACACCCTTTACAACAATGCACACACAGAATTACGTGTGTTGCAGAATTTTCAATCCACAGCATCATTTTCAGGCCCATCCACGACCCAGCTTAGGATAGGAAGAGGATGAGCTCTTCAAAATTCTATTACTGCAAAGGTTCCAAGTATCAATAATGTGCTTTAAAAGGAAAAAAAACCCCTCAATTTCCAAAAGCAGTTCAGCAAATGGGGAAAAGAGATGGAATTGACCTCCAAATGACCAAATAACCTTAAAGGTATTATGTATTCCTTTCCTGTAGAAAGAATTAATTTTTTCCCATTTTTAATAGCAAATAACTTCACAGCATTAATGATTTCCATGTTTGTCTAAATTTTATATCCTTTTGGCAGAGTGTGACACTGCATACACAGCTTCTGAACAAGTCAAAAGCCTTCTCTGGAGGCAGAAGCTACTAGTTTGATTATATGAGGGAGGAACTGCAGTGAAAGGCCACAGATCCCAGGAGAACAGAGGCTGCAAGAATTAATGGCTGTTGCCTTGGTAAAGAGAATCTAGGTCCTCAGAGAAATGCTACAAGGACCAAGCATCCTATGCACTAAAAAGTATAAGATTGGGTGATGCCATCTTGCAAAATACATGGTCTTTAGCACTGCCATGTTTGGAAAAGTTGAGAGCCCATACATTGGTGAGCCCTGCAGGCTCCAGCACGACATGGGGGTGGCATTAGCTGTAATGGAGACAACCATGTTTCTCCAGGCAAGTGGTGAATCCCCTATCCCTCTCAGTTTTCACTTTCCTACACATAGGATGTGGGCATCCAAGGTCCAAATACCCCTGGGCATTTGTGGCACCGTGTCCTAGGGTGCTTTCAATTTTAATCTATGAAAAGTATGTGAAGCCATTACACTTTGTACTAAAAGCAGCTGGCCTCCCAATATTTTACATTAGTGTTATTAATCCATTATTAAAGAAATAAGTTCCTGCAACTCCTCCTGGGAACAATGATAAGAGTAGTCCATGTGTAAAGTAGACAGATCCCAAATCAATGACTTCTTCTTCTGGGGCACAGCAGTCTCATTTTTAAAGGGGTCCACCCTTGGATCTTAGTGTTAGATGTTATTACTACTCACTTCCCATTTCTCATTTTCCTTTCCTTTCTGGCCACAGGAAGCTTGAGCCTCAGACCCCCTATGCTAGGTGGGACCACAAGACTAGTTCTGACTAATGAGTTTCACTCGTAGGCCAAAGCACTGAGAAGCTGCTGCTTGGTTCTCCATATTGTCCCCCCCAGTCCCCATAATAAAGAAAGTGGTGTCTTCCAGATGGTGAGGTTGGAGTCTCCACAGCCTGAATCCTTGAGTCACTAGTTGGAGCAGACCCCTTGACAATTCACATCAGACATAAACACTTTATTATATGAAGTTACTGAGATTTGAGAGTCAATCTGTTACTGCAGCGTAGCCTAACTTATCATGACTAACTGACTTTCCAAAGCAAATTCCCCAGAGGATTCATGGCCCATCCTGAAAATACAGTGAAAACCCAGCCATCTGCTCCTGGATAGTCAGGTAGCAGATACATCAGAGGAGTGTTAATAGCATTTACAGAAATGATAAACATTTCTGTGTTTCAGAGTAGACAGAAAAATGTACATTGTTTTACAGTAAAGCATGAGGAATATCAGACTCATAGAATCATTCTGTTTGGCAAGCATACATATTTAGCAGTTAAGTCATGCCTGACCTTAGAACTCCTTCTGTAGAATTAGCTTGAGCTTATCAGATGAGATTTGAGATGGAGAAGAAGGGTCTTGGTAGGGGGTGAGGGGGTTTGGGGGGAGAGGCTGTGCTGGTTCTGAATTCCTTGCAGTGTAGAATGGCCAGGCTTCTCCTTCCCACAGCAAGAATAATCTAAGGTCTAGGTGTTCCAGGAACTCTAATCTGATAGTTATGGTTTAAGTTGCTGTCAGCTTCTACTGGAATTTGTTCTGTGTGGCAGTGTGAAATTCTCAGAGGGCAGCTGAGAAGTCTAGCTCAGGGAAAAACTTGGGGAAAGGATAAGGTGACCAGCCACCCCAGTTTGTCTGATCTTCTCTCCAGTTTTCTCACTAGAAGCTCCACATCACTAAAAACCTTTCCATTCCATAAAAACTGAGACCTTTGGTGGCCATAAGAAAAGTAAGAATAAGGATCAGTGACTGTCACCCACTCTGGCATGAGGTAGTGCAGAGTGGGAGATGCAAATGCAGAACCCTCTTTTAGAGCCAACCTGCTTTAGGAGAAAATGAAGTGTTTGTAACTGAACTATCTTAGTCAGCCCAGGCTGCCATAACAAAAATCCCATAGATTGGTGACTTCAGCAACAGAATCTTATTTCTTCACACTTCTGAAGGCTGGAAGTCTGAGATGAGGGTGCCAGCATGGTCAGATTCTGGTGAGAGCTCCTTTCTTGGCCTGTAGACAGCCGCCTTCTTGCTGTGTCCTCATGTGGTAGAGAGAAAGATCTTTCTCTATCTCTCTTTCTCTTCTTATAAGATCATCAATCCTTTTGGATTAGGACCCACCCTTATGATCTCACTTAATCTTAATTATCTACTAAAAGCCCTATCTCCAAGTACAGTCACATTGGGTATTAGGGCTTCAACATATGACTGTGGAGAGGGGCCACTATTCAGCTCATAGCACAGCCACGGAGCCCTGTGACTCTCCAGTCCTTCAGAGTCTTCTCCAGTATATTCAGAGATGCAATAATTATGAATCCATTCAGCTTATCAGATAAGATTGGAGTTAGATTAGCAAAAGCAAGGCACAACTTATTATTGCTGTGTTCATAATACCTGAATGAGAGGTTTGGTTTTGATAACAAAAGTAAACTGATGAAGTGATTCTGAGACCTAACTGTGCTTACGAATTAACTGGGTATCTTGTTAAAATGCAGATACTGATTCCATGTATCTGAACTGAGGTGACGATTTTGAATTTCTAACAATCTCCCAGGTGCTGCTGATGCTTCTAGTTCAGCAACTGCAGTAAGAGATCTAATGTCCTCAGTCCTTTTCCTGACCCCAGCACAAAGGTTTTTAATACTTCAGCCTCTCATCACCTGAGCCTCTAAGCCATAAATTAAATAAATAAATAAATCAGCAAACAAGCAAGCAAACAGATGAAACTGAGAAGGCAAAGGTTGACCATTTTGAAATGGCACGTATTAATCCACACAAACCATGTCTACTGAAGCTTTCATTAGCCTTTGTGTTTCAGCTCATGGCTTCGGTCACAATTATACCTGGTTACCCTGACATTCTTCCCACAGGTACTGGAGAACTGGTTACAATCTGAGTGTAAAGCAGAAACGCCAAAAAGAAACAGTAATATTTAATATTAAAAGTATGTATATCATATCTGCAAATTAGTTTCATATAACATATTCAAATTATGCTTCTCAACTGCAAAGAATCTACCCATAATTAAAATGTTTGTGCACACACGTGTGTGTGTGTAAGTCAGTATTGTGTAGACAATGGGAAGAGGAGGCAGAGGGGGCAGAGGGCAGTGACCTCATATAAATGCATAGGTCAAGGACAAACTGAAAGCTACTAAGCTGCAAGCAGTACTTAGCTTTCACTTGTGTATTATTGAAAAAAAAGACTGTATTTGCCACTTCAACCACTCTTCAGTAGATAAGGACTGAATTCCAATGAAAGTACATTAAAAAAAACCAAAGAAAGAAAACAGAAGAATTCTGTTTGCTAGTTTTTGTTTCATTTTGAGAAGGACTACTAAATATCCACATTCCTTTCAATTTCTTCTACTGTATGATATTAAAGTGTGAGATTTCAGCCATCAGCGACAAGCTTCCCTCAAAGGAAATGTCCTAAGCTTATTCTGCCCCAGTGACCAGTGGGTGAGGATAAAAGTCAGAGCCCTTCCTAAATTCCAGCCTTACTTTGGCTATGGAGTGTACTGAAGGAGTACATAAACTTAAGGAATATTTGTAGAATGAATGAATGAATCAATCAATCAATGGCTTTTTTCAGAATAGGACTCAGAAGCAAATCCTTTTTTTTGTTGTCTTCTCCCATGCCACCTTGCCTTCCCATCTTTCTACCTTATCCCCAAATTAGGCAAGGGCATGGTGGATGGGGCCAGCAGCACATTTCAGAGTTAGCTAGTCTAGTTCAGCCATGACCAGCTATGGGATTTGAACTTCTTTAAATATGTTGTCTTCTCATCAGTAATATAAGGAACAATCCAATCTTAATCACAGAGTTATTGACTAGTTTACCAGATAAATACAAAATGGATCTTATAAGCATAACAGATGATCAAGACATGATCTTTTCCTATTTAGCTCCTACGCTTTGCAACATCATGGATGGAAGTACAGAGCATTATGCTAAGTGAAATAAACCAGGGAAAAATAGCATATGATCTCACCTTTAACTGGAACATAATCAACAAAAGAAAAAAACAAACAAAATATAACCAGGGACATTGAAATTAAGAACACTCTAACAATAGCCAGAGGGGAGGGGGAGGGGATGGTGGGGAGAAGGGTTTCCAGTAACTACTATAAAGGACACATGGACAAAACCAAGGGGGAGGGTTGAAGCAAGGGAGGGAGGTGGGTTTAGCTGGGGTTGGGAGGAGTGGTGTGGAGAAAATGCAGACAACTATAATTGAACAACAATAAAGTAATTTTTTTTAAAAAATCTACATTATTTGTTTTCTTTTTATAGTTACTTTTATAACTTAAAATATTAAAACTGAGGTAGTGAATTTTCAGGCAGACCAATGGCTTAAGGAAATATAATAAAAAATCATCTGAACAGCTCTTTCTCTCTCTACCCCTAAGAACAATGGGATCTCTCTGGAAACAGTGAGTGTGACCACTACTGCACATGAAATTTGAAATGGATGGTAAGTAAAGGTTACAAAATGGCTGAATAATGATTATTCTTTAGCTAGAAATAAATTATAAACATATGACTGAGAGTTGCCTTCACTAATTACCAAAAAGCTTGAAATTCCAAATAAAATATCATTGCATAATTTCATGCCCTTCAGACCACCATGGGTTTAAAAATGATCACAGTCCAATGTCAGGGAGGATACTGTCATGCTTGACAGATGTGAGTTATGACAATAAATTTGTAGTAATGTTTATATTGAAAGGAAGAAATATCCCACCTCATCCTTATTTTTTATATTAGTGAGTACTCATGTACAGAGTCCCATACAAATAACACCCCTTTTTTATTAACAAAATAATAAGTATGTAATTCTGTAACATAACAATGTCACACTCAAGCCTACCATATTACACTTTAGGTGAAATGTTCAAATTGCTCTCCATCTCATGTGAGACAGGCACATACCTTACCAACCACACTCAAGTAGGCATTACTTCAGCTGTGCCCTGTATTTGTATTTTATTAATGGGTTATAATCTGTTACTCTCACTTTTATTTTAATACTTAAATTGCTCCAGATTTGAACACTAGAAGTCCCTTGAAGCTGGTGTCTGTAACTTTTTGATGTGTCCCATCATTCCTTTCTTTCTGGCAAAAAAAAGAAAAAGTCCAAATTCATCTCATAATTTTCCTGCCTCAATTCAGGAATCAGCCTTTTCTCCAATGAGTCTTGGTTTCTTTTAGTGATGAATAGTATTTAGTAACCAATATCTGGGTGCTAGGTGTACTGACTGCTTTTAGGGCCTCACTGATTCTAAGTCCTCTAAATTTCTATACATATACATAAATTGATAAGCCTATTCATACTGATATCTCTAATTTTAATACAATACCACCAGATAATATTAAAAGTTTGGTTTTGTATTTTATTTACTTTGTTTTTATGTTTTTTGCCTGTATTTTCTTCCTTTCACTTAATTTTATTCTCTTGATCTAGATTCTTAAAGTAGAAACTTGATTATTAATATTAAATCACTAACACTCACAGAGTTATTGACTAGTTTACCAGATAAATACAAAATGGATCTTATAAGCATAACAGATGATCAAGACATGATCTTTTCCTATTTAGCTCCTACCCTTTGCAACATCATGGATGGAAGTACAGAGCATTATGCTAAGTGAAATAAACCAGGGAAAAATAGCATATGGCATGAATAGCATATATACTTACAGCATTTGTAGATATGCCTTCCCTTTGTCTTTTAGTTGCATCCCATAAATTTTGCTATATTGTCTTTCAGTTCAAAATGTGTTATAATTTATCCTTATGATACCTTCTTTAATTCAAGAGTCATTTAGAGGTGTGCTATTTAATGCCTAAAGCACTGGAACTTTTTCTACATATGTTATTATTACTGACTCCTAAATGAATCCTATTGTTGCAAGAAAATATGCTTATTAATATTTCAAAGCTCAAAATGGATTAATATTTGGTTATGCCCAAGATGTGGTCTATCTCAGGGAAATATTTTATGCACACTTGAAAAGTATGTGTATTCTGCAGTTATTGTATATACCATTCTACAAATATTCTATCAAGTTGGTAGATAATGTTGTTCATATCATCTATACCTTCCTGATTTTTGTGTCTGTTCTGTATATTTTGCTTTATTTATTTGAATCACTCTTATTAAACAGTATGATTTTTATATCTTTATTGATGACTTGATATTTTTTCATTATGAAATGTCCCTTTTGTTTCTGTTAATACTCCTTGTCTTGAAGTATACTTATTTGTTATTAATATAGTTGCTCAGGCTTTCCCTCTACTTGCTGTGTTTAGTGTATGGTTTTCTGTCCTTGTACTCTATGTGTATTTAAAGTAGATCTCTTGTACACAGCAAGAGATCTACTTTCTAAAAATCTAGTCTGACAATATTGTTCATTTAATGACTTTTTAGTCCATTTATATTTACTATAGTTATTGATATAGTTAAATTGCTTCTATGTTTATTTTCTATTTGTCCTTCATTTTTGGTATTGTTCCTCTGATTCCTCTTTTTTATTTATATAATTATTTTTGGTGAACTGACATTTATATCATTCCATTTTAGTTCCTCTACTTCCTTTTAAACTATACATCTTTGTATTATTTTTAGTAGTTGCTCTGGGGATTAAACATGTATTCTTAACACAGCATGGTCTACTTAGAATTAAAACTGTACTACTTCTTGTCAAGTGTAAAGGTTTCAACAAAATAGTGTTAAGGCTCTCATCTTTGCATCTACATATGTTATAAGTCCCCAAACATTGTCATTCTTCCTTTAAATAGTTACATATATCTTAAAAAATAACAAAAGAAATAATATATCCTTTTATATTTATTGACCATGACCACACCTCTTCATTCCTTCATTAAAAACGCAATTTTCACACAGGGTCACTTCCTTTCAGTCTGAAGATTCCCCTTACATATTTCTTGTGGTGAAGGTCTAATAATGATGAGGTCTCTGTTTTTGTCTGGAAAGGTCTTTATATTGCCTTCTTCTGTGAAGTATATTTTTAATGGATATAATTCTGGGATGGCAGATGTCTTTCTTAGCTTTTTAAAGACTCATTCCATTGTCCTCTTCCCTTAATTATTTCTGATGAGAAACTGACCATCTTTAATATTGTTAAGTTCCCTGCAGGTAATTTGTCTCTTTTTTTCCCTGATGGGTTTCAAGATTTTTTATTTACCTTTCATTTTTATCACTGTGACTATGATATGGAAATTAAAAATCTCACTACATGATTTTTTTTCTCTGTATTTACCTTGTTGGAGGTTTTCTGAGCCCCTTGAACTTGTTAAATTTAAAGTACTTGACCAAATTTGGGAAAATTTTAGCTATTATTTACACATCATCTTCTTTTTCTTCCTTCAAAGACTCTAATTATCTGTAGGCTCTGTACCTATTGATACTGCCCCAAGGCACTTGGGTCTTTGGTAAGTAATTCAGTCATATCTTTCTTCTCCAGTGTGAACAATTTATACTAATCAGTGTTAACTGTACCGACCTATTGTGCTACTATCTACATTCTGCTGTTAAACCCACACAGTGGAGGTTTCATTTCAAATATTTTATTTTTAACACTAAAATTTTTATTTTTGTATGACTATGCATTCCTTTAAATTCTTATTCAAATTTGTAATAGCTGTTTTAAAGTTGTTTTCTATTAAGTCCAACAACATCCTGGTCATGGCAGGATTAACTATTTTTCTCATAATCTGGGCCATATTTTTCTATTTCTTTTCACAGCTAACAATTTATATTTATTTGTTAATTTTACTGATACAGAACACTAAATCTCTAAAAATAAAATAAGAAAAAGACCAAAATATCTATGCCATGGCCACAAGTTACGAAGCTATAGAGCCATTAAAATTATACATAAAAGAATTTGAATTAACATGTCCACAATTATTTTATAAAATGCATGGATAAGAGACAAAAAAGAAATATAACAAATTAGAGAGAGTTTTCATTTGGGATGAAGGACTTTGACTAGATTTTTAAATTACTCTGGGTTGGTACATCTCACAATTTCTATGATAAACTTGAATTAGTTTAATGGTCAGAATATTTGAATTTTTGGACAAAAAAAATCTTGCATTCATTGCAATTCTTTGTTCCTATCTGGATATCACCACATCTTCAGTAGTCTTGTTTATTATAGTGGAATGATCAAAGTCTTTTGAGTCATGAGCCATCAGGCAGAATATTGCCTGTACTACTTAACTAACCAAATGGCTGTTGACTGGTCATTTAATTTCCCTGATTCTCATTTTTATATGGATACATTAGGGGCAATAATATTTATTTGAGAAAAGGCCAAATGTAACAAGAGTAAAACTGGTTTTAAATAGTATCACACTCATAACTGCTAATGTTCCTTCTATGATAAATAGTTGTGGAATTTTTAAATGAATAGTTTCTTATTGCTATCTTGATCTTTCCATTAAGGACATATGGGCCATTAGGCCTCTTTGGGGCATCTTGGCTGAGCCATTTTTGTTTACAAGCATTTGGCTAACGACCTAATCACAGAGGATTGGCAGAGCATTTTTTCCTTTTGGTATCTGGTTGTTTATCCAAGAAAGTTACTTTAAAATGTGTCTTAACTGCACATATTCTCCTGTTATTCTCACTTTTTTCCACTGCATAATTTCTCATCCTGTCAAAATTACCAAAATGCAATTTCCCACTGCTATTTTTGGGGTGCAGTGGGGTTCTTTTTGAGAAGTAATATTTTCCCCACTCCCACCAGTGGCCAAGTTCTTATAATTCAGTTCAGTAAGTCCCCTTTTATTCACCAACATGGAGTAGTCCTTTAAAAACAAAATAATTTCTGCTCAAAGCCTTTCATCTGTTGATCTCAGCACTTCAGAAAATAATTAATTTCCACAATATGCTTGGATCAGCATTATCCCTTTTGTTTTCAGTTGAGCAAACAAACACTGTGAAATTAAGCAGATTGCCCAAGGTCAAACAAGGAGTCAACATCTGAGCCCAATTTGAACTCAGAATCCCATATTTTCAAGGCTGGCGATGGAAACACAGACTCTGAACACAAATGCACTGTTGAGAGCATTTGACATGCGTAGTCATATGGGTCTACATCTCATGATGGTAATAGGGAGTGACATTTTAGTATGATCTTGTAAACAGTTTCTCAAATGAAGTCCCCAAGATCCTTGTTGGAAACACAACAGACTACATCTCCTACTCCTTTCTTCCCTCCTTACATAAGGTGATCATAATTCCCAGTTTGCCTGGGACAGTTTCAATAAAGCCAGCTTCTTGGCATATGTATTAACATGAACCCTTTTAAACTCTGAACAGTGTTCTGGTTAAAATCAAGTTAACTGGTCACCTTATCTATAAAGCATCTGGCCCACAGCATAATATGATCAGCTGGGTAAAATGCAGCCATTTCCTTTTCCAAATCCAGAAAATAGGATAGCATTGATAGTATTGTGTGTTCAAAGAAACAGTGAGCAGAGACTACGTGGGATGGTAAGAAAGTAGGAGATAAACAGAAACAGATGAAGGAAGGTTGGCAGAAGCAGTGAGTTCTGAGAAAGCAGAGATGCCCCAAGATTGAAAAGGAACTGAAAGGGTATGGGGCTTTTGGTGGACCATCAAGGGTTTGGATACCTGGAGGTAAGTGTCAAACATTCACAAAGATCTCTGTTTTCCAGGTGTGGCACAGAAATAGCAGAGCTGCCCCTTTCAAATGGACTGGGAAGGGTTGAATAATGAGCCTCTTTGCAATGCCCATGATGTACCATAGACTAACAGTCCTTCCCTATGTTCCAAGCACCCCTAAGCCCCATAGATGAATGTCTGTAATATATGGAGGGTGGGAGTTTCCACCCCAACCCCCATAATCAGCTGTGATTGAATTTCTCAAAACTGGTGATTAGATACTTGAAAACAATTTAATTTGATTTTTATATCTTCATATGATAAGGGTAAAATTCATACCAGCTCCACTAGTTGAAAAGCAAACAGCATTCACTTGCAAACTATCATACATCCATGGTTGAAACCTCCCAAACATAAATGTCAAAGAAAGAATAGGGGAGTCTGAGGGCTCAATTTTCTATAGTGTTCCTTCTTGGTTCTGTCCCAGTCTACTGCCCAACATCCCTCAAAGACAAAAAACAAGACTTGGTGCCTGATTTAGTCAGCACCTTGAAACAAGCAATTATGAAAGACTTCAGCCCATTGTTCTTCCATGGCAGAAGAGGATGGGTCAAAGTGTTATCCCCCAGCCGGTGTTTCATCTGATAAAAATACACATGTGTTTCCTAAACTATAAATGATTAATCTATTATCCAATTTTCTGGTCAATTTGAGAGATTTTTTAAAACCCCTGCAAAGGAAGGAGAGAATTTAACATACCATCTATTTCTCAAGGTTACAATCTGGGGTGCCCCCATGTATTCATGCAACATGGAGTGCCATCTTCTCTGAGGCACTGTCTGTGTCCCATTAAGGGATCTATGAGTCCCCAGGGGAAGGCTTCACAGTGCTGAACTTGAAGCAAAGGGGACATTTCTCTATTCTATCAGGACCATATATTTTGCCTTTTCAGACAGCATAGAATGTGATGAGATTTGGCTTTAACTTTAAATCTTTGTATTTACACAAAGAGAAATAGTAATTGTTGCTCCTGAGGTTCACATGAACAATCTAAAATTTGTTACCTCGTAGTTTCTGAGTAAAACCACATTACTATTATTAAACCATAGGATTTCATGTACTTAAGGTACTCTGTAATTCCGAAAACCATTATCTAGAATACTGTATAACTATTCTTCTTACAATGCAACCTTCTTTTGATAGTCAATAAAAACAAAGTGAAACACAGTGTCTTCTTTTAAGTTCAAACATTTGCAAAACATCTTAAACACTTACAGCTTATCAGCAAAGAAATTAAAAAAAAAAAACAAAAACAGTCTTTTCCAAGACAACAAATTGGAGGACTCTCACCCTAGAGTCCCTCTCAAGACATTGGACAGAGTCACTCTGAGCATCATTTTCCTTGATGAAATATTGAAGAATTACCTTCTATTCTTCTTCTTTTTATAGATCAGGAACCTGAGCTCCTTCTCCACTTAGGAAAATCCTACTTAGTCTTCAAAAAAGTTTTACAGGCTCTGAGCAAGTTCCCCTGATTTTCACTGAAAGAATTACTCTCTTTAGCAGTGCTGCATTTTGTACACACCATTTTTAGAGCACATTGGAATAAGCACAATATTTTTGTTTGTATTCCCTGACTTCAGTGGGAGCAGTTTGAGGATTGGAAAAGTATACAATTTATTTTTCAAAAATCTAGAACTTCTCTTCCATCTTCTCCTTCCCTCCCTGCTTATTCAGTCCATAAGTAAGTTTCATGAACATTAACCAAAACATGCCTGTCCACAGGACTTTCTGTTTTCATGTTATCCCTTTCCATCACTGAATTATAATCTCTCTCTGAGATGATGATTTTTTCCTTACATTTTCAATTTTGCCCTCCTATAATCCATTTATTCATAATGGCATTGTGATCTTTAAAAATGTAAATCAAATCATGATGCTCTCCTGTTTAAAAGGCTCAGTACCTTTCTCGGGAACCCAGAATAAAACACATGCTTCAGTGTACTGGCTACTGGGTAGAGGCCAGGGCTTCTCCTAAAGATGGAGAGTGCACAGGACAGCACCCTACCACAAAAAATGATCCAGCCTCAATGCCAATGGTGCCAAGGCTGAGAAACTCTGCCCACTCACCTTTCCCATTTTGTCCGTGCCACTCTCCATGTCATCCACTAACCACCACACATACCGGCTCCTTACTGGTTCCTGTAATACTCCAAGCTGGTTCCCACCCCAGGGACTCTGTGTTAATTGTTCCCTGGGTTTGAAATGCTTCCCCCTTATTTACATGTGCTTTCCCTTTATTGTGCATATTTCAGCTTAAAGTTCATCTCTTTGTAAAAGTCATCTTGTACTACTCAATCTTAAGGACCTACCTAGCTGCTTATTGTCACATCAACTAATTTTAATTCATAGTTTATTTTAATTTCCTTTAAATCACAACCACCTGTTTTTAAACATAGTTATTTGTTTATTTCAGCCACCCAGTAAATTGTAAGTTCCATGAGGGCAGAGAACTTCCTTCTCTGATTAATTCTCTATTTTATTCCCAGAAACTAACACAGTACCTGGCATATTTGAGTCATTCAATATATTTTTAAAGACTTAATAAATGTATTAATAAATAACTTGCTCAAAGTAAAAACACTAGGTCCCTATACTGTTTCTCAGGTCACTATTATTCCACAACTTCACTCAAGTTTGGAACTGGGGGTTGACAGATTTTGACTCCCCACCTCCGAGCCAGAAAATAATTCAAGTGGCACCTCCAAAAGCTAAATGGCAAGACTTGGTTTTAGGAACATGTAACATAAATAATGCATGTGTATAAATAGGAACACTGATGTAGCACATGCATGAAGTGCTAATGATTACTGCAAACTTTTTAATTACAGTGATGCACTACATAACAACATTTTAGTCAACAACAGACCACATGTGCAATGGTGTTCCCATAAGGTTATAATGGAGTTAAAAATCCCTATTGCCTAGTGACATTGTGGATATTGTAATGCAGTGTAATACATTACTCACGTGTGTGTGGTGATGCTGGTCGGACACTACTGCACTGCCAGGCATATAAAAGAATACCACATACAGTTACAGCAGTAGGCCGTACCATCCAGGTGTGTGCAAGAGTGTTCTGTGTTGTTCCACAATGACAAAATCACCTAATGACACATTTCTCAGAACATATTCCTGTCATGAATCAGCATGTGACTGTAAGGAATTTGTTTCCATGTACAGAACAACAGAATAGACAATGCTCTCAGCTGGGGCTTTTCCGACGCATCCCTCATTTCATAACCATTAGAATACGTGGTTCCTGACATAAAGCAATTTAGCCCAAACACATTTTTACCGGGTCTTCAAATAGGTTACAAGTCACCCACTGATGAAGTTTCACCAGACTTTCCACCAGAAAGTTGAGATCCTGATTCAGATGGCAGTACATGTAAGTCACCGAAAGAGTACAATTCCAGGATCCCAAGGCCTGAGAAGCCAGCATCAGTTCTTATTACACGCCTTACCAGTCCAGAGTCTGATTTCTTCTGGGTGCAGCCTCATGCTGCAGAGGCCCTGCGCTTTCTGGCCCTTGTTCATCTGTTTGGCTGCTGACACCCAGCAGCTAAATTTTTGAGCAGGATGGACGTCATTGATTAGCACAGAGAAAAATCTAGCTCGTGTTTACTTCGTCATTCAATTTTAGATGCTTGTTAATACACTACCCTTGCACTGTAGCATCAAGAGAAGAATACAAGATCAAA
Source organism: Phyllostomus hastatus (assembly GCF_019186645.2). Lineage (NCBI taxonomy): Eukaryota > Metazoa > Chordata > Mammalia > Chiroptera > Phyllostomidae > Phyllostomus > Phyllostomus hastatus. The sequence goes on from NW_025334030.1 coordinate 2,070,550, forward strand.
ACATCACAGGTTCTTAGAAGAGTAATTGGACTAAGTGGGCCTTCATTTTAAAGTTATGGGAATAGAGCCACAGAGGAAATGGAAGTGAAGAAATCTAATATTTCAAAAACCAGGTTCTGGCTTTCATGATGATGCACTTAATGACCTTATTTTCTTGAGCACTAACAAGGGAAAAAAAAGAGTGGTTTAATGTTTGAAAAGTCTTTTAAACAACAAGCAAAGGATATGCAGTGACAACCCAGTGGTGCACAGTCTGTGTGGCAACACACACACCCTCTCAGTGAGCCCTATGTCTGTCTGCCTGTGGTCTTTCATCACTTTCCTCCTTCCCCGCCAGTGTGCACAGAACACTGAAGAGTGAAGATAGCAGTCCTGCATCAACATCACTCAAGGATGCACATCCTGAGTGTTTCCCTCATGATCTGAAGTACTAATGAGTGCACCACAAAGGTGAAAACTCTTCTAGTTGCCACTGGCAAACAATGCAAAACCCAGCTGTCTGAATGAAGAAAGAGGGTGGCTGATTTACTACTTTGGGTAGCTGAACAGTTCAAGACATGGAGGAAGTCAGGCTTGGCTGGATTCAGGGAATTTTGATGATGTCATTTGGGTGCTGGTTTTCCTCTGTCTTATGGTTCTGTTTTTCCTCATGCTCTTTATGAATGTGGGTTTTAAGGTTCCACATGGTGCCAACATGGCTGCAAGCAACATCCAGGTAAATTTTATAAAATCCCACAGACTTCATGTGAGGGGTTCTGATGGGTACACATGCTCAGACACAGGATGACTGTTTTGATTGGCCAGCTGTAAGTCACACACTTCTGCCCCAGAGACTGACATAGAGGGAGCTCTACTGCAAGTCACAGACTCAGGGTGGTGGGGGAGATCCCTGGAGGAAAACCAGGCACTCTTATAGAAGTAGGGGAGTGAGTTCTGGGCAGCAGCAGTTATAGGCCCATTGCATACTCCAGCCACAACCCTAACTTACTTTGAGGGAAAACAAAATCCCAAGTGCTGTGAGGTTAATAATACAAAAATCAGGCAGCCTGAAATGGCTAAGTAATGCATGGTATTTTCTTTCTTTCACATAACCTTGAGCTGGTGGCTTTTTTTATGAGACTGTAAGAAGATTTTTCATCCCAAACATTTTGAGCTTAAATTGATGTTAATGGATTTATGTTTTAGACCTCTTTCTTTAAAGACATTTTCCTAATTCAGTGCTTTTGGAACTAGAATGGGTCTTCTCCTACAAGCTAGACTTGCATGTCCCAACCCAAGGAGTGTAAGTTGAGGTCAGGTTGCATGTGGACTGTCATATGCCCATGAGAACAACAACAGGAACACGGCACATGTTAAGAGGAACACAGAAGGTGTGCCTCTTAATTTCTCTCATCCCATTGAAAATTAGGGTCATGGATCCTTACAGGAAGTGAGTGATATGATTAAGGTTGTAACTAAAAGCCAATGGTTGAACTTATAAGAACCCCTAATTCTCAGGACCAAGTGGTCATCCTTCAAGGTCACTAACCCTAAAAGGCTCTGACTTTGAGTGGTCTTGAACAACTTTACTTGAACAACATCAATCACTTCCCTTTTACAGTTCAAATAAAGGCCGAGTTCTGCTTGAAAACCTAACCAAGTGTCTCATTATATAGTTCCTGTGTTCTTCCTGAGCCTCATCATTGGGCAGTCTTCCACCACCCTGACCCCTCTCTCTGTACTGTTCAACCATACAGATTGTTTACTCAAACAATCCAACATCTTCCCAGCTCTCTGCCTTTCTCATCAACAACACTATGTTCCCCCACATCCTGAATCTGGCCCCCCATCTTCTCATGAATAGCTCTAGTTTTCTGTTCAAATATCTACTCCTCAGAGAACCTAAAACACCCCAATTCCATCAAACATTCATTCAACAAACCATTCCTGAGTACCTGGTGTATATCAGACACTATTTTAAGAACTGGAGCTATTGAAAGAACTTCTTGTGCCTCTCCTTGTGATGCCTTAGTTTCTTTCACATGCATGTCTAATCTTGTGATTACTGTATTTAGTTGTCCATGTATTTGTTGTTGCTTCTATCCTTCCCATTAGAACAAAAGTTCTATGCATGCAGGAATTGTATTTGGTATATCCTGACCTTTGGGACTGAGTAGATGCTCAGTAGTTTTTAGTCAAATAATGGAGAAAGACTTGGACTCACTCATGGGAGTATGCAAGAAGTAGATAAGAACTGACAGTAGGAAATAATCTCAGTGGTTAAGGAAAGGCCCACAGGAGAATGTAGAAATTATACCTATGGGTATTGGTTTGCCTGGTCAAAATGCCCTGTCCAAATCAAACTGCAATATATTTGGCCTGTGATCTTCTGATGACAAGAGAATAGCAGCCAGATGAAGTTTGTATTCCTAAATGGAATTCCATGGGTAGCTGTGGGAGGCTATCCCATATAAAGATCTCATGGGAATATTCTTTCTAAAACTAGCTTTTTATCCACCTGTTATTAGAATTTGATATTTTATAGCAAGGGGATCATTTGTTAGGCTCATTGCTAAAACTGAGAGCTTGTGATGCTCTGGTCAGTCTGCTAAGTAAGTACTTTATGTGATTTAATGTGCTGAGTTCTCACAACAGTGTTATATATATAAGGTAGGTTTATCATCATCCCCATTTTATGGATGGTGAAACTGAGGCAAAAGAGATTGAGCAACACAATGAGCTCAGCTGGTAAGTTGTAGAGTTAGGATTTGAACCAAGGCCCATGTCCTTAACCATGGTGCAATATTATCCTTTCTAATCTCCATTATATAAATGTAGAAAACGAGGGCTCAGAAAGCCTTACTAGCATGATTTTGTCCACACCATTAGCATCTTCCCTTGAGAATATCCATGATGAGGTTGAGAATATGATCAACCCATTAACATATTAGAGTAAATGTAAGTTTGAGAACCTCTGGAAAAGCAGGCTTTTATAAGGAGATAACACACAGGAAAGAAGGTAGGAAAGATAAACTCAAATATGGCTATAATTTACACAGAAATGGTGTTGGCATAAATTATTAAGAGACTGCCCACAGGCCAGTTCTAAGGGAAGAGTGCCACTCCTTCATTAGAAAGCAAAAATCTAGGGCACGGCTGAGCAAGATCTACATGGTGTTAGGTGGGAACTATATTCTGTATCAGATTTAAAAAAAAAACCAGCAAAACTTGCTGCCTCAGTCTTTAATTAAAATGCTACATACAAACATGATGAGATAGAAGCACTTAGAAAGTTGTTCACACATTTACAGAAAGGCCTGGAAGATTAAATTCTCCATTTGTTCCTTCAAAGAAAGAATTATGTCATTGCATAACTAGATGAATTAGATGACCTCTAAAGTCCTTCTTACTCTGAGATTGTACAAGAAAGGAATGGAGTAATTGTGTGAGGTCCATTTCTTCTTCAACACACACTCTTGAGAAGCCCTGTACAATTCATGTAAGGTATTAAGGAAACACATGTGCAAACCTCCTGGGAAAGAAGTATATTTAGGGATAAAAATGGAAGACAGGGATAAAAATGGAAAATGGAGATAAAGGAGAAATTACATTGCTCAGTGTCACCCTGGCAAAGCCCAGCTGAATCAAAATGTATACAGGAAGATGCAATTTTACTGCAATATTTGTATATTATTTTTATCTTTCTCCACAAATAAGATGATGATTGAATTCAAATCACATTTTAAACTGGATTCATTGCTGAAATGTCAAAAATTAGGTAGCACTCAACTCTTGCAAAACCTTGAAATCTGTTCCATAAAAGGCAATTTCAGCATAAAGCATGGTTAACCTTGAATCGTTAGATTAATGATCCAGCACCTTTCAACTGAGTGCCAATGAATAAACAAAACTTTACAAGTAAATTTAGCAACATCTTAGAAGAAGAGCAAAACCAATCAAGAGAGCCAAATGGCAGTGAAACAAACATTTGGGGACAGAAAGAGGGCGATAGCAGCAGTAAGTGTACTGCAGAGAAGGGAAAATCTTTTTTCCCTTAAAATCTTCATTTCAGAGAGGCCCCATTCTGTTTAAAAACAAAATAAAATGATACAAAAATAATCCCCTCACCCTTATAGTAATGTCTTCTTTGACAATTGGTTTAAAATCTTTGGTTGTTACCACTTTTCCTGCCTAATTATGCTGTGTTTTTAGATGGGGTGTGGTGTGTTGATTGAACTGATCTTGTCCCTACTAAATAAAGGAGGCAGTACAGGAAAGCAACCTACATCACTGTACAGGTGGCCTCAGGACAGAAAGAAAAAAAAACATGTCATGCTTCCTTGTCTCCCAGATCACACAGCATCCTGCACAAGTGTCTGACATAGAGAAAGAGAAGCAAATAACACCAACTTTAAGAGATGTAGCTTTAGTTTAACTGTGGCCTTCATCTCACTTAGACCTGTGATCTACTTCATCCAGGCTGTGTTAAAATCCTCACTTTAACAGTAAAAGCCATATCTTCTTAGAGCATTAACCAACACTGTGGGCAGTGAAGTGCATGTGGTACCTGTCTCTCAGAGAAAGCACAAGAAATCAGCCAGCACGTGTCAGCAAGTCACTGCAGCGTCCATGTACTGCTTGCCGCCAGATGTCCAGGGCTCCTATTCTCTCTGGGAAATTTGTTTTCTCTGCAGCTGAGTGTGAACTGGCTGCTGTTCAAGCACTTGTTTGTCGGGATCTGACTTTCCCGGGCCTATTGTGCCAACTCCTGCTTCAGGTAATAACTGACACACATCAGTGGTCTTGAGAGTGTGATCCCACTGGCCTTTAATGAAGCCAAGTTTCTTCCCATTACCCAGATGAGATAGCTGAGGCCCAAAGAGCTGGAGCAATTGGCTCAAGGTCACACCATTCCTTTGGAGAAAGATCAAGATCTACCAGCATGAAATGTACTCTTTGTCCTCCTACTCCTTACTGTGGTTCTTTTCTACTCTGAAGGAAGAATGTGCAAAAACAACCTAAACACCCTCCACCCTTTCTTCCCCCACATTAAATGGGTATTCACAATGTTACTGCCATGTTTTAGGACGGGGGATAGCAAACTATAGCTCTCAGGCCATCAGCATGTGCCTGCTTTTGTACAATTTATTTTAACTCACAGGCTAAAAATGGCTTTCTCAATTTTAAATGGTTGCCCCCCAAAATTGAAATAATAATATCTTATGACATGTAAGAATTATATAAAGCTCAAATTTCAGGAGTCATCAATAAAGTTTTATTGGAAGACAGTCATGCCCACCCATTAGCATGTCTTCTGTGGCTGTTTTCAGGCTTTTCACATAGAGTTGAAAAGATCCAGAAATCCTGGAATCCACAAGCCTAAAATATTTACTATCTGGCCTTTTATGGAAAAAGTTTGCAGAGCCCTGCCCTAGGAGATAGCAACAGACAGGTAGACATGGTCTGCCTTCATGGACTGTGCAGCACAGCAGGAAAGACAGCTATTGAACCCGTGTCTGGTAAACCACCAGACCAGGAACTGACCAAGTGAATGCTTGGCTTGGTAATGGGGTCCATTTGCTAGGATCCATAGAGACACAATACAGGCCTAATTCCAGCTGTGGCAGTTGTGGGCACAAGGACCTAAAGACTTGCCTAGCCAACAGGACTCCACAGCCCCAGACATGACAGAAACAAACTGATCTGTCTCACAGGTAAGCAGGAACAGACTCAGACTGGATGACTCAAGCAAGTGTTAGACATCCAGCAGGTGGAGTCCAGAGGCTGGGGTGGAACTCACAGCTACAGCACCTCCAAACCTGCACCTCTTCCTGTATCATCCCTCCTAGCTAAAAAGGTGAGTATAGCCATTCAAACAACCAAGTTACAAACTCCCATCAGCTCTGGCCTCTTCTTCCTGCTTCCCCAAAAGGTCACCATGCCTATCACACCTCACTCCTAAAATATGCCTAGAATCTACCCCATCTATCTACCTTAGATCAGTCCTGCTTTCCTCCAAAACTTCCCACATGTCCCCTGCCTCAACCTTGCAAGTATTGCCCTCTGAGCTGTCCTCTAAAGCATTTCTGCCATTGCCACTCTATACCATAATTCTCCCAGCAAACTTACAGAAAGAGGCACACCATTACACGCTATTGCTGAAATGCAATAAAAACATGTGACCCTTTTGTTTGTTTATCAAACTGGCAAAAATTAAAAGATCAATAAGTCTAGCATGGGCAAGGGTGTGTGGGAAGAGGCTCTTTAGGATTTTGCTGGTGGGAGTAAATGCAAACTGGTGAAACATTTGTATTTGGCAATATTTACTGAAATTTATTATGTGTTTTCCTTTGGACCCAGCATTCCTTTTTTAGTATCAAATTAAGGGGAATACTTGTATAAGCCCCCAAAAAGATTGGTTCAAGGACACTCACTATAGCAATGCTTGTCAGGGGGAAACAAGAAAAAAGAAACAAATAGCCTAAGTGTGCATTTTATTCCACGCTCAGATTTGATTGAATGGCTCACAGCTTTAATCAGCTTGTTTTCTCTCTAGAACTTCAGCTCATATGCCCTTTTGTGCTTCCACCTCTGGACCATACAGCTGTCCATAATCTCTGGGTCTAGACTGTAGCTACTAAGCTTTTTTATTAAAATAAAAATATATGCACCACTCAGATCCATGTCTCTCAAAATGTGGGGTCAACAGCCTCTACGGTGTCCAGTGCTGCCTATGCAGTGGCTACCACCCCCTTTCCAAGGAGAATGGAAGTCCAGCTTGACCATTTTACTCAGCCCCCAATTCCCAGGGCTAAGATGCACAGAAGACATCCAGTAAGTCTTCAGAATGAGCACCTTTCTTCTCCCATTTTTGATATGACTATTTAAAGCACTGTCTACTTTTCTCACATCTTCAGTTTCCCCCACCTCTCAGTTGCCTCCTACTTCAGAAGAGAAAATAATTGCCAACAGAGAGACACTCTCTCCAAATCCCTGCTATGATGACTATGGACTCCCCCATACCCAAACTGCCTTCTTTTTTCTCCTGTTGTAGAGGGGAAGGTGTCCCTTCTCACCTCTGCTCTCCCTCCCTCAGGAACCTTGCTTCATGAGACAGACACTCTCTCTTCTGAAGTTCTCACCATAAGACCTCTACTGGACTTCTTTCAGTGTTGAGGCTTGCTCAAATATCTCCATCTCAGCACCTTCTCTCTTGATCTCATGCCTATGTCCATCTACTCTTCTAAAATCTCTCCTTTCTTTCATAACAATGCCTAGTGAGATTGCCTCTACTTTCTCACCTTCCATTTGCTCCTTAATACCACCACTATCTCTCACCTGCCTGTCCTTATCATTACAACACCCATACTTTTCTTGTACTGAAATGCAGTGGTTGTGTCCAAATCCTTACATGAACTTACATTGGTGAAATTGTTTGATACAAATGATTATTCTTGTAGTTTTTCTCCCACTGACATGCATTAGACAACACTCTCCTCTGTCCACTCTCTCAATTTTTCATTAAGTTCTTCTTCTGCCTTCCTAGAAACCACGAATTCCCCAGCCTCCTGTTCTGGGTATGGCAATCACATAATTTTCTTTCTGAACTGGGACCCACTAAAATTGAAAGGGGACACAATCAGAAATTATGCTGGTGCAATGTAAGTAATGCAGGACCATCCTGTTTCACTGGGATGTATGGCCACCTTCATCCTCAGAACTTAACTTCTCATCCTGCCTCTCTCTCAGGGAAGCACCTTCCATTCTCATGGCTGTGCATACCATCACCCCTCTGATGCCTTCTCCAAATCTCAACTACATCTCCTACAGAAGCTGAAAGCTCAGCATTTCCATAATGAGTTCAGCAAAAGTAACCCACCCCATCCACTCAAATATCCAAGTTAGAAACCTAAGCATGATCCTTCTTTTTCCTCATTCCCCATACATAATCACTGATTTCATCTCATCTACTTCATCTACCATGTTAAAAGCTCTCACAGAGCCCTGGCCAATGTGGCTCAGCTGGTTGGAACATCATTCCTTAAACTAAAAGGTTGCCGGTTTGATCTCTGGTCAGGGCATGTACTGGAGGCAACCAATTGATGCTTCTCTCTCACATCAATGTTTATCTCTCTCTTTTTGTCCCTTCCTTTCCCTCTAAAACCAATGGGAAAAAAACTGTCCACAGGGGAGGATTAAAAAAAATCCTCTCACATATATCTAATTATTTCCTTCTCTGTTGCTACTTTCTGTTTCCAGAGCCAATCTTCTCCCAAAAGGATTAATGCTACAGATTCCAACCTTGACCCCTTACCTCCATTTCTATACATCCCACCCCCTCTATGATATTCTACATACTCTAGGAAGAGTGATCTTCCCAAAGAACCATTCAAGAAGTTTTATAAATATGATGATTACAGATTGGGATAATGGCAAGGATGTTTAGATCACAAATGATGTGGGGACATACACAATAATCAGGCAGAGCCAGGGAAGCCTCTCAGAGAGGATGACATTTGTGCCAAGCCCTAAAGGATGAAGAACCAGCTGCCCAATGGGGAGGTGAATTCCAGGACCAGGCAGCAGCCACTGCAAACACCTCGAGGTGATGAATAGCTTAGTTAGAAATAAGCTAGTATGCACATACTCCTACACCATCAGATGGCTGCTTATGATCTGATATCTTCATCATGACAAGTTGGGACGCCAAGGCCAAAGTGACAAATACAATTCCAACCTTGCTCAACAACCTAAATGGGGCCACTTGAAATATACCAATAGGCATATACAGAAAGATGCCTAGGGAGTTGCCAGGAGGATTGTGGCACCAAAGGGTCTTGGTCTGGGTAGCCCTCTCCCAACAAGCCTAGATGCATGGGGCTCCAGACTCACTTCGAGGTGAATGGGCAAGGGCAGAGGGAAAGCTCTGACAGTTGTACCTGAGCTGGGGGCAGGTGGAGCTCAAAGACTGCAGCGAGCTGAAGCAATGATGAGCATCTGCTCATAGCAGCCACTGTCCCAAACAATAGAGGCTCTGGTGGCAGAGCCCTTAGCCTGATCTTGATAAATGAGCCATCATCTTAGACTGAAACAGGGTAAAGGTGCTCTCTCAACACCCATGGTCTCACTGAAATGAGAGAAGACCAGAAGACACAGGAAAAGAGTACCTGATTGTTCTCTTCAGTTTTAAAGGACGATTAAGCACTGGGACTAGTGGCAATACACAGGACACACCTGGAAGCATAAAAAGTCTTTAAAAAGTACCCCTCTTAGTGACACAGGGGTTTTCCAACCCCACTGAAGCAGGGATGTCAGAGCTCTGTGCACCAGGAATGCACACCCAGGGTGCTTCATTCCATTCCGTGTGGCCGACCACTCCATTACCTCCTCTATATAAAATTACATTCCTGATTAAAATTTTAGTACCAAACATTTTATATGATTACAGACAGAAAGTCAAAATTTGCATTTAAATAGACATATTAAAAACACTCTGCAGAGGAGAGAAGGGCAGCAAAGCAATCTTGGGCAGTCTTTGAAGAGGGGGTGAGGCACTCTGGTGAGGATTGTTCACTTCTGTCAACACAGACCCTGACCCTTCCAAACTCCACTGAGTGTACATAGTGCTAGCTTCTGCTCAAACATGATTACACAGTTCTCCTGGACTAAGGCTTTCCAGTGCACATAGCACTATCACTGATCCATTTAGGCATTCATCAACAAATGTGTATTGCCTAGTCTACTGGGCTGAGTAATATCCCCCCAAAATGATACCTGCCTAGAACCACAGAATGTGACCTGATTTGGAAACAGGGTCTTTACAGATATAATCAAGCTAGGATGAGTTCATCCTAGATTAGGGTGAGCCCTAATCCAATGACTAACATCCTTATAAGATGCCAGAGATCACAGAGATACACATGGAGAAGGCCATGTGAAGATGTAGGCAGAGATTGTAGTGATGCATTTATGAGTCAAGGAATGCCAAAGATCCCTATTAACCATAAAGTCTAGAAAAGGCAAGGAAAGATTATCCCCTAGTTAAAAGTGAACCAAGTAGGATTTTGGAGGCTTTGAAGTTCCACTAATGAGGCACTGCTTTAGAGTATTTAGCAACCTGGAGGAGTTAATACAGGATCTAAAAATATTTGGCATTCTTTTGTAATTACTTTCCTGAATTACATATTCAGAAATGGGACCATGGCCCTGCCAACAGTCTGAATTCAGATCTTGAGGCTCCAAAACTGTGAGGAAATAAAGTTCTGTTGTTTTAAGCTACCAAGTTTGTAATAACTCTTGTTGCAGTCCAAGTAAATTTAATGCAGTGGTCATAGAACATTAGGTTGAGGCCTTATCTAAGGACTGGTGTCCTTACAAGAAGAGGGAAATTTGGACACAGAGGGAAGATGGCATGAAGACACACAGGGAGACCATATGACAACTGAGGCAGAGATTGCAGTGCTGCAGCTACAAGCCAAGGAATGTCAGATTTCTGGCAGCTCCCAGAAGCTGGAAGAGACAAGGGAGGATCCTCCCCTGGAGCCTCCAGGGGAAAGCATGGCCCTGCCAACACTTTATTTCAGACTCTGACCACCAGAACCGTGAGAAAATGTTTCTTTTTTTAAGCTACTCAGTCGGAGGTAGTTTCTTAGCAGAGCCCCAGGAAGCTAATGCGCCTGCCTGCTAAATGCCAGGCTAGGTGCTATGGACACAATGGTGACTATAAATGACAAAGCTACTTACCTCATGAAACTTGGAGTCCAGTGGGAAAGAGAAACCACTCAAAGAATCACAGAAATTGACACACAATTGCAACTGGGATACCTGCCGTAAGTGAAATCATCAGAAAAGTAGAATTCATACTGGAGGAGGCTTGCTTTGCTCTGAGAAGTCATGGTATGGATCCCTACAGTAATGGGATTAGAGAGCTCAAACAGGGTCATGGAGTCACACCAAACACAGAGGAGGAGAGGAGGTAGGTGCAGGGGTTAGGGTGGGGCAGGGAGGAAGGGCCAAGAAAGGGTCATTCTCAGCATAGGTCCACCTGCTGGTCCTGAAAACCATAGGAAAGCATCTGCATGGTCACTTCTCCTTCAGCTTTGACCAGTAAGGGGCTATGTTCTTATAATTTGGGAGATAGGAGGGAGAAGAGGTAGGGAGGATTTTGATCATAATAAATACCCTTAGTGCTGAGATTCTGAAAACCTCTGGGTACTAGTTCCAGCTCTGCCACTGACCAGAGTTGAATGACACTGAGTTAATCAATGATCCTGGAATTGAGCCTGGGGTTTTCCATCTGGATGGGGAGGAGGCTGGGCTGGCTGACTTCCAAGGGGTTGTCCAGTAATTGTGTTGTTCTGCACATCACAGGAGAATGGGAAGAGGCTATATCTTTCCTAGAGCATTTTCAAATGAGCTAAAATTGAAGTTTGACATCTTCTACCTGCCCAGAAGGGATCACTTGCCCATAGATGTCTGAGAAATAGTGCACCTCATCTTCTTTTCACTTTGCCTTAAGGGAAAAGAAGTACTCTAGAGTTGCACTCAAAGCCGAAGAAGTTTATTCATTTCTTTCACAGAACTCTCTACTTTGGCTTTATTTGTTAAAAAAGAAATTACCATGAGGAAAAAGTGGGTTCTTGCATGTGGCAAAACAATGGCCAATAAGTGGCTTTGGAGATTGACATGGAGAATTTGCTGTGAAGGTCACCTGTGCAGTTCATAGAAAATACTATATTCCTGTTGAGGTTTTAGTGATGGAACCTCAATATATTTCATCACAAAACACCTCCCTTCAACAAGAAATGATTTCTAATCGTCCCTATGTACACTTCCATTGGCTTGAAGATGTTTTAAAGTTGGAGCTGGCAAAGTTTCAAGCATGAAATGTAAAAAAAAGGACAAATTGGGATAGCAATAGCTCCATCTCTGTTCTGTAGGCTGTTTTCACACTTCCTCAAGGAATGGATTTTTAAAATTGCCAGTTGCTAACAGGAATCCCACCTCTTCAGACTGATCAGATGCATTTCGACCACCTGAGAAATCTTTATTTCACTCAGAAGTTATTTGTTCCCATCTCATACTCACAGATTAAGAATAAAATTGATTTGTCTTCAGGGGAAGGCATTTTATAATTCAAACTGCCTTCACCACACCCCACCTATGTACAATTACTCAATACAACCAGTGGAAACAACAATCACTTGTGTCTTGGATCTGGATGGGGAAATGTTACTTCTGCATAAGAATACTTATCCAGGACATAAACTGCCTGGGAAAAAAGACACTTTTAGCTGCAGTGATGTCTCTGCATGTTCTTATCCACATTACATAGCATCTTGTCTAAGCTGCAATCATGAAAATTTTCTCTACAGGCACTGGGATTCATAATAGACCCACAAAAGAAAACAATACATCTTAAAAATTGGTATTTCTTTCTTTCTTTTCATATCAGGGTGAGAAGAATTTGCTACTCACTTCATTAGTGTGAGAAAATAAAAAGTGATGGTTAAAGCAGGCATTTCAGAGCATAAACTGTTTAAAAGGAATGCCTTTTAGTAACTCCTAAACAAATTCCTTCCAGCTAGTTCAACTGCCTGATCATGACATGACCTCAAATTGTGTGCTGGTAGACATCGACTCCAGAGTACAAGTTTGCTCCCTGATAAAATGATCCAGTGAATAACTACAAGACTACATAATGCCCATCCAAGCTTAAAATTCTGCTAATTCAAGTAGATTACTGATTAAATGATACCAGGGCAAATGTCTTTCCAGAGAGAACAGATCAAACCTATATTTAAAAACGGATAAAGCAGCTTCAGTTTCCTTGAAAAGTTAGAGACAATATTTTTTATTGTCTGACTAACTGACTTACTGACAAATTGAATATTAAGTACTCTCTATGCGGCAAGCACTGTGGTAGATACAAATTCAAAGAAGAACTCAGAGTTTTCCTATCAGCTCTTAAGGGCAAAGGAGGATCTATTTTTCCCTAACAACTTTAGGTCTAAGGAGAGCAACTCATAAGAACTAGAACTGGCACCAGAGTTAACCATTCTTCCCCAAATACTAGGGCTAACTGATTACAGATGTGCCTGAGGCAACAGTTCTCAAAACAATCCTCTCTCTTTTGCTTTCAAATCCTTTCTCCGTTATTTTAATTAATCCATTCAAACTTTCCCCTACTTCACCCAACAAGTTCAGTAGAGTACAGCTGAAAAACAATTCATGAGTTCTTTAAAACTGGGTGAATTTGGTGGAGGGAAAAGGCAGAAAAGTGTACTTAAAAAACAATAAAGAAAAAGCTGGGTGAATTTGGAGTAGATCAATTTTTATTTATAAAAAGTAATCTGAAATATTTAAGATACATAAGCAATATAATATGTGGTACAACAAATACCTGTTTCCCATATCCTGTTTAGTAAGATATTACCAATAGGTTGGAAACCCCCTTGATATCTCTCCTGATACCACTGCATCCATATATGCAGAGGATCTATCCCATCCATATGAATATATATACTATATCCCCTAAGCAATATATTAATTTGCTTCACATGAATGGTAACATACCCCTTTGCTACATGTGTTTTTTTCAACAACAAAATTTGATATTTACCTACTAGTTCATTTTTCACTGCTCTATAGTATTCTGTTGTGTCACCACACCACCAATTATCTTTAATTATCACTTTGATAACAGCTTGGGTTGTCTCTAACTTAAAACAGAACTTTACAATCCATGCTACTATAACATTAAAAAGTAAAGCAAGGATTCTTTCTCTCCTATTCACTGATCTACCTTTTATGCATAATCTTGGTTTAGCACATGTCACTAATTAATAAATATTTGTTAAATAAGTAGTGAATGAGCCCATTGCAAACAAAAACCTGCAAAGTGATAAAGTAGATCAAAAACTTTTCCAGGATTGAATATCTAAAAAAAAAAAAGGACATGAGTGGAAGCTTCAATCATAGAACAGAGAAACTATTATCACGGAAGAACTAAAAGTACAATGAACCAAGAAGAGATATGGACACAGACATGTACAGTACAGCCAGGGAACTGAGAAGCTGAAAATCAAGAACCAGCTCATAAAAGTAACTGGAGGAAATATATCTAAAATCTAATGCGCAGCACCTTGGTCTGTATAACAGTGACTGGATCAGAGAACTACTACTTGCCAACACACCACCTCTGCTCCTTGGTTCTTCCCTGGCACATGAAAGAACCATGACTTTGAACAGTCTGGGCTTCCAGTGGTGGCCTCGGTGCCATTGTGCATACCTGGACTAAGAAGTCTCCAGCCAGCTGTGAGATCTTTCCAATATTTAACTCCAGGGTATATCACATAAGCCTCATCCATGTAATTAGTTGAAGGTCAATCAATCCTTGGAGAAATTCAGTCAGTGAACATGAATGTTAATTTTACAAAGAGAAGGAGAAGTGTGCAAAATGGCTGGAAACTACCCCAAAGGTTGTGTGGAGTGGAAAGGACCACTCCATCTGTTGTTTATGTTCCAAAGAGAAAACACAAATAAGTATTACTTTGTGCTATTTCTATGTGCCATAGTGACACTCTCCTAAGCTACCCTGCAGGTAAAATGTTAAACTGGAATAACAAGTGTTTGTGTTTCAAAGAAGGAGTTGAGGATTTTGGCAACCCTGGGAACTAGAGAGAGATCATCATGGTTTGGGGTTTTGGAATAGCCTTTTTGATTCTTTTTAAATGTCTTTGTTTTCTGTTGCTGGCACCATATCTCCTTTTTTGTTACTGCAATCATCCTACCTGTCCAAAAGTTACAACAGAGAGCATGCAGGCATTGGTTTCCATCATGTGAAAGCAAAACACCACAGTTTCCTCTCCCTACCCTTGTTACTACCTAATTTCAGATACATAAGAAAATCCAAGAAGAGCTGAACCTACACTGACATAAGGACCTGCTGGTAATTCAATACAACCTAAGTCTTGGTTCTGACTGCCAGCATCAGGGTTCCTGCTTTATTTATTCCGCTCTGGTTTTATATGCTGTGTTGAGATGGAACTTCGGCTTTCACTTCCAAAGCTCAGCTGGGAGCCACAAGCTGCCAATGTGAAATAAGGAAGAAAACAGTGGGACACACCAATAAACAGAACGGGAAAGCCAAGAGATGCCTCATGAAGCAGTCCATCCTGCTGTCCTGTGCACACCTATTGAAGATGTGTAAGAAGTACTCACTATTGATGGTGCACACACAGTGAGAATGACCCAAAGTGGCACTCACAGATAGTACACAATACAGAAAACCACTCTGACATTCCTTTAAGACAGAAAAGTGCAGGAGAACAGACTCGGGTCACAGGAAACTGAGGTCCATTGTTGGGTCCTCTTCATGCTAGCTATGCAAATTTGCACATGCCATTTCAGCTGCTTGTGGCTTAGTTGCCTCATCTATAGGATATGAGGATAATAGTAGCAGCCACTCCCTAAGGTTGCTGTGAGGATCAAATATGTAAAGTGCTTACAATGTAATCTGGCACAGGATAAGTTACCATTACTTATTAGTGCTCTGACATAAGCATCAATGGGCTTTGCTATGTCCATCCTCTTGAAAAATAATGTAGAGAAGTTACAGATGATTTAGCCTTGTTCCTCAGATAACAAATCCATCTTACATCCTTACACACTAATTTAATTTGAGTTTGTTCATCATGGTTTCGTATATCTCCATGGGGTAAGGGATGGGAGGCATAGTATTTATAGTATTTGAGAAACATGCCAAGGGAATTTTTATTTAAATGTTTGCAGTTGTAACTCTGCAACTTAGAGGTGTAGAATAGTCTTTATAGTTCAATATCCAAAAGTAAGAATAATTCTGGAAGATATTTATATACAGGTATAATGGCCATCTCTGGCAGCCAGAGACCAGGAGAAAGCTGGACAAGCAGCTGATGAAGTTAGGATGTGGCTTCTATTTCTAAAAAGTAGTGTATAAAAATTATCAAGAAGAGGACAAGAAAGTGACAATAAGAAAGACAGTAGAAATGGAAGTAGCAGCTGCAGCACCCATTTATCAATGTGCCTTCAACATTCTAGGCACACATTCTGTGTTCTTTTCATTGTAAAACATTGCCTCCAAACATGCATAGAAGAATTGATAGTAAGGTGGTCTCATTCTCTGGGTCTTATTACAAAAGAATATTGCATTTGCCACCCACCCTGTGCTTACCTCTCCCCAGAGACAGAGAGACTTGAAAAGCAAAGGTGAACCTCCTTAAAGAATGTGTATGTTCATATGTATATATACACCTCTCCATTCATTCACCCTTCCATCTATCTTCTATCTATTTTAAGAACAAAGGACTCTACCAGACGGATTTATAGCTACTATTCTGATAGCACAGCCAGATTGTTAAGAGGAAAGCTAATTTTTCCAAAATCTCTTTTTTTTTAAAAGGTGAATCCCATTTTAGGCTCATCAATTTTGATGACTGTGCCTTTGCCAAGATCGCTTCCTGCGAGACATTACAATCTAAGGAGGTAACCCTCCCCACTCACAACATCATACACCCACACTGAAATTTCTTCTCATGGTTTTGGACAGAAGTGGGGCAATCTAAACTGGGTGGAAATTATTAAAGAACTACTCTCCACCCTGACCAGCTACTATGGGAATTTTTTAGGCCCAGTCATTCCCCTTGCCTTCTGCCTCTCTTTTCCAAGCCGACAAACAAGGCAGAGAAAAATAAAGGCTCTACCTTTTTACCCACGGGAATTTCCTAGATGTGCTTTGTAACTATGAGGTGGAGTGGCAGTTCAGGGTGAGGAATTAACACATGAGGATGTTTCTTTCTCAGTGATTAGACCAAACACATCACATTCAAGTCGAAAAAACTCAGAACACACAGACCCCTCCATGTGACCATATGATTCCATGAAAAAGTGTGAATGCACACACATTCACATGAACACATTAAAAAAGAAAGACCAGTCCTAGGTTCCCACCCAGGGCCCAACAGAGAATAGATGAGGACTTCTCAAAAGAGAAGCTTCCTTGGAGTTTTATGTCCCTTGGCAAGGTGAGTGTTAAAAACAGTAATGCTGAGGTTGCACTGTCGTAATGTTGGGGGAAAGGAGGGAGGAGGGGAGACAAGCAGAGAGGCAATAAGGGAGGGAGAGAGGGAAGAGGTGAGAAATATAAGAAAATTTTTCACCTTGGGAAACCAAATAACTGGCTTGAGACAGGTAAAGGGTATTATATTCTTTGGGGAAAGCACTTTTGAATTCTGCCAGCATCTTAGCATCGCACAGTTTGAAAAAGGCCCTATTTTTCTTGGCTTGCAAAGGAGACTTGGACTTCTCACTACAGCGGGGAACAGACGCTGTGGCATAAGGATCCTAGAGGGGGTAGGCAAAACCTTTCATTTCTTTCCAATGGCTTTCTGCCATAGTTCAAATGCAAAATTCGGGCCACTATTCCATTGACAACACAGGTTTCTTGGGGGCATAAATCTACTGGAACTACATTCTTGTTTCTCTATTTTTTTTATATTTGCTCCTTATTGTATGCTATTAGATGGCACATGTACTCAGATATTTTACCTATGGAGACCTAGTTTCATTTAATAAAACATATCTTTCATTTCCTAGGCCAAAAATATCACAGAATCAGACAGACTTCATTAAAAAGTAACAAGGGGGTCTGATTCTACATGGACACAATTATTATTTCTGTCACTGGGTGTCAGTGAAAGAGCGATTGATTTTTATGTGGAATTCGTTTCTCCCTTTAGCTTCTTAGCTAGGCCCTGAAATGTTTTTCTGTTTAATCTTCAGAAACTTTAAAAATTGCATTTAGTCCCTAGTTTCTTTTATTTTTTCCCCTTCAAAAAGGTAACATTTATTCTTACCAGAAATAACATCAGCTCTACTTAAAATGGTAGTAGTATAAAACAGACTATTACCAAAGAAACAATTATTTAAACAAATAAATAAACGCATCAATTCTGAGGCAGGAGGTAGTCAGGAAGGAAGCTCCCGAGGCCCCGCAGGGTTGAGGTAGAAAACACCTATACATGACAAAGACCCCCTAAGACGGGTAGTTCCTGTTTTCTGGGATAACTCTGAACCATAGAATGCACCTGCGCGATACCCCTGATTCATTATAATATCATTATAATGAAATAACATTGTGGGACTCCCTTCTCCAGTAGCCAATCAAGAAAGTCATGGGAAACCACGCATGCACAGTAGCTTTGAAATCCAACTCCTTGTACCTGCGCAGGAAAAGCCCGCCAAAGACTAGCAGGGGGGCTTCTGCCCCTGTAAGAATAGAATCCCCCAGCCCACGTGCCTTTCTTTTTTTCTTCTGCTCAGAGCTGGCTCACTCCCGTGTCCTGTGGTA
This sequence comes from Phyllostomus hastatus, assembly GCF_019186645.2. NCBI lineage: Eukaryota > Metazoa > Chordata > Mammalia > Chiroptera > Phyllostomidae > Phyllostomus > Phyllostomus hastatus. Next base: position 2,088,917 of record NW_025334030.1, read on the forward strand.
TGTACTATCACTTAATAAACCTCACCTCTTTCTTTATGCTATAAACTTTGTGTGTTTGGTTCAATTCTTTGTTCTCGATCACTAAGAACCTGGTTACCTGTGCACACCTGTGCACACCTGTGACAATTCCATCCCAGAAATTCTTTAGATCACTCTCTATTCCCTTTAACAGTTATTTCTGTTTTATTCTATGTATCATCAGTCACCTTTCCAATGAAAAATTGAGGATTTTAATTATAATATGTTTAAATTTCTGAGTTTATCTTTCCCTCTTCCCTTTGTTTATACCATTAAATCATGGCCTGGGAAAAAATGTCTTTGGGTTGTACTATAAATGCTTTATTTAAGTTTATTACACAACTGAATACCACATTAAGAAAAATAATGTTCAAAAAATCATATTAAATTGAGAGTTTATACATTTTCTAAAGGAGTAAAAAATGCTTTTGAAGCCAGTTGAGCTATCTAATGAGGCAGAGGTAAAGTTAGGTTCCTTTAACTTAAAAAAAAATTCTTCTGGTAGATTTTCAAGTCCGTATTAGATCATTTCATATTGAGAGAATACCTGTGCAAACATGCCTTGAGAGACTCAAACAAACAGTCATGTCAGCTTTTGCCCAAGAAATACTGTTCCTGTTACAGGGTGCAGCCAAGAGGGGGGACCCCAAATAAGCGTTTGAAATGGGGTCCAGAACTTAAAATCTCCAGGAGATTTTAAGGTGTCTTCACCCCTTCCCCCACAGGTGTGAGTTGGGGGAAGGGGCACACAGAGCAAGAACATGCAGGGCAGCTTTGCAGCTAATCCATGGCATGGTCATTTAGCATACCTATAGCCTTTGGCTGGTCACTTATATATGCTAAATAGCTATGGCCATGCTCAAGGCCAGGGGGATGGAAAGGGATCTCCCCCCCCCCGCCCCCGCAAGATGTGACTGGGGGGCAGGTCCCCTGAGTTACAGCACCTGCATGGGAGCTGGGAGAAGATTGGCTCCAGGACATGGGGTGACACCTGCCCAGACCCACGATGGCAACCAGAAAAGCTGGAGAAGACAGCAGATTGAGGGCAAGTGTGCCCAAGTGTAGGAGGAGTCAGAAATGGGGCTGCAGAAGAAGATTGGTGTGGGGGATTGAAACCCAGACACGACAGCCATTGAGGAGAGAACCACGCGGCTTTGGCAGAGTGGGGACTCTCCCTTCCCGCAGCCCTGAGGAGGAGAACCACGCGGCCTTGACAGAGTGGAGACTCCCGTGGCCCTGGGAGAGAGGACCACGTGCCTGTGCCAGAGTGGGGACCCCCACAGCTTTAGAAGGGGGAACCACCACCTGGTTTTAGCAGAGATCCTGGAGACTCAGCCAAGGGTGCCGGGAACCCAGGGAGGTCTCCCAGTCGAGATGGAGTACTAACTAAGAACCAGAGGACTGCCTGAGCCATGGACTTCTATTTCCTTTCCTGAGATACGGTACTCTGGACTGGGCAAAGGGGGAAGGAAGGAAGGACTGTGTGTGTTTGTGGGTGTTTTTAGGGACTTTAGGATTTTTGATAAAGACATTAGGTCACTACTTTAAGTTAGTATAGTGTTAAATAAACATTTCCTTTCCTTTCCACGAATCTCTGGCATTGAGAGACATCTTTCCTAGGGCGGTGGACATAACGACCCGGGGCTTTCTTTCAATAATAGTATATCGTCCCAGGCCCCCCTTGTTTGTTCTGTAACATTCCCAGTGGCAGCTGTACAACCTTGTCACCTTAGTCATGTATCACACATTCATAGCAGGGACCAGGCAACATTCAGGAGACAACTAGCTTATGTACCTCCATCACCTACTTACGCCTTGACCTTCCTTCATCACATTCCAGAGGGAAGGTCAATAAATTCCCACCACCAATGTGATGCTTGGCTGTACAGTAAAATCCAATAAAAAATAAGCCATGCATTTCCCTGCAGGTCACTGCACAGGCATCAATAACAGGAACCTGTGATCACCAGTGACCCAAGCTGGACCGTAACCAGTCACCTTCTGGTTAAAGCCATCACTATTCTAGTATCAATCCATGAAGCCATCCATTTGCTCTGCCCTCTACCTTAACCTAATCTAATTTGCACGTTGTAACAGAGAGCTGCTGTCAGAGAGTATCAGGTAAACTTCATTTCATGTGGTCTGGCACTCGAAAGCAGGGTCTGGTGCCAGCAGATGACACGTGAGCAGGTGGCCTCAAATCAGACAAATTTAGCACCTTGCCTCAGTGTGGGAACCCATGACCATGTATTCTTTATGTATATTCAATTTTATGGAAATTTCCAACGCATTTGGGAAGTAGCTCTAAGCATCATGGCATTTGTTAGAATTTTGCCTTTTGTAACAAGTTTTATCCTGACAAATTAGGCAAAAAAAAAAAAAAAAAAGACTGGGAGTGGTTGGGAGAAAGGGACATTAGAAACAGGAGAATTTCACAAATAGAAATGATAGGAACACATTACAGGAAGTTTTTGCAATTTAAATTTTGGAACTCATTTTTCGGGGAACTACAAGACTTTCTTTTTGTAGTCTAAAATACTACTAATGAAAATGATTCTGTTTGTGCTTTTGGTGAAATGTTGTGTGTTATAATTACCACTCAGGCTTATTTTCAGTGAATCAAGAAGAGTGTGATGCAGTACATTAGAATATCAGCACCTTAAATAGGGGTTTTGTCTGTTCTGTTCTCAGCTGCATGTCCAATTCAGGGAGCAGTGGGTAACACACAGGAAGTTCCTAATAATAAGTGTTTGTTAAATGAATGTATGGACAAATGAAAGGACAGATGGACAGATGGATGGATGAATGAATAAGTGAATGAATGAGTGAATGAGCAAATGAAAGAGTCCCTGTATTCACTTCCTTTCTTGATTCTTCTCTTGTCCAGTGGTCCTCAATTCCAACTGTGTACAAGAATCACCTGGACAAATTTGAAAAATACAGGGGTGGGCAAGAATAGGTTTATAGTTGTGAGTTTCTTAGTGTGCTATTATTTATTTATTATCGTATTATTTTCTATACAAACAACTGTAAACCTACCTTTGCCCACCCATGTTTACTGGTGCCTGTCTCCCCACCCCAGGCATTATTCAGCTGGTCAGGGAAGGTGAGTGTGACTCTACATGCTGGTGGCTATTAGGTCTCCAGGTGACTCTGATACCCCAGCTTTTAGAACCACCAACCAGCATCTTTTCTTAGCACCCCTCCAATCTTATTCTCTGTGTCTGAGCTTCTGTGTCTATACCCTTCACCAAGTTCACACCCCTGAGCCACTTAAGAGGTCAAAATATTTTCTCTCTGTTTTTCTCCTCACTACGGGGTCCCATCTCTTCGGAGCTCATTTCAGTGATTAAAACTAGCCTGCTAACATGACGATTATCATTTACTTTGCCAATACTACATATTTGTAATACATCAGAAGGTGAAAATGCCATGCTGAGTGGAATATCTAAAGATTAAAATTTTAGACATAGGGTTCAGCATGGTCTTTTCAGAATTTCTTCAAGTGCAAAGTACATCTGCCTAAAGGAATGAAAGATAATAGAGTATGACAGGACCCCATTAAAGCAATGATGCTGGTCTTGAACTTAAATAATTTAAAGAAAATTACACTCTGTGAGAATTCAGACTACATACTGCTCACCTGTAGGGCACGCTGCTCACATGGCTGTTTATGTAAAGGCATCCTAGCAGCTGTGCAGCAGTGGCCCTTTTCCTGTCATTTTAAGATACTTAAATGAAGTAGCTTCCTAACTCCCGAGCAAATTCTATTAAAAACTATATTGCGCCCTGGCTTGTGTAGCTCAGTGAAGTGAGTGTGGGCTGTGAACCAAAGGGTCACTGGTTTGATTCCCAGTCCGGTCACATGCCTGGATTATGGGCCAGGTCCCCAGCAGGGGGCACACCAGAAGCAACCACATATTGATATTTCTCTCCCTCTCTTTCTCCTTCCCTTCCCCTCTCTCTAAAAATAAATAAATGAAATCTTAAAAAAAAAGCCTATAATAGGCAAATGCACTTCCAGGAAGATTATTTCAAATACTCCTGAAATTGTATAACCTACTTCACAAAGGCCTTGTCAAGTAATAGATGGTCCATCCTTCCCAGAATATTGCCACTGTGCTATATAATACTGGATGGAACTGAGTGGAGTTGCCATTTCTATAAAATGGAAGAGTACAGAATTTCAAAATGTCCAATGTCAACTACAATAAAAACTTGGGATGTAAGCTACAAATGCATCTGTCTTTCACTTTGATTTATCCTTCCGAATATAGCGTGGACAAACCATTTCACAATGTTAAAATAATCTGCATAAATTTGATAAGGACTTTTGGTTCCAGCAGTACAGGTTTGATAAATAGCATTAACCCCCTGGTCAATTAGAGTCCAAATTTTCTTTGCCAAAATTTTGGCACATCATGACCTCTTTAGACAAGTCTTTGAGGCAGGTACACAGTGAAAGAAATTCTGTAAGGAAATATTACAATTATTTTAAAGTATAAGACTTTTTTTCATTATAAGGTACAGTCTGAAATCTAAAAGTTATACTTTTAAATTATAAACAAGAACAAATGAAGACTGAAAATAGTTCATAATGCCACAGAAATGAACTAAACTGAATGTTACTCAGAGTTAATAATTCACATAATCACACACAGCACATTGAAAATATGCAAAATTGTTCCTCATGATCCGTAATCACTACTTTCTCTAATTAACAATCAAAAGAACGATGTGTTTGAAATCTTGGAGGATATAGATCACATCCCATTAATTTAATGACCTAATATCCCAATGTTAACTTTAAGTACTGATGAAGCTTTAGAGTTTATATAAATATTATTAATGGTTTCAGGTACACTTTTAACACATACACAAAGCTTTTGTTGATCTAGATGATGCCGTCAGGCATGCATAGTAGGTTGGCAAATCCTAGCTGGATGTGACACCTGATCCATTTGGGCTAGAACAGATTAGTAGACTAAAATTCTGTAAAACTACTTAATCACAAAAGCAGCCAGCAATGAAAAAAAATAAAAGACAACAGGATGTGAGAGAATGATATTTTCTAGTTAAAGTGATTCTTTCCCTTCTTAAATTTTTAATATCATTTTTTATTGTTATTCTATTACAGTTGAAATTTTCCCCCTTTGCCCTCCTCCACCCTTCCTACTCCCTGGTTCCACAGTTAATCTCCACACCATAGCCCATATCTGGAGTCATTCATACATTTTTTTGACTAGTCCCTTCCCCTTCTTTCCACCATTATCCCCCTCCCCTCTGGTCACTTTCAGTCTGTTCCATGTTTCCATGCCTGGGATTCTAATTTGTACATTAGTTTATTCTGTTCACTAGATTTCTCTAATAAGTGAGAACATATGGTATTTGCCTTTCACCAACTGGCTTATTTCCTTAGCATAATAGTCTCTAGTTCCATCCAAGCTGTCACAAAAGGTAGGTGCTCCTTTCTTTCTGCTGCATAGTATTCCATTGTATAAATGTACCACAGTTTTTGGACCCACTCATTTACTGATTGTACCCAACCAAAAGCAAAGCAATAGTTAGTAAGGGCAGGGACTAACAAGAGACTTAATATTTTTGTTTTCACTTCTATTGTTCTGAAAATGTACTCTAGCCCTAAAAATACCATGAAACAATCCACAGGAAATCTTTCTCTCAAGTGGCTGAAAATCTCCATTTTCACTGATTAATAAAGACCAGGGGTGGTCCAAAGACTTTTCTCAACAATATGCTGAATATTTACTATTAGAGACTGCTCTGTAGACCCAGGCAATTGACAGAAATAAGGGATAAAGAGAAAGAAAACAGACACTGTGGTCTCAAACTTGCTACCCTAACAAATGCAAACTCTATATGACGCTCTGGTGTTAAATCTTCTTCATATGTGTGCAAATAACACCTTCTCTCCTGTACTTTACCACTCTTGCATAAGTTATTGAACAAACAGACAATTAAGCATGCAAATCACAAGAATATCTCTGGAACCCTGTTCTGAATCCTAGCTTCACCTCTTACCATCCTTACATGCTTGGAATGTCACCTAACCTTTCTGATGTTAGGTTAAGTAAAATGAATAATAATGTCTATTTCCCACTGTTAAGAGGATTAGACATAATCACATAAAGCACTTAGCACAGTCCAGCACATAATAATTGCTCATTAAATGGAATATTCAAATTATTAATCATGGGAAAAGATGAGATTCCTCAGCCCAATCTTTACCTATGAAATTGATTAGTGAATTATTAATCTGAACAAAACTTAAGTCCTCTCAATTACAAATATTACATTTATGCTGGCAATTTCTAATCTTTTCATAAGACAGGATGAGTCCTGATAATACTCTCCACCTTCTACATAAAGAAAAAGTGAAATATGAAATGTCATTGCTTCACACTCTAAGTATACACAATTGATTTGGGGAAGCTAAAATTTACCAAGAACTTAAGAGATGCCAGGCATTCTTAAAAGTCCCTTACATGTGTTGATGCATTTAATCTTTGCACAGTCTTAGGAAGCAGGTGTCAGTATTCCCCCATTCTGCCTATCAGGTTCATCAAATTTTAATGGCTTCTTCAAAGTCACACAGCTAGAGAGAGAATATAGGCAGTCCCAGAGCCCACTCTTCCCTTCATACTCTCAATTGGGTTCTGAGAATTTGTGGGAGATGGAATCTCAGATTGCAACCAAACCACCATGGAAATCCCCACAGGTCTTTGCACAACATCAGTTTCAGTCCACATATGTTTCCAATGCTCAGTACAGAACTCAGAAAACAAGATGCAACAGAGAGCTTATGCAGAGCACCTAAAACCAGCATGACAGCTAGATACTCTAAACAGCTCTTTCTTTTCCATGGAAATGTCCAGGGTCAGCAGTACTCTCCTTATCCTCACTAATAAACTGCAGGGGCCATTCCTTGGAGTCTGGGAAATAGTATAAATTGGGAGGTGAGAAGGGTAGGTTTTTCCCAAACTCTGAGTACAGACTTCTCAATCATCATTCTCTCCCTGTCTTTCTCAACCTCATCACTCCCATACACATCATTTTTCTTTTTAGTTTATTTGCTCAGGGACCCAGACGCCAACAAGAAGGCTCATTCTTCCCCTGTGTGTTGAACAACAGCGTGCAAAGCAGACAGATATTTGCCTGTGGCAGCAGCGGAGTGCTGTTTGAAGGAAAGAAAAACAAATTCCAAGAGCAGGGCACGAGGGGAGGAACAGGGAGAAGGAGCGCTGCTGCCATTGGCTGAATTCTGCTTCAGGTACAGGTCCCCAGATGCAGAAAAGCAGAATCACAGTTTAGCCTTGGCCCAGGGCACCAAGAGGGAGAATCCATCTCTGGCTGCTGTAGGAGTGATAGCCCATGGCTTTACTTCTTTTCACAGTTTATTTTTCAGAACAGTTATAAATTTACAGAAAAACTGCAAGGAGAGTTCCCATATAGCCTGTACCTATTAATAATTTTCTTTATTATTAACATTTTATATCAGTAGAACACATTTGTCAGATTAATGAACCATTATTGACATATTATTATTACCTAAGGTCTGCACTTGGAATGATTCCCTTGGTTATCACCTAGTGCCCTTTTCCTGTTCTAGGGTCCCATCTGAGATATCAGAGTGATGGTATCTTCAGTCATCATGTCTCCTTAGGCTCCTCTTGGCTGTGACCATTTCTCAGCTTTTCTTTATTTTTGAAAACCTTGACAGTTATGAGAAGTACTGCTCAGGTAATTCATAGAATGTACCTCAACTGGGATTTGCCTGATGTTTTTCTCATGATTAGACTGGGATTGTGGATTTTGGGAGGAAGACCACTGAAGTAAAGTCCATTTTCATTACATTGTATCAAGAGTGCATACCATCGACATGAGTAATCACTGCTGTTGGGAGTCTGATATCTTGGATGAGGAAGTGTTTGTTAGGTTTCTTTACTATAAAATCACTCTATTCTTTTCCCCTTTCTGTACTGTACTCTTTGGTTTAAAAAAAAATCACTATGTGCATCCAATGCTTACAAGTGGAGAGTTATGCTTTACCTTTCTGAGGATGGAGTATCTACATAAATTATTTGGGATTTTTCTGCACAGATTTGTTTCTTCTCCACTATTTACTAATTTATTCAAGCATTTATTTATATCAGTATTAATTCATGGATATTTATTTTATACTTTGGACCATAAGGCAAAACTACTTTACTGATATTGTTCCAACTTTGGCCATTGGAGCTCTTTCAGGTTGACTCTACTATTTCCTTAACACACCCCTATCATTTTGTTTTCTGAGTTCTTCCTTCCTTTCTGGCAGGATAAGACCCTTCTAGCTCATCTTGTATGTTTCCTGTTCTAGTCCTAGAATCAGTGATTTCTTCAGAGAGTTATTAGAAAATGGTATTAGAAACCAAGACATAGATGCTAGGTGCCCTCATTGCTACTGGGATGTCATTACTCCTATGTTTCCTCATCTGTTAGAGGAAGAAAATATATGTATATATACTAACCTGTGATTATCCCATAGCTTTTGGGGTGTGACTCTGTAGAGCACTTGAACTCATTAATAGACGATGCTATCTCAAGGTAAAAACAACCTTAGGACTCTCGCTGCATTCCATTCATTAATCGATCATTCACATACTGATTCATTCAGCAGTTAATGGATTCCTTCTAGGTGCAAACATTGTATTAACCACTGAAGATGTACCACCAGATTATAGAGACAAATGGTTTCAGAGATTAGTGAGGCCGAGGGAGAGGAAATATTTCAGACATAGAACAACCTGTGTTACAACTCTGTGATGGAAAAAGGCAAAGTACTTTCAAAAGAGTGAAATGCAGGAAGCAACCTAAGTGCCCATCAGTAGTAAATGAGTGGATCAAAAAACTGTGGTGCATTTACATAATGGAATACTGCACAGCAGAGAGAAAGAAGGAGCTCCTACCCTTTTTGACAGCTTAGATGGATCTGGAGAGCATTATGCTAAGTGAAATAAGCCAGGCAGTGAAAGACAAATACCATATGATCTCATCTATAAGTGGAACCTAATTAACAAAACAAATAAGCAAGCAAAATATAACCAGAGACATTGAAATTAAGAACAAATTGGCAGTAACCAGAGGGGAGGTGTGAGGGGATAATCAGGGGTAAAATGGGGAAGGGTTGTCAAGTAACATGTATAAAGAACACATGGACAAAGCCAAAGCGGGGTAAGATTGAGGGTGGGAGGTAGGAATGGCTGGGGTTGGTGGGGAGGAGTGCTGGGGGGAAAATGGAGACAATTGTACTTGAACAATTTAAAAAAAAAGAATGAAAGAAAATTATTGCAACCACAATACATAGAAGAGAAGGACAAAAGAGATATGGGCAGGGGCCTAGTGGTCATTTGAAGGAGCGTGTCCTGAGAGGTCATTTGGAGGAGTATACCCTAATCCTTTAAAGGAAGTTTGATCTTGGCCATATGAAGGCTGATTCACCAGGGACATCAACCTGATCAGGTCTGCATGTTGAGCATCAGTTTCACTGCTGTGTGGTGAAGAACCTGCAGCAAACTGAGAGTGGAGGTGGAAGATGGTGAGTGTTTACAAAAGAAATGCAGGTGATAAAAGATACAGATAGGGAGTAGGCTGGCCTTACTGGAAATGGGTGATGGATCAAGCAGGGAAGATGGGAGAAAGGCAAAGCCTCTCTGAAACTTGTTCCAAAGGATGATTGTATGTTTGTGAATTTTAGAAAAGGAGAAGAAGGTTGGGAAAATCAAAGTTGCACACTGAAGGTAGGAAAAGCTGGGAGGACTTTGGGGAATAGCAATGTGTGATGTGGATTGTGCCTTGTGAAAAAAAAAATCTGTTAACATATGCTCAACTCAGCATCAACTTGCTTAAATTTTATGAAAACTAGTGTAGCAAAGAGTTTGTAAGTCATTGTTCAAATACCTATGAGAAATTACAGAGAAGGAAAAGCTAGGGACATAGGGGACCATAAGATATAAGCTCCTGTGAATTCAAAGGAAACATGGACATGTCTATCAACTCCCCACAAGCAATGGTTTTGGAGTTAGGTACCCATCTTCCCTAGCTCTCTAAGGTCAGAAAACCTTCCTGAGCCCATCTCTGTGCTCACACTTCTCTATATCCTTAAACCCTTGTTCATTAGTACCTGACACTTAAAAGGGATCTTTAGCACTTTGCAGCTTATCACACAATCTAGTAAATGCCTAGTTACATCTGTCGGTAAAACACAAGGAAAGTTTTTAAACATATATATATCTAGAAAGGCAAATGAGCTAATCCTCTCCAAAACAATAAATAAATAAATAAATAAATAAATAAATAAATAAATAAATAACATTCATATAGCTAAAAGGAGTTTATTTAAAGATTGGCTTCTCAAACATGGCTAAAACTAAAATGTATTTCAAATGCTGTATGTGTGATAAAAATAGCAGTATTTTCCACTGTAGTTCAATATAAGACCAGATGATCTTTGGGAAAGTGGGTGGTGGAGGAATGGAAATACTGCTCCCAGGTTTCTATAATGCAAATCTAACCTTCATCATGTTAAAAGCATTTATGGCTCAATAAAACATCCTTTAAAAAGAAAAAGTTACTTAAGCAAAGCAGTCCCAGAGAAGGCAGCAGGCCAGCTCAAGCATTCTTATTCAACTGACTTCCTGCAGAAACCCTGGCCTATTGAAATAATTGTTTCTCATACCCTAAAGCAAATGAACCACTCTCTGGCTTTAAATCATCCCTTTTTCTCTTTAGCTCATGATTGACTCTCCCTGTGATGCATGTTGTGTTTGTGAGCATGAAGGAAATTATATAAAAACAAATTGCTTTGTACTGTACTGTGATTGTCTGGAAATACTAAATAGATGGGCAAGGCAGCATAGTACCAACTTGCAGCTTTGTGAATTAATGGATGAGACTGAAAAGTTTTAGTTGCTTCAATATGATGAATGCCCCTAATTTTCAAACACATGGGGTATCCTTTTTTTAGCATTGTATAAATTATTTCTAAAAGTAAGTTACCAACAATTTCATGCGGTTACCCAAAGCAAGGACCAGATAAACAGATTATTATTTTTGTTTGTTTTGTTTTTTACTCCCTCTGTTCACAGCTTACAGCTCTGCTCTCAGGCTAGGGGAAAGAAAAAAGGCCTTTGGAAATTCCTCAAACTAAAGTTCCACTGGAATCACCATTCATGACTGGTCATGGATAGTTATAACCATTAAATATAAACACTAAATTTTGGTCATTTGTCACAAATGTCATAAATCACTGATATGATCATTATTTCAACAGAGGGGTGGTAAACATTGTATTCAATACCTACCATTATTTTAAGCACAAGGGACCCAGCAATGAAGGAAACAAGGCCCTTGCCCAGCTAGCACTTCTATCTTAGTGGGAGGGAACAAGTTAATAGATATTGTGCTAGATGGTGGTAGGAGCTAAGGAGAAAGATAAGCAGAGGATATGGAGTAGGGAGTGCTGGCCTTGAGGTGGTTGGTTACATTTCATTGTATACAGTGATTGGAGAAAAACTCTATAAACTATCAATTGCACCTTATCTATCTGTCACACTTCTAGATCATTCTAACGACTCACTGACTCCCCTTGACTGGCAGAGAAGTACAGTAGAAAAGAGGGTAGGTGTGGGTAAATATAGCCATTAATTCAAATTCTGACTCTACTTTATATTAAATCTTTGAACTTGGACAAGTTATATAATCTGTCTTGTACTTTCCAAATGCATAATGGCAAAAATAACACATACCTTGCAGGTATGTTGTGAAATAAATGCAATCATGTGCTCAAAGCACCCAGCATTTTATGTTTCAATCAATGCTAATGTCCTCATCTTTTCTTATATTCCTGAATGAAATAACACTTATTTAATATATTATAGTACAATTAAAATATATGTATATGCATATGCATTATTATGTGGCTGTGTATTTATTATACATATATATAAAAATAATCTCTTGTTAGCATTACATATAATTTCCATGTAAGTTAACTTTTTCCCCCTAAATGGAAGATAGGAACTCTAGTACATCCTTCTTTTATGTCATAAAGCTCCTGGCAAATACTGTAATGAAAAGGCAACAGGAAAAGTTGTAGGGATAAGATAATGTATCATGACTTGGCTTTGGTCCTACATGTCAAGTGCCCACTGTGTTTGGTCTTTCTTCACACTTTTCATTGTGAGGACCAGGTGCTGTGCAACCAACTGTGAAGGGAGGCAGAATAGTAAGTACATTGATTAAAAACATGAGCTCCAAAGTTCTCCAGGCCCTGCTCAGATTCATTTGTAAAATTCATTTGAATTCATTTATAAAATAGAATTAATGCCACCTACCTCTTAGGGTTGTTAATGAGGATTAAATATGAGAATACATGAAAAATGCTTTGGTGACCATTAAGTACTCACAAAATGATGGTGATTAACAACAGGGGGATTCTAAACATCATCACTAAAAGGTTGTTCATAGCTTGATAGGTATAGATATAGGTATATAATATAATCTTTGGCATACAAGTGCCACCTTATATACAGGGTTCAGCACAAATAATGCCCCCCCTTTTATTACAAAATCAGAAGCATGTAATTCTGTAACATAACACTATCACACTCAAGCATACCATATAACATTTTAGATGAAATGTTCAAATTGCTGTCTGTCTCGGGTGAGACATTCACATACCCTACCAGCCACACTCAAGCAGGCATTACTTCTGCTGGACTCTGTATATAAATATTTCCTGCAAATAATGGAAACAAAGCAAGTATTTAACAGAGAAATTATTCTAGATTACACTCTTTTTTTTATAGATTCCACATTTAAGTTTGCTGCAAATAAATTTAATTCAATATCAATTGCATAACTCTTCATGAATCTAGGTCTTCTTGAAATTTTAGGAAGTTTGAAAAAGATACTTGGGTCCCAAGATGGATGTAGAGTAGGTAGAAACTACACTCACCTCACGTGGTGTCAATCCAGATTTACAGCTAAATTATAGAGCAAATCAACATGAACAGAAAACTGAAGGAAAGTTGAACAGGGGTATTATAAACAAGGATTTACAAAAGATACATAGATACTGGTAAGAAGGGCAGAGATGTGGAGAGGGATTGTCCCTGCACCCACCTGAGGTAGCTGAGAAGCTAGAAGGTTATCTTGGCTGAAACAGTCCCCTTTGAGGGATGTGGAGTCTCAACCCCATGCTGGGGTCCTCAACCCAGAGCACCAGGGCTGGGAAGAGGAGTCCACATAGCATCTGGCAGTGCAAATCAGTGGGGACTTTCCCTAGAAGGGGAGAGAGTCTGCTAAAAACCTATGTGCTCTCTTAAAGAACCAGTGCACAGGATCTTGTTCTCAAACACTCACCCATGGTTCTGATAGAGGGAAAGTGACTCAGGGCACATAGGAGTCATTAAGAGAAGATCTAGGTGGCATGGACCCAAGGGGAGATCTGGAGGGTCAGCCATTGAGGGTCCATATCCTGAGTCCCTATCTTACACTACCTTCAGGAGCCTTCTTCCCAAGGTCAAGCACTCTTATTCTTTCAGCACCAGCCTGAAGAGTGCACTAACCCAGATGCAGCTACTTGCGACACCACCCTGCCAATCTCAAGTCCTGCAGAAAGGTCTTTTGGCTGCACTCAGCAGGGACCTATGGTGCATTCTTTTTCTGAAGAAACTCTAGGCACAAACTCAGACAGCCATTGAGCTATGTGATTTTGGAATGAGGGGACAGTCTTGATGCACTCCTGTAGGCTTGGCCAGCACCATGCCCAATGGGAGACTGTCTTGATCTGTCCTACAAAGTCCCAATGGCCCCACCCTGCTGATCTCAGTTCTGCAGGGCAGGAAGGGAATGTTGTTTAAAGCTAGGAACTTCAGAGTATGTCTCAGTGGAGGCTCTTGTCTGGGACTCAGAACAGCACTAGATTGTGCAGCTGTAGAGCTGTGGGAAGTGCATGCACCTAATGTAAGACCACCTAAATATGTAAAGAAAGTCTAGAAATTTTGGTGGACATAAAGGGAGAGGTTGACATCAAGTCCGTTATAGTAGACTTTAACACCCCATTGACATCAGTGGATAAATCTTCCAGACCAAAAACAAACAAACAAAAAAAATCAACAAGGTAAGAGTGACCCTGAAAGACACACTAAACCAGAGGGATTTAATTTACATTTACAGAACATTTCATCCCAAAGCAACTGAATATAAACTTTTTACAAGTACAGCTGGAATGTTCTCCAGAATAGACCACATGTTAGGACACAAAACAAGCCTTAATAAATTCTAGAAAATTGAAATCATATCAAACATCTTCTCTGACCACAATGGTATGAAACTAGAAATCAATTACAAGAAAGAAACTGAAAAAACACTCAAATATATAGAGGCTAAACAACATGTTACTAAACAAATGAATGGGTTAACAATGAAATCAAGGAAAAAATCAAAAGTTACTTTGAGACAAATAAAAATGAACACAGAAAAAAACAAAATATATGGGAAATAGTGAAAGCAGTCCTAAGAGGGAAATTCATAACATTACAAGCTTATCTTAAGGAGCAAGAAAAATCTCAAATAAACAATCTAACTCTACACCTAAAATAAGTAGAAAAAGAACAATAAACAAAGACTAGAGTAAGCAGAAGGAAATAATAAAGATTAGAGCTGAAGTAAATGACATACACTCTAAAAAAATGACAAAAGATAAAACCAAGAGCTGTTTTTTAAAAAAGATAAACAAGACTGATAAAACTTTAATCAGACTCATAAATAATAAAAGAGAAAACCCAAATAAATAAAATCAGAAATGAAAGAAGAGAAGTAAAAATTGAGACTTCAGAAAGACAAAGTATTATAATAAAATATTATGGACAACTATATGCCAACAAATTGGACAAGCTGGGAAAAATGGATACATTTCTAGAAACATACAATCATCTGAAACTGAACCAGGAAGAAGCAGAAGATCTGAATAGTCAAATTACAACTACTGGAATGAAAGCATTAATCAAAATATTCCCAGCAAACCAAAGTCCTGAATCAGATAGCTTCATAGGCAAATTTTAGGCAAACATTCAAAGAACTAACTCTTATCCTTCTCAAATTATTTTAAAAAATTCAAAAAAGGAAAAACTTCCAAGCTCATTTTACAAGATCAGCATTATCCTAACTCCAAACCAGATAAAGACATTACAAAGAAAAAAAAAGTTATAGGCCAATATCCATAATAAACAGATATTAAAATCCTCAACAAAGTATTAGCAAACCAGATCAAGCAACACATTAAAAAGATCATACACCAGAATCAAGTGGGATTTAGTCCTGGGATGCAAGATTGGTATAATATCCACAAATCAATAAATGTAAAACACCACATAAACAAAATGAAAGATAAAAACTACTATATCAATATATGCAGAAAAAGCATCAGATAAAATCCAGCACTCATTTATGATAAAAACTCTCAGCAAAGTGGGAACAGAAGGAACATACCTCAAAATAATAAAAACCATATATGACAAACTCACAGTAAACATCAGACTCAATAAGCAAAAACTAAAAATGTTTCCCTTAGGATCATGAACAAGACAGGGATGTCCACTTTCACCACTCTTATTCAGCATAGTCCTGAAAGTTCTAGCCACAGTGATCAGACAAAAAAAAGAAATAAAAGGCATCCAAGTTGGAAGGAAAGAAGTAAAACAGTCATTATTCACAGATGACATTATATAGAAAACCCTAAAGATACCATCAAAAACCTACTAGAGCTGATAAATGAATTCAGCAAATTAGCAGGATACAAAATTACTATTCCAAAATCAGTTGCATTTGTATACTCTAATAATGAACTATCAGCAGGAGAAACTAAGAAAACAATCCCATTTACAATTGCAACAACAACAAAAAATAAAGTACCTAGTAATAACTTCAGCCAAGGAGGAAAAAGACCCATGCTCAGAAAATTGTAGGATACTGAAGAAAGAAATAGAGGAAGATACAAATAAGTTGAAACACATACCATGTTCATGGATAGAAATAATTAACATCATTAAAATGTCCATACTATCTAAAGCAATCTATAGATTCAGTGCAATTCCTATTAAGATACCAATGGCATGTCTCATAGAACTAGAACAAATATTCAAAAAAAAATTGTATGGAACCATGAAAGACCTTGAATAGCCTCAGCAATCTTGAGAAGAAGCACAACATTGGAAGTATCACACTACTTAA
Organism: Phyllostomus hastatus; assembly: GCF_019186645.2. Lineage (NCBI taxonomy): Eukaryota > Metazoa > Chordata > Mammalia > Chiroptera > Phyllostomidae > Phyllostomus > Phyllostomus hastatus. The sequence goes on from NW_025334030.1 coordinate 2,105,228, forward strand.
TATCAAAATATCAATACCATGGTAATCAAAAGAACATAAGACCATAGTAATCAAAACAGCATGGTATTGGCATAAAAATAGGCATATAGATCAATGGAACAGAATAGACAGCCCAGAAATAAATCCATACTTTTATGGTCAATTAATATTTCACAAAGAGGCAAGAACATACAGTGGGGTAAAAAGATAGTCACCTCCTTACACCATACAGAAGGATAAACTCAAAATAGATTAAAGACTTAAATATAAGTCACAAAACTATAAAAATCCTAGAAGAAAACATAGACATTTAAATCTTAGACATTTTTATAGCAATATTTTTTCTGATATGTCTCCTTATGCAAGGGGAACAAAAAGAAAAATAAACAAATGGGGCTATATTCAACTAAAAAGCTTTTGTACAGCAAAGGAAACCATCAACAAAATGAAAACACAGCCCACTGAATGGGAGAAAATATTCACCAATGGTACAGCTAATAAGAGGTTAATTTCCAAAATTTTTAAAAAAGTTATCTGAATCAAAACCAAGGAAACAAAAATAATCAAAAAATGGGCAAAGGACCTAAATAGGCACTTTTCCAAAGAGGACATACAGATGACTAAAATACCTATGAAAAGACACTAAATGTCACTAATTGGAAAAAATGCAAATTGAAACCACAGTGAGATATCACCTTATGCCTCTCAGAATGGCTATCATCAGTAAATCAACAAACAACAAGTGTTGGTGAGGATGTGGAAAAAAGAAAACCCTATTATAGGGTCGTAGGGAATGCTGATTAGTGAAGTCACAGTGGAAAACAGTGTGAAGTTTCCTCAAAATATTAAAAATGGAATTGCCTTATGACCCAGCAATTCCACTTCTGAACATATATACAAAAAAATTGAAAGCATATTAACACCCATATATTTATTGTAGTATTGTTTGCAATAGCCAAGATTTTGAACCAGCCCAAGTGCGCATAGCAGACGAGTGGATGAAAAGGCTGTGGTACGTTTACATGATGAAATTCTACTCGGCTATAAAAAAGAAAGAAATCTTTCCATTTGGGACACCATGGATGGAACTGAAGAATATTATATTCAGTGAAATAAGTCAGAGAAAACAAGTTTCATACCATTTCATATATATATGGAGTCTAATGAACAAAATAAACTAATAAAATAGAAACAGACTTGTAAGTACATAGATTGATAGCTGTCAGAGGGGAGAGGGTTTGAAGTTCTGGGTAAAAAAGGTAAAGGGATTAAGCAAAAACAACAACAACCCCCCTCTTCCCCCGAAAAATAGACAGACAACAATATGATGATTGCCAGAGGGAAAGAGGGGTGGGGGAGGTGGAAGAGGGTGAAGGAGGGCTTAAACGTTGGTGGAAAGTGTCTTGACTATGTGGTGAGCACATGATGCAGTATGCAGATGATGAGTTATAGAGTTTTACGCTTGAAAACTGTATGGTTTTATTAAACAATGTCACCCCAATAAACTCAATAAAGAAGAAAAAAGAAAAGATCCTTGTATACACCAATGTAATTAACAGTAAAGTCAATCATTTTCCTTTTGTTTTGTCAATGAGGGACACTCATAAATTCACCATGGAAATCTAAAGCAGTGTCACTCATCACTGCCCCCAGTGCCTTCACCTACAGATGACAAGAACTTGAGGTAACAAAATAAAATCTCCTCCCTTTTTTTAATCTCCATAAACCTCTAAATTCTTGGGGTTGGAAATCTCATTAATCATTCTCTTCTTTGAGGTATTGGAAAACAATGAGCAAAAGTTTTGGAGCTATCCAAGGCTACCTGACAACTGGCTCACAACTCACCTTACCCTTCTCATGGGAAATGTGACTTTCTGCTTAACTGTCATTGTTAATGCCAGGTTTGCCCTCTAGAGACAAAGGTGTGTTCTCAATCAGACTGTATCTGTACCCTGTGTGATCAGGAATTAGAATTTTAGGAATATTAGTATTAGGATTTGTATTAGTATTCATTAATGATATATGCCAGGCAGTGAGCTTTGCTAAGGGTTTGTTTTAAAAAGAATTTTTTGAACAGTTTGAGCTTTGAATTCATCCTCATTATTTTAATGGTATGGGGTCACTTTCCCAACATCATGGTTTACAATCATTTAAAGTTTCCAATGTACATTATTTCACCACAATTTTCACATCTTCCAGGTTTTCTTTTTATCCATTACCCAAAATTTGAAACACAGAAGAGATAGTGAATGTGGCTTTGCCTGGCTTTTGTCTGATAAAACTTCAGAGAGGAAATATGTCACTGTCCTTATCAGCCAAGTGAATCCCACACTCAACTCTTGGGCAAGGTAGGGAATGAGAAAAGTTTTATCAGCTTTAAGTCCTGAAGGGCATCCTCCTGCTTTATTCTGGATGCTCTAAGTCTGTCTAAAATGCAGCTACAAATAAGGATGCATTTGGTTCAGCCTCAGAGAGATACATGCTACTTCAGATATGAATTTGAAAAAGACACCATCAATCCAATACATAGCACCAGCTATCTATGCCAACTGTTATTCTTTCCATGAAGAAACCTGCTGTGAGACCCTGATAAAATCAGAGACAAAATATCAAGATAAGAATCCCTTCTAAAGTGCTTGATTAACAAATACAAACAAATCTGCCTCTGCCCATCTCTCTGCCCTCAATAAACCATACAATTGAAATCAGTTCTTCCTTATCCTCCTGCTCACAGGGTTTGTATAGAGCTATAGCAGGGCAGGAAGTTCCCCCCCGCCCCCTAACATGAGGGCAGCGCCTGCTACATACAGCATGTTGACTTATTCCAGTGTCTGTATTAAGTGCTTTTCACTGAAATATCTCATTTAGTCCTTCAAAAACATATGGTATTTTTGATATCACCTCTCTTTTACAGATGGGGCAACTGGGCAAGAAAGAGTTAAATAATATGGCCAAATTTGCACAGCTTCTAACCATTGGAACTACAATTTGAGCATACATAATCTGATCCCATGCATGCTCTGTATTTTATGACAAGCAATCTCATCACCAGAGATATTCAAAGCAAAGGGCGAAGACCTGAAATCACACAGACCAATTCATTAAGCTATAACCTCACTCAGAGAGCTTCCAGATCTTCCCTCTTCCCTAGATCCCATACTTGGGATAGTTAAAAATCCACCAGCTGGTATGAACAGGCTGGGTTTTCTCCATTCTAATCATTAGGTATGACTCTGTGAGACACTTTCCCCTACTTTCTTGCATTCAGGAATGGGATAAATTGGATTGCAAACTGTCTTCCATCTAACTTCTGTATGCTTTGCATAAGTAAATGAGCTATTGGAGGTCACTGTGGAACTAAACAGTGCTGATTAATTCAACATTCACTCATTCTTTCAACAAACAACTGCTATTTAGTTAAAGGAACGGGCCAAACAATTGCTGATAGAGCGTGTCAATTTGGATGACTCCAAACACTGTCACTGTGTACTATTAATATATTTTAGGATAATATTTGTGCCAACTTGTGTGTGAACATTGGGATGTAATATTTATTGATATAGAGGGACATTTTGTTTCTCCTTGATCTTAAGATAAAGTTCAGTCTCCTTCACCCAACCCTCTCCTTGTTCCTCTACCCAGCTAGCATCTATGTATATGCAAGAAACTTCTTAACCAGACACCCCAGACCACCCTAAGACTCTCTGATTTACACTACACTGACATAGCAAGTAATATTTAGCATTTATTTCTATGGGTTGACTATAAACTAAATGAGAAATAAGAAACAAACCTATGTGTGCACACCTGTATCTATAGTACCAAGAATATAATTCACCATATACCTCATACTTTATACTTCATTGAAGTATCTCATTTAATTCTTCAGCACATATCTTTCAATATACCTTTAATCTACCCTTCAATAAATAATAAAATAAATTGTAGCCCTCAATCACATTAGCAGATAATAATGATGATGATGGTTGAGAGCTAGTACCATCTATGCTCATTGTGACTTTACTATTTCACTGTCTTTGTTGTATAACATTACTATTCTAAAAAACTTTTACCAATGGAGTTAAGATTTAAATAAATTTTTTGCTCATTTCAAAAACCCATTAATTTTTCAGCAGAAAACATCAACTGTTTTTACTCCAAGACCCTTTGAACTCCTCATGCCCCTATCCTTGTCTTGTTCACTCTCAGCCTTACTAAATCCTAAACCAGTCCCTACATGAGAAGACCTACTTTAAGCACACTTCTAAATTTTGGTAAATATTCTGACTTTGCCAATCCCCAAGATGCTACTAAGCTACTAAGACTCTGTTGAGGTAGTTTGTGTTCTCCATTAATTCAGTAAGCAGTAAACTCATTTTCATTATACCAAGAGGTTGTTTTGGTCATAGGTGAAAGAAGGCAGCATTCAACACAATTAATATCAACCATCTCAAGACAAGCTTTGATGATGAATTTATTCAGCTCTCTGCTCATACATCATATCCTCAGAAGCCTTTCTTGACACTGTCTAAAATAATGCCTTCTAGCCACTGCTATCCTCTCACCCTGATTTCTTGTTCTTCAGGGCCCGTCTACTTGCCATTATTATAAATATCCACTTGCTTACTTGTTATAGTATGATTCCTCTTCTAGCATGAGAGCTGCATGAAGGCAGGGACTCAGTATTGTTCTCTAACATATGCTCACTCCCGGGATTATGTCTGCCACATTGTTGGGACTCAGATTGTATGAAGATGACAGAATCTGCTTGCCTGGTCTGTTTAAAGAGGGGCATGGAATGAGGCAAACAGGTGAATATTTCACATGTTTACAGTGTGTTCATTTTTCAAATACCTCATTTCATTTTATCATCACACTCGAAATGTTGGTATATATTGTTCCTATTTCACAGATGAACACTGGAGCCTCAGAAAGACTGCTTAAGACAGGCAGAGCCTGCCCAGGAGTAGGTCTTCCAATGGCGGTTTGCATATCTATGTCACCACTCCCTGGCACTGGGAATTGGAACTGAAATTCAAGAATGACTGATCACTGCTTTCACAGTAGTCATGACTACTCAGGAGCAGCCACTCTGCAAAGATTAGACTCCGAGTCTACTCAGTGGACATTTGTAACAGTCAAAGATGCACTGAAAACCCCAGTAATTTACATTAGAATAATCATCTTTATTTCTTTTGGGGGATTGTGAGTCTTAAGAATGAAAACAAAGTTCAAATTCAGAGTACTCCTCAATCCAAAGGGAATTTTAGGTACTGAAACAGAGAATTAATCCCCTGAAATGACTGAGAAAGATGCCCAATTTGAATTGCAAGATGAGTTCTGCTTTCAAATGTAGCATTAGAAGTTTGATATGCCTTTTAAAAAGTAGCTAGCACTTCAAAAACCATTTTTTTAAACTTGCTATATTTTGTGGACACATGAAAATATTAGAGCCTTTCTTGGCAAAGATAACCCATAAGAGATGAAAGAGGAAGGAAAGAAAGAGAGGCTGAGAAATATAACCCATTTCGGGAGAGATAACTGGAGGTTGAATTATCTAGATAATTATCTCAATCCCCACTTCACTTTTTCAAATGTGGGAAGAACTTCACTGGAGACCATCTTGCTTTAAAAACCCTGAGCATAATTTAGGGGGGAAAATCTACTAATGACCTTCCATTCAAAAGGTTTTAGAAGGAGCAGTGGGTGGCATATTTAAATGATAATGAAATACCACCAGGCTAGAGGAAGACACAGATTACCAAATAGGCAGTTTTCTTCATTAATAATGACTTTTAGAGTGAGAATGTCAGAAAATGGGAATAAGAATGAAAAGCCACTGAATTTCTGATGAGATGATCTTTTATGAAAAGAACAGAGTGAACGAAGGGTTTAAGACCTCAAACCAGACCAAGACTCATTGTCCCCTCTTCTCACTGGAAAATGCCACTTCTCCCCTTTGACTGATTTTAAAGTAAAATCCTTACTGGATATAAATCACTATCAGGTGTAGTTTCACATCAAAACCAACCAAGATCTTCTCCTAAAGGAGACAAACTTTGAAAGAATTATAAAGCTACAAAAGTTGGCACATGTTCTGTATTCAAAGCACCTGATTTCATCAGATTTCTCATTAGAAACAAGTGTCCCCATCAATGCAGAATAAAGCATTCCTCTCACACCAAATGAATACAAAATGTCAAGATGATTAGCATAGGCTCTTCTATGAGTGGCACATAACAGAAACAGCCCTGATAAGGTTCCTATCTCCAAATTTGAAGATATGCATGGGACAGATTTAGCAAATACCAAACACTAAAGCATTTGGAGGAATAAATGTTTTATTCGGAGAAAATAATGGAAAGGTGTATTCTGAAGTCCAGAGGTGACTACCACACCTGAATTCATTACCTTCTCCACAACAAGGTAGTAAACCTGCTCCTTAAACCAGCCCCCCTTTTTAAGAAAAGTGGTCTTCTTCTTAAAAAAAAGGTAAAGGAATTAATAAGTACAAATTTACATCACAAGAATGCAAAGTATAACATGGGAAATGTAGTCAATATTATTGTAATAACTATGTATAGTGCCAGGTGGTTACTAGACTTGTGGTAGGCAGTTAGAGATGAGCAGAGCAAGGACAATGGGCCAGGTACAGAGGGTCATCAGGGTGGAAAGCCCTGGGTACCTATCAATGGACAAAACTGGGAAGACAAGGACCTCACTCCCAGGGTAACCTTTCCTTCCCTAGAATATAGCTGGTCATAAGGATTTGACCCCCTAACCTTTCACATCGCTGGTCATTCAGTTCGGCCCCTCCCCTGACCTTTCCTCTCCTGGCATGCTGCTGGTCTTGAGGGTTAGATACCCTTAAGGGGGCCAGATAATAGCCCTAGCATTAAACCCCAAGGACAATGAAGTTCTGACCCAAATCAAATACATCTAGGTCTCAGTTGTGTTTCAGCTGCAGATCTAGAAAAGCAGCAAAACCAGACAAGGAACAGCACAGCTGACCTTAGGACTAGCTGCAATGACAAATGACCCCCTGGCCTGGTGCCAACCAATCAGTAGAGACCACGACCCTGAAAGGACAGAGCTGGAAAGCTAATGGATGTTCCACTGAGATCCTGCCTTGGGAGTTCCCCTAAAATCTCCACCCTTTAAATCCCTTAGGACAGAGGATTTGGTATGCTCTCCCTCTTAGGAGCATGTCCAGCCTCTTTTCCCCTTCCTCTATTCTTTACCCCAAATGAATTACCTTTACCTTTCTCTCTTTCTCCTCAGCTCCAAAGTCCCTTCCTTTGCTTCTGTAACTTGTTCCTTGAGCTCATTTCTTCTACAGCTTACTTCTTCTATGTCTGTGAATTTCTAAATAAACTTTCTCTTATAGTTTTGTAATGGGATGAAGAATGGGGGTCCCTGAAAATAGGAAGAAAGTCCTCATAAACCTAGGTTGGTAGAAGGGGGAACTGTACAATATGCCTTTTAAGATACTTTGCATAACAATGGCAAGTTAAAACCTGTGCTGCTGCCCAAGGCAAACATGTACATGCCTTTGGAGCATTCAGAGACTCATGACATAGCTGGGAGAGCTTATTCAGCACCTGCTTGAGGGGCAGGAGCTGGATGCCCCTACATCACTGAGAACTCTTGCTCTGACTAAAGATGGCAGCCAAAAGAAGGTAAAAGATATGGGAGAACTGGCATAAGTAGCACATCTGAGGAGGGGCTGGATATGAAGTCACATAGAAAGTTCCATGCTGAATATTTAAACAAAGGCTGGTTGAAAGAGAAGGGGAAAGCAGTCATGGGTTTGAAAGGGTGTAGAGAAGGGGAGCTGATTCATCATGAGGTCTGGTGTGTAAGGACATGCCATGTGGGCTGCAGGATGAAATGCTACATGGTTTGGAGTAAGAGCTGGGTAAGAAAGAGACCTGCTGGAAAACCTGTCTGGAGAGCACAGCAGAACTGATGGAGCTGTGCAGAGACCTGCCTAACCAAGCATGGATTCATGGGAGCTGCCTGGAGCAGAGCTGAACTGTGACTGGGAATGCTGAGCCATGGACTTCTGCTTTTCTGAAAGATGGTATGTACCTCTTTCCTTTTTCACCAAACTCTTGCATTGGGAGTCACACTTCCTGGTGGTGGGCAATCAAATCCCACAGCTGTTTTAAAACAGTATTGGTGGGGTTCTGTAACAGCATTGGTGATCACAAAGAAACCTTGATAATTGCCCATGGTAGGTCGACCCCCTCATGAGTGGGAGAATGGAAATGTGGAATTTCCCAGTCTCTGAGAATTTCTGTGCATACTTCTTGAGGGCATTGGCCACCTAAACACACCTGGAAGGTAGAAAGGAAACAGGTCTGGGAAGGGATCAGAAAAGTGAGATTATTTGGCTGATAATTTGCTTGTGAGCACAATTTGGAATAATGGAGTTATAAATGATAGTTCTGTTTATATGCTGCTTGCAGGTTGTCTGTATTTTTCTGGTTATAGCTTTTTGCATGTGCAGTCAGTACAATAAGGGTAGGTCTAAGCTAGCCCCTTAGCTTATTCCACTGGGTAGAATTTTGGAGGACTGGAGTATGTGCTGCCATTATCCAATGTTTAAGGAGGTATTGGTTTATTATAACACTGTTTGGCCTACATATGCTTTGGACTGTGAAGAAACATGGTCTGTAGATGGTCCCCGAGTACTGTACCATTAAGCAATTGGAACAGTATTGCCAATGGTTGGAGAAATGAGATAGAATCCATTATATCAATGCATTTGTGTTGTTGTATAATAGGGATTTGTCAGGGACAGAGAATTGCTTGATGGGACAGAGAAGGGAAGTGGTCTCAAAGCCTCTCCCTGATGGTAAAACAAAGGAAGAAAGGGAGAATGAGGAGATAGACCTCATTAATGCTCTGAATCCAGGGGACAGAAGGAACTTCCTTGCCACCACCCCCTTTGCAAGCTGCCCCTGAAAGAGAGACCACAGAGCCAATGGCTCCACCCTTGTATGACAAGGGATAGGTCTCCCTCACAAAGACCCATCAAGGCACCCAGTTTGGCCAGGGAGCCTCCCAATTCAGAGCAAGCCAATTCCTTTTGATGCAATATCCTATAGGTGGAATAAATCAGAAAGGCCAGCCTGCTGGCTGCTACTAGGCTCATACTCCATTCTCCATTCCAGACTTACTGAATTGGAAGAATTCCAACTCCTCATATAGGGATGATCCACAGAAAATGGCAGATCTTATCACCTCCATTTTTGCCAGTCATCATCCAAACTGAGAAGATGTACAGGCTCTCTTAAATTTTTTGTTAGCTGCAGATGATAAACAGCTGGTTATAAATAGGGCTAAAGAAGAGGCCCAATGTCTCCACCAAGAAGATCCCGATGGGACTCTCAACCCAGCTGAGGCAATTCCCTTGACAGAGCCTTACTGGAACCAAAATGGTGGGAGCCTAGCCTTCCTGAAACTCTATAAAATGTGTATACTGGAAGGGAATAGGAAGGGGGTACCCAAGCAAAAGAGCCTGAATATGATACGGGCCCTTCAGCAAAGACCAAATGAGGACCCTTCTGAATTTTAAAGAGGATCTATCAGGCCTATATGAAGCACACTGATGCTTGTCTGCAAGCACCAGAGAATGTGCAGATGGTGAACATGACTTTTATTGGACAAAGTGTCCCAAGTATCAGAAGGAAACTCCAGCATGTAGACAGGGTATTGGGAATGAGTCCCTCTCAGCTAGTGGACATAGCATTTACAGTTTACAATGCCTAGGAAGCAAGGAAGACAAAACAGGCCATGGTGTTTTTAGAAGCAGGCTGGGGAAGCCAAAGGAAGAAAATGGACCTAAAAGGTAGGAAGAGGGGCCCAATAGGCATCAACCAATGTACCCATTGCAAGGAGGAGGGCCACTGGAGGAATGAGTACTTGAAATTCAAAAGGGATGTTAGAAATGAGAACCCTTGCCAAGAAATGCTGAAAAGGAGAGAGGGGTCTGATGATGAATGAGGAGGCTCAGAGGCTCCATTGGACATCTCCCTACCTATTACCATTTCCCCACCAGAACCCCCAGTACAGTTGACTGTGGGGAACAAGTCAACTGATTTCCTTGTCGATACTGGAGCTACATACTCAGTATTAAACACAAAATTAACCAAGGAAAGTTTGGATGCAGTAATGGTACTGGAGTGACTGGAGAGTTACAAAAACAAGCATTCCTGCAACCCATGGAATGCCAGCTTGGGGATCAAAAGCTGATGTCCCTTACATGCTAGATTGTCCCATTCCATTATTGCGATGATATTTACTTAGTAAATTGCATGCACATATTACCTTTTCTCCTGCGAAGCAGCAATAATGTGTGGAAGTCCTGCTGGAACATTCCCTCTAGCTACAGATGTCCCTGACCTGCCAGAAGGTCCTGGATGTGAACCCTTCTTACCTGAGATCTGTGAGCAGGTCAATCAAACTGTTGGACTGATGGAAACCCAGGTGAAGCAGTTACCATGAAACCCATAAAAGTTAGTCTAAAAGAAGGGGTGTGGGTCCCACAAAAAAAGCAGTACCCCTTCAAGAAAGAGACTTTAGAGGGAATCCAGCTGGTGCTGCAGATGTTTTTAAAATCAGGACTAATTTGGCCATGCCAGTCACCCTGCAACATTCCCATTTTGCTAGTCAAAAAACTGCACTCTGATGAATGTCAGTTTGTATAGGATCTTAGGGCCATAAATGACATTCTTCACTACATTCACCTTATGGTGTCCAACCCCTATACTCTGTTGTCCATGGTGCCAGGAGATAGCAAATGGTTTTCAGTCCTAGACTTAAAGGATGCCTTTTTCTGCATCTCAATAGATGAACAGGTTCAGCTACTGTTGGCCTTTGAATTGCAGAACCCAGAAATGGCAGCTCCAATACAGCTGGACTATACTGCCACAAGGATTTAAGGACTCCCTAATTATGTTCAGGGAAGTGCTGGCAAAAGACTTAAGGGATGTTCCATTGAAATAGGGAGCTCTTTTGCAATATGTAGATGACATATTGATAGCCAGCAGCAACTACGAGGACTGTTTTCACAACACCATCACAGTCTTAAATCATTTGACAAAAAGGGGAAATAAAGTATCACCTCATAAGGCCCAGATTTGTGAAAAGAATGTGGTATACCTAGAATTTCAACTGAAACAGGGTACCAGGATCTTGATGGTAGGTAGAAAGCAAGTAATTGCTACACTAAAAGAACTAGGAAATTGAAGGCAGCTTTGCAGGTTCTTAAGAATTACATGGTTTTGCTGAATTTGGATTCCAACTTTGGACTTATTGCAAAACCACTTACAATTCCTTGAAAGGACTGGACTCTGAACCCTTCAAATGGACAGGTGACTGTCAGGCAGCACTTGATACCTTGAAGGAAAAGCTAGTTTCAGCTTTTATACTAGGATTGCCCAGTTTACAGAAAACTTTCAAAGTACACATTCCTAAAGGCAGGGGATTGGACTGGGGGTACTAACCCAGACTCTGGGAAATATTCCCCAACCCATAAGACCCATTGCTTATCTCTCAAAGAAGTTGGATCACACAAAAAAGGGATGGCTACTATGCCTCTTAGCATCAGCAGCTACCTGTGATATCTTATAGGAAGCTGATAAGTTTACTTTGGGACAGACCACACCAGATCCTGACTCTATTGGGAACAAAAGGAGGGTATTGGCTGACAACAGGGCATATTGGGAAATACTAGGCCATTCTACTAAACAGCATAAATGTTACCCTGCAGACCACCACAACCCTGAACCCAGCTACCCTACTCCCAGATATGGAGGGGGACTCAGCCCTTCAGCATGATTTCTTGGAAATTATTGACCAAGTTTATTCTAGCAGGCCAGATCTGCTGGACCAGCCTCTGGAAGCACCAGACTGGAAGCCATATACAGACAGGAGCAGCTTCATGGACAACAGCCAACAATGAGCTAGGTATGCGGTACTCAACAAAGACAAGGTAATAAAAGCCCTTACACTGGGAGACTCAGCACAAAAGGCTGAACTAATAGCCTCACAAGAGCTTTAATACTGTCTCAAGGAAATAAAGTTAACATATATACAGACTCCAAATATGCCTTCATGGTAGTTCATGCCCATGGAACAATATGGAGAGAGAGAGGACTCTTAGCTTTGGGGAATAAGGATATTAAACATACAGAGATTTTACAATTGCTAGAGACAGAGAATCTACCAGACCATGTTGTCACAATGCACTGCCCAGGACACTAGGGGGATGGCTCCCAAATATGTCAAGGAAACCAAACAGCTGATAAAGCAGCAAGACAGGCAGCCAGAGAGTCACCATGCCTAGGGGCTTTGATTCCCTGTTTGGACTTGTCAAAGTTTAAACCTCATTACACAGAATGAAGTGAGAAATGGGCCTGTGAATGGGGATTCACTAACACTGATCCAAATTCTATGTGGAAAATCAATGCCCATGGTATGATCTTACTACCTGAGGCTCTGATGTATCCCATCCTCAAACACCTACATGAAGGGACCCATTATGGAAAGGATGCTTTAGTGGACTTCATTAGGTCACATTTGAAAGGCCTTTATCTACAAAGGACTGTTCACAGGATCTTCCAAGCCTGTCAAATATGTGCCAAGAACAATTCTAACACAGAGCATGCATACAATTAAAGGGTTGTATCCATTTGAGAACTGGCAGCTAGACTTCCCACAAATGCCTAAAAACCAGGGGAAATTCTAAATATTTGTTAGTATTTATGAACCGTTTTTTTTTATGAGTAGAACTGAGAAGGCAATTGAGGTGGAAAATGTTACTTAAAGAAATAATTCCTAGGTTTGGACTTCCTCACAGCATTCAAAGTGACAATGGACCATCATTCACTTCAGAAATCTCCCAGAAGGTTGGACGAGCACTACAAATATGATGGAAATTGCATGCATCTTGGAGACCTGAATCTATGGGAAAGACTGAGAAAATGAATTACATGATAAGAAAACCCTGACAAAAATATGCCAGGAAACATTTAAAATGGGACAAGGCACTCCCCATTGCTTGCTCCAAATTAGGGTGGCACCCAGAAGTGGATCTAAATTGAGTTCTTTTGAAATAGTTTATGGGAAACCCCACCAAACTTCTGGTTTAGGAATGTTCCCTCTAGATTTGGAGTATGAGGCAAGAATTAAGCAATATGACAACATTTAGGGCAAACACTAACAATTTTGCATGAGTTTGCTCATTGCAAGTCCATCTATCCATCTGATGCACCCCTGTACCCCCTCCAGCCAGGGGACCAAGTCTTACAGAAGAATTGGAAGACTAAAGGCCCAGGAAAGCAGTTGGCCAAACAGTGGACTGGTCCCTATGGCATCCTGTTGACAATGCATTCTTCCCTGAAGCTGATGGGAATCAAGCCCTGGATCTACCACACATGGATAAAATGGACACCGCTTGAGGAGGATACAGATGCTACTGCTGTGGTTGATGCAGATAAGGGAAAAGGTGGACCTGCACTCTGGAGGGAGATCTGAAATTCCTCTTCTGGAAAAGGACAGTGAACCCCAACACAGTGTAACAATGGTTTTTTTGTTGCTGTTTGTTTACTTTATTCATGTGCTTGTAAAGCTAGGGACTTTTAGCTGTCAGATACTGAGTTTGAGTATGGTCATTCCCAGTGTGGAAAAGGATTGAAAGTAGATTACAGTTAAATCTGAATGAGTAAAGATATATAGAAAAGTTATGAAATTTTGAACTTGAAGAAAAGGAAACCTCAACTCTTGGGTGTGGTTATTCTTTATTTGCTTATTTTCTGATCTTATGCAGATGTGGTTTGAACTTTGCTATTTTGGATACATCAGGAATCCTCTGCTTTGGCCAGTGAGACCTAGGAAAGGTCACCTTTGAAACTGGTTGAATAGAATGCCTTTACCATGTAGGATTTAGGGAGGGCCATGGGGGGCCAAGGTGGAATCTGGCCTAAGGCAAGACAGCATTTCTCTACCAAGAAACCAGGTGATGAGAAGGCATGTCTCTGCCAGGAGACCAGTGGATGCACTAGTGGGCAAGCGGGTGCCTCTACCATTGAAACAAGGTGCCATGGAATGCTAATTGGTATACCAGCTGGGGGTGAGAGGGCATATCTCTGCCAGGAGACCAGTGGACACACTGGTGGGTGAGAAAGTGCCTCTATCAGTGAGGCTTTGGGCCAGGTAGGACCTAGGAAAGCTCACCTGTGTAACCACTTAGAGGGACCAGGGGGAATGAGACAAGATTATAAAGCTAATTTTGGTACTCCTTATTCTTTTGGAACTTTGTCCTTGCTTTGAATTTTGCTCTGTTTCTGTTCTGGAGGGAAACTGAGGTTTCTCTAGGAGGGTTAAAACTTCACATTATGTGGGAAAGTAAATAAAAGAAGGTATAAGGCATGGAAATGCAATTTTAATGAATACTAGAAAGACAAGGATTTTCCTTCACATTTTATATGTTTCTCCCTACCTGATCCCTCCAGAATTTGGTATTCTGAAGGAGTGAGTGATGACACGACATTTCTTTGCATAAAACCAGTAAGACCTGTTGCCAATGGTGATTTTGTCAACCAAGACTTACACTTGAATGCCACGCCTAAAGGGCGTGCCTGGACTCTGGTTGTTACCAGAAAGCCTTGAGGAACTGGGATTGCCTTTTAGAGCTAGTGAAAGCCCACTAGAAAATGACTGGTACCTTGACCGGTTGTGTGGTTCATGGCAGTCTTTCCAGGAAAAGAATGAAAGTTGCTTTCCTGAAAATTGGCAAGGGAGGAAACTTAAGGCACAATTGAAACCTCAAGAAGTTTTGAGAAGCAGGTGTGGTAGGTGAAGCCAGATGGTAGATGTGTGACTTAGCTTCTGTGACCTGAAGGGTGGACTAAAGAGTCAATCTAGCCCTGGCTGGCATAGCTCAGGGGATTGAGCATGGGCTGAGAACCAAAGTGTTGCAGGTTCGATTCCCAGTCAGGGCATATGCCTGGGTTGCAGGCCATGACCCCCAGAAACCGCACATTGATGTTTATCTCTCTCTCTCTCTTTCCCTCTCTCTTCCCTCTCCAAAAATAAATAAATAAAATATTTAAGAAAAAAAAAGAAAATGTTTCTCTCACACATCAATGTTTCTCTCTCACTCTAGTTCCATCCACTTTCTAAAAAATTGAATAAATAAAATATTTAAAAAAGAGTCAATCTAAAGGTTTCTTGTGTGATTTCCAGCAAAGCAGACTTAAAGGTCGTATGTAATCAATTGCTGCTCGTGTCGTATTTATGCAAACAAACAGGCAAAATTAAAACTGGACTTAATGCAGTCCCTTTAAAGACGATGAGGGTGATCTTGAGAAAAATCGTGATTCAAGGAAAATCACAATGCTCAGTGATGGACATTACACTAGGAGCTAACTGTATTCAAAGTTTGTTTTCATTTGGAAGTTGAAACTGGGTTTGTGACATCATCAAAAATCCTTGATTTGCAGGCAAGAATGATCTGTCAAATTGCCACTGTTAAATGCCATTCTAGCAAAGTCCTGACAACTGGATGTCTTCCCAAAAACAGTCTCACAGGCTCAGAGACTATTTTGTGAGATATTGTGTGAATTAACATGTGTTCCTCCTTCTGTTTCATAGGGTGTAAGTCCATGATATCATTACCTGAGTGACTGGTTACACAATATAGGCCTCATTTAAAAAGTCCATCTGCACTGCTGCATCCTGAGACTCAACAGTTTAGCTGAACTAAGTGATTGGATGGGTGAAGTATGGGGTGGTCTCTGGGCTTCACTTTAAACCTGGTTTCCTTTTCTGCCCTAATGGCTTGGACAGAAAAAGCCCAGAGGTCTAAAAGGAGGGAAATCCTAGAATATTCTCCTTAGCCCAAGCTGAGTATGATGGGCAAAAGGGCTTTGAACAGGTGAAACACACCTTGCACAACTCCCTCCAGAGAAGCCACTCTTTCCCTATTTTGGGACATTGAAGAATTGGTCCTTGCCATGGTCATTTATTGGTTATGTTTTTAATTTTCGTTCTAACCCTCTTGCCAAATCTGTTGCCCCCAGAATATAACAAGGTTGCCAAATTGTCCAGCAGTGCCAGCCTTTGAACATTGAGCATGCTGCTCCCCAGGGACAGCCAACTGACCTGGACTCTGCAAGGACCTTCTCCATACATGAAGTCTACTCTCTACCCCATACCCACACTCTGTCAGGACTCTCAGGACCCAAGGTAGGACTACAGCCATGGCTAGCAGGAAGTAGATCAAAAAGATTATGAAAACTTTGCCCATTGTCTTTGTAAGATTATACAGGTCCAGAGTCTAAAAGGGCGGAATTTTAAGGGGATTGGTGGAAGGAAGAAATGTACAATATTCCTTTTAAGTTACTTTGCATAACAATGGCAAGTTAAAACCTGTGCTGCTGCCCAAGGCAAACATGTACATGCCTTTGGAGCATTCAGAGACTCATGACATAGCTGGGAGAGCTTATTCAGCACCTGCTTGAGGGGCAGGAGCTGGATGCCCCTACATCACTGAGAACTCTTGCCCTGCCTAAAGATGGCAGCCAAAAGAAGGTAAAAGATATGGGAAAACTGGCATAAGTAGCACATCTGAGGAGGGGCTGGATATGAAGTCACACAGAAAGTTCCATGCTGAATATTTAAACAAAGGCTGGTTGAAAGAGAAGGGGAAAGCAGTCATGGGTTTGAAAGGGTGTAGAGAAGGGGAGCTGATTCATCATGAGGTCTGGTGTGTAAGGACATGCCATGTGGGTTGCAGGATGAAATGTTACATGGTTTGGAGTAAGAGCTGGAGTAAGAAAGAGACCTGCTGGAAAACCTGTCTGGAGAGCACAGCTGCAGAACTGATGGAGCTGTGCAGAGACCTGCCTAACCAAGCATGGATTCATGGGAGCTGCCTGGAGCAGAACTGAACTGTGACTGGGAATGCTGAGCCATGGACTTCTGCTTTTATGAAAGACAGTATGTACCTCTGACTGGGGTATTCTGATATCAGCCTGGTTTGGCAAAGGAAGGCCAGACTATGTTTTCTGTGTGTTTTAAAGGGAGTGGGACTTAATGGCAGAAATCTGCCATTATTCTAAACCTGTATAACCTTTAAGAAACAACCACTTTCCTTTTTCACCAAACTCTTGCTTTAGGAATCATGCATCTTGGTAGTGGGCAATCAAATATTCAACAAAATATTAATGAATAAATGAATTTAATTTTCTATTGTCTTTTACTGCATGCACACACATTTCTAATCAAATTCCCTTCCACTCTTTACCTTTCTATCTAATCATCTAAGTTTGCCCCTGGCTACTACATCTTGGATATTACTCAAATCTAGGATTATGCAAGTCTCTTAGAGCTATGTCCATGCATGCCACCCTTCCCAGTTATCTTCCTTCTTTCCCCTGTGTTATAAGAATAAGCTTTTGACTCAATCATTCAATGAAAAAAAATCTTTATTGTATACCTACCTCAAAAGCAAATAATATATCCTTTTTGATAGATTTATATAGGGTTTGAAATGTCCTATGCTCTCAAAAATGAACATAAGTGATAATAAGGTCATAATCTTTGAAAAGTCGTTCTTCAAAGCAGAATTAACTTTTTCAGGAATCATAGGTGCTATTTTGTGTCTTAAAAGAGGGAAGAATTCAGAATTACATAGCTAAGTATTCTCTATTGGGAATGTCTAATCTTTGAAGTATTCTTTAAAGGAAAGTAAGAACTTAAATTTCATTCAGTGACCAACTTTTACAGGTTTTTTTTTTATCCGAATGTTCAATTGTACGAGAATTAGTCCTTGTGTAAGTCTATGATTTTCAAACTTTAATTTTAATAAAAGTAATATGCCTGCTAAAAACTTAGATTTTGTGTTTTAAAAATATAAATTGGTTTCCTAGTAAGTAAATTCAGGAAATGCCATGGACAGCACCTTAATAGACTTTAAAGCACAGTAAACTGTCAAAGTAATGACATGTATAGAAGACAGGTAATCTTCATATAATCCATTTAGAAGCTTACAATTATGGAACAAAGAGTAATCTCTTTGTGTGTATGCAAGTGGGAAGACATTCAAGAGAATTGGTGGAGATAATAAAATATTTATAAAATATTATGTTTAATGGAAAATGAAGAATTCTTATTATTATCACTGATAGATAATATTACCCAAATATATCTGATATGTATAATACAGACTTCCTGAATAAAAATATCCAGTGTTGCCCACACCTCACTTAGCATAAAAAACAAAGTTTGAGAATAAAAAAGTCGCCCTGGCTGGCATAGCTCAGTGGATTGAGTGCGGGCTGTGAACCAGGTATCGCAGGTTCGATTCCCAGTCAGGGCACATGCCTGGGTTGCAGGCCACAGCCCCCAGCAACCACACAATGATGTTTCTCTCTCTCTCTCTCCCCCCTTCCCTTCCCTCTCTAAAAATAAATAAATAAAATTTAAAAAAAAATAAACAGGCTTAAGGAACAAGTTTCTAAAAAAAAATCTTGCTTTTCTGACCCTTTATGAAAATACTACCTACTTAGTCAGTTTTTATAAATTACTTTAAAACATTTTTTTAAAGAGATGGTCTTGTAAAGATGCATGGCACCAAATAGTTATTTAGTCCTAACTAAGACATTTATAAATTAGAGGGAAAATAGAAATAATCAATGGTAAAGGCTGCTTTATAGCATGTGTCCTTTTAGCCTACACACCTACCTCTGCTGGGCTGCAGATATATGTTCTGTTTAAAGAAATTACTTCTGAATCACTCATGTTCACCAATTCATACACTTCAACTCCTTTATGATCTTGACTCTCAGCCCACAACATACATTCATATCCTCATGCTACCATCTGCTCACGTTTTAGGTTTGTTTCAGTTTGGGTCACCCTGATGCAACCTTGGCTTTTCACAAAAATGGCAGCCATTCATATCGCTCACCCCAGGGTCATTTCTCAGAAGCCATTCATATTGGGAGAGCAGGATATAGCAGGATATAGAGAACAAGATTGGCATTACCTTTTTGACTCTAAATGCATCACTGAAGGAGAACATTAGACATCACAAGACCTTCCTTCTTTGGTATTTCAGGGAGTGAGAGAAAAAGATATCAATGTGCCGGAAGGTATATTTCTTGAGAAACGAACAAGTTCAAAATATAGATAAATGTAAAGCATTTCTAGAGTATCCCCATGGAAAGAAATTGTTGAGTAATAAGAAATACCATAAAATTTTGTGTTTTTTTTTCAAAAATAGGTCACATTGAAAAATGCTCTACTCAATATAATTTTAAGTTCCTTTAGGATAGGGATTGTTTTGTAAGCTGACCTTAGACAGAAAAGAAAAGTGAAATAACAATTTGTATATTGTTGACTTTCAATAAATAATATTTATTTCATATAACATTATCAAATATAATAAAAACTCTAACTAGGCTCTAAGCAGCTTTTGAAATCACTTGTGATAGGTCATTTTCACTCATGGGCTAAAAGATTTCCAGTGTCCTCTTTAACCTTCTGAAGTTGCACATCTGGTCTTGCTTATGTTGAGTCAGGCTATAAGAAGCTAGAAAAATCCCTTTGGCAAGTGGAACGGGAAACAGACCAATAGCTGATTCAAACTGGCCTCATCCAGCACTCTGATTCACCTGCCTCCTTCTCCCTTGCTCAACCACTCCCTTAAACATTCAGCCTCAGGACTGTGAGGTTCTGATTAGCATCAGATAATCTCAGGAACAAAGCTTCTTGTTTGTTGACCAAAGAGACAGACTTTTGGTCAAAGTAGAGATAACATCTAGGCTTTAGTTGTGCTTTAGCTCCAGGCCCAGAAAAGCAGTAAAACCAGATGAAGTGATGCCATGGCAGGAATCAGGACCAGATGCAATGACCAATGACCCCATACTCTACCACTAACTAATCAGTAGAGACCTTGACCCTGACCTAATATGGAGAGATTTGATGAGATCACTGGGGAGGAGAAGGGAAGGTCAGTAGGAGGAGATTGCCCAAGGCAATGGTAAATGGTCTAGAATCGGATTGTCTGAGTAGCTGAATACCTCCTAGAGCAAAGGTGTCAAAGTCATTTTCACCTGAGGCCACATCAGCCTCAAAGTTGCCTTCAAAGGGCCGAATGTAATTTTAGGACTGGATAAATGGAACTATTCCTTAACAGTTAAGTGAGAGCTTTGCATTGCAGCCTGGTAGAAACAGAGGTGCTGGACTACATAAACAAGGTGGAGGGCTGGGCCTGCAGGGCTTGTGTTTGCCACCTGTGTCCTAGAGTGCATGGAAATAATGGGCCAGAAGATTTAAAATAAAAAGAGGGCAGAGACTGGCTCTGATTCTCTTCCTCCCTGAGGATACCTGGGTGATTGTGCTGCAATTGTCTGCGTTTCTCAGCAGACAGTATTTTGGATGAGAAGGAACTTCAGGTGTAGCCTAGAATCAAGCTGGCCTAGCAGAGGGTGACAAGGTTATTTTCTGGGTGGTCTAGGGGGGATGAACTCTGAAGCTAAAGCCTGCCATTCTTCAAAAATTGTGTAGCTTTTGTATCTCATGTTGTTTTAGTTTGTAAAATGATCCTATAGAAATAAAATAATTAAAAATAGGCGGAATGATAGGAGAACTCAGGTGTTAAAGAGTTTAGCCTTAAGCATTAATTTTAAGTGATTAAGGCTGTAACTAAACATTTAAAAAGTTTAGCCTTAATTGATAGGCTTAAGTGACTAATGTATGTGGAAAGCTTTTATTCCAAAATTGTGTAGCTTTTGTAAAAAGACTCCGTTCCTTCATCAACAAACCTTTGCCTCCAGGATTTTGCCTAAAGGGTGATGGGCCATAAGACCCCACTTGCTGTTTGGTAAGAACCCTATAAGCTCATTTTGATGAATCAGCATATTAAAGGACGCATCTGGTAAGGTGACAAACATTCTATTGAGATACTCCCAAAGACCTCCCCTAAAATGCCTGCCTTTAGAAAACAGATAAAAACTCTTAAGACAAAGAACCCAGTGTGCATACACTCTCCCTGAAGCATGACTGGGACTTTCTTATTCAGATGTATATCTTTGCTTTCTTTCTCCTTGTCTCGAGGGTCCCCACAAGACTTACAAGCAGGGACAACAAGCAGCTACTCATTCCAGTCTAAACTTGTCTTCAAGGGCCCTTCTTTTGCCTCTAACTTTTTTCCTGAGTCCACACAGTCCAGCTATCTCACTTCTTCTACCTCTGTGACTCTGTCTAAAAATCCAAAGCAGCTCTCTGAGCAGCCAGCTTGATTCTTCCTTTCAAGTCTGCTTTCACTTGCCTTGCTAAATAAACTTTCTTTTGTGCTAGAGTTTTTGCCTCTGAATCCTTCCTCTGCTGAACTCAAGAACTGAGGTCCCACATCACCAGTAGCAATGTTGCTACCTTATATCTGCATGATACGTTATGCTATGAAAACTGTTGTCATATTTTCCATGCCATCCAATTTTCATAGCCGCTCTTTAAAGAATCTTGTGGCTTCCATAGATGAGGAGACTGAAGCTGAGGAATGTTTGGAACTGGAAAAGGTTTTGCGGATAGTGTGAGAAAAGGTTGAAACTGACTTTTAGACTCAAAATCTAGCCCTTTGTATGTTATAAATCCAGTCCTCTGTACAGCATATCATGATGTATTAGCTCTTTAAGAGAAGCTCTGAAGGCTAAATCCTACTCTAACATATTACACACGGGTCTTAACTTCTCTGAGTCACAGTGCCCTCACCTTCAAGTGGGACTAAGGATAAATCACAGTTATTGAGCCTTCTGATGTATTGATCCATTTTCCTGAGAAGTCAAGAAGCTGCCAACTGTCAGAGTTGGGCTTTAAAGATGGCAGCTTGATTCTACTGTCCATCAGCTGCTTTCCCCTGGCTCACTGCTTCTCTTACCCACTTATTCTGTGCCTGGAACACCAGGCAGTGCACATAATGATAGATACATAAAGTATCACAATGCAGGTTACAGATTTTGTGACATAGTTTCCATTTTTATTTATTTAAAAATGTTTACATTTATTGCATTTTTATTATGATTAACAGGGTTGGTTAAGGAAATGTCACTCTCTCTGGATGCATTTACCAAGACCACATCTCTACAACTTCCTTCCTCTGCTAGCTCTCTTTTCAGATAATGTATTTGCTTAGAGAGATACATGAAGGATAAAAAAGCACATAGTGCTAAGACTTTCCACCTGGGGTTCATACAAATTCAAAAATGGGAATGTCAACTTCAAAACCATCATATTCCACTTTGAGTTGCTGTCCATGAAACTGATTGAATCAACTCTCCTGATCTGCCCTGCATGTTTAACAGTGTAATCTGCAGCAAAATCCAATAGCATAAATTGATTAAACCCCATCAAATAATATTCCCTAAACATTTTCCAACCAATGCATTGAAAAGGAATTTGGTTAGAAATACTAATAGGTATCCCGACTGAACTGTAACATTACTCCTGAGACTCTAGAATGATATTACTCCCCCTTGCTTGACAGTAATATGAAACGAAATCATCTTAATATTTATTCACCAAGTTGAGCAGATACAGTCTCCAGAAGCAAACAGCTACCCCTCTCTGACCACAAGGAAAAATGTTCTCCTGTCTAAGGTAGAAAGGTAAGACTTGACACATGTGCTATCACTCCCCCTTCCTGTACCCCTGGAAGACATTGTTAATCAATCACCGCACTCTCCTGCTGAGTTCAGATGCATTGTTCTCAAAAAAACTACAGGGAGCCTTTACTAATCAGACTTGGCAAGCAAGCAATCTATTTGCCTACCCTCTTCTAGACTCTTACTTCACTAAGCACAGACACAAATTCCATGTGACCCAATCCAGATAGTGCCAAACACCCAAAGGATAGTGAATCTTATTTCTTGGTATATAATGATCATTCTGGCATATTCAGTGGACTTTTATTAAAACTACTTCTCTTGAGTGGCCAAGAAGCCAGGATATTTCCCAATAACTTTAAAATAATAATTGCATTTTCTAAGTTATTTCGTTCTTTAATCAAGGCAAATCTGTTCAACTGTTAAAATATATCTCTAGAAAAACCCTCTGAGTTTTACCATTCTGCTTCCCACTTTACAAATAATTTTAATTCACTGTTATTGTTCTTTAGCCCTCTGGGCATTCAGTAGTTATGTCCTCCTAAGGGTTAGCATAGGTGGTTTTTCTTTCTTTCTCTAGGAGGTGAGGAAGTAGAAAATCATCTAGTTATATAGAAAATTCACTTTTCTATAAATTGACAAATAATAAAACTAAAAGATGATATGCAGTGTTTTTTAAAGAAAAACAAGTTTCTAAGCATTCATTCATGGAGTATATTCTAAAAACCAAATTATAATGCTTATGAGATATGAAATTAAACATGTATCACCTATTTTAAACAATGCAACATACAAAAAAGTCTATCTATTTCCGATTTTTTTATTTAAAATTTTGAGTTTTCAGATGTGAAGCAATGACTAGACCATTCCATAAACAGAACTCTAAAAATAAAAGAATCAAAAGTTAATGAAATATTAGGCACATGATATGAAACAATGTAATACAAAAGGGAAGTTATGATAAATAGCATTTTATTTTATTCTTTAATTTTATTTTTTATTGTTGTTATTCTGTTATAGCTGTCCCAGTTTTTCCCCCTTTTACCTACTCTGCCCAGCCCACCTCCCCCACCCCTGCTCCCACAGTCAATCCCCATACTTTTGTCCATGTTCATGGGTTATTCATACATGTTCTTTCAAGAATCCCTTTTCCTTCTTTCTACCATTATCCCCCAAGGCCCTCCCCTCTGGTCATTGTTGGTCTGTTCCATGTTTCCATACCTCTGGTTCTATTTTGCTCATTGATTTATTTTGTTCATTAGATTCCTCTTATAAGTGACATCATGGTATTTTTCTTCAATAACTGGGTTAAGTCACTTAGCATAATATTCTCCAGTTCCATCCATGCTGTCACAAAAGGTAGGAGTTCCTCCCCTCTTTCTGTTGTATTGTATGCCATTGTGTAAATGTACCATAATTTTTTGATCCACTTATTTCCTGATGGGCACTTAGGCTATTTCCAGCATTTGGCTGTTGTAAATAGCCCTGCTATGAACATAGAGGTGTGTAAGTTCTTTTGAAGTGGTGTTGCAGGATTCTTAAGGTATATTCCCAGCAATTCATTGCTGGGTCAAAAGGCAGCTCCATTTTAATTTGGGAGGAAATTCCATATTTTTTCCAGTGCCAGCACCAATATTCATTCCCACCAACAGTGCACTAGGGTTCCCTTTTCTCCATACCTTTGCCAGCATTTGCTATTTGTTGATTCATTAATGATAGCCATTCTGACAGGTGTGAGGGGGTATCTCATTACAGTTTTAATTTGCATCTCCTTCATGGATAGTGATGTTAAGCATATTTTTTTTCATATGTCTGTGGTCTTCCTTGGAGAAGTGTCTATTCAGGTCCATTGTCCATTTTTTAATTGGATTGTTTGTCTTCCTGTACTGAAGTCGTGCGAGTTTTTTTTATATATTTTGGAGATTAAACCCTTGTCCTCTGTATCATTGGAAAATATATTCTCCCACACAATCAGTTCCCTTTTCATTTTGGTGTGCAGAATTTCTTTAGCTGTGCAGAAGCTTTTTAGTTTGATGTGGTCCCATTTGTTTACTTTTCCTTTATTTCCCCTGCCATAAGGGATATATTGGCAAATATATTGCTATGTGAGATATCCTAAATTGTACTGTCAATGTTTTCCTCTAGGACTATTATGGTATCACAACTTATATTTAAGTCTTTTATCCATTTTGAATTTACTCTGGTGTATAGTGTAAGTTAGTGGCAAAGTTTAATTCTATTACTAAGACTTTGTCCATCTACACTTACACCCTTTAGACTTTGTTAGTCTACACTTATATCCTTTAACTTTGAAATAGTTTCCTTTTAAACTAACTTATTTATTTTTTAAAGATTTTATTTATTTATTTTTAGGTAGAGGGGAAGGGAGAGAGGGAAGGAGAGAAACATCAGTGTGTGGTTGCCTCTCTCATGCCTCCCACTGGAAACCTGGCCTGCATCTCAGGCATGTGCCCTGAGTGGGAATCGAATCAGTGATGCTTTGGTTCATAGGCCAGTGCTAAATCCACTGAGCCATACTAGCCAGGGCATAAACTAATTTTTTATATATATACTTTAAATATACAAACTATGAATCTAGCACTAAGATTTCCAACCTGCTATTTTAGTCATATATCCAATAGCTATAAAATATGTCTTTAATAAATAAGTTGGACATACTCTTAGACACTGAATATATGACTCCATTATCTAAGACCTTAAATTTCAGTGAGTGATACATATCAGACAAGTAAATAAATAAACAAAAGATAGCACTTAAGTTAGGATGTACTGACATGAAAGGAAATAAGAAAAATGGAGAGTAAGGGAGGTAAGGAGATTTGACCTATTTTTAAAAATCACAGAAGACCTATTTTAGGAGGTGACATTGGACTAGAGACCTGAATAAAATAAGAAGCAGAGAACTGAAAAAGGAAGGAATTCTGAGCAAAATGAAAAGTAAGGACAAAAGCCTTGAACATGGTGTGTTAGTCTCTCACACAGAAAGGAAACTAGACACAGGTGAGACAAGAGTAAACAAAGGGCCCTGGCTGGTGTGGTTCAGTTGGTTGGACCAGTGTCCTGTAAACCAAAAGGTTGAAGGCTCAGTTCCTTCTTGGGGCACATGCCTAGGTTGCAGTTTCAGTCCCAGTCAAGGTACTTGTCAGAGGCAATCAATTGCAGTTTCTCTCCCTCTTTTTCTCCCTTCTTAACCCTATTCTCTAAAATTAATAAGCATGTCCTTGTATGAGGATAAAAAAACCATTTTAATGAGTGAACAAAGGGATAGATAAGTAGGAAACTGAGCTTTGAGAGGTGTACAAGGTTGGAATCAAGTATAGAAGTAAGAACAACTATATCCAAGAGTTAGGATTTTATAAATTATTGAGGAGATTATAGAATTTGAACAGGAGAGTGATATATATTTGTTAAACTCCTGGACAGGTTAAAATTTGTTATTGTTAGTTTCCAAGTAAAATATTGGGTGGTAAATAAGAAAATCTCAGTCTTGGAATACTTTCACAAAAGCTCATCTAAGTAGATTTAAAAAAATAAATTTGAGTTAAAAAAAAAACACCATATTGGATTAGGCAGCATGTTTTAAAAATTTCAAGTAAATTTATTTTGCTCTATTTCCAGATGATTCTGAAGGGCCTAGGACTTCTGACTATTTTCATTGACACTACAATCATGAATGAGTTTCAATATTGTGGCTTCACTTATTGTGTTTTGCAGTTCTTTTTGTTGTTGTTGTTGTTCTATATCAGGGGTGTCAAACTCGTTTTCACCAGGGGCCACGTCAGCCTTGCGGTTGCCTTCAAAGGGCTGAATGTAATTTTAGGACTGTACAAATGTAACTACTCCTTAACAGTTACACAAGAGTTTGGTGCTGCCACCCGGTAGAAACAAGATAGAGGGCCAGATTTGGTCCACAGGCCTTGTGTTTGCCACCTGTGTTCTATATAATTCCTTACCCATTTTTGTTCCTTTTCTTTTCTTTTGTTTTATTTGTTTGTTTGTTGTTCAAGTACAGTTGTCTCCATTTTCACCCCACCCCACCCAACCCTACCTCCCACCCTTGAACCTACCCCCTTTGGCTTTGTCCATGTGTCCTTTATACATGTGCCTTGATGGCCCTTCCTCTATTTTCCCCCATTATCCTCTTGCCCCTCCCCTCTGATTACTGTCAGTGTGTTCTTTGTTTCAATGTCTTTGGTTATATTTTGCTTACTTGTTTGTTTTGTTGATTGGGTTCCACTTATAGGTAGGATAATGTGGTATTTGTTTTTCACCACCTGACTTATTTCACTTAACATAATGCTCTCCAGTTCTAGCCATGCTGTCACAAAAGACAGGAGTCCCTTCTTTCTTTCTGTAGCATAGTATTGCATTGTGTAAACGTACCATAGTTTTTTGATTCATTCATTTACGGATGGGCACTTAGGTTGCTTCCAGCACTTAGCTATTGTAAATTGTGCTGCTATGAACATTGGGGTGCTTTTGAATTGGTGTTTCAGGATTCTTAGGGTATAGATCCAGCAGTGGAATTGCTGGGTGAAGTCAGTTCCATTTTTAGTTGTTTGAGGAAATTCCATACCATTGATAATAAAAATTTAAAAAAAACACTGAATAAAAAATCTGACTAGAAACACAGAAATCTTAAAACTAAAATAAAAAATAGAAGATTCAAAATAAAACCAAACAAACCCAGCTTTAAACAACATCCAAAAACCAGACATAAGAGGTCCTAGAACACGGAGAACATTGGTGCACGATACTGGAGTCAGTAATGACATACAATGAATACTTTTAGTATGATTTAAAATAACTGCTAAGATCTACTAGAATGGCCCATGCTTTGTATGATATAGCAATGTATTGACTTGTATATGCTTTTTAACTTTCATCAAAACAGCTGGGTATATTCAAAAAGAGATTTATTTTTACATGTTTTTCAATACCTGTCTACTCTTCTAGTCCATGCCATGGTTTATGCTGACTTTCTCTTTTCTGAACATCTAGAAGGGTCCAGATAATTCACTGAAATAATAGACTCCTGAAATCCAAAGGGTATTTTCCCATCCACCTTCCTGACATACCAATGCAACCCTGAAGAGCCCTGACCAGCATCTGTGTACCTGTGTATGTATCTGTGTATGTGTTTCTATATGAAGATGCAATGTCACTCTGCATTCTGATGTGAACATTTTATAAAGGAGAGAACTGACAATCAGAGAAGAAAACTAAATTAACCATAGTCACAGAGTCATTCATGTCTCATGTATTCAATGTTATTCCTGCTATTTCTAATAGTTTTGCCTACTAATGCAGCATACAATGCTACTCAGCCTTTTAAATATATGCTTAAAGCATTCATATGTTCTCAAATCATGACTCTCCATGCAGAATGTAAAGTCTCATGTATGTCTTGCAATTACTGTCCCTTTTTGTTTGGATACAATGCCTCATATGGTGACAGGTACATAATAAGCACTCAGTAAGTACATGTTGATTGAATTTAGTTCTTCCTGCCTTATAGATTGCCATAAAAATCTCTTAATATTGCTTTCAGCTTCATAGCTATTGATTAAACTGTTCCTTCTCAAATCTTAAATGAAGCAGGCCACCCCTCCTCCTAGGCATGCACATATTAGTAGTGTCTTCATTTGTCTTCCATTTACATCTAACTAAACTAATTATTTTCCTGCTATCTCACACCCCATTGGTGTTACACAAACTGCTGAGATGGCCCTATCTCCTGCAGGCATCACTTGTATCTTTTCAGCAGTCTGTTGTAACATGGGTGACAGAACGATTAAGAACGTCAGCCTTCAAAGCATGAGGAACTTACATAAAGCAAATGATGTCATGTGAGGTAAAAACTGGTGACAATAACAAAGGGAAATTCAGGAGTCAAGAGGACTGCATCAAAGCAAACTTTAATAGGAGAAGAAGAAATGATTTACCTATTTCTAGAGTAAAACAAAAAAAACAAACAAACCCAAACCAAATAAAACAAAAAACAGCTTTGTGGTTTCTGCAAGACTTAGAATATAATGCTGGTGGTGACTGATGCACTAAGTATTGAGCAAGTGGTTGAGTTTTAAGCAACATTGAATAGATTGATAATGATGATGGATAAATGGATGGATGGATAGATAGATAGATAGATAGATAGATAGATAGATAGATAGATAGATAGATGTCAGACAGGAAGGATTCTTGAAGTTTTTCTATCCCTATAGCTACAACTTCACTCCAAGCCAATATCATTCCTCCCTCCCAGACTATTTTAACATGTCTTATTGTTCTCCTTGCTTTCACTTTGCTTCTATTCAATCTTTCTTCAACACAGTAGCCAGAGTAATATTTTTTAAAACAGAAATGTAGGCCCAGGTGGGGTAGCTTAGTTGGTTGGAACGTGTGTCAGGGATGTAGGTTTGATTCCCAGTGAGGACATACACAAGAATCAACCAAAGAATGCATAAATAAGTGGAACACAAAATGATGTCTCTCTCTCTCTCTCTCCCTCTTCCTCTCTCTTTCTAAAAGAATAATAAAAACTATAAAAACATGTTCCATGGACAAAGCCAAAAGGTGGTAGGATCAAAGGTGGGGATGGCTGGGATGGGGGGAAATGGTGAGAAGAAAATAGAAACAACTGTACTTGAACAACAAAAATATGAAAAACAATTTGAAAAAAACATAAAAATACAAATGTAATCATGGTGATTACTTTTTCAGATCCTTTAATTGTACCCATAGGACTTGGGATAAAATCTAAAATCTTTACTTTGATACTTATGCTCCCTTGTCCACTCTTTCAACACAATCATATGCATCCATTCCAGTGCTCTGTTCCAACTATACCATTTTTTAAATTTTCAAAAGCCCTAAGTATTTTGTCCTACCCTCAAAGACTTTTCCCTAGAATGTCTCACAGCACTTACTGCAATTTATCTTGCAGCACTTACTACAATTTGTAGTTACATATTTCTTTGTGTGACTGTTTGTCTAATATCTGTTTCCTCCAGAGACTATAAGTCTCATATGTCTAGGGAACTTGCTTGTCTTATTTATCACTGTGTCCCCAGAGGCTAGAACTATGACTGGGGTAGAAGAGCATTTGATGTGTATTTGTTGAGTAAATGAAAGAATGGCTACAGCCACTTGCTTGATACAGTGAGAGAGCAATACCTGCAGGGAAGAGATGAGGAAGAGGATCACAGGAATGGTGGGGTGCTGGTTCTGAGCCTTCACCTTTGACCACATTCCTGATCAAAGCTCTCACAGGGGGACTAGAGGCTTGGTAAGTACTGTCAGTGACTTTGAGCTCAGCACTATGAGGGTTGCTGAGGAGGATATAAAGATGCCTAAGGCTTCTTAGGAGCTCCATGCAGGTGTGGCCCCTCCAGGCTCTTCAAAACATGTTCACAGAGTAAGCCTTAGGAAAGAAGCTGGCAAACTGTGTGGACCACCACCATGCAGTATAGGACTATGGGCTCTGAATAACGTCTTTTTTAGTTTAGACTGCAATAATTGTACTCCTTCCTTTATTTTCTCATCCCCAGAATTCTTTATTAAAATATTTGAATATTCACAGTATTAAAACATACATACTCACAGAACATATACATGCACATATGCACATAGACTATATTTATATAATCGCAAAGGCACAATTAAGTTCCTTGCTTATTAGTCGTTCACTTTTTTTCCCTTAAGAATGCAACTTCAGTTCCAAACCAGTTAAAACTTGATGGAATATCAAACTACTGTGAGGCTACAGCATGTTAGACACCAGAAGGACTTAGAGCTGTGGTTCCGGGTGGCTCTCCACTTTGCTTTTTAGTGCACAGTCCCTGGTAACTACAGAGAATGTTCAACTGGCAATTTCATGTTCCTCATTATTTCTTTGCATGAAGAAGAAGAGAAAGAAGAAAGAAGGTCTGTTTTTTAAAATCATACCAGTCATCAACTTTATCCACTTTTGGGAGAAGCAGAGTTAAAAATACTCGCATAACCTACACATGAGCTGAGATCTTCAAGCACCACCATCCTCAAATCCATGTTGATACCAAAAGTCCTCACTGCTATTCCTTTGAAGAAATGTACATTCCCACTGTCATTTTTGAACCATAGTCCTTCATTTAGAAAGAATTTAGTGTAGTGGTCAAGATTGCTGGAGTTCAAACCCAGCTCTTCCTCTTACAAGTCCTCTGACTTTGAGCAACCTATTCAACCTCTGTCAGTTCCTCATCTATAAAATAGCAGTAAGTAGCAGAACCTATCTCACTAGGTCATGAAGAGGATGAAATGATGTGATGCAATATAAAATGCTTGGCCCAAGACCTGGCCCATAAGCAAATTTCCAACACATTAGCTTTTATCTTCAGAATTGCTAAGGACAACACCTGTTCTCCACTGCATGAACCCAAGCAGGAACTCAGCACTTCACATAACTTCCACTGAAAGCTCACTCTCAAAACATTTTAAGTAAAAGCATTTTGAAGGAAGAAGTTAATGTCATTATCAAATGGAGAGGAGAATGGGTCAGAAAGAGTGGAGGATTGGATTACGACAAAGCAAATGACTTCACATTGAATGTCTACAGAGACACTGATTCCCCCACACCACTTTCTGGTGGGATTGTAGTGCCTCACTTCTTCTCTTCACATTTCCTCATCCGAAATACAATAATCAAGTCCTTTTCTAACTAAAACCGAGCACTATTTTTGCTATTATCTTTTGCTGAATTGATCACTGTCAAAACTAAACTCTTGGGCTCCCAACTCTTCTTTCCAAAACTCTCCCCAAACAGACAACCCCTGCTCCCAAAACATTTTTATTTAATTATCACAGGAAAACTGTGGGTTATTATTGTCATCCTCATTACAGGAAAGGAAACCAGAGCTGAGAAAATTTAACTTTACCAAGTTTGCTGAAGAGGTCAATAGAGAGCCAAGATTGGAATTCCCATTTGTCTTAAAGTCTGTGCTTTTCCCACCAGGCCAGCTGCTTCCTTTATCTGAATTTCAATGAACGACTAGATGGGAGCCATTGTGTCTATTGAGCACACAAAATCAAAGGACTCACAGCTCATTGGTTTAGCCATCCACATTTATGAACTTCTACCAACACAAATTTTAGAGTGTGTTGAAGTGTATGGCCCATAAAACTAGACAGAACAATGTATTTAACAAAGTTCTTATACATGAAAAACATATGTATATGAAACCATGATAAATGGTACGTGGGACTAGAGAACCACCACATCCTTGATTCCCAGAATCTCTAAACCCTTGTCAAGAAATAGCATGGCATCCACCTCAGAAAAGTCAAAGGTTGACACTCTTGAATTATATTAGTTTCAGAAAAAATGTCTGTGCCAGAATCCATGAATTCTGAAGTTCCTTTTTCCTTAGGGCATCATCACATCAGAGAACAATGGGTTATCTTCTAATGTGGCTTCTTCCTCTATTCTACGAGTTCTTTGAAAGTAAAGATCCAGTCTGACCCATATTTCCCATTACATTGCCTAGTTCCTTTTAAATATAATCTGAATCATCATTATGGGGAAAAAAAAACATAGACAGCCAAGAGCAGAAAGTGCATAGGAGCTGCCTGCAAATTAACACCATCCTTTTAAAAAATGATTTAGCAAAGTGCATCCAAAATCATAAAGCTGCTTATATCCTTTAACTGTACTTTTACAGTATATAATGTGTATTTTTTTGCTAACATTTTTGAGGGAAAAATAAGGATGTGCATTATACATGTGTCATACCAATTCTGTATCTATATAAATGTTTTTAATTCTTTTATTTATGCTTATGTGTTAAAAGTGTAACTCTAGAAAGCAATAATGATATCCATATGCAAAATAATACCCTAGAATACAATATCAGTTTTGTTTCTAAATATAAATAAATTTAAAAATTGAATTAAAAAATTAAAACAAAATATTTTTTCCTTAAAGTTTGGGCCAAAAACATGGGTGTCTGTTATACACATAGCACATTATATACAGCAAAATATGGGTAACTCCTCTTGGGGCTATTTATCTTCAAGAAGTTACCCCAAGGAAGGAATTCTATAGATTCTGAGTTAACTCTGGCAATAATGGTGAAGAAGCAGGAGCCTCTCAGGTATCCCTGATGATATATTGAGTAACATTTAAAATTATGATTGTATGGAGCGATATAGCAACAATAAATGCTTGAGGTAAAACTGAAGGAAAGAAATATTAATGTCCAATTACAAGCCCTGATGACCACAGCTTTGGACCACATATCTGGACAGGGATTACACAGAAAAGTGGGAAATGAATTAAACTGGCTTCAGGCAGTGGTGTATATTAGAATGATTCAGAGGCAGGTAAACCTCATCTTCTCAATGTCTTTAGAGAATTATTTGTGCAATGTTTTAAATGAGCACAAAGAAGGTCAGTGAGAGCTTGGATTCTGTTCCAAAATGAAAGGCAGGTACTTGGAACACAGCCCCTACGTGAGAGAGATCAGTTTTGCATGCAAGACATAGAGATTCCCGTCCTGGAGCCAGACCCACACCGGCTGTAGTATGTGATTATGCTCTCGGGCCATCTGCTCAGGGACTGTGAAGGCAGCCGTGTGTCCTCCTGCCTGGACGCTGGGGAGGACACCGATCACCAGTCAATCTGCTCAAAATTGCCTCTGATGATTAGTGTGTAATGACTCAGGTAGGTCATGGCCAGGGACGTTTCTGTTATTAACGCATTAGCAGATATAAATGGGCATTGATTCTTCACAGAGACAAGGTTTATGGACTTGGTGGAGACAGGCTACCCCTGTGGAGTGTAAATGGTCACTGCAAAGGGAGGAAATATCTTACAAGGGCAAGGCCAATCAGGGAGGGTGAGGATGGTCCAGGAGGAAGGCAAACTGACTCAAAAAGGACAAAATCTGGCCCAGGAAGATGGAGGAGAAAAACTGACCTGTATGAGGGATAAGTCTCGACCTTCTCCTACATCAGAGATGAATATAATCATATCCTTGCATTCTGAGCCCAGCATATATTCCTCTTTGTGATTGGATATAGCTGGATATGAATACAATTTGGATTATTTTATTTATTTTAAATTTTATCTTACAATTTTATCATGAATTCAGGGTCCTAGGTCTGTTAACTGTACCATAGGTATTTGTGAATGAGTGAAGGAAGGATGACATTACCAGGGTAAGAATATTGACTTACACGTCAGTGTCATATTACCCTGTGCTGGAATGTACCACAATAATTTTTCAAAAAATTTATCCTTCTTAAAAAGAGAGAATGAGATCCAATGAGTTAACCAACGTGCCAAATCACACACACACACACACACACACACACACACACACACACACACAGGTCAGTCAGCAGGAGAGGAGTCAAGTAATTGTTCCGAATAATAGCAGTCATTATCACCACTTATTTAGCACTGGCTGTATGCAAGGCACAGATTTGGGATTGACACATTCTGAGGCAAGAATCATCATTTGTGAAAATAATTACCTGATTTCAAAAGAAACTAGGCACATGCTCTGTAAAAAATATTCTGGCTGTCAGCGTTTTGTTTTGTTCTGTTTTGTTTTGCTTTGGAACTTCTGAAAACTTGAAATTTGAAATCTGAAGCCTCCTCCAATAGGAAAAACCAAATTCCTTGTTTCTATAACTTATTAACAATCCATTTCACTAAAATTTGTGTTTGTCCTTTGTTATTTCCAGCCATTTTACAGTACAGGTTCACCAATGTTTTCCATAAACAGCCTCACATTACAATGTTGAATAGAAACAGCTAGTAGATCTAATCTTTGGTTAAGTGAAGAGATATATCAGAAACCACACATCATTATTTTCTTTAGGTCATTCAACTAGAAACTACGTAATTAGAATGGATAGAAAGATTACTCATTTTTGGTGCTCAAGCAAATATAACAGGTTGCAGACAAACACTGCTTTCATTTCTTTTAATTCTCTAATGCAACCAAAAAGGTGGATGAAATTATATAAATACCAGTTTGTTAATACACTAAAGAGAAAGCAGAATATCAGTACTGAATTTCTGAACCTATTTGGTGAGTTTTCTTGTCCAGGAGACAACGGGCTCATTTCTGCCCACAGGTGGGACGCAGAGAGGCCACGGCTGGTCATAGCTCATCAATCTCTGCCTCACTGGGATAATGGTGCTTTCCTTCAACTTTCTCTTTCATTGCCTAGTTTTCATCTTTCTTGTTTATTCACTGAATTCCAAGTTGGCAGGGGCCCTACATACAGACAGATTATTATTATTATTATTATTATTATTATTATTATTATTAAAATGAGGAAATTGAGATCAGATCGGACAAATCGGTTGTTAAGATCATGTGGTCAGTTCATACAGCCAGGACAGAAGCCTGGCTCTCTTGATTTTTCAAAGACTAACCTAGATTGGGAGGTGAGGTGGGGGAATCTGGATGAGAGAGGAAGAGTTTCAACATACAAAGAGTGCAACCACCTTTCACAGCCCTAATCTAGGCAACTGAACTAGTCATCCATAATATAAATATGCTGTCTTTGGGAAGTTAGAGCTAGAGCAGTAACGGAGACAATCATGCATCCTGCCTTCAGAGACCCTCCAGTCCATGGAGGAGACACACAGTACATAAGTGGTAAGCAGGATGATTAGCATGCACGATGAGTGCATGGCTCATTTAATCTGGGTGAAGTGGTAGAGGACACCAGGCAGGCAGTGGGCTGTCACTGCAGGCTTCACCTTCTTTTTTTTTTGTATTCTATTTAATCTTTATTATATTTTATTCCATTACCTTTTAGTCCTCTTATTCCCCTCTCCCCCAGCAATCACCACACTGTTGTCCATGTGCATGAGTCCTTTCTCCTCTGTGCTCACTCCCTCCACCCTCTAACCTCCCCACTACCATTAGATACATCCCAATCTCCATCTATAAGCCTGTCTCCATTTTCCTTGTTAGTGCAGCTTGTTCATTAGATTCCACATGTGAGTGAAATCATATGGTATGGTGCTTGGATCCTATTATCAAACAAACCTTCCTTATAACTTCCACTCTTTCTGATTGTTCTCTTTTCCTAACAATAACAAAGCAGAAGGAAATGTTTTTCTTCTTTCACTCCTCTGCCTACACTCTCTTGCCTCCCATTTTCATAAATTCATGGAAGCAAAAAAGTCCCCTGCCTCTCATCTAACAGAGGGGCATAAGCAGATAAAGAAAGGTTTAACAGACCTCTCCTATGCAGCAGTTTCAGAGAGAAAAGAGATACATGTATGAAATGTGCGGACAAGAATGTATGATGTTGGTTGGTAGTTGGTCAAATGTCAGAGCAAATGGGAAGGTCAGTGAAATTTACCAAATGAGCATCATTTTGTCTACACACTAGACCATGGGACTCTAAATGTAACTGGCATGAAACCCATCCTGTGCTTAGTAATCAATTAAATTAACAATCTTAAATCACTCCTCTCTTGTTCTCCCTTCCTCTTGTATTCCAACTGATACTGGACCTCTCCCATTTCCAGGCAATCTGCTGTTTCAGCTTGAGAGAATTCTACCTCCCTGGGTGATAATCATTGATCTTTCTCGTTCCATTCACCCTTACACTCTCCTATCTTGCTGGCTTCACTGAGCTTCAGGTTCTTAAAAAAATATATATCATGGGATCAAAGGTCTATATCAAAAACAGACTTAGTATTTTCTTTAACCTACAAGGGGAAATCAAGAAACTGAATACATAGAAAAAAGTTTACTTATCAGGAGGATCTTAACAGAGATCCACATACAAGTGTAGACTATGAGACTGAGAAGGGGTTTCTCTGCTGGTGAGACCAAGGGTAGCAAATGCTTGGAGTTGGGAAATAAATATTTTTAGTAGTCAAGAGCCCAACTTGCCTAGTTGGAATAGAAAGCATTTAAGGATTCTCAAAGAGAAGGCAAAGTGTTAGATAGGGACTAGATTATTGAACAAGCAACTAGAAGCAACTAGATGATATTCATGTTACAGGAATGTTAGTCCTTTCATATGTAGGATAGAATCAGGGGAAGGTGGCTTAGGCATGACAACTACTTAAAAGTCTTCACAGCCATGTGGGAAAGGAGCACCAGGAAGGATATGCCAACAGAGGGAATTGCAAGAAGGCTTTTTAAACACCCAGATCAAAGATTTACTCTTTTCTTTGGCTTGGTGGTGAATAAAAAACAAAGATAAGTTAGTGTTGACAGAAACTGGGACTGGGGCACCTGGGGAGAGAATGGTGGGTGTTCATAGGTAAGTGAGTGGAATCTGGTCTGATTTTAGGCATTTTGAGACAAAAGTGACATCCAGGAGATGTGGCAATCTGTGCTGCATATGGCACTGGAATTCAGTGACCAATTTGGAGCCTGTTGCTCTAGGTTCATCAGTTGACAAAGCATAAGTAAAAGTTTAAAAGAACATTGAGTGGTAACTAGGGGACAAAAAAAAACAGTCATCAGGGAGACCCAGACTGGTCTCAATTCTATTCCTCTCTCTTATATAATACTCCATTTGGGATGAGATGTATCCATCATGTGTTTGCCCATCCATGTGTTTGCCCATCACTATAAAACAAACAACATTATTGATTATCTGCTATTAGTCAGTACTACAGTAGATGCTGTGGATATATGTAATCAGAGATTATATGCTATTTAACAACCAGCATAGGACAAGTTCCAGACAGTTAGATGAGTACATGCTGTGGCATTGGAGGATGATTAACCCTTTAGTTCTGGGTCAAGGGTCCATGTGGTGAGAGACAAAATATGGAATTGCTGGACTTAGAAGACACTTAGGTGATTGAGACAGCAGCAGTATACCAACTAATAACTACCTTGATGGATACTGGCTGAATATCAACCTAGATGCAAGGATGGACAATTAAGACCTGGAACCTGTATTTATGGGGCCTCCAGTCCAGAGCTGCCCTGTCCAGTAAGGTAGGTTGTTACTAGCCACATAATATTGTTTAAATTTAAATTAATTAAAAATAAATAAAATTTAAAGCTTAGTTTCTCAAATGCAGTAGCCACATTTCAAGTGCTCAATGGCCATATGTGGTTAGCAGTTACCATGCTGTACAGCACAGATAAAGAACATCCCTGTCATCATAGAAAGTTCCATTGGATAATGCCAGACTAAAGAAAAAGAGAAACATTAAATTACATATTTTTCAATTAATTAATCAATAATAATTTTTATATAACATTCTGGCAAAGTATAACCTGACAGGAGATATACATCAAAGACAGGCTTCCCCTGGAAGTTAAATTTAAAGTTGAAGAACATAATTCTGAGGATAAAGTCCAGCAAATGACCCAGCTACCACAAGCTACCTGGAGCTTTCCTTTCTGCAAACAGGTCATAAAAAGATGTGAAAAGCTAGAATCCAACATAGGTATTGGTTCTGGTGAGCAAACTCTCTGCATCATGTACATACCAGCCAATCTATGTCCAAAGGGCCCCAATGCAAATAGGGCCCTTTTTACATTCTGCAAAAATATTAAACAATAAGAGATAATCAGATTTTGGAAGTAGTAAAAGGACATTAATTTCCCAAAGCCAATGGACACATCAAAACCCTGACTGAGAGCAAGGAAAACTATTAGCCACAACATTAGTCCAGGCATAATGTTAGATATGAGCAAATTCTGAGCATAGGTAAATGTGGCACTTGAATCATCCTATAACCACATCAAAATTACAACTAAACTACAGAACAATCATCATTCGAAACAACCTGAAATCTACCCATACAGATGTCCTATAACTAAGGATATAAAGAAGCTATATCAAGACCAGCTGGAGGAGTGGAGATGCAGAGCAAGCTGGTCCCTGACCCATATGTGGCAGTAAAAATCAGAAGGGATATCTCAGCTGCAAATGATGCCCTGAGGAGTGAGGGATCACAGTCCCACACCAGGCCCTATATCTCAGAGTTCCAGTGCCAGGAAGAGAAGTCCCCATAACTGCTGGCTATAAAAACCAGTGGGACCTGGCTGGTATAGCTCAGTGGACTGAGCATGGGCTGCAAACCAAAGTGTCGCAGGTTCGATTCCCAGTCAGGGTACATGCCTGGGTTGCAGGCCATGACCCCCAGCAACCGCACATTGATGTTTCACTCTCTTTCTCTTTCTCCCTCCCTTCCCTCTCTAAAAAAATAAATAAATAAAATATTTAAAAAGTTTTTTCTAATTGAAAGAAAAAAACAACCAGTGGGGATTGTGACTGTGTGAGATGAATGGCTTCCAGAGTCCTAGTCATTCCTCTTAAAGGGTTTGAACATAGACTTACTCTGATTCACTTATTCTAAGCTCCACAGCTGGGAAAGCAGCTCAAAAGGCACCAGGGACATTTGGGGAGAAATGTAATTCCTCCTCAGGACATCAGGACAAGGGCTGGAGGGGCAGCTTTCTCCCAGACAGAAATGCTGGCAGAGACCACTGTTCCTTTTCTGAGCCCTCTCAGAGCAGGCAGGCAGGTGCCATATCTGAGTCTCCATCAACCCTGCTAACACATTCTCCCTATCCTGATACCCCACCCTGCCCAGCTTCCAAGCCCACCCAAGCCATT
This sequence comes from Phyllostomus hastatus, assembly GCF_019186645.2. Taxonomy (NCBI): domain Eukaryota; kingdom Metazoa; phylum Chordata; class Mammalia; order Chiroptera; family Phyllostomidae; genus Phyllostomus; species Phyllostomus hastatus. Next base: position 2,144,506 of record NW_025334030.1, read on the forward strand.
TCTGGTGGCTTTGATATACAAACTGCTCATCTTGGCTCATGCTTCAGACTTCCCTACAATCCCTCAAACAAGCAGCATTTGGCCTTGGCATGCCCAGTACCCCTTGCTAAGTGGCCCCATGCTCAGCACTAGTGGCAGCCAGACTTGTTTTGCAGCTTGGCCACTCCAGGGAAGCTTGAGGCCAGCCGAAGTAGCAGCCATTTGCAGATTGGTTCATAGTGCATGCTGGATGGCCTTAGGCAGGGCACAGGTAGCAATTGACCTTGGCCTACACCTTCAAAGATGCCCCAGAGCCAGAGCATCTGGTGGACAGCTTCAGATCATGTCAAAACACTACTCAACTACTTCCACAAGTGACATGCTCAAGAGGCAGATTCAGTGAGCACCATAGCCCTGCTGAATTAAGTCCTCTCTGAGGTTGCCCCCTGAACAGCTTGATCATGGTTATTACTTGCAGCCAACCAGCCTGAGGATATATCCCTCCAGTCAAGCTTCCAATAGAAAACAAGGCTCAACTACAACAGGAAGGTGCACACAACCCACATGGGGGAGCACTTAGAGTGTCCAGATTAGATAACCAGGGAGCCTGTGCCATTAGATCCTACAGGACGCCTACTACATAAGATGACTCTATCAAGCCCTGGGTATAGAGCAACTCTACCTAATACATAGAAAAACACGGAGGCAACCAAAAGAGGAAACAAATAAATGTGTCCCAAATTAAAACACACACACACACACACACACACACACACACACACACACACACACACAGAATGTAGCTCCAGAGAAAGAACTAAACAAAACAGAGACAAGAAATCTACTAGCTGTAGAGTTCAAAACACTGGTTATAAGGATATTCACAGAACTTAGACGAGTAGATGAACTCTGTGAGAACTTCAACAAAGAGATAAGAAACAAAAATGAAGATAGAAAACATAAAAAAGAACAAGTCAGAGAAGAAGAATACATGGATTGAAGTACATTACAGGGAACCAACAGGGGAGTAGGTGAAACAGAGGATCAAATGAGAGTTTTAGATGAAAAAAAAGCAGAAACCACCCAAACAGAACAGCAAAAAGAGAAAGGATTCCCCCACAAAATGAAGATAGTATAAAGAACCTCTGGGACAACTTCAAGTACACCAACATTCTCATTATAGGGGTGCCAGAAGGAGAAGAAAGAGAGCAAGGAATTGAAAACCTATGTGAATAAAAAAAAGGAAAACCTACATGAAAAAATAATGGTGAAAAACTTCCCTAACCTGGTCAAAGAAATAAACATACAAGTCCAGAAAGCATGGAGTATCCCAAACAAGATGAACTCAAAAAGGCCCACACCAAGATTCATCATAATTAAAATGCCAAAGGTTGAAGGCAAAGACAGAATCTTAAAAGCCGCAAGAGAAAAGCAGTTAGCTGACTTCTCAAAGGAAACATTTCAGGCCAGAAGCAATTAGCAAGAAATATTCAAAGTCATGAAAAGCAAGGCCCTACAACCAGCAAAGTTATCATTTAGAATTGAAAGGCAGATAAAGAGTTTCCCAGACTAAAAAGAGCTAAAGGAATTCATCACCACCAAACTAGTATTACACAAAATGTTAAAAAGATAAAATATATGAATAATAAAATGACAACGAATACATTTCTATCAACAATTAGTTGCAAATGAATTAAGTGCTCCAATCAAAAGACATATGGAGGCTGAATAGATAACCAGACAAGACCCTTATGTATGCTGTCTACAAGAAATTCACTTCAGCTTGAAAGATATACACAGACTAAAGGAAAGGGATGGAAAAAATATATTTCATGAAAATGTAAATAAAACAATACAAAATTTGGGGTGGCCATACTTATACCAGACAAATCAGATTATTAAACAAAGGCTATACAATGAGGGACAACGGACCCAGCAATTCTACTTGTAAGTTTTTATCCAAAGAAACCAAAAACACTAAATTGAAAAGACAAATACATCTGTATTTTCATTGCATCATTAATTACAATAGCCAAGATATGGAAGCAACCTAAGTGATAATTAATAGATGTGTGTATATATATATACACACACATATATATGCATATACATACATATATATGCCATATATATAGTATGTGTGTATATTGAGAATATGACTCAGCCATAAAAAAGGGTAAAATCTTGCCATCTGAAACAACATGGAGGGACCTAGGGGTATTGTGCTGAGTGAAATAAGTCAGAGAAAGGAAGGCAAATACCATATGGTTTCACTTGTATGTGGAACTTAAAAAACAAAATAAATAAGCGGCAAAACAGAAACAGGCTCATAGAAACAGAGAACATTTTGAAGTTTGCCAGTGGGAGGGGTTTGGAGATATGGATGAAAAGGTAAAGGGATTAATAAGTAAAAATTGGTAGTTACAGAATAGTCACCCAGATATAAAATACAGCGTAGGGAATATAGTTGATAATATTACAGTAACTATGTATGGTATCAGATGGGTATCAGACTTACTGGGGAGATCACTTAGTAGGTTAATGTCTAATCACTGTGCTGTATACCTGAAACTAATATTGTACCATATGTCAATTATAATTGAAAATTTTTAAAAAAGACTGATTAAAGTTAGAAAAAGAAATATAACCCTGGCTGGTGTGGCTTAGTGGATTGAGTGCCAGCCTTTGAACCAAAGGATCACTGGTTCGATTCCCAGGCAGGGCACATGCTGGGTCTCCATGAGGTGGGGGGTGGTGTGCATGAGAGACAACCACACACTGATGTTTATTTCCCTTTCTTTCTCCTTCCCTTCCCCTCTCTCTAAAAAGAGATAAATAAAATCTTCAAAAAAAAGACAAAGAAATATAAGTTATAGTTATAAAATAGTCATGGGGATGTAAATTATAGCATAGGGAATATGGAGACCCCCAGAAAACAAAATTTACTTATAAAATATTGTGTCTTTATTCTACAGGTTTAACTTCAGTCACCTTCAAAGTACTCTCCATTTGATGCAATACACTTATTGGGATGTATTTTTCCACTGCTCAAAGCAGTTTTTGAACTTGTTGATTTTGATGCCTTTTGGTACTTCTGCCATTTTTTAAATTATATTTTAGCGATTATATTATTACAGTTGTCCTGATTTTACCCCTGTTGCCCGCCCACACCCAGTACCTTCCATTCCTTCAGGCAGTCCCTCCACCATTGTTCATGTCCATAGGGTCATGGGTATAAGTTCTTTGCCTGCCATTTTTCTTGTTTCACCTCTTCCACATCAGCAAAATGTTTCTCTTTGAGGACATTTTACATCCAGGGAAACAAACCAAAAAAAGTCAGTTGGGATGAGATCCAGTAAATAGGGAGTGTGGGGTTTGGAGGTGTCTCACCATTTTTTGTCAAAAAATGCTGAACACACAGTATGGTGTGGGCTGATGTATTCATAAATCGCCCATCATGAAACGGGCAAATGAGTCGAAATAGTCTTCTAAATAAAATTCACTGGAGCCAAATGCAGCCTCTTACAATAATACCAGCTACTACACTGATACAGATGGGCTCCTAGAACACCCACCAAGCAGGAGAAACATGTACTACAAGGGTCCTACCCTCCAGAAGATAATTCCAGTTTTGGGGGGTTTCTCCTCATATAGTCAATAATATTGTAATAACAAGGTATGAAGAGTAATAGATTTATCCACTGATAACTTCATAAGGTATTTAACTATGTAATCACTATGTTATATACCTGAAATTAATATAACATTGTATGGCAACTGTAATTGCACATTTAAAACTTGTTAAAAATTAATAAAAGGGAATATTTAGATGACCAAGTTGAGAACTATAACTCTAGACCAAATCTGAAATTATCTATCTATGCTTGTTAGAGAAGGTTGGTGGTCTAGTATATTCTTCATTGATGTTACTCTGTACCAGTCTCCTTGAAAGTCCTGAACTTTAATCGTCATGTAGGACTTAGATGGGTGAAAATGGAGAAGGGGAATATAGTCAATAATATTGTGATAAGTTTTCACAGTGACAGATGATTACCAGAATTAGTGGGGTGATCACAGCGTAAGGCATACAAATGTTAAATCGCAATATTGTACCTAAAACTAATATAGCCAATCTAATATTGTATACCAACTATACTTAAATGAAATAAAAAGAGTAAATAAAGATCTCAGTAAAGAAAAAATATGAGCTAATTCCAACTGCAAATGCACTGATTTCAGTAAAGTAGCCTAAATGACTGGAACAGTTTCCTACTGCGATGTACCACACGTTATTGCTGAAAAGGGCACAAGGCCCGAGCGTATGGCCCACACATATGCTAGATCATCTGTTTTTCTGATAACCAAGCCACCTTCTAAAACCCCATCTTTGTTCTGGGCAAACTGACCTCTTGGGGCCAACCCGGAAGTTGATTGAGGTGTACTATGCCAGAGAAGCTTGGACCACAAGAAAAGCATCAAAATCTATTAAGCACACAAAAACTGAGCAACTGCTCTAAATATTCCCAAAGAGGAGTTTTTCCATTTCTTCCTTTTTAATTTTTTTCAAATCCTGGGATATCTACACACTGGTTTGGAACAGCAAATTAATATTTTTTTTCTCTTTAGACTGCAATTGTAGATATGGAAATACTATATCGAAAGACAAATTAACATGAGTTCCTTACAACATTGTACTAATTATCTCAGAGACCAGAGCCTCCCCTAGGTTAGAAACTTCAGGCCCAATTCAGGGTAGAAACATGAATTCCTTTCTGAGAAGCAGTAATTTGTACTATTGAGAAAGAAGGTAGAGACAAAGGTGAGAGGGTCATGCATAATCTCAAAATTCAAAAATCTTGAAACCTTCCTTCCTCCATCCTTGCCCTGCCCCAGCATGACAAAGGTGGCTAGGATAGTGCTTGAAACAGAAAAAAGATAAAATAACATGCATATTTAGTGTTACACCCAATAGATGTGAACAGAATGCATGCCAAACAGCCCCCTCCTTTTTATTTATAAGATCTAGCAATTTTCAGGAAATGCGGTAGCCTGAACTTCAAAGGCATTACAAGAGAGATGTAGCATGTAGGGAATTAGACATAAAATTTCCTTTATTATTGGGAACAAAAGCTGTGGGTCTAATCTCCTGTGTGATACAAGCTTTAGCTGATCAGGGTTACACTAAGTCATTCTGATGTGGCAAACACCATTTTTTATTTCTTTCTATCCTCTCCTCCTCCTTCTCTCTGTTCACATATGCAAATTCCATAGCAATGATCGGAGTCAGGCAGTACCAGTGAGGGCAGAGAATTTCCTTTGATCAGCCTCTTCTAGGCCTGGAGTCCCACAATCTCTGTTTCTACCTGTCCCTTTATGGTATTTGATATATCAAATTATACTCCACCATTCTCAGAAGCAGGATATATTATAAGATTCTGGAACCTATAAGGAAGCTACATCTTTAAAGAGTAAATATTCCCTTTAGTTAGCCTTTTGAATTTTGATAGTTGTTAAATTATCATTGATTTATTCATAAAAACAAGTTATTTGCCAACAAAACTATTATCGGGAGAGCTGATGTCAGAGATTATGTGAAGGTTATGTGCACCACCATCACTAATGCTAACAAATGATAAAAAAATAAGAGTTGGGGAAATTGGACAAAATACTGCTGGCTTCACCAAAAATGAAGCCCTTATGTGCAATGAGAAAGGCAGATGGCTGAAAGTGCTTACTTGCTAAAAACAAGTGAAATTTCTAAAATGTACCCCAGCATTTTAAAGTAAAGAATTTCTCTTTTGCAGTAATTTTTATATAGCAGTAACATATTCTGGCTCAAAAAGAGCAAAATGAATTGTTCAAAATACCTCAAGAAATGCGTGGTCTCACTAAGTGGTCTGGGCCTCTTTGCATTTTTTTCTACTGTGCATGGTCCTATGACTGGGAGAGGGGAACAAATTGCCTCCTAATGAAGAAAAACTTAGGTGACTAAAGGAAAACAAACACACAGTTAATTTAATCCCCAGGCAACAATGAGAAGGTGAACCCATCCACACTCTCACATGTTCATTTTTCCTATGTTCATTGTGGGGGTTCTGCTATTAGACCCTCCTCCCATCTCTGAATCCAATACAGTCCTGTAGAAAAGAAACACACAGGCAGGCAGGAAAGTGTCTGTGGGAACTACAGGCTGGCTGAAGACAGCTTTTCATAGAGAAGACGATCAAAGAAACGGGTGCATTTATGTAATAAATGTTCAAAAGTGGATGCACTTACTGAATGCTGAGCCAGATCAAGGAAGCTGTAAGTTCCACTTGCATGAGTTCTTTGAGCAGTTTCCTAGGGAAGAAGAGAAAGAAGGCTTTAATACTGAGAAATATATTCTTAAATTGTATCTGCATCTTTTTGTCATAATAATCTCTGGTTAACCTCTTAAACAGATTCTTGACCTTACAGTGAATTAATAATGAGTGATGATGATGATGAAAATTGTTAAGATCAAGTCTGTAAACAGATTTTCATGGAATCTTTTTATGCTTCACTTAGAGGTGTGACTGTTTTCTCTACTGCCGAACAGGGAACGGAGGCTCAGATAACTCAAGTAAGTTGCCCAAAATATGCATGTAGGTAGTGGAGCCTGGATTTGAACTTGGGCAATTGGACACCAAGTTTTGACCCACTCTGTTTCGCTCTTGTCTTACACAGTGAGCTCTTTGTCATAAGATGTGTTTGAGGAAAAGCTGGAGGTCAACTTTCAGAAATAGTATTGTGGATTTTCCTGCATAGAGTTAGGTGGGAGGAAATCAACTCTAAATCCTGTTTTAACTCTAGAACTCCAAGATTCTGTAATATTCCATCCCATGATAGTTAAAGTTCAAAGTGACTCCATTTACAATGAATGAAAATGTGATATAAATGCCCCATCAATAATAAATTTCATAAACATGGCTATCATCACCCAATCAGAAGGAGTAAGATTGACTTTCATTAATATTTAAATTAACCAATATCACTTGAACTGCAAATGGCCACTATAATCTCATATAATTCAGTGAATTGGGGGAAAGTTCATCTTCACCAGAAAAAATCAAGATTTACTAATAGATCTGAAAGACATAGATAGCATTCTGTACCCAAGAGAGTTGATCTGCTTCCTCCCTGGTTGGCAGCATTCTGGGATCTTGATCAAGTGCTCTTTCAGTTACTCCTAAGAAGTAGTGATACAACTTATACCACAACTCAATGTAATGCAAAAATTTCAGACTCTAATTATTAACATTATTTGCAGATATCTGTTTAGAAAATGTTTCTCTTTCTTAATATGATGGGCCTTTTCTTTTTCTATACTTCAAATAAGGTGAACTCATTATTTAATAAAATAGAATATCTGAGAACATCAAGGAGTTCTAAAATATTAGAAAGAGAAACCAGGGTCTGCAGAGGCCACTATAAAGTCAATAAGATGCAAATAGCAATCCTTTTCCTTCCTTCCTTCCTTCCTTCCTTCCTTCCTTCCTTCCTTCCTTCCTTCCATCCATTCATCCCACTCATTCATGGCTCTACTAGCTTTGTGACTATGGACAAGTCATTTAACCTTGCTTGTCTCAGCTTCATCCTCTGTAAAATGAAAATAAACATAATATCTACCTCAATGAATTGAGGTTAAGTATTAAGAGTTAATATATGTGAAGCACTTTGCATTGTGCCTATCACAGAGTCAATGCTGTTTAGAAGTTTATTATTTCTTAAGACCTTTTTTCAATGCCAGGCACTGTTCTCTTGGTGCCTACAGTCGAGTAGGGAAGACAGAGCTTGGTCAGGGATGTTGGTATAGGCTTTGCCAAGGAAGTGGCAATAAAGCTGAGATTGAAACAATGAGAAGAATGCAATCAGACAAAGTGGAAGAACATGATTTGGGAAGAAGAGTTAAGACAGTTAGGAAGTGAATAGTCAAGCTATATGTTTATCTTCCATAAATTCTTAGCATGCTTCAGCTGGAGAATTATCTGTGCCATCCTAATCATCATCATCATCACTGAAATATAATATCAGTAAATAATAGTTCTATTGAACCCATAGTATATCCCAGGCTTTGTATCAAAATCTACATGCATCTTCTTATTTATTAATAATAATGATAGATCCTAGGGTCAGGTTCAACCTTCAGGTTCAACCCTGTTGCTATTCCTCCCTAGTCATTTCCTCCACCCACTAACTCTCATACTCCAAGATCTACCTAAATAGAACTACTTAAAAGATACAGGACTGTTACACCTCTGCTCCTTTGGTCACATCTTTCTTTCTGCACTGCCCTTGATTTGGGCCAATCAGAAATCATTCTTCAAGGTCCACCCCACTGTGAACATATTTCTACAGTTTTCATTGACCTTTTTACATCTGCAGACAGAGTTTTGTTCAGAGGCCTGTGGCCTTTCATACAACCTAACAAGAATCATATGCTCTCTCATCCTGACTAGTGTGGCTCAGTGGGTTGCATGTTATCTCATAAACTGAAAGGTCACCGGCTCGACTCCCAGTCAGGGCACATGCCTGTGTTTTGGGCCAGGTCCCTGGTTGGGGCATGTGAAAGGCAAGTGATCTATGTTTCTCTTGCACACATCAGTGTTTCTCTCCCTCCCTTTCTTCCTCTCTTTCCCTCTCTCTAAAAATAAATAAATAAATTTTTTTTAAAAAAGAATCATATCCTCTCTCTAACCCATTGTAGACTTAGCCTGCTCAGGCTGTGAACTGTTAGAGGGCAAGGACAATGTTTTATTCAACTCAGTAGCCTTATCCTCTGGCACAGTGCCCAGCCACTTAGCAGTTGCTCACTACACTGGGTGGCATAAGAAGCATTCCTCATTGACACACAGTGTTACAGTGCAAGGAAGGGCGCAGAACTTCATTCTAGAAAGAGAGTTTCTCTGACACCATGGCCTTTTCTAGCGCTCTCATACTTAGCATCCAGATAATAACATTAATTTCATGTCCATGTCAGCTTTATGCCCACACCTTTATATCTATGTTTAATCCAACCTGCAGTTGCAATGAATTTTATAACCCCCTGTTTACATTAATAAGAATCTGTCAAATCCTCCAGGTAGATTGTTTTATAAAAACAAAGACTGAGAACCATTGTTACAAGGTGAGAATAGAAACGGTCATTAGCAATGGCACCAGACAGCAAGGAAAAAAAACTCAAAGATGCTCTCTAGAGTTCTAGAGGAGTGATATAGTTTCAACAAAAACACTAAGATTGTCCTGAGTTTGCAATTACTCTTGCAAACTATCTAAACAATAGTTTGCAACCAGGGAGAATTTTGGGCCCTGGTGGAACTGTAAGTAATTTTTACCTGAGACTGTGCTGGAGCTAAAGAGCTACAAGTGAAGGAAATGTGACAGGACCTTGGAACAAAGCCCAGCAGAATGGAGGGAAACCCTCCCATCCTGTGTTACTTGCAGTCACCTCTGCACTCCATCCAAATGGATGCACAAAATAGCCCACCAATTTACTTCCAACACACTGAAGTTGATGACCCTGGGCAGGCAGTGTGTCATTTAAGTTGGTAACTTGAACTGTAAATAGGGCTGGCTACTTCCATGAACTCTGCCATCAGTGGCTTCCCCTCACAGATGTCCCTGAAACTGGCTGTTAAGATCCCTTCCTCTCTCCAGGCTGCACCTCTCATCCCTCCGTGGAGCAGGCAGAGTAGTCTTCACAGAATATGAATGCACCCATGTTACTTGGTTGTTTAACCCTTATATTGGTGGCTTCCCATTCTGTGCAGGATGAAGCCCTTGCACTGTGACAGCCTGACATCCTGCATGCTGTGCTCCTGGTCACAGCTCCAGCCTTATTTATTTATTAATGAGCAGACATCCCCTTCCTCAAGCCCCAGGGACCTTCCATTTCTGGACCACCCTATACTGCCCACCAGCCAAAGGGAAGATGTACAGACTGTATCTCTGACCTGGGATGGTCTTAACACTCAATTAACTCACATTCATCCTTACTTCCTGATGAAAACCCCTACTACCAGTCTCAAGAGCCCATTATCTTTCCCTCAGAGCACATGCCACTGCTATCATTTTAGTCAGTTACAAATGATTTGATTAAAGTCCGCCTGTTTCACTAGTATGTTAGTTCTGTGAGGGCAGAGGCTGTATCTGTCTACTCACCACTTTAACTGTAGCTCTGACCCCATTGCTGTGGACATGAGGAGCATCTGATAAATATTTTCCCAAAGAAGGAAAGGTGGAAGGGAGGGAGGGAGAGGGGAGAGAAGAGAGGAAGAATGGAAGGAAGGAGAGAGAAAAGGTAGGCTTGCTCACCTCATTGCTAGCTTCAGACACACTTGGGTAACTATGCAGCTTCTCTAAGAGGTATCCCTCCCTCTGTCTAGTCATTCCAGAGATCATGTCTGTGGTACATGATCCTGGCTCCATCAGGGCTTTGTTGAGCAGGGATGAAACCTCATCAGATCTAAGTTTAATTTCTCCCAGGAATTTGAAAGGCACTGTTAAGTTCCTAGAACTGAGAACTCAGTAATTGTGGGGTCACTGTTCTGTGCCATGTGCCCACAGAGAGAAACAAAAGCCAGGCTTTGGAGCAAGAAGAATGTCAGAGTGAACAGGCAGAGTGGAGGAGCCAACATGGGGAAGGGAGGTTTCCGAATGGGTTGGGGACCACATTGTTGCTGGGTCACTAAGTGGTTCAAGATGCCAGTCCCTCAAAGGACTGACATCATCCCCTGCCTCTCCCTCTAGTGCTGAGACTCACTCCTTTGCTATGTAAATAAATATGCATTTTCAGGCTACTTTGAATGGGCTTCTGTTTCTTGTCAAAAAAGAAAGCTGCAAGTAAGACACTGGTGGTCTCAAAAGTGGCATCTCACCCATTTGAGGTGGGGTGGGGAGGTTTGTCTACCATCCCTGCATTCAGAAAAGCTATGTGATCAAGATACATAGAAGACAATGATAGGATACACTCCCTCCACCTTCACCTTATCTGGGGGTCTGGAGTTTAACTGTCCTTGAAAGGGGTGTAAAGTCACATCAGCACAGTAAAGCAGCCACTACCATATGGGCTTGTTACCTGCTATATGACAATGATGGAGCATGGAAGTTAGTGCCATTCACACCTAGGATAGGAGGAGAGTGAGCTATGGTGGAAAGTGCATGCAGCCCCCTTAGTTTGAAGACAGAGATCCTCCCCAAGGAAATCCAGTGGCTCTCAGCACATAATACAAGGTGCTGACCAGTGGTCACAACTGCAGTTGGATGATCAGATCAGCAAGCAGCACATGGCCATGAACATGACTTAGTGTGTCCCTGAATTTGCTGCAGGATCTAAGCACCCTGTGCTCCAGACTCAGAACCAGTAGGTCACTTCACTGTATGTACGGTTTGTTTTCTAAGGAGAGCTGCAGGTGACAGCACCATCCCCCTCTGTGACTATGCAAAGGCATTCTGTGCAGCAAGGGCAGATCAGGAGACTCACCTCCCACATCATCTCTTTTTGCATCCTACCCATTCCCACATCAGATATCTGGTTTCTGGCTTCAGTATTCCTAAAATATTCTCTCTCTCCCCCCACCCCCACTTCTATTGGTTGAATGTAAGTGACTGAGCTGAACAAGAGCAAAATTCATGAACCAATAGTTTTAAACTGAAACTGAATGTCCCACACTTTCTAATATCAGCACACATTTGCACAAGCTGATACCCATGTCTGGGACTTTGTTCCTTCTTTAGCTGGTAAACATGTATCTATTCTCCATGTCCTTGGGAAGCCCTCTCTGAGCCCCCCAAGTACAGTGAACAGCCCCCACTGCCCCAAGCTCAGAATTCCAGTCTTGTCTCTGAGCACTTATCACTGGTAGACCTCTGTCTCTGTGTCCCTTCTCTCCACTGGACTGTGACCACTCTAGAGCCTCAGGCTGGGCTTCACCTTATTCATGAGTGACAGTACCACATACATTTTGAATTCAGACTTGGGTTCAAACCTGATGCTCCCATTCATTGAGATGTGTAACCTTGGGCAAACTTCTCAACCTCTGTTTTCTTAGTTATCAAGAGGGATAATAATGACCTTCTTGGAGGAGTGGTATGAAGATTACACAGCATAATTGCCTGGCATTGCTACTCAATAAATGTTTATCATGTTAGATGCCAACAACAATGCCTACTTGGTCACCAACAGTCCTTCTAATAAACAAAGTCATTGTGTCCCTTACAAAATTTTGCCAAATAGGTAAAATTAGCCAGATAACTGTGACAGCAGAGCCCAAGCATACCAGAGGCCAACACAATCACTGGCACATAGTAGGTTTAAGATTTATCAGAAATTTTGGATCTTTGAAAATAAAGACCTAATGAGGCTCTTTCCTTACTGATGAACTACAGGTTGTAACTGCTGCTGCATGGCTTATATTTGACTTGTCATAGTATTTAAATGCAATAAGCACTCATTAGTCTGCCTGCTGCATTTAATTTGACTGTACTCAGCCATCCAGCAAGGGCTCAGGTACAATGTCTGTGACTGTTCCATGGAAAGAGTCTTCCCAGTCTTCCTCCCTAGGGAAACAAACTTCTACTCGAAGCTCCAGGGACCTTGGAGAGACTAATGATAATACACCCCACACACCACCCTACTCTGAGGTTTATTGTTGGTGTGTTTAATTTCCTGTCTTGGCCTTACAGGAGATTTCTAATGTTTGGGCTGTAGGGTATGTTCTGATTAAAAATAATCCTCCCAATTACGGGTTGGCATGAACCTCCTGTCACACGCACTCTGCCACCAGCCTCTGCTTCCCTGTCAGCAATAATTGTGTCTGCAGTGCCTAACTGTAAATGAAAACCCAAGGGCCAAGTTTGGGTCCCTGGTTCCTGGGCTGTACTGGATCTTTTAATTTGCACTGTCTGTCAAAAAGATGCGGCTGTGTGTACTCCAAAGAAATCCTGAGACTCTCAGATTCAAGGCCAAAAAGAGCAAAGGCACCACAGCCTTCTCAGAGAAATTGTATTTGAACCCGCCGGAGATAACAGGGTTTGTGGAAGGCAATGAGGCTCTTTTTATTCTGCTCCAAACTTTAGCTAGACCCGGTATGAAAAGAGAAGCTGAACTCTAGGGAAATTTCAAGGTGTATTTATATTATTTTTTCCAGCAAGTACATAAGACAGGACACAGAATTCAAAATATGTGATAGTAACTCTGTGAAAGGAAATATACACATGAGACCTGATTATTTCAATTGCTATAAATGTAAAACTTTCTGGGTATAGGGTGCAGGGAAAGAAGTATGTGCTTTCAGCTGGGAGCTAATATTAAGTTTCCCTTGTATAACCAAAGAGGAGGTGAACCAATGACTAGTCCCTAGGCCCAGTCTAGGGACTTGGAATATGATGTAGAGTAAAAAAAAGTGTCTCTTGGAAATCCACACAGAGTAAAGGGGAGCGAACATGCTTAACTTGACCCCTGGGTTCCAGACAGCCTTCCTGTTATCCACCACTCCTGATGCCCTGCTGAACCTCCTGTACTGAGGATGAGCACAAGATACTGGTGTCCTCCCAAGAAAGTACCCCATTGGCTGAGCCTAGCTTTAGTGGGCTTTGTTAATTATAGCATATGTTTTGGTGACTTATTCACAACCACGCTGGCAGGTTGCTCAAGCCCAGACAACTGTGCTAATGAAGACTGCCATGTGGATCAAGGGCAAACTAAGGACCATGGACCAAATCCAACACATATCCTGGTTTTGTCAATAAAGTTTTATTGGGACACAGCCATGATTATTCACTTGTGCATTATCTATGGCTGCATTCATGCCACAGTACAGTTGAGTAGTTGTGACAGATTCTATGGCTCACAAACCCAAAAGTATTTACTTCTTCACCCTTTATAGAAAAAGATTGCTGTCCCCAGATATAAAGGCTGACATACAAACTCACAAAGATCTAAAGACATAATACATAATAACTATTGTGATCTTTATCCAATGCTAAGCATTTGCCATGTACCAGGCATTTTATTTACAAAACCCCCTCCAGGTACAACATCCATTATTTCCTTTTGATGATCATGATAAACTAGGCATTTAAGAATCTGCAAGAACTTGCCCCAGGTCTTAGCACTAGTAATCAGCAAAGCCAGGAACCAAATCCAGTTCTGTTTCGCTCTAGAGTTCATGCTTTTAACCAAAATTTGGTGTATCTATTTCAAAAATAGAGAAGTTGTCCAGTTTGGCCTCTTTGGTGAGGCCCTGAGGTTCATTTCTAGCTGAGGGGGAAAGTGTGAGTAACAACTACACATAGCAGCTTCCTTGAAATAGTTTCTTTCCTTTACCAACCTCACCATGAACTTAAAGAAGTCCACAATTCCACTGTTTAAAGAGGGGGACTTCCTGTGACCTGTGACGTTTCTTTAGAGGTACCATAGGGCAGGGCAAAGTAAATCAGAGAAAGAGATTTTTAATTCCTGCAAACAGATTCTTAGGTTGAACAATAAAAGACTGGCAGAAATGGATAGGAACTCTTTGCTGATTATTGGCATTGCACAAAATCACTTGAAAGATGAAAATGCTCCTTCTTGTCATAGAAATGGGCCATGAGTTACTTCCTTCAAGAAGAATGAGGCTTCTGAGCAAATGTTCCTGAGTTCAAATGCACTAAGTTTACCCACATCCATTAGTGCCTAGTGCTGGCCTGACACAAACTTGGTATCAAGGAGACCAAAGGATCTCATCCATGTAGAAACCACCCAACTTCTCACATAAAAAACTCAGGATGGAAAGAGAACCAACCTCTGCAGAAATTTGACACAGGAAGCTCTGCTACTTCAAATGCATGAAATGTGATAATAGAGAGGACTCAGTATCACCTGCAACTCACCAGGCTCCAGGAGCAAAACTTGAAAAGAAAGTAGACCCCCCCATGGCTTCTACCCTGTGTGGTTTTAACTCTCAGCTCAAATATCGCTTCCTCAGCAAAGTCTCTGGATCTCTCTCTGCAACAAATATAGAACCGGCTCCTTCTCACTGCATTTATCTCAGCTGTAACTACACAACAGAACATAACCATGTGATTAGCATCTGCTTTTCCTGTTAGACAGAACACTCCATGAGAACTCGGACATTGAGGGTTTTGTTCCACACCAAGTACTTTGCACTTAACAAAGTATCTGGCATGAAAACAGTGCTCAATAAATATTTTTGAATGAATAAATAAATGAGTGAACAATTCTAGAATGAAACCACCTTTTCCTCTGGCATCCCAAGGGCTTTCATCTGTGACCTAGGTATTCATCACTAACCACGCTGCTCTGAGTGCTCTTTCTTTAAGCCCAAGTTCCCTATCTACCCCATATCCAGCTTCTATGGATCAGTAGAAGATAGAATACAACATTTGAAGAGACAAGTTTATGCATAAAGAAAGTGCTTTGACCTTGGGTGTTGTACCCACCTGGGTGCAGATCCTTGCTTCAGCTCTCCTAGCTGTGTGACCCTGAGGAAATTATTTTACATCTCTGGACCTCAATTCTTGCATGTATTAGGTGGAAGTAAAAATCACCTAGTGGATTCTTACAATGACTAAATAAGGTAACATAGAAAACAGACTTAGAGTATGTCTAAAGTGGGTGTTCAAAGAGTTGTACCTACTTTAATCATATTTAAGTACTCCTAAGTTGAAGATGAACTTAAAAACAAAACAAAGTGATGAAAAATATTGTGATTTAAAGGAACTCAGTAAGTACTATTTGGAACAGATAGGGACATATGTATGTGAATTATATAAGATAGTAACAATAACAGAAACAATAATAATAATAATAATAATAATAATAATAATAATAAGCCCTGGCTGTCATGGCCCAGTGGACTGAGTGCCACTCTGTGAACCAGAGGGTCACCCGTTCAGTTCCAAGTCAGGGCACATGTCTGGGTTACAGAGCAGGTCCCCAGGAGGGGGTGCACAAGAGACAACCACATAAAGATGTTTCTCTTCCTCTCTTTCTCCCTCCCTTCCCTCCTATAAAAATAAATAAAAATTTTTAAAAATAATAAGCATCCAATTCTTCCTCTGTCATGCATTATCATAAACAATTTTCATGCAGCATTCCACTGAATTCTCATTTAATTCATATGCTGTTGGTACCATTATCTAATTTTTAGATAAAGCATGATACTCAGAATGGTTAAGTATTTGTATAAGTTCCCACAAAGAAACTAGAACTTAATCTCTGATCTTACTGGTGATTAGGTTAGACTCTATCAGCTCTGAAAGAGAATGTTCCCATTCCAGGTAGATATCATTTGCTTATGACTGTCCAGAGGGGAATGTGGGGTGGCCTAAGAGGCAACAATGTGCTTTTATGAGAGTTTAGATGTGCCATGATGCCAGGATCTGTTCTCACACACAGAGGAAGCTTCTAATGGATCATCCCTTCCCAAGCAGGTCACTTTGGCTGTTATCCATCATCTCATTATGTCTGTTGATCTTTTTCATTGGAGAGAGAAATTGTACAGGTGTGAGCAATATGCTTACAAAGAGAGATCTCTCAAACATAGTGATTCTAAGTAACAATCTCTTCCCTGAACAGCAAGCATTGCTCAGAGCTCTCAATGCTCCTTGTCAGGCACGTGACACCATGAGGAAGATCCTTCCTGCAATTCTGACTGTCCTCCTTGCATTACACATAGTCATTTGGGGGCTAAACCAACCAGTTCCACTGAAGTGAAATGGAGAAAGGATACAGTAATCCCCAAGCTCGAAAGAGATTGAGATATAGACAGATTTATAGAGCCAGAACACAAAGCACATCATTGTGAATGCAAGATGCTTTTGTTCATTAATCATCTTTTACTTTGAAGCTATTTCTCAATGAAAAGTAGTTTTCCATTTCTATTACCAAGATTAATGTGTCAATAATACATAGGACCATAAGCCAGACTGTAGTGGAGATGGAGAAAAAAGAGACAAAAAAGAAAAAGGAAAGTAAAGGAAAAAAAAACCCTCAGTACCTAGTGTGATGTATTTTGCTCAGATTACTGCTTTATTTATACCACTGAGAACACTTTATTTTTGAGCTTCATAACTCATTGCTCTATAAAGCAAAGGAAACTAGCTAGCAATGCCTGCTTCAACATGGAGAAAGAAAATGGATCATAAAACAAACCCATCCTCTACCCTGTAGGTCTCAATTCTTTAAAAAAAATCTATTTAATATGTGTTGGATTCCAAAGCTCCTTATTACTTTATTTAATTCAGACCAGGGAAGAGGTCTCAGAATAAAAATGGCACTAAAATGATGGGAACTAAGCTATGAAATGTGGATATATTTTCTTCAGGGAGATAATCAGCTTATCAGAATTCATTTCAACCTAAGAAAGGTCTCATGACTATACTGAAAATTCAAGTTGGTGTCATCATCTCAAGAATGTTAATCTCAAGGAAATGGTAAAACTATGAAGGCAAACTTGGTGCAGTTATCTTTACGTATAAAAACCATAAGCATCAGATCCCAACAGAATCACTGTGGCTAGGTCTGCTCCCAAGGGTGGGAGAGAACTCCATATGAAATACATAAAGTGCCTTTGCTAACAATACCATTATTTTTTTTTCCTTAGTCGCCAAAGATACTTTTCAAAGATGCATTGCTATATTCTTTACATCTAAAGATTCACTGTTCTGAAGACTATAAGGCTTAAAATGATTTCCTAAATAGTCACTAATAAGTGGTAAAATTTTTTAATCCCATTCTTGCTATTAAGTAACTTTTTGGCCTTGATTAGATTACTCGACTCTGTGAGACTATTTTCTTGTTTGGATTGGATCTTCTTGTTTTAAACTGCTCTTTTCTTTTATTTTCTCCAGATGATCTGAGTTATGTGCATTCTCATAAAAAGGAAAATCAACGGCAACAATAGCCAAAGACACCCAAAAAATGTGTGTACAAGTATCAATAGGAGTCAAAGCCAAGATAAAATATATTGTATGCCTCTTGGTATGAAACTCCCCCAAATGATTTCCCCTAAAAAAAGAGAAAAAAATGAACAAAAATAGATAAAACCCATCTAGTCATAAGGGAATACCTAATTTTAAAAGAAATTCAATAGACTTTAAGAGATGAAAGAAAATTTTTGATAGTCAATCCTTCATGTTCAGCAAAAAATCATCAAGCCATTTGGTCCATTTTCCAGAGAAACAAAAACAATAAAATGAAGGCAAGATAGCTTGGCAGGAAGGCGGATCAATACAGCACTCAACATCTCTGAGTGGAAGAAAGTCATAAAACTAAACCAAAGTTATGAAAAGTTTGGTTAATGTTCCAAGGGCACATCAGGCAATCATCAAAAGTTAATGTGAGATCTCATCCAACCACATTTTTGTTGATCTTTCCTTTACAAATGATTTCAAGTAAGTAATAAATATTATAGACTTAGCCACAAGAAATACAGTAATTTTTGAGACAAAAATATTTGCTTCTCTGGTGTTGTCATGAGAGACAGTAATATATAATGGTAAGAACTCAAGACGTACAATAAGCAAAACTTGGATTCAGGTTTTTTCTGTGTTTGGCATTGGGATTATGTGTGGACCTCTCTGAACCTCAGCATCTTCCTCTAGCAGGTGGCTAGCCATACCTACACCACAGGATTGCTCTGAGGATTGAATAAAGTAATACATGTAAAATGCTTAACATTTATATGCAAGCATTTGATATAATGTTCTGTGATAAATTTTAGAAACTTCTATTATTCAAAGCCTTATGTTTTGGTCCCAGATGGAGTAGACACTAGCATTTACTGCACATTTACCAAGTTCCAGGCACTCTCCTAAACTTTCTCTGTAATATTTTTTCATTGAAAAATCTTTGCATCAACATTACCAGTTCCTTTTACTCACTTCTCTGATAACTAGATCTCATAATGCTCCAAAAAAGTATCATGTTAATAAAGATACATATTTTAATAGGACCACATCACTTAAGACAATAGTCCTTAATCCTAAAGCAAATTCTTACCCAGGCCATTGGAAAAAATAAAATAAATAAATGCATTCACTTAATTTCAACCATAGTCTACATTGTTTGATACCATGTGACACCATCAAAAATACAGAACTCATGCGTATGCAACTCTGAGTTCTTTGACATGGATTTAGAGTCTGGATGTGTGTAATTTCTTTCAGATTTAAAATACATAGGCATCTTTATAAGTCTACAACTTTAATTAAGGAAGCAAAAGGAAAACAAATCCTACATCCCTAAGTTCCCAGGTTCTATTTTTAATCCTCAAGGATTTTTTCAGTAACAATTCAGAAGGAAGTAAATATTTTTTCAAGTACATAATGTAAGTTACTTTTGTTCATTTTAATGTGTGAATCCCCTCATTAATCCATGGGACACTTTTTGAGCTTCAACTTTGTGAAAACCATCAAAGCATGATGCCGGATGCAGTTCAAGTTCAGAAACGAACACAGCACTCCAATTTTTAAACAAGCTCACGTTAATAAGAGCTGATATAAAGCAACTGTAACAGCAGGTTCCAAGCAGGGAAACTGAGAGGGGCACATTCTGACTTGGGGGAAGAGGGGTAGTAGAGGAAACATATATGGTAAAATGACAACTGAGATGATTCATGGAGAATAATTAGGTTTTGTTTGTTCAGTAGTCAGAGAAGGGGAGCATGAAGAAGTGGACAAATTGCTGCTTAAAGAAAACATATGGCTAAGCAAGAGGAAGCATGAAACTCCACGGCATATCAGGGAACCCTGAGCAATCTTCCAGAGCCAGGATGTAGGAAGGTTATTGAGGTGAACGATCTTGGAAAGATGAGACCAGACAGAAGAGTTTCATGGGCTATTCCTAATAACAGCACCAATATAAGGAACACTTACATTGTCCTTAATGCTTTACATACACTAACCAAGAGCTGAGTGTCCCTAATAACTCTGTGAGATAGGCATTGTTAATGCCAGCTTTATAGCTGAGAAAACTGAGCTCAGAGAAACTGGTGGCCAAACGACACCGGAGTGACATGAAACAGAGCCATGCCCTTGACAGAAACCCATCAGACTCCAAAGGCCATATTCCGAGTCACTGTAAATAACTGAGTTCAGACTTTGGCCAGTAGTCATTAAGGATCCATCAAGGATGTCTGAGAAAAGAAATGACATGTTCTAACCTGTATGTTAAGAGAATAATTGGCCACAGGGTAGGAAATGGACCGAAAGTGAGAGAGATGGACAGAGGCTCAGAAACTATTGTAAAATGCAGTCTCTGAAGCCATGTTGTCTGGTTGCTTATTTGATCTTCAGCATTTGCTGGGTTTGTAACTCTGAGCCTCAATTTCTAAATCTGTAACATGGGGGTCATAATAATACCACTTGTCTCAAGAGGGTTGTTTGGAGGAATAAGTGTATTTAGAATCTCTAGATCTGCATAGGTAATTATACCACTTAATAATAATATTAGTTTGTCACCTGCGAAGGAATATACCTTGAACAGAAAAAAGCAGTAAATGGGTCAGCCTATTCAGATCCATCCCTGGAGATGTCAAATGCATCAGGCACTTGCATGTCTTCTTCCTGTTGTTACCACTCAGTCTGACCCTCCCATTTGAAGGTACTATCACCTGTGCCATTACCCAGGCTGCTTTCATTCCAAATCAAACTGTGAGTTGCAACAGCAGAAGCTCCTTATCTGGGCACAAAGACAGATGTGCCAGAGATGAGGACAAATACAACACAGGGGATGGGTCAAGGTCCCCAAATTCTCCTCCAGCCACTGTCAAGGCTGTATTGTGACCTCCCAGGACAACCCTTTGGGCTCTTAAGCTCCCATTTACTGTGTGGGAAATGCCAGGTCATCCACAAACCCAAACAGATTGTAATTCCAAATATCCCATTACTATCCAAAGGGCAAGGGGATCCATTTAAATATTGGACTGCATTTGCACCTAACAAATATGTGGGTGCATGGGCTTCATGATTTGTTTCATTTCAATGGCTCAGCTTTGAGAAATTCCGTCTAGAGATGGCTCTTCGATCTTGAACCCTGCTTGGTCTAGGAACACCAAGGGTATTTTTACTTTTTAATAAGCACTGTTGCCAGCCCAGAAGGAAGGTCTAGGTGAACCACATGTGTGTGTGAAGTTATCTGAACCCATTAGGATCTGCTTAGCAAGAGGCCAAGTTCAGACACTTTGCAGCTGCGTTCAATGTGATTTGAAAAGAAATCATCAAGCCTCACCAGCTGTTACACTCTGATTATTCTGAAAACCTGAAGACAAAACAAAAATTTGTCAAATAAATTGACAATTGTTTTCTACATTTTAGGGATGTGCTGCTTACCTGAGGTGCAGAATAATGGGAGGCACCTGGGGAGCAATGATTTTTTTGAGGCATGTATAGTAGCATCAGTTCCATCAGTGTGATGGAAAAGAACAAGCAATGGCCTATATGAGCACACTGAGCAGGGGGACTGAGCTAACAAACACTAATTTAGCCATTCTCATTTCACAGACGAGCAAATCAAGGTTCAGAGAAGTTTTATAATATGTCCAAGGTCATAGTAATGGCAAGGTCACCAGTAAGTGGTGATGAGGAAGAACAATTAGAATAGGAAAGAGGCCTGAAGCTCCCTCTCCTTTTCCATCCTGGCTAGAACATCACAGATGTGATTTTTACTGACCACCTGTTCCCCACTTCTCCCTCTCCAATTTCCTATGGTTGAGACAAACAAAAACTGGTCTTAATGAGATTCGGCAACCATATTGACCTAAAGTTGACCAACAGGGCCATTATAATACTTTTATAACAAATTTGCAATGCTCGGGACCACTCCACCTCTACCACCACCACTCTCTCCCCCACCCCCTGAATCTCCATGACAGTTCTGGAGGACCAAAAAAGAAATCACTATCTGGAGAGGAGGGACTAGGAGGAGCCATATCCGCAGTCACCTCACCAGTGTCAGAAGCTGAACACCACCCTATCCCCACCCCTTGCCTACATTTAATAAAAACCTTCCACCCACACTCTATCAGGGCATCTCATTCTCCAAGGTCACCCACTGTCACTTCTGGAGCATGTAACCATCACTTTAATCAATGTACTGTTCTTTGCTAAATCTTTCTACCCCATTCTGGAATCCTTTCTTGTGCTGCAGCAAGAACCTGGGTCCATGTATCAGAGTGAGGCCTCCTTTGGTCTCCCTGGGTGCTGCCCAGCACCAGTGAGGGTAGAGCTGAAGCCAGCATCTGACAGGAGATCTGTGAGTGTTTCCTCTCTTTTCTCTTAGTGGCCCACAATTATGGCCTCCCTCTGGAGAATAAGTTTATGGCACTCTATTCACCAACATTTAAAGCTGTGCAGTGTGCTAAGTGTTCCTAAAATATCATCCCTCATGTAATCACCACAGTGATCTAGAAGGTGGGAACTGTTTTAATACCCATTTTCCAGAGAAGCAAAGTGAGGCTCTAAAGAAAAGTTACCCAAATCTTAGTGATAAAGCCAGGATTCTGTTTCTGGAGCCAAATTTGTATCTTCTTTCTTGAGTATCAAGCACTGAACCTGGCACAAAGGTAACAACCAGAGTTTACTGAATGAATGAGTATATGGATGACTAGATCCATGGATGGAATCCCTGTGGATCCAGGTACCTTCACAACTGTGCCCATGGCATCTTGAAAGATGCTTAGCACACATTAGGTGATGAACAAATATTTGTGTAAAGAATGGCTGCTGCTACGGCTAAGTGCATGCAGAGCCATAGCTCTGATTGCTTTGCAAAAGGGGAAAGATGTTGCCTGATGATTATCTCCTAAGCCTTTTCATTCCTTTCCTGCCCTCCATGATAACCACACAAAAATGTGCGAATAAAATGGCTGTGTTACATCTGGTGTCCTGCTGGATTAGCTTGTGGCCCAGGGGACATTATCAGTGCCAAGAATCATAATCCTTCACTCCCTATCTCTTTGCAAACAAAACTGACAAAACACTCCCAGGGCTCTCTGAAGTAACCTTCACATTGGTGAACAGCCAGCTCTATACATTTTCCTTCTGATTGGGTGTCCCTGTCCCCTCTTCATTGCAGGAGAGAGGCCAGCTGCAGGTAACGGCACTTTCAGCACCACGTGCTGTATCAGCAGCTTCATCCTGGTAATCTGACATGTGTGAAATGAGACTGCTTATCAGCAAAAAAGAGTGCCCAGCAGCTTTCAGGGATTGGGAGGGACCTGCTGGTCGCTGCAGATCTCCCACCAGTGCATTGAAGTTTGACACAATAGTCAAACCCAACTACAGGCTATGTACTCAGAGGATAAAACTCAGTAATAACACATGGATCCACAGGCTGATGGGCTGAGCATACAAACCTCCGGTGTAAAGACTCACTTAGGAGCTTTCTGCTACAAATGGAGCTGGAGGGGGGTGTGGGAGAGAGAAAGAGAAGCATGGTCATGGTGAAAACAGGTAAAGCCAAAATCAGCATGAAAACCTGCAAGTATAACCTAGCAATTGGATGGTGGGGCTGGTGGTAGTGGGGGTTTGGGAAGAAATTAACATATATTTTGCTTATGTTTGTCTCTTTAAATGACAGGGAATCACTTAAAAATATAGCACAACAGCTCATCCTCTTACTTAAATTCATTGTGTTTATGCTAGTTATTTTCCATATCAGGGACTCAAAAGAAGAGAAACATTTCTGGAAATGTAAGTCATAATAGATATCCAAAAGGACAATCTGGTATTTATGTGCTGATTGCCAAAACACTATTTTCTAAACATCTATTAACCTAAAAATTCCTCACCCTGTCTAGCTAACTTTATAGCCTCTATGTAATATCATACAGGGCTTAGCATAAAGTAGCCACTAAATAATTATAGGTAGATTGGAGTTAGTCTTCAAGAAAGCACATTCCTATTTAGTTTTGCATGTTTTACAGAAATTCTGAACTAAGCCTGTTTACTCTAAATCAGATACCATAGCTGGAAGTTAAGGGGTCTAAATGGCCTACTTGTTTGAACCACTCACCACTTAAAAACAAGTTATGAAAAAGTTGGCAAAACTTAAAAATCAACATTAGTTGTCTATAAAGCTGACTCTTGATAAACCAGAGCATCCAACCATACTGAGATTATATTTCTCCCTAGTAAAAATCCAATGAGCTGAGTAGCTGATGCTTTCATTAGGGAGACTGTGTGCTCTCCCCTGTCTCCACCCAGCTCTATTACCTCTAGCCACTTCAGGCAAATGTGTTACCTACTTGGTCCCCCGTAGGCATTTGGGTTTTTGATCTTTGGCTTAACCATCTAGAGTAAAAGGAAAATATTATATCTTCATTTTATTCACTGAAATGATTTTTCTTTACCCTTAGGGCAAAATCCAGGTAATCCCCCCCTAGAATTCTGAAACGGTACAAACCCATACAGATATAGTGGTCAGAAAAAGAGAATGAAAGGTTGACTTTCTGAAGAAATTCTAACCTGGTAAAATAGTTAACTCATTTAGCTTTTTCATTATAATTGCAGAAATATTCCAAAGGGGAAGGAATCTCATCCAATACATGGAACTTCATAAACCATAGTAGTGACAATCACATCACTCATGTGCACGTACAACTTTTACTGGATCCTCACTGCTTGAAATGCCGGTAAGCTCCTTAGCATCTATAGAACAAGCTGACCTCACCCAACTTTTCTGGACTTCTTGTCCCTTGACCATCTCATGCTGTCCTCTGCAATCTAGCGACCACATCTCCTAGATCGTTGCCTGGTATATCTCA
This sequence comes from Phyllostomus hastatus, assembly GCF_019186645.2. Classification (NCBI taxonomy): domain Eukaryota; kingdom Metazoa; phylum Chordata; class Mammalia; order Chiroptera; family Phyllostomidae; genus Phyllostomus; species Phyllostomus hastatus. Next base: position 2,169,270 of record NW_025334030.1, read on the forward strand.
CTTCCCCTGGTATCTGAGGTCTTAGTCACCCTATTTCCTTTGCCTGGAATCCCCATCCTTCACCCTCTTTATAGGAAAAACACACACATGCTTCAAGATCTAGCTCAAGTATCATTTTCCAAGTAGTGTAGAGCCTTCCCTGGCCCATGTAGGCTAAATGGGCATTTGTTCTCTTGGGTTTCTATGATCCTATATCTTAGTGATGCCTCTACTAAGATAAACTAAGATTCAGTGCACCTAAGTTATCTTAAGTTATTTATCTTATAGTTATTATCTCATATATATTTATTGTTTGCCTCTCTCCAAACCTAGAATTGTGAGTTTCTTGAAGGGAGGAAATTACACAACTTTGGATTTTATCAAAGAACCTGCCTGACAGGAAATGAATGTTTAATGACTGAATTTCCAACAAATATTCAAAGCAGGAAATAATGTGTACAGACAGAGTGATAAGAATGTTTAACAAGGGAAAGCTTAAATCTTGCTGAGGAAAATCATGAATAGTTTGATAGAAGATGACTTGGGTTGGCCAAAAAGTTCGTTCTTCTTTTGAAAACACATTTTATTTTATTTTTTTTTTCAGAGAGAGGGAAAGGAACATTGATTGGTTGCCCCTCACCACTCTCAACTGAGGACCTGGCCTGCAATCCAGGCATGTGCCCTGACTGGGAATCGAACCGGTGACCTTTCAGTTCAAAGGCCAGCACTCAATCCATTGAGCCACACCAGACAGGCCAGTTAATTCCTTTTTAAAGTAAAATTAAAGATATTTTTCATTTTCACCAGTACCTTTATTGAACAACATACTCACCATTTTGTTCCACTACATTCTCCTATCTTTCAGACAACTTCATAATTTTGTCTTCCCAAAACTTTTTATCTTTTTGAACAAAGAACTGCCAGGTATCTTTTGAGTCTTCCAGGGAATTGAAATTTTTCCCATTAAGAGAATTTTGTAAAGACTGAAATAAATGTAATGCCTGGTGACATTACATTTATATAAAGGTATAAATGTAAAGGTGTAATGTCTGGTGAATATGATAGATGAATCGGAACTTCCCAGCCAAGCTGTAACAGTTTCTGCCTGGTCATCAAAGAAACATGGAGTCTTGCATTATACTGATGGAAGATTATGTGTTTTCTCTTGATTAATTCCTGATGCTTTTTGTCTAGTGCTGCTTCCAGTTGGTCTAATTAGGATCAGTACTTGTTGGAATTAATTGTTTGGTTTTCCAGAATGAGCTAATAATAGAGGACTACCTTCCAATCCCATCATATCCACAATATCATCTTCTTTGGAAGAAGACTGGTCTTTGGTGTGGCTGGTGGTGATTCATTTCACTTGCCCCACAATCTCTTCCATCCCACGTTACTACAAAGCATCCACTTTTCATTACCTGTCACAATTTGTTTTAAAAATGGAACATTTTTGTTACATTTAGGTAGAGAATCTCATGTGGAAATATGGCCAAGAAGGTTTTTTTCACTTAATTTATGTGGAACCCAAACATCAAAGCGATTAACATAACCAAGCTGGTGCAAATTATTTTCAACACTTGATTTAGATATTTTGAGTATGTTGGCTGTCTTCCATGTGGCATAACGCTGATTGTTCTCAATTAATGTCTCAATTTGATCACTATCAACTTCAATTGATCTATCTGACCATGGAGCATTATCTAGTAAGAAATCTCTGGCACAAAACTTCACAAACCACTTTTGATGCATTCCATCAGTCAGAGCACCTTCTCCACACATTACACACACTACACAAATCTTTTTTTTTTTTTTTGCATTTCACTTGTGCTTTTACCTTTATTGAGATAATAAAGCATAATATGTTGACAATGTTTATTTTCTTCCATCTTCAATGGCTGAAAACTTCACCAGTTTTGGTAAGCGTTTTTTAAATGCATGCTGATATGACAGCTATCACAATACAATCTAACAAAATTGTTTCTAATGAAGTTAAAGACCACTAAGTGCTACCAGAGCCATCTTATGGAAATAAAATGAATGAACCTTTTGACCAACCCAATAAGTTTTGACAGGCAGTCTGATGTAGCAGTTAAGAATGCAGACTCTGAAGCCAGAGTGTCTAGGTTTAATTCTTAGATCCAGTACTTCCTACCTATGTGATTTGGTACAAATTATTTAATCTCCTTGGGTCTCCCTTTCCCAATCTGTAAAATAATACTAGTAATATTGCCTGCTAAATAGGGTATTATGCAAAAATGAAATTTCTACATATGTAAAGCACATAGAATGTATATAGATAGTAGCAAATATTATCTGGGCTGGGCTATGAAGAGTGAGTATGATTTAGACTTGAAGTGGCTGGTGTACCCTAGGTGAGCAAAACAGCAAAAATAAAGTCAGAAGGGAAAGGAATTGAAGGTACCAAGAGTCAACAATGCTATATGCTTTCATGTGTCACTGTGGTAGCAAAGAACAGCATGAAAATGGCAGAAGCCAGATCAAATAGGCCTTTGAGTGTCAGTCTAGAGTTTTTTTGAACTATGTTTTGTAAGTAGTAGAGAACAGGGGTGTTCAGGGATGCAGCTCTCAGGCTGAATTTTAGTTAACTCTTTATTTCAGGCCACTTTTTTCATACCCAAATCTGGAGCACCACAAAACTGGTAACAGAGATCTTCAAAGTCATGAAACATAGACAGTTCAGTGACTTTTTGACAATGTACAGATAAAACCATTGTTATGGAAGGGACAAAATTCAGTTTCACTATAGGGATTTCCTGGACTGAATAACAAATTGGCTATGTGATATCCCCTCTCTCAACCATTTTGTGGTTTTCTTCAGACATTATCTAAAACTCCGACAAAACAAAGCACAACCTAAGGCCAGATGAAACATGTATATTTTAACTTTAAATATATTTTTTAAATTTTTTAGTTACAGTTGACATAGAATATTATATTAGTTTCAGGTGATTAGATATTATATAACTTACTGAGTAATATTTTTAATAAATGTAGTACTCATCTGACACCATACATAGTTACCACAATATTATTGACTATACTCCCTATGCTATATGGGCCTTACATTCCCATGGTTATTTTATAACTACTAATTTGTACTTCTTAAACCCTTCACCTTTTTAACCCATCTCCCAAACTCTTTCCCATATGGCAACCATCAAACATTTTCTGTACCTAGAGGTCTGTTTCTGTTTTGCTTGTTCATTTAGTTTGTTTTTTTGATTCCACATATAAGTGAAGTCATATGGCATTTGTCTTCCTCTGTCTGACTTATTTTACACAGCACAGTACCTTTTAGGTCCAGCCATGTTGTTGCAGATGGCAAAATTTCATTCATTTTTATGGCTGAGTCATATTCCATTGTGTGTGTGTATGAATCATTTCTTTTTCCATTTGTCTATTGATTATTACATTTTGCTTCTATATCTTGGCTATTTTGAATAATGCTGCAATGAACATATAAAAGTATATGTCTTTTTGATTTAGTGTTTTGGGTTTCTTCAGGTAAATACCCAAAAGTGGAATGGCTGGGTCCTTCCTGTCTCTTGTTATATAGCTGTTGTTTTAAAACTCTATTTTGTCTGGTATAAGTATTGCTACCCCAAATTTTGTTTGTTTCTTTGTTTCCATTTTCGTGAAATATTTTTCCACCCCTATATAACTTTCAGTCTGTATGTGTACTTTGATCTAAAATAGGTCTCTTGCAGACAGCATAAGTAAGAGTTATGATTTGTTATCCAGTCAGCCTCGACATGACTTTTGACTGGAGCATTCAATCTGTTTGCATTTAAAGTAATTGTTGAGGCCCTGGCTGGTGTGGTTCAGTGGATTGAGCTCATCCTGAAAACCAAAGGGTCGCTGGTTTGATTCCCAGTCAGGGCACATGCCTGGGTTGTGGCCCAGGTCCCCAGTAGAGGAAGCATGAGAGGCAACCGCACACTGATGTTTCTCTCCATCTCTTCCTCCCTCCCTTCCCTTTTGTCTAAAAATAAATAAATAAAATCTTTTTTAAAAAGTAGCTGTTGATAGATATGTATTTATTGTCATTTTATTATTCATATTTGTAACTTTTCTTCTTCTACTGCTTACAGAAGACCCTTTAATATTTCATATAATACTGGTTTTTGGTGATGATGAACACCTTTAGCTTTTTCTTGTCTGGGAAGCTCTTTACTTTTTCTCCGATTGTAAATGATAGCTTTGCTGGGTAGAGTCATCTTGATTTTAAGTTCTTGTTTTTCATCACTTTAAATGTTTCTTGCCACTCCCTTGTGGCCTGCAAAGACTGTTGAGAAATCAGCTGATATTCTTATGGGAGCTCTCTTACAGATATCTGTTTTTCTCTCTTTTTAAAAGTTTTTATTTATTTTTTAGGGAAAGGAGAAGGGAAGGAGAAAGAGCAGGAGAAAAACATTGATATGAGAGAGGAACATTGATCAGTTGCCTCTCACACACACCCCTATTAGGGACTGAACCTTCAACCCAGTCATACGCCCTGACCAGGAATTGAACCAGCAGCCTTTCACTTTGTGGAATGACATCCAAACAACTGAGCCACACCAGGCAGGGCTAACTGATTTTCTCTTGTTACTTTTAAGATTTCTCTTTTTCTTTAACCTTTGGCATTTTAATTATGAGGTGTCTTGTTGTGAGCCTCTTTGGGTTCATCTTGTTTGGGATTGTCTGAACTTCCTGAACTTGTATGTCTATTTCCTTCACCAGGTTAGGGAAATGTCCCATCATTGTTTTTTTACATAGGTTTTCAATATCTTGCTCCCTCTCTTTTCCTTTAGGCACTTCTATTATGTGAATGTTGGTATGCTTAAAATTGTCCAAGAGGCTCCTTATACCAGCCTCATTTTTTGGATTCTTTTCTTTTTCTGTTCTGATTGGGTGGCTTCTGCTTCTTTGTCTTCCAAACTGCTGATTTTATCATCTACTTCATCTACTCTACTATTGCTTCCTTGTAATGTATTTTTCATTTTAGTTAATTTATTCTTCATTTCTGACTGGTTCTTTTTCATATATTCTATCTTTATTTTTGTTTCTTATCTCTTTGTTGAAGTTTTCACTTTCATCTACTTTTCCCCTAAGTTCACTGAGCATTTTTATAACCAGAGTTTTGAACTCTGCATCTGATAGAGTTCCTGTCTCCATTTTGTTTAGTTCTTTTTCTGGAGTTTTGTTCCATTCTTTCATTTGGGAAATGTTTCTTTTTTTCCTCATTTTGGTTGCCTACCTGGTTTCTATGTATTAGGTAGAGCTACTACATCTCTTTGGTAGAATGGTCTTATGTAGTAGGTGTCATGTAGGGTTCAGTGGCATAGCCTCTTTAGCCACCTAAGCTGGGAACTCCAGGTGTGCCCCTACCCCCTATATGAGCTGTGTGCACCCTCTTGTAATTGAGCTTTGATTGCTATTAACACCTTACTGGCTGTGAGCCCATTGGCTGTGACCACCATGGAGGATCAGTTGTGCAGGAGCTGAATACACAAAATAGGACTTACTTCACTGGGACTCTGGGCCCCCTGAGTCTGCATCTTCAGTATGTTGTTTGTGCAGGTGGCGTTGTTGGGTGGTGTTTTGACATGATCTGAAGTTGTCCACCAGGGGCTCTGACTCTGGAGCCTATGGAAAGTGCAGGCCAAGGTCAGCTGCTATCTGTGCCCTGTGCTAAGCCATCCAGCATGAGCAACAGTACAATTACAGATGTCTGCTACTTGTACTGGGCTTGGAGACACCTTGGAAAGGCCAAGCTATAAATGGAGGCTGGCTGCTACTAGTGCTGACCTGGGGTAACTTAGCAAAAGGTATAGGGCAAGCTGAGGCCAGTTGCTGCTTATTTGAGAGATTTTAGGAAAGTCTGAAGGATGACCCAAAACATGCATTTTGTATGCAAAATTCATTAGAAAGAGTTTGGGTGGGCCCACATTTTTGGTACAGTAAGGTCTCAGGGAATCACCAGGGCAGGGAGAACAATGTTAGCCAGGTTGATGAAGACTTAAATATGGTTCCCTCCTCCAGGCTCTTTAGGGGGATGGTTCAGAAAATGAACAATGGCCTCTACCAGGACTTCTGTTTTGGAGAAAGCTGCCCCTCTAGCTCTTGCCTGGTACCAGACAATTCCATTCACCCCCATATGTCTCTGATGGCTTTTGAGGTGCTGCCCCAGTGCTGGAGCTTAGAGTTAGTGAGTCTAAGTCCATGCACCAGCCCTTTAAGAGGAAAGTCTGAGACTTTGGCAGCCCTCTATCTCACTCAGCCACAATCCTGCCTGCACCTCCCCCTTCTTGGTTTTTACAGCAGAAGTTATGGGGACTTTTCTTCCTGGCACTGTAACCCTGGGCTGGGGTGTCTTGTATCAACTGGGACCCTTCACTCCCCAGGAAAGATGCCTGAAGCTGATATATCTCTCCTGATTTTTGTCCACTACACATGGATATGGGACCAACCTGTTCTAAGTCTCTACCCCTCCTACCAATCTCAATGTGGCTTTTTCTTTATATCCTTAGTTGTAAGACTTCAATTCAGCTAGATTTCAGGTGGTTCTAAATGATAATTATCCTGTGGTTTAGTTGTAATTCTGATTGTGGTTGTGAGAGGATTCAAGTATTGCATTTACCTATGACACTGTCTTGACCAAAACTCTTGAAATATGGCTATTAATAGCCTGGTTTTAATGTTTGAAGGTCTCTGTTTGACATTGAATTATCTAGCAATTTTCATTTCTGGGAAGTTCTCATAGCTACCTCACACCAAAGAATAATTCACATGCAATTAGATTTTCCTTAAAAACAAACAAACAACAACAACAAAAATGGTGGAAGTATTTCCTCCAATGAGAAACCATTGGATGTATGTCCACTTCACTGTTCTACATGAGACTTTACCAGAAACAAATATCATTTCTTTATTAAATATACCCTCATTAGTTTAATGCCAAAGTCCATAGGCACACCAGGACTCACTAATGATGGTCATAAAGAAAAAGACATTTTTATCTTATACTGTATATACCTGAATCAACACACAAGTATACATAATACAAAATCTATAGTTTTTAGGCAATCCTACAAAAGGAAAAGAGAAAGTGAGGGAGGGAGGAAGGAGAAAACAAATTATATCCCTGTAGTTTCAACTACTTCCTATGTGATCTTATCCTGGCAAGCAAATTCATGACCCTCATCTAGAAGAATACTTTCCCATGTATTCTAGAGTGGAAAGTATAATGTTCTTCATTTACAGTAGCACATTCTATTTTTTAAAGATTTTATTTATTTATTTATTTTTAGAGAGGGGAATAGAGGGAGGAAGAGAGGGAAAGAAACATCAATCTATGGTTGCCTCTCACATGCTCCCTACCAGGGACCTGGCCCGCAACCCAGGCATGTGCCCTGACTGGGAATCAAACCCGAAACCCTTTGGTTCATGGGCCAGCACTTAATCCACTGAGCCACACCAGCCAAAGCTATACAATAGCACATTTTATACAATAACAAAAACTACCCTCTCATCACAAACAACACTTTCAATCCTAACTAAACACCTAATAGGTAGTAAACCCTTTTTTGTCCATATGTGTTAAATTCACTTTAGACACAATAAGAAAACTGCTATGTGGTTCTTTCCTTTTTTTTTTCATTCCTCATATTACTCATATTTAAATTACTGCTGCTTATCATTACAACCCATGCTGGTCCTTATTACACATGTGACTAATTATTACTTTCAAATAAGGTGGCAGGATTTGTGAAAAGGTAGTTTCTAAATGCAAGAATCCAAGCTACATCTCCCACATGAAAAATGCTGTGGTCACAATTTTTCACATTTCTAAACCTCTTTCCCTCATTTTACTCAAAAGTATTGGTTATCTCTTATGATGTTGTTTCCTCTTCTGTCCATTCACCCCCTTAAGCTGTTAAATTTCCATTTTGTTCTCAACTATCAAAGGTATTCAGAACTCCCTGTTCTCTCTTCTCTTTCTACACAGCTTCATAAAATCATTATTCTTTTATTGTGGACTGATTCTTCATACTACTCATTCAATTTTCTCTCTTTACCAATAGCCTCAAATCCTTACTACATTTAGAACACATGTGCAGTATTTTATTCCTCTGTATTGCCTGAGAAGGCATTTTTCCTCAGGATGCAACTCCCTACCTTTCCATTTTATAATTCTTATTCATTGCATGTTCTTGTACTAGAGCATTCGATATTTTGACTCAAAATTAGCACTGCTTATGGATGAGACAGATGCTGGACATGCTAGAAGATGGAAAGATGTTCAATTAAAATGGTATGAAAGAGTAGCATTTTAGCAATTGTTGATGAATAGCTATAGTTCTGTAACACAGGCATTAGCAGGCTCATGAATGTCTCTCTTCCTCCCACTGCTGTGATTAAAATCCTAGCTGATTAGGATGGTGCCAGGTAGCACCCAAGTTAAAATGAGTGACTTCCTCACTTCCTATTGATTATACAAAAGGTACACCGGTGGGATTTTATTCTTCGCAGCACCAATCAGAGGTAGAAGACCTACTTACTTCATCAATCTATATCTACCATTTCCAACAAATCAATCAAATGATATCTCTGTAACATCTGCAAAGAAAAATTCTATTGTTCAGAAATTGCTCAACAGTGTAATCTGAAGGAAAGATCATTCTCATTACTAAACAGATCAGTACATGTCTTTATTATTCTAAAAATAACTTGTGCACAAATAAAGGGCATAGTTGGTAAAAATCATAAAAGCTAATTCTGTTCAAAGTCTGGACCTACATGTAGTGACTACTTACTTTTCTCATACTGCAGGAAGCTAAAGAGATTGCTTCTGTACCCTCCTGGGGGTGACAGAGTACCAATGAGAAGAATTAACTTGAAAACAAATATCCAAGAATTACTAATGGTTCCTATAGACTTTAAAGCTCCAGGACTACAATTCAGCCATTCCAAGTGAGACTACCAAAAGCATGTTCTAAAATCTACCATAGCATACAGGCATATAGAGAATTTCTACCAGGATCTGATTATGGACCTAGGACTTTGCTTCAATTACTGAAGTGGTGAGGACAGCCAGTGGACAGAGTGCTTAGCAGCATGAGCTTGAAGTCAGAGTTCCTCAGTTCAAATCCTAGCTTTGCTTTTTCCTAGGAGTTCAACTTCAAATCAGTTCTCTTACTGTGCTGGTTTTTATTTTTTCCAATGTATAAAATAGAAATAATGAAAAACTGTAACAGTTCCTACTAACGTATTTTCCTATGAGTGGGAAGGGAATAATGCATGGACAGTAGTAAGTTTGTTACATGCTCAAAACCCTTGGTACTCAGCATGTCAATGGGTTGGCGACATTCAATCACTGGGAGTTCAGTAGAAATTCAGAATCTCAGGATCCAACCTAGATATGCTAAACTACAATCTGCATTTAAACATGATCTCCTGGCATAGCACAGCATAAGAAACACTGCTATAAATACATTTTATATTATTCTAATAAGCATTGTTGACCACAAACATTTTCTCCATGACTTTTAACAACTTGGAGATATTTTAAGGAGTATAATTTTCTCATTTGTACACTAAATCAGAGCATTCACATCTCATCTGGGTCCCCACACAGTTAAGAATTACATCAAGTCACAAAGTGGCTTGAGTCACAAATATGAGTCACTTTAATGTTGTCTCAAATGCCTTAGAGATGCTTGTACAGACATAAAAGTTTAGAGTGTGCAAAATGCACTAATACTTAGCATGCCCCCCTTTTTAACAAGAAGTTGAAGCTTAATTTTTTAACTTTTTTTATTGTTGTTCAAGAACAGTTGTCTCCATTTCCCTTCACCACTCCCCCCACCCCAGCCATCCCCACTTCCCACCCTTGATCCTACTCCTCAACACATGTAACCTAAATTGGAAAGCTCACATTAAGATATTAAGTTCCACCAGATTTCTTAAAGATGTTTGTAGCTCAGAAACAATAACTTAGTAATTTTAGAGTTTCTTTTTACATTTAAGTAAATATCCTTAAGCTTAGACAGTTAGATTATGAGAAGGAAAATAAATTTTAACATGCATTTTATAAGATATGTGCCTGTGTGGATATGTGTATATACATATATACTATGAACTAGCAATCAGCAAGCCTTTTATTTCCTTCTTCCTATTAAACATTTAGTCATTAAGCAAATGTTTAGTAAAGGCCAGCTGTATGCCGGGTATTTCACTGTGCTAACAATGATGCAAACGATGCTGGGTGAGACCCACTGCTGTATCTGGTATTGTAGCCATATACCTAGCTCCATGTCTGAAATGCAGTAGGCACTCAAAATACATCCATTGGTTAATTTAATAAACACCATATTGGCATATACCAATTACAATATATGGCCATTAACATGTTCGATATCTACTGAAATCACAAGCGTAATTTTAAAGTTAAACAGATGGACAAGAAAGAGAAGGGGAGCAACACCATGACTGTTTTGGTGGCACTCACTGGCCTTTTTAATCTGGAGAAGCCACTTTATTCTCTCAGCCATCCATTTCCACTGCAGAATGGTAAATTCACTGAGTTTACTCTTAGAGGCTAAATCTTTGTCATTTTATACTCAGCCCAACTCAAAATTTTCTGATTTCTGTAAGCATCTGAGTTTGAGATCATTTGACTTAACTTGCCAACATTTTATTATTGATTCATTCATTCAAATACATCTTGCCAGTAGGTCTGTGCCAGACACCATCCTAGGTACAGAACAAATATTGCCATGAGTGGAAAGGATAATCCTTGCTCTCACAGGCTTTGAATACTAGTACAGGCAGATAGAGAAGGAACCAGGAAATATAAACAATATCATTTAGGGCGAGCAAGTCCTTCCAAGCCCAGCCTTCCTTTATCAAAGCCTATTGGGTGGGATGCATTGGGAGATATCTGTCAACAAGGCATATGCCCCCAGATGAAGACTCTGCTACTCAGGTGAGCCTATGCAGTATCTGGAGAGTTGCCTTCCCTCCTTTGGAATAGCCTCAGGTGATCCCAGATTATTCTCTAGCCCTAGAGAGATTATTCTCTAGGCTAGAGAGAAACTCTAATAGAAATTACCTAACACCAAAGAAATTCTTTCAGAGTCCATGCAGGGCTTTCTGAGGATTTGATTGCTATCTCCCATAACTCAAAAACATACATTTACTTTACTCATAATTAGAATGCCAGCTCTGAGAACACCACATTCTAAGTGTAGTCAATATATTATGTTGAATCCCTACTACAACTGTGAAAGACAGGTGGTGGCATCTTCCATTTATTAAGGAGAAATGGAGGCAACCGGGATTCACAACATGGTCAGTCCTTTCAAAAGTTCTCACTTAAGAATTTTCCCAAGCTATTGACACTGGTGATGTATCTTTAATGATACACTTTAAGACACAAGAAGACTTGGCCCTCAGAGTCCATCAGAGAGGAAAGGAAAACAGTGGTGGAAGTTGAAAATGGACACCATAACTGTGACACGCGCTGAACCCTCCTGCTGAGACTTAGGCTCTCTTGAATTATTCAGAGTGTTGCTTTGTAACATATTTAGGCATTTCCCCTGGAGAGAAGGCCATATGTGAACATTTATTATCAGGTCCAAGACAGTGTATAATTAATATTTTGATGCAGTACATCCACCTGCCTTAATGTTTACTCTCACAATATTAGTTTGGTTTGAAATAAATAATGCTTGGCTAACTGTGTATTATCCCACTTTCAGACAAGAAGCCTCAATTTATTTAATTTTGTGACTGGTGATTTATTGTTGCATTCCTACTTGAGTTACATGTTGTGTTAATGGGCCATCATGTAAATAAGGTGGTGCTTGGTAAAACCCAATGTCTCCAATACTACTAGAGCTTTCACGAAGAGGAGAGTGAAGGAGTGGAATCTGCCTAGAATCCAAGTCTCCTATGATGTCTCTAATAGACTCTGTTCTCCTTTCCTGACCATGGAGACTGCAGAAATACAAAGACTGGTGAGCTAGTACTGGAGACGGGACAAGCAGGGAGAAGATACCTGCCAAGGTGATGGTCATTTACACCCCTAAACACAAACCTCTCACCAGAAGGAAAAGTAGAAGCTATTATGCATTTTAGAATGTGTGAGACACAGAACATCTTTCCTTGTGCATAGAGTCAGTCAGCCCTCAGCAATACCCAAGAGGTGTTTAGGGGATGAAAATCTTTATTCATATATTGCCATGTGGACTTTCAGGGCTCTTGGCTTCTGTGGATTGGGAAATATACTGTCAGCATGAAGGCTGTACTTATCTCCACCAAAATGAGTAGTCCCTAACCCCTTTACCCAACTCACATGCACCTCAAATTCATGCGATAATTCCAGAAATAGCCATAAACTTTCCATTCCATGGTTCTTTCCCTATTTCCAATATAATGCTTTTGTTATGGTAGCTTCTGCAGAATTTACTTCCTGCTTAATATATTTCATATCTGGAATTCCAAGTTTGAATTCCCCACTTCTGTATCATTGTGACAGATTCCTCAATATTTTTAGCCATTATTTCTAGTTTTCTTTTTCCTTGATTCCCTATAGTAGCACTGAAATGAAACTACAATGGTAAAATCAGAACCTCTGAGGTTTCCTTGCTTTTCTCAATGTGAGCCTACTTAATTCTGAATGTTTCTTTTACACCCTTGTTTCCGTAAATTTCCCCTGTGCCCTAGGGTTTCATGTGTCAGCCAAGGGAATAACAAACATGCTAGCCATTTGAAAATGCATTTGTTTTTTCCCCCATTTCACACACTACAGTTAATAAGCCTTTAATAAGAAGAACAATGTGTTCACCGTGTATGCATACATAATGTGAAAGGGGTCTGGTGCCTCTAAAACACTCAGCATCAATACGATTTCACTGAATACCAGTGACTGATCAGGGGAAATAATTTCCATTCCCACCAGACCCACCAAGGTCAGGGACATTCTTTTCCATGACTGAATAGTTGTTGAGTTACAAGATAACCTCCCCACCTTTTGGAGTCATGCTGGACTTGTCCTGACTCAGGGAAAACACTAACACCATATTAAAAGCTGTAAAACATTGTTATTGTGGTTTCTTCCTCAGACATACAGTGGGAAATGGCATTAAATAAATGTGAACATCTCCCTTAACTCTGTAGCACACCTGCTTGTAGTTCCTCAAGTCAGCATCTTCAATGTCACGTTTCATTTAGGCAGGACAGTATATGTGAGGGCCTTATTAGCCCAGTGACTTCCAAATATTGGCAGCTTACCAGCAAACATCAGTGGTGTTTACTTTAGGGACAGGTGAGAACTTGTTGAAAGTTGATTTCTGAACTATACCCAGAGCTGTGCTGATGGCAGAGGCTGAGAGTTTGGCGGGGGGAGGCTCTGTCCTGCTGTCGCACCTGCTGGCATGAGCTCCACTTCCACACAGGTCAACAACAGACCCTCATATGGGCTTTAGGCCAAGGTCAAGAACTTGCTCCTGTCCAAATATGACCTCAGACAGAGGCAATACTCCGCAGCTGGGTCGAGTGACTCACAGGCCTATCAGTCCCGATTCCAGAAGGGTCTGAAGGATGGAGTTATCCCGTGTATGCTCATGAATAAGCTGCAGCCAGGCTCGGTCCCCAAGATCAACAGCTCCACAAAAAACTAGCACCAGCTAGAAAATCTTTCCAACTTCATCAAGGTCATGGTGGAGCTATGGTTTAAATTCTGTGGACCTGTTCCAGGCCAGTGACCTGTTTGAGAGTGGAAGCATGCCATGGGTACAGGTGTCTCTTCTGGCTCTGGCAGGGAGGGCCAAGACAAAGGGGCTGCAGAGTGGCAGGGACATGGGCATCAAGTACTTTGAGAAGCAGGAGCACAACTTCAATGACACTATGATGAAGGTGGGCTAGTGCATCACTGGGCTCCAGATGGGCACCAGTAAGTGTGCCAGTCAGTCAGGCATCATGTCATATGGCACGAGCAGGCATCTATATGACCCCAAGAACCATACCCTGCCACTCATGAACTACTCAACCATCAGCCTGAAAATTGGAACTAATAAGTATGCCAGCCAGGTGGTCACGACTACTCCAAGGACCCAGCAGCACACCTATGACACCAAGCTGGGGGCCAACAAGTGTGACAACTCCATCTCTCCGCAGATGAGATACATGCAGGGCACCAACCAGGATGACCAGGTCTTTGGCCTGAACTGACACATATAGGACCCCAAGTACTGCCCACAAGTCCCAGTAGCCAACAGGGCACCAGGGTCAGCCAATAACTGCCCAAGCCCAGGGAGGCCCTGAAGTATCCCCAAAATTACCAAGGGGAGGCAGGCTACTGAGGCTCCCCTTGTGGGGTGTTTCCCCACATCATCACTTCATCTGGGATTTTGGGTTTTTCTGTGTTTTCGTCTTGTTTTTCTATGTGCTCCTGTACTTTCAAGTGAGGGTCTGTGAAAGTCAGATCCAGATGTGTGTGGGGTAGGGGTCCCTGCCAGGGTACAACCAGGTAACAAATTTCCCAACAAGCTGTGGGCCAAGCTGTAGGGGAAGAAGAGATCTGTGCAAGGAAGAAAACTGGCTCAAATGGCTTCCAGTTGCTTCTGCCCATCTCCCCTTTTCTCTGACGATAAGTTTGTGGTTTCTGTACCCACAGAAGCTTCAGGCAGCTTTATAAAAAACAAAAATAATTTTGGGGGTTGGGGATGGTGGAGGGGGATACTGGGAAGGAAGGCCCCTGGGAGAGGGCCAGGCCACAGTCCCCAGATCTTTTAGGCATCATGAGGGACTGCATTTCTCTACGGGGCCCAGGGAGGAAGCTGAGGCCTAGACATCACAATGGAGTTCTGAGTGGCTGAGGAAAACCCAACCCCCCTTCTACTCTTGTCCCCTCTCCCTCAACAAACACTGCACAGAAACCCTGGCCAGAAGGTGCTCCCTGGGACCAGCACCACCCAGGAGCCCAGGGACTGAGAGATAATGTGAAACACCAACTGTGGAGCAAAGGCAATAAAAACCTCTTTTTAGAAAAAAGAAAGAGAGACAGAGATTGGGTCAACTAATTATTTTCAGTGCCATTAGCAAAGCCAAAGAATGAAAAGAAATAAAATTGTGAGAGGAATTATGTTTTCTAGCTGCTAAGTAGATAATATGAATAATGAGATAAAATGATTACCATCCGCCATTTGGGCACCAATGGCCTAGCTGTCATGTGAGTCTAATTAATGGTCAATGCTCTTCAGAGAATAACATTAAAAACAAGCACACATAAAGGTCTTTCCCTCCACCCATTCCAGTACCACCCTTGCCCTACTAGGACCAACACAAAGACTTGCCTTTCTGCATTGTAGTCATGTATTAGGAAAACCTTCACTTTCTCTATCTCTCCAAATAAGAACAGCTTCAGGAGCAAAGTTGGTTTCACATTACACAAACCAGTAGTAGACAATAAATTTAAAATGCCATTGTAGGTAATTTGGCTATAACTCTGCCACTCACTGTCAAACCACAGTGGACTTACCAGAGATATGATATTTCTAGTTAGAGGATTTTTTTTTTGTGAAGAAAGAAAGAAGTGTGTGTGTGTGCACACGTGTGTTCATTGTAGGTCCTTCTGCAGTTTGTTACTGTGAATCTCTGTCACTCCTAGATTAATGACATGTAGAGACACTTGGAATAAATGGTACAATTCTTAGGCAGTTAGTCATCCTTCCAGGTATTAAAATGAACCAACTTTTGGAGAAATGTTCATTTTCTTCCTGCTCTTGATGCTGGATGATACTTATGTGTGCTATTTGAAGTTCAGACAGTGCAACCAAACCCAAAAAATGGACCTCTGATTGTTGATGTTTTCACTTGAATTGCAGAGTGTACTTAAGAAGAATGGGATAAAACGGAATCAACAGAAAACTTAATATATTCTCTGCAATGTAAAATAGTTGTTAGGGGTGAGGATTTTAGTGTTAGCTAGATGTTGGATCAAATCCTGGCTTAGTCACCGCAACAGTGTGACAATGTGTACAAACTTCCCAGCCTCTTGCAGTGTGGATTCTTTAAACTGTGAATGGAAGGTACTTGTACCTACCTAACACTAAGGTTGTAAAGACGGAATAAATTAGACAATGCATGCAAAATGCTAATGGAGTATTTGGCACATAGAAAATGCTCAATAAATGAGCAGGTCTTGTTATTATGCAAAGCTCACACTCCATGGTTCTGATGACTTTCAGTTTGTAACAATCTGAGAGAATGTTTAAATATCCCTTAAGAGAAGGCACAGAGTGAAAGGAGTGGAGAAGGCCCTGAAGTCACAGCCGGATGTCAAATTCACTGTTCAGAAAAGGAGTAAGAAATTACCTTGTTAAAACTTCCCCTAGGTTTTTCAATTTTAGATCATACTATGTCCATCTGTCTCTGGGATCAGACATGCTGCTCTATGCACAGTCTGGGACTTTTCCCAAGAACTAGTCAATGCTTGTGAATTTAGATGAAGATAGCTTCTTCTAAAATTAAAACTTAGGAGTGATACCTTAAATTCAGGACTTTTACTTCTTGGCATATGTAAATAATATTCTTTCACTACTCAGAAGCAGGTAATAATGTACTACTGCATAAACAGTATATGTTTGTTTTGCCTGATAATAAATGCTTAACCATTTCTGTCCCTGTATGCCCAGGATGGCCTAATTTCTTTCCACTGTCTCTCCATTCAAGACAAGGAAGAGGGCTGTCAAAATGCCTGAGTTCAAACCTGGATCAGTTCATAGAGCAGCAGTGAGATCTTGGGCAAGTTATTTAATCACTCTCATTTTCATGCTATTTCAGTGCTTTCTGGGAGGACTCAGTGAGAAATACATACAAAGCATCAACACTTTTATTGATACTCAGTGAACACTCAAGGAATTCAACTGCTACTGATTGTAATATTGTTATTCCTATTAATACCACAGCTGCTATTCCTTACTCAATGATGTTGCCATATTAAATGGTACAAGGGCCACACTCCATACCTACTTCTTTAACTGTGAATACTATCCTCTCTTCTATGCTACATGTTCTAAAGCAAAGCCCTTCAAGGACCGTACCATTGGTGAAGCTGTTTCTCCCCAACACATTCATGGTGATTCTCTCAATCAGTCACCTGTTTAACAACATGACTTTATTTATTTATATTAGTTTTTAAGAGAGAGAAAAGAAGGGGGAGGAGGGTGAGACAGAGAGAGAGAGAGAGAGATTTGTTGTTCCACTTATTGATGCATTCATTGGTTGATTCTTGCATGTGTCCTGACCGAGGACTGAACATGCAATCTTGGTATATCAAGATGACACTGTAACCAAATGAGCTACCTGACTAGAGCCAACATAACATATTATTTAAAAGCATGGGCTCTGGAGTCATTTTACAATGTTCTAGCTCTATCACTCCCATGCTGAGTGACACTGGCCATTACAATAACCTGAGATTTACTTTCCTCATCTATAAAATGGGATCATAACAGTGCCCATTTCATAAAGTTATGGTAACAATTCAGTAGGATAATATGTGTAATATGCCTGCCCCAGCATCTGGCACAGAGTCAGCACCTCTGAAGGTTAGCTGCTCAATATCAATGCAATTTATATCTCATTACATCTCCCTCCATATGCTCAATAGACATTAGCCCAGTACCTTCTTGTCTTATGGTATGTCAATGGGTTATCAATATGCAGATCTGCTTATAGATGTTAGCAGATCCCTCCTTGAGAGCCCTCCTTGACAGCCACATTTGTAAAAAAAATCAAAGCAAAAAGAAATATCTACTTACTTTACACATAAAGGCTTAGGCATTTGGGCTTAATAAGCAGCTCCAGTTCAGGAGCCACTGCAGGTTCAGTGCAGTCAAAGCCCTTCAGTGTGCCTGGGTTAGCTTTTGACTGGGACAGACACACAGACCACTGTTTCAACCCTCATTTTCTCCTGCCATGAATTTTGATTATATGATTTCCCTATCTTAATTACTTCTATAGATACCCCTGCTCATGGGGCCAAATAATGTCACAACCACCTTCCTGTTTACATCACCTAAGTACCTGTGCGTTTGTGTCCTCCTTAGATGCTGCTGGGACGAGCTACACAACTATGCAAATTCAATGCTTTTAATCTCCCCTCATAAATCACACCTTCCCTTCCCTTAATCTATATCCCTCTCCATCGCCAACCTTTCCCAATCTGTCTCCATCTTTCTCCTACTGAAACTACCAGAAATAAATACTACAGACTAGAGGTGGGTGAGCTGATGGATACAAAAGAACAGAAAAAGAAGAGAAGGGAAAATGAAGAGAGGGAGATGAGAGGCAGCCCCCAGGAGTTGTGAGAAAGGAGGCTCAAAGTAGGCTGCTGTCTCTGCAGCAGAGAGACTGTGGCTGGTCTCATTCAGGCCAGGGAACCGGGAGGGGTCTGCAATATCACCACACCTAAACCTTACTTCTCTAGTCAATGTATTTATTGACTAGAGTTTTCCCACCATCTCTATTTCAGGATTCATTTTATTCCCCTCTATCACTCCCCACAAAGGAATTAGCCTAAATTTAATCTCATTTTAATCTTTTTTTCCTCCTCATATTTCTAGCCTGTTTAGGGTAGGTTTGTAGAACATCCTCAGTCCACACTCCTGTTTGCAACACCTTCCAATTTAATACTGTCTGCAAATTTCATTAGCATGCAATTTACTTTCTCTTCCAGATCATTAAAAAAAAATAGCCTCACCTAGACCAAGCTATTATGAATCTTGCTTCCACTCTCCCCAGATCCCAGCCAAGTGGGAACATTACCATTTATCATTATCTTTTGTTTATAATCTTTCAGCCAGTTTTCATCTAAGCCGGTTAGAACTAATCTTGATGAGAAAAGAAAATGTGGATAAATAAAACTGAACCCTGACATCCGGAGCCTCACTCAAGATCAAAAATATAGCCTGGTTAATGGTCAATATTTTGTTTATGTGCTACTTCTCTATGATAATCTCCTACACAGCCACTCTCAGCATTCTTTCTTCAAGGCCAATATGGAGTCAGATTCATTACTTACTGAGAATTTTTCAAGTACATAAAAGTGATTGAATCTATTACTCCCAGTTGTTTAAAACTTCCATGGAATCTTCATTTCCTACAGCATTTTCAAACTCCAATGGGGCAGGATCACTTTCCTATGGAGAAAGCCCTCTACAAAATGTCAAAGGCTTATTTATTTGACTTCTGATGCTCAGAAACTCATGGTCTTCAACAAAGTGGAGTGAGTTTTTGCCACCAGCCTTGGCACTTGATGTGTGCTAGTTAATGAAGTTCTATTTATGGCTTTAATGAGGATAAAATAGCCATTTCTTAGCTAGGTGCCAGATACAGAGATTGATAACAAGACTAATCCTAATATAATTCCCTTAATAATGACTAAAAACCACTCAAGTACCTCAATACATCAAGATGTAAATGTTTTATAATACCCATAAACATTCTCAGAACCTAATAGAGTTAATTCCACTAAGATTGAAACAAGTGAGAGGTGGTACAAAAATCAATTTGGTTTCACCTCCAATGATTTATCATCACCACTGCAGTATCAATTAATTTTTCACCAAGAAAATGTCTAATGAAATTTTAGACCTAAGAAATGGCAAAGAAAACACCAACTTTGATTCAGACTCACATAATGGACTAGACATATTTTAACTTTCACAATGATGAAACAAATCTAAATGAAAATTGCCAATCATTTAAGATTTAATATCCAGAATAGTTTATTGAGCTTTGGATACAAACCAAAATAATTCCACCTGCTCTGTTCTAAGCTATTTGCAAGTTTCTACTAATTCTCAATATTTTCAGTTACAAATAAAGAATTAGGAGAGAAAAAAGGACACAGTGTGACTTTTTTACATCCTAAAAATAAAAGTAAAAGAAAATCTTTGTAAAGACTTGAAACAGCAAGAGAAAGCACAAAAGAGAATTCATGGGTGATGATGGAATGTCACCCTTTCACTATTGGGCCCCATTTAGACTCACCAACCCTGAAACTGAAATGCAGTTTTATTAAGGTATGAAGTGATGCATAGATTTATGCTTTACACAATCAAGTTAAACTCTGCTTAGGTTGTGCCTTCATTTTTTTGCTGAGCCCTACAATTTTGCTTCTTTGGAGAAAAAAAAGAGCATGGAGAAACTTGCAGGGCAAGGGATGATTCTTAAATAAAAGGCTTTTAAGGTAACAGTTACTGTCTGGCACTGGGGCAGGAAATTGGCTTTGACGACTCATCCCTGCAAAGAAAGGGGTGGTGTGGTCACAAAATACGTGCCGACAAATTTACTGTCTCTCTTTATGGCTTTCCATAAAGTCCCTCCATGCAAAATGGCAAAAACGACATCACATTTATACAGCATAAAAATTAAGTGACTAATGGGCTATGTCCAATGAACTCCTACCCACTTATGAAGTAAGAGAACTTCACATTTTAATTCGTTCAGCTCATGGAGGCAATGGAACATCATCACCTATGCAATGATTACTTGAAATTAAATTTCTGGCCAAGTAAAAGTGACCGTGAAAGACTGTCATGAGGGTAACTATTTCTTTGAGGACTTTACAACACCATGACTCAATCTGTGCAAATCAAAAGTTTCTAACACAACTTCAATCAGGGTTTTTCACATGCCTATCACAGGTCTTGAATCACCACCCCTATTTTGTATACACCATAATGAAGGATATGAGACACAAGAAGTTATTTGCAGCATTCAGAACCCAAGTCAATATGACTTTCCATAAGTACATGATAATCGATGTTTTGATTATATAATTTATGGCTCATTATAAAACATGAATTATTTTCTTAATCTTTCAGAGCTGAGCTACACATATAGTAAAGTTCTGTTGAGATCAGATTATTTTGGTTTTAAAAAGTGACAACCCTTGCTCTGGCTGGATTGCTCAGTTGTTTTGGAGCATCATCCCATACACCTAAAGGTTGCAGGTTTGATTCCCAGTCAGGACACAAACCTAGGTAGTGGGTTCAATCCCCAGTTGGGGCACATAGGAGGCAACCAATCAATATTTCTCTCTAACATTGATGTTTCTCTCTCATACTCTCCTGAAAAATCAGTCAGCACATCCTTGGGTGAGAATTTTTTCAAAAAATGACACTTGCCCAGATCTGTTTCCCAATGCTGCTGGAAAAAATAAAATTCATTCAACAAAATTTTCAACAAATGGTTATTGAATACCTGTCATGTGTCAAATGTTCTAACAACTAAATATAAAGCATAGAATAAGATGAGAATGGCCCTTATCTTTATGGAGTTTCCATTCCAGTAAGGAACAGAGATAATAATAAAGGAAATAATTACAGACTGTATTAAGTATTAGGAGAAAGATGAACAGGATGCTCTGATAAGCAATAACAGACAGAACAGTACTGCTTGGAAACTTTATGTGACAAATCTAAATGACCAATTAATGCACAGAGTAAAGTTAAATCCAGCCTTATGAAAGGACAGTCAGTCATCCAACAGATAGATATTGCCTCACTAGCATGTATCCAAAACTGAGAGGACATGGAAGAGCCTATTATGTGGTATTCCACACATTTAATATGTTTATCTAATAAAATTCTGACCATGGTCCTGAAGACTGCTGTAATTACTCTTTTCTTTTTAATTTATCTCCACTTACTTTTTTCTTCAGTGCATGTGAAAAGGTATTCATTTAATGAGATGTAAAGTTTTAAAGAAAAAATATTTTAAATTTTTTATATCCTCTACCAATGAGAAAAGACTACATGCAAAATTAAAATACACTATACAATTATAATAATCAAAAGTGTGTGGCACCAGCATCAATATATAAGTAGAATAGAAGACATAGAAACATGTGATAATTTAGGATATAATAAAGCTACCATTACAAACAAATTGGGTGAATAAGAGAATAAAGATTTTTTTTTTAGTAAATGGGGCTCAGAAAATTGTTGAAATATTTCTTGGAAATTATTAAATTGTTCCTTCTATATTTCAGTGTCAATTACCTTACCATAGTAATTTTTAGCAAAAAGTGTTTTTTATTTCTTCCTAATATTTTCTATGTCAATTATGTCTCCTTAGTAAGTTGTTCTTTACTCAAAAGCAGGTTGTTATTTGAATTATTACTATAATAATACTATGCTAATACAGTAAATAATATAGAACCATCATGAGTGCACAATGGAAAAAAATATGGACTTTAAAATCATATGTACCAGATCTGAGTCCCAAGTCTGCTATACAGAGCACGCTTGAACATATCACTTAAACTTTTTTCAATTTCAATGTCCTCATATGCAAAAGGAAATTAAAGGTGTTAATATTTCCTATCCCTCAGGGTAGTTTCGACATTCAAACGAGATAAGATGCATGACAAAATTGGAAGAGAAGTAAAGCCCTGCATAAGTATCAGCAGTCATTATTACTGTAAGTGTTCAATAAATGTGTTTTGGTTGAACAATGTTAACTTTGCAACCCTGAATCTTCACCGAGATGATCTTGTGGATGTCGGTACATGGACACACTTGGGTTGTGTGCTCAGGTAGTATCACCACCCTCACTGCAGTGCGCCTGAGCAGGGCACTCTGGGGTGGCAAGGCTGGATATTTCCATTCCCCCTCCCCAAACCAGAGGGATATAACACCTCTAGTCTAAGAGCTTTTACAACACAGGGTCTCAAAACATTTTAATCTATCTGCCTGCTATGCTGTCCTGCATATATGGCTGGCTCTTTCTCATTATTCATGGATTAATTTAAATGTCACCTCTTCAGAAAGGCTTTCTCTGAATATCCTATCTAGCTAGTTCCAGTTGTCCTCCATCTGCTCATTCCCTTCACAGCACTCACCATTTTTTTATTAACTTGATAAATGTTCCTTTTTAGTTAAGCATTTTATTTTGACATAATTGTAGATTCACATGCAGTTGTTAAAAGTAATGCAGAGAGATCCTGTGTACCCTTTACCTGCTTTCCTCCCAAGGGGGCGAGTTATGAAATCATAATACAATGTCAGGATTTTGTAGTATCGTAATATTAGTGCAGTCAGGATAAAGAATATTTCCAGAGAAACAAGGATTCCTCATGCCACCCTTTCTTTTTTTCCCTTTTCATTGAATTTATTAGAGTGACACTGGTTAACAAAATTATACAGGTTTCAGGGGCTCAGCTCCACAACACATCATCTGTACACTGTATTGTGTGTTCACCACCCCAACTCAAGTCTTGTCCCATCACCATTTATCCCCCTGTACTCTTCTCTCCACCCCTGCACCCCTTCCTCCCCCAGGAGTCATCACACATGCCCATGGGTTTTTTCTTTTTTCCTTTTTGCTCAGTCCCTCCACACACCCCACAGCTGTCAGCCTGTTCTCTATATCTATCAGTCTGTCTCTATTGTGCTTGTTAGTTCATTTTGTTCATTAGATTCTACATATGAGGGAAATCATGTGGTATCTGTTTTTCTCTGACTGGCTTATTTCACATAGCCTGATGTTCTCCAGATCCATCCATGCCACTCTTTCATAATTACAACTACTTCCCTCCCTCTTCTACTTAATCCCTAGCAATAAATAATCTGTTCTTCATTTCTGTAATTTTGAAATTTCAAGATTTTAATATAAATTGCATCATA
Source organism: Phyllostomus hastatus (assembly GCF_019186645.2). NCBI lineage: Eukaryota > Metazoa > Chordata > Mammalia > Chiroptera > Phyllostomidae > Phyllostomus > Phyllostomus hastatus. The sequence goes on from NW_025334030.1 coordinate 2,192,954, forward strand.
CAGTATGTCCCTTTTGGGATTGTTTTTTTTTTTCATTTAGCATAATTCTCTGGAGAAGCATCCAGGTTGTTGCATGTGTAAATAGTTCATTACTTTTCATTGCTGAGTAGAATTTTATGGTATGGGTGTATGGCTAGTGTGTAAACATTCACCCACTAAAACATATCTGATTGTTTCAAGTTCCTGGCTATTATGAAAACAGCTGCTATAAACATTCATGTTCAAGCTCTTGGTGAACATAACTTTTAATATCTTTTAAATAAATGCCTAGGAGGATCATCATTAGGTTATATAACAGTGGCATGTTTAGTTTTTAAAGAAACTAAAATGATTTCCTAAAGTGGGTATACCATTGTGCAATGTGTGAGTAATCCAAATTCTCCATGTTCTTGCCAGTTTTAGTGTTCGGTAATTTTTTTATTTCATCCATTCTGATAGGTGCATGCTGATATCATATTGTAGTTTTAATCTGCATTTCCCTAATGGTTAATGATGTTGAAAAATCTTTTAATGTGCTTACTTGACATCTATATCTTCTCTCCAGTAAAATGTCTCTTCATGTCTTGTTTCACTTTCCCATTAGATTGCTTGATGTTTTCTTGTTGAGTTTTGAGAGTTCTTTATATGTTCTAGAACTGGCCCTTTGCAAAAGTTTTCTCCAATTGTAGTTTGTCTTTTCATCCTTTTAGAAGGGTGTTTTGCAGAGAAAAAACAAATTTTTTATATTGAAATCTATTTTCTTTCTTTTATGGATTGTCTTTTGGTATCGATTCTAAGAACTCTTTGACTAGCTCAAAATATCAAAGATTTTATCTTCTTTTTTCTAAAAAGTGTATAGTTTTATGTTTTGCATTGAAGTTCAGAATCCATTTCAAGTAAATTTCTGTATAAAATGTGAAATTTAGGTTAAGGATGTCTAATTGCATTCTGAATTGTTCCAAGAATATCATTACACTAAAAGAATATCATTCCGCAATTGAATTTCTTTTGCCTTTGTCAAAAATCAGTTGGGTGTATTTATAAAGACCTATTTCTGGGTCTTATATTTTGTTTTATTGACCTATGTGTCTAAACTTCTGCTAATAACACATTCTTGATTGCTGTAGCTAAATAAATAAGTCTTGAAATCAGGTAGATTCATTTGTCCCACTTTATACTTGTTCAGCTACTTCAATTTCATTGCTTTTCCAGAAACATTTGAAAATAATCTTATCTACCTCTATAGAAACTCTTACTGAGATTTGATAAGCATGGCATTAAACCTGTTTGTCAACTTCAAAAAAAATGTTATCTTCACTATGTTTAGTCTTCCAATACATGAACACAGTAAGTCTCTCTTTGATTAAAAAAAATATATTATTGTCAACATTTTATATCTTTGACCATTTAAGTTGTAGAGATTTTGTGAATTTTTATTCACTACCTTTTGAATCATTTTTAATGGTATTGTATTTTTAATTTCCACATCCACAGGATAACTTCAGGATTTTTTGTAGATGTTCTTTATCGAATTGAGTAAGATTCCTTCTATGCCCATTTTTCAGATAGTTTTTTTTTTTCTTTGTCATGAATGGGTCTTGAACTTTATCAAATATATTTTTACACTGATTTATATGATCAACTAATTTTCTTCTTCAGTTTGTTGATAAGGTTGATTACATTGATTTAATTGTGAATACTGAATAAGTCTTGTATCCCTTGAATAAATACCACTTGGTCAAAGTACATAATTCTTTTTATATATTGCTGAATTCTACTTTCTAATATTTTGATACAGACAAAAAATACATTTTTACCTGCGGTCATAGGGATATCAATCTAGTTTCATTTTGTGTGTGTTAGTGCTGGCTTTGCCTGGTTTTGGAAGCAGAGTAATACTAGCTTCATAAAATGAACTAGGAAGTGTTCCCTTCTCTTCTGTTTTCTGGAAGAGATTACATATAATTATTGTTAATTCTTTTTCAAATATTTGATAGAATTCTCTGATGAAGACTTCTAGGTCTGAAGATTTCTTTGTGGGGGTTAAATTAGAAATTTGATTTCTTTAATAGTTGCAAGGCCATTCAAATGATCTAGTTAGATTATGGCAGTTTATGTTTTACAAGGAAGAGGTCATACAGGCAAATTGTCAAATGTATGTGTGGAAAGTTATTATTACTTTCCTGACATCTACAAGATCTGTAGTTACACTCTTTGTTCATTCTTAATATTGATGATTTGTGCCCTTTTTTCCTTGTCAATTTTTCTAGAGGTTTGTCAATTTTATTGATCTTTTTCAAAGAGTCAGCTCTTCCTTTCATTGATTGTTCTCTGTTGTTTTACTGGTTTCAATTTAATTGATTTTAGCTCTTATCTTTATTGCTTCCTTATTTGCTATGGGTTGATTTAGCCATCTTTTCCTAGGTTTTTACAGCAGGAGCTCACATTGTTGACTTGAGGCTTATCCTCCCTTCTAATGTATTCATTTATTGTTATAAATTTCACTCTCAGCACTATTTTAGCTCTGTCCCACAAGTTTTCATGTTGTATTTTTTATCTTCATTCACTTCAATGTAATTATTTCTCTTGAGACTTCTTTTTTAACCCATGGAATTTTTAGAAGAGTGTTGTTTAGTTTCCAAATGTTTGGAGATTTCCCTGTTATCTTTCTGTTATTGATTCCTAGATTGATTCCATTGTGGTCAAAGAACACACTCCATATGATTTTAATTATTTTTAATTTGTTGAAGTTTGTTTCATGATATGATCTGTCCTGTTATACGTTGATGGACACTTCAACAGAACATACTCTGCTGTTGGTGGGTGGAATATTCTACAATACTGAGTAGATATTGTTCATTGATTGTGGCTGACTCCTTTTTTATCCTTTTTTTTTTTCAGGCTAGTTTTCCTATTAATTGCTAGAAGATTGGTGTTTAAGTCCTCAACTTTTTATATTAATTATTTTATTGTTGTTCAATTACAGTTCTCTGCATTTAACCCCCACTATTCCCCCGAAACCCAACCATCCCCACCTCCCTTCCCTGCTTCCACACCCTCCCTTGGTTTTGTCCATGTGTCTTTTATAGTTGTTCCTAAAACACGTTACTCCCTCCCACCTCCCCTCTGGTTACTGTCATATTGTTCTTAATTTCAATGTCTCTGGTTATATTTTACTTACTTGTTTGTTTTGTTGGTTAGGTCCCAGTTAAAGGTGAGATTATATGGTATTTGTTTTTCACCGCCTGGTGTATTTCACTCAGCATAATGCTTTCCAGCTCCATCCATGCTGTCACAAAGGGTAGGAGCTCCTTCTTTCTCTCTTCTGCATAGTATTCCATTGTGTAAATGTACCATTATTTTTTGACCCACTCATTTACTGATGGGCACTTAGGTTGCTTCCAGCACTTGGATATTGTAAATCGTGCTGCTATGAACATTGGGGTGCATAGGTTCTTTTATATATATATATATAATTTTATTTTAATTGTTGTTGCAGTACAATTTTCTATCTTTTACTCCCATCCTAGCCCACACACCCAGCCCTCCCCTCCTCCCTCCCATTTCCACCCACCCCTAGTTTTTTATCCATGTGTCCTTTATACTTGTTCTTGTAAACCCTTCCCCCTTTCCTCTGAAATTCCCTCCCCTCTCCCTTCTGGTCATTGTCAGCCTGTTCTCTATTTCAGTGTCTTTGGTTATATTTTGCTTGTTTCTTTGTTTTGTTGTGTAGGTTCCTGTTAAAGGTCAGATCATATGGTATTTGTCTTTCACTGCCTGGCTTACTTCACTTAGCATAATGCTTTCCAGTTGCATCTTTTGGATTGGTGTTTCAGGATTCTTAGGATATAACCCTGCAGTGGAATTGCCAGGTGAAAAGGCAGTTCCATTTTTAGTTTTCTGAGAAAATTCCATTCTGTTTTCCACAGTGGTTGTACCAGTCTGCAGTCCCACCAACAGTGCTCTAGGGTTACCTTTTCTCCACATCCTCTCCAACACTTGTTGTTTGTTGCTTTGTTTATGATGGCCATTCTGACAGGTGTGAAGTGGTATCTCATTGTGATTTTAATTTGCATCTCTCTGATAGCTAACGATACTAAGCATCTTTTCATGTGTCTCTGGATCCTCTTTATGTCCTCCTTGGAGAAGTGTCTGTTCAAGTCCTTTGCCCATTTTTTAATTGGGTTGCTTGTCTTCCTGGAGTGGAGTTATGTGAGTTCTTTATATATTTTTGAGATTAAACCCTTCTCTGAAGTATTATTGGCAAATATGTTTTCCCATATGCTTGGTTCTCTTTACATTTTAACTCTGTTTTCTTTAGCCATGCAGAAGCTTTTTAATTTAATGAGGTCCCATTTGTTTATCCTTTCTTTTATGTCCCTTGCTCTAGGGGACATATCGGTGAAAATATTGCTGCATGGAATATCTGAGATTTTCCTGCATATACTTCCTCTAGGTAAGTCCTCAACTTTGTCAATTTTCCTATCTCACCTTTTATTTCTATAATTTTTTTGCTTCACATATTTTGCAGCTTTGTTGTTTAATGCATGCACATTTAGGATTGGTATATTCCGTGTTGGACTGGCACTTTCATATTTTATAAAATATTGATTATATTCATAATATTCTCTGTGTATTTCTCTTTCTGGTAATTTTCTTTGTTTTTAAATCTACTTTATCTAATATTAATATAGCTCTCCTACTTTCTTTTGACTTCTGTTTGCATGATATCTCTTTTTCCATTCTCATATTTTTTCTTTTTCTCTTTCTTTTTAATCCTCACATGAGAAGATGCTTATTGGTTTTAGAGAGAGGGGAAGGGAGGGAGGGAGAGAGGGAAAGTACCATCCGTGTGACAGAGAAACATCTATTGGCTGCCTTTTGTATGAGCGCTGACTGGGAACTGAACCAGCAACCAAGGCATATGCCCTGATCAGGAATAGAACCCATGATCTTTCAGTTTATAGGATAATATTCTAACCAACTGAGCCACACCAGCCAGGGCCATCTTTATATTTTCAGTCTACCTATATAGTTAAGTTTGAAAGTTGTTTCTTCTAGACAGTGTAGAGTTAGGTCATAAAGTAAAATTTTGAAAACAACTAGAGAAGAAAAACTACTGGCATTTACCCTTATTTTTATAATTATTCCTTTCTGGAGTTCAAAGTTCCTTCTTTTATTATTTCCTTTCTCTTTAGAAAACTACCTTTGACAATGTCTTCATTATGTTTTCATTTCTGAAGGATATTTGCATTGGAAATAGAATTCTGAGTTCACAAGTATTTTCTTCCCATGCTTGAAAAAAATCATGTCATTTTCTCCTTGCCTCCATGGCTTTGGATGAAGAATCTGCTAGCCTTAAAATTGTTTTCCTCCCTTAAGAACAGTATCCTTTTTTTCCCTACTTTTAAGAGTGTGTGCCTTCATTCTCATTTTCATAAGTTTGGTTATGATGTGCCTCTGTGTAGATTTCTTTGGATTTACCCTGTTTGGAGTGGGTCCACTTCATTTTCCCAGAAGCATAATTGCATTTGTTAATATTTGTAGTTATTTATTTCCTCCTTTATTTTGTGTTTCTTTAATGAATTATAAGATCCATAAGGACAAGTATAAAGCTCTTCCATTCCCACTGTATCCTCAAGGTCTAGCATCTAATAGCTGAGTAATGCATATCTTGAATGATTGAATTAACAAACTGAACTCTTGCAAGGTTCACAGTAAGGTTCGCTACAAGTAAACACCTCAAGAATTTAGTTTATACAGCAGATTTAGGAAAGTCTCATCTCTGCCAATTCTGATTTAGGAGGTCTAGGGTAAGTTTCCTAAATCCATATTTTTGAGCACATTTCATAGGTGATACACAGGTATTTTGGACCACCTAAAAGAACAATCTTCCCATATAAAAGAAAACTCACAACTCACATTCCCCACAAGAAGATTAGAGTCTGAGCACTCTCTGGGAGGTAACAATTTAAAGTGATGGGAGCAGGGGTTATTACAGGTGCTCTGCTGCATAACTGCTAGCAGTTAAATGAGTTCCCTCATAAACAAATTTAAATCCAGGGACACAGATTTAAAATGGAAACATTTGAACAAATATGAGGGGGAAATTGTCACAAAAGGCATAATGTCCTGCTATAGAGGAGGTATCTGGAAGTGCATGCTCTGCCATCAACCTATGCATTTTAAAACACCGTGCTGAGGGATTGTGTTTACCCAGTGCAAGGCTGCTAATACATTCAGCCTGAGTGAAGCAATTTTAATATTAATAGGCTCTTTATGAGAATTTAATAACAAAGTCATAGCTTCCTTGTGTTTCAAGACACAGGGGTTAATTACTTCAAACGAGTTGGCAGGGAAAAGGTCAAATTTTAATGCTGACCTTAACAGTTTGGGATAAATATAAAAAAGGTAATGGCCCATTTAAAGCTATCATGCCCAGTGTTCTTTTCAGGCTGAGAAATGGTCACTTGTCCAACCTGTTGTTTCCACCTATGGATGCTCAGAAGTGCCATGCACCTGGTTATTACATCTGGTAAGTCTAAGTCACTTGTAACTGAACTCAGTCTAATCTTTCATGGGAAGAGAAACAAAGATACTTTTTATTTGTTTTAAGTATGGATCTATTCTAGTGTTTGTAATACTGAAGCCTCATGAACTCCAGGGACTGGAAGACTGGAAGTCTTCCACTAGTGGCTTCAGACAAATTGGAGGTGAAAAATGAAATCTGTCATTTGAAACTCTGACTTCTCTGCTATATAAAAGAACACTGAGGGTTTTAATGAAATAATCCAATCAGTCTGCTACTGACTATTTTGATGGTATGCTGCTCTCAGCCTATAGAGGAAAAATTATGAGGTCTTGAAAACCCTCAGGTCTCACATGTAATAGCAGAGAAGGGACACATAGATGGATACTAGGGCTTGGGGGTTATCAGGAGGGAAATGTAAAACTGTGAATGGTGCACAAATCACCAAAAATCTGAGTTCAATTTTTTGGCCTGGGAAACATGACCCTAAATTGTCACAGTATGAATTGTGAATTTAAATAAATGTAGCTAATAGGTTTTGTTTTTCTGCCCATACACTCTAAATATATTGTTCCCTTTTATTGTTGCCTCATATATTCTCCCCTTATTCCATTTTCTGTCCAGGATCAAGATTAGAGTTTGCCATCAGCAATCAATGTCAGGTGAGTGTCCACACTTTCCAAGGCACTTTGGGACTCTCTGACACCACCATATTTAGATGGACATGGCTACCCTTTTTACTAAAATCCATCCCACCCAAAACATTCATGATGGTGGTGAATAAGTGGATTTTTAAAATATTTATCAAAGAACGGACACTCTGCTGAGAGTTGGGAATTCAGAAGGAAATCAAACAAGTTCCCTGCCTGCATAAAATTCACAGTCTAATGGGGATGGCAAATGAAAACCTAATTATAACATCGTGTGATGATGACTATGAGGGAATGCCTTTGGAACAGACCCAATCTTAAAAAGTCTAAGAAAGCTTCTATAAAGAATTGGCTTCTGAGATAAAACTTGGTATCAGTCAGGCTAGGCTAGGTGTGCTGCTGTAAAAAATGACCTCAAAATCTCAGTAGCTTACAACAAAGTCTTATTTCTTACTCAGGCAATGTGTTGCCTGTGGTTTATCTGTGACACTGCTCTATGTCATCTCTTAAGATTTCAGGCTGATAGAGAAGTGACTCAGCTATCTCTCAGCAGATGAAAAAGAGAACAGGATGAATCAACCACGTGCTGACTCTTAAAACTTCTACCCAGTGACACCTCTCACTTTGACCACATTTCATTGGCTGAATGAAGCAAGTCACATGGCCACTCCTGATTTTTAAAATGCAGGATATAAAATTCTCTTTCAATGAGAAGTCCACAAGGAGAGAACTGAGAATATTTTGTAAGGAATATTAAGTCTACCATGCATCTACAGCATGAATTGGAGCTGTGTATGCAAAAAAGAAGGTGGTATAAGTGTTCTAAAACAAAATATTCAAAAGCACAAAAAAATGGAGAAAAAGAGTGGGCTAGAATGAGAGAGAGAGAAGGGAGAGACAGAAGGATAAGAAGAATTCCAAGTCACTAGTTAAATAAAGCTGAAGCAAGAATGCAAGGAAAGGACTGGAGAGAACATGAGAAGAAAAGCTCCTTTGCTCACCCAGCTGCACCAAAGCAAATGGGATGGTTGATACCATGTCCCCATCAAAAGGGCTTGGGAAGTACTGATTTAAAGGAGGCTCCAGGTATTTAAAACTAAACTCCTCCCAGTTAAGTAATAAATATTTTGAGCTCTTCAAAATATTAGGATAAATGGAGACATAAGGAAGGCCAATAGGGTAACCAGACAAACAAGAATGTGCAAATGGCATAATGTTCACTTCAGAGTTCCTGGTGCCCAACACCTAGACTGTAGCCCCAAGTATGCTTGCTGAGTGACTCATAGAAAAAAACTGAATGAGGGCATCTTTGGACCATCAATCCACAATTCACTTGCAATGTCTGAGATATAATAATATGAAATGGGTGGTAAGACAAGGTTGAATACTGTGTATTGATTGTCACTTATGAATTCATGTTGGGTAAGAGTAGATCCCCCACACAGAACTTAGAATTCTCATACTCAACCACCCAACAAATTTTCACTGGACATTTACTACATGTTGTGTGGTCTGCTAAATTCTATTAATTCAATGATAATAGATAGATAGATGATAGATAGATAGATAGACAGATAGATAGATAGATAGATGATAGATAAACAGACAAGCCCCTAGGGAGACACAAAAATCAAACCAGTAAACCAACCAAATAATTAAAAGTTTTTGGTGCCATGATAAGAAGGAAAACAATACACATTCTGCTACAGAAGAGCATCACCTTGCACATAAAGTCAGGAAGCCCTCCCTAGAGAGGTGTACCCACCTGTGTTCCAAATCATGGGGTAAGAACAGCATGTGCAAAGTACCTGAGGAGGAAAAGAGCATGGCATATCTGAAGATTTCAGAAAAGGCTCCTGTAACTGAGGTGATCTGAGAAAGGAGGTGAGCAACAGGCAATAGGACTGAACAAGTCTGAATGCCATCACTCAGGGTCTCATAGGTCAAAGAGAAGATTTGAATTTCATTTTAAGACTATTTGATAGGTTTTTGACAAGACAACAGTATAACTCCAATGACCATATAAGGGCAACTACCACTTTAATGACCTCACATCTGATTGCCTACATAGTACAACTTTGCTAGGAGAAGCTAATTCCATGCAGATGATACAGTGCAGTAAGGAAGGATTGCCTACTCCCTTGCATCTCAGCTTTTCTCCCTTCATAATATGAAACTGCAAAGTGGAGATTCAAAGAATGATCTGCATGGATTACCCAAAAGAACATTAAAAAAATTACAATGTACAGTAAAGGGAACAAAAAGTAATGTGTGTGCAGTTGCAGAAGTATAACTGTACGTTTCAAAATTTATGTAAGATTACACTTACTGAGCTTCCAATGCAAGTTCACCACCAGTCAAAATAAGGTCAAGAATAGTCTAGGACAATTGTCCTGATGTAAATCCTTTTTTTTCTTTCTTTCTTAGCTTCACTTGTTAGTAAGTGCTGGCTCAATCCACAGCTCAAGCAGTCTTAATTCCTATTAATCCTGTAATAGTGGATGTTGCTGGTATGGTCACTGTTGCCAGTCCTTTCAGTTCCAACTTTCTCCTCCAGAATGGCCTTTTGGGAAGAAGGCATACAATTCACAGATAGAGTGGTGGTTTTAATGTGAATATATCATGATATTTACCAAACTATAGCAGAAAGGTATGATGGGATAATGATAAATTTACAAATAAAAAGAAAATTCCCTGAATCATCAAAACAAATGGAGAAATGAACATGCCAACCAGGCAGCAAGCCAGCACTGGCAGGAGCTCCAAACTCCAGTGAGGGGAGAGAGGAGAGAGTAGAGAGGAGAGAGAAGAGAGAAGAGAAAGAGAGAAACTAGTTCTTTTTGAATTAGGCACAAGATAAGCCATATCTGTCACAGTGAAAGACAGACTGGGGGAAAAAAACTTGAGGGAAATTGTTTCATAGCTGGAGGCTATATTGCTCAGTCCAAATCATGCAATTTCAGAAATTTTATTTTTCCCCAACCAACTAAATGTCTTCATCAAAGTCTCTCTCTTCATACCTTCACTGATAAACATTCTTCTTCCTGTCATTCCATACTGGCATATAGTTTTGGCATGGACGCTCTATGCTGGAATTATTCCAGGAAAGACTGGGGTACCAAAAATTTGTATATACAAATGGATTCAAATAAAATTCCTGAAGGAGTGGAAAATCTGTCTCCCTGATAATGAGCAGCATCTAGGGCACCTTCTTTGTAGGAGGCATTCCTTTCCTCCAACTCTTGTGGCACAGGTACACTGACCTCCCCTGTATTCTTGGACACTGAGCACACCCAACTTTTCCTCATTCCAGGCTCTGGCACACTTCAGTCCTCCTGACTGCAACCCCTTCCCTGGCTCTTCAATTGGGTGACTTTTTCTCATCCCCTAGGCCACAAGTCAGATGTTCTCTCCTCAAAGTTGTCTTCCCCATCTACCTCACATCCAAACAGGCTCACTCCCAGATTCAATGGCTCTCTGCAACTTCATCCCATTTATTCCCTTAATAATGCCAATCTCAATTTGTGATTCTCATGAGGACAAGGTGCTGACCTGCCTCATGTCCCACTGTAACACTGGTGCTTAAATCAATGAGGGATTTTTTTGGATGAAGGAATATTGAGGGCAAAAGAACAACTAAAGTTGTGCTGGCTATGAGGATGATTCCTGTTCTCAAAGACATAAGCAGACTTCCTATACTCTCCACCTAACACTGAAATAATAATGAAAGAATCACATTCTTCTGCCCTGTATTCTATTCTTCCCAGAACTCAAGAACACCCAGGCCTAATAAAGGGGTGAAAATAAATATGAGCATCAAATGTGAGGAAAGACTTTGAGATCCAGTTCAAGGCAAAATAGCCACCAACAAATATGTGCAACCAATGCTCAGGGGATGTTTCTTCAACAGCTCTATCAACATAGATGTGACAAAGAGTGTTCGTGCTTTCCCAAATTCCCCCTTATTATTTAGGGAAAACACCCACTACTTCAGCAGAGCATGACCCACCCATGATATGTGCCACTTTTACCATTTTCCTTTGTGGATCAGTGCATCAATGTGGCTAAGTTCTGGCTAATTCAAGGTAAGTAACAACAGTATGAGCAACTTCCAGAAAGTACCCTTAAAAAGAGGAAATGTGATCTTATTCCTCCAGTTCTCTTTGGAATGAGGATATAATAGTGGACGATCAAGCCACTATCTTGCATCAGAAGGTGGAGGTCAAATGTTGAGGATGGTGGAATATCTTGATAGATTGGTGATCCAGGAGTCTCTACACTAGCCCTATCCTTCTTATCTATGGATTTCATTTCATACAAGAGAAAAGTAAACTTCTAATTTTTAAAAACCACTGTCTTCCATCACTTGTGACCTAACCTAAGCCTAGCTGAATCAATGGGCTAAGAAAAAATTAAATGTAGGCATCCATATAGATGAAATCAGTAAAGCTCAGTGGAATTGCTGAGAATTGAGGCCTGAGTCCTAGGATAAGGATGACCCAGCAAATAGCTCATCTGCCCATTTTTGTTTGTCTGCTCCACGGTCAGAATGACTCTCACACTGCACATGTGAGCCACAGAAACAATCACACTCATCATCTGACATCTGGGAAAGGCGAGGACAGCCAGTTGTTTGAAAGCAGCTTTCACTTTGACCTACTATTTTGGCAGTAGGTACTCAGAGAGAAAAACAATTCCACTCAATATGAAAAAACTGAAAGATGGAAATAACACCAGGACCTAGAGGCATCAATTTTGGTAAAACACAAGCTATAGGAATATACTAGGGTATTTCTGCCTTTTGGAAGGGAAGTGACAGCTGCCAATTTTTCTCTCATCCCCTGGAAATGTTTTCTCTCTGGTTGTCTGTTCACAAGCCTGTGCAGAAACTGACTCTAATGTGTGTATGTGTGTGTGTGTGTGTGTTTAAAATCCTCTGCTGTGTATTACAGATAATTTCTCCCTCTGGTACAGGGGTTTGAAACATCACAGGTTGATGATAGCAATGTAATGAGAGGATACTTTTCATAATTCTAATATGCAGATACATATTTTGTCCCTGGCCAAAGGAAGAATTAACATTGCCGCTATTGTAGGCAATATCATCTCCATTTTCTCAAAAGATGCATGCTTTCTTATATGGATATGTGACATACGTTCTCTCCCCTTTGGCTTTTAATTAAACCTATGAACAGACTTCTCCCTGACATTCTGTTCCACTCCATGTCTACTCCATCCAAATTCACTCTTCTCTATTCCACTCATCCCATCCCATGCAATTTAACTGCACTCTACTCCACCCCCACAAACTCCACTAAACTTTATTACACTCCACTCTACCCCACTGCACTCCACTCTATTACATTGTACTCTACCACATTCCACTATGCCCATTTCACTCTACTCCACCCCATTCCACTCCACTGTAACCCATTCTACTCCACTACACTCCATTATGCTCCACTTACCCCATTCCACTCCACTCCACCCCATTCCACTCCATTCCATTCCCCTCCACTTCTTCCATTCCAGTCCATGCCAAACCATTCCATCCACTCTACCTCATTTCTCTCTACTCCATTCCATTCCACCCCAAGCCATTCCACTGCACTCTACCACATTCCAGTCCATCCATTCTACTCCACCCTATTCCATTCCACTCCACTCCATTTCACTCTACTATATCCCATCCTATTCCATTATATTCCACTCCATTCCATTGCACCCACTCCTTTCCACTCCACTCAACTCTATTGCACTTCATTCATTCCATTATACTCTACAACATTCCACTACAACCATTCTACCCTATAACATTCTATTCAATTCCACTCCATTCTACTCCACTCCATCCATTTCATTACACCCCATTCCAGGCAATCTACCATATCCTGTCCACTTATTCCGACCACTCTACCCCCATTCCATTCTACTTCAACCCATTCCATGCCACTCCATTCTACTCTACTCCACCCCAATTCCACTGCACTCCACCACATTCCACTCCATTCTACCCCATTCCACTCCACCCCATTCCACTGCACTATACCCATTCCACTCTACTCCATACCACTCTATTACTCCATTCTTTCCACCCCACTCCATTCCAAACCACTCCACCACATTCCACCCCATTCCGCTCTACTCCACTCCACTCCCATTCCATTTCACAGCACCCCATTCCATTCCATCCATTCCACACCACTATACTCTATTCCATTCCCTCCATTTCACCCTCTCCACTCCATTCCACTGCACACCACTCCATTCTACTCCACTCCACTCTATTCCACTGAACTCTCCACATTTCATTCGACCCATTCCATTCCACTCAATCCAATTGCACTCCAATCCAGTCTACCCCATTCCACTCCACTCCACTTCATTCCACTCCATTTCATTCCGCTTCACTCTACCCCATTTCACTCCACCCCATTCCACTGTACTCCACCCTCTTCCACTCCACTCCATTTCACTCAACTCCACTCCATTCCACTCCACTCCACTCCTTAAACTGCACTCCACCCCATTTCACCTACTCCATTCCACTCTACTCCACCCCTTCCACTCTGCTCCACCCTATTTCACTCCACTCCACTCTATCCCACCCTATTCTACTCCACTTTTGCACTCCATTCTTTCTTCTCTATTCTATTTCACTCTTTCCATGGCTGCTCACTTTGGGTTGGAGCTCTGTGGCTTGACAAAAGTTTGGCCTCTGTGAAGGTACATATTTACTAACCACAGATATGATAACTGAAAGTCCATGAATCATTTACCCTGTGTCCAGTATTTTAATCAGCACTTTGTATGTGTCATCCCTTTTAATCTCCACAAGGCACTGTGATGTGCATCCTTTAGCACCTTCCTTATGCTGATGAGTAAACAGGCATGCACAGTGATTAGGTGATATGCACATAGTCACAAAACTAATAGGTTGCAGGTATGTGATTTCAACTCAGGAGTTGTGACTCACACATTTCCTCTGAAATAAAAACAAAAAAAGGGTCCTCATGCTGTCTATAAGACCTCCCAGGGGAATAATTCCAGAAAGAGTCTATTATGCCAAAACATATCTACTGTGGGGGAATAGAAGTCTGGATCCCTGTGTGTCCCAGATCTTCAAATATCTAAAAATTTATTGGCAACAACCTGCAGTCAACGATGTGTCATTTAAAATCAAATGGAGGAGCTTGGTCATGAAATTTCTCTGCTCAACTGAGAAGAGGCAGGTAAAAAGTTACCTGCCCCCATAAACCAGTCACCTCTGCCCAGCAATGACAAAAGTCTGTGTAATCCTGTGGCGATCTATCAATTGTCACGGGGTACAGGCTGCATAAAAAGTGAAGCATTATTTTCAATGGCAGAACTTTGTCCCAGCTCAACAGATTCTGGGAGGCAATGGGTATCTTGGGTCAAAAGCCTACAGATTTATGGTGGTGTCTGTTGACTAGAACAGAAAATCTCAAATGTCACTTCTCACAAAGATAAAGGAATTATTTAAACAGGACCATGCAGAAAGATTTGAAAAAGGAAAACAAACTTATTTATCAGATAGTTTTTAGTCACCAATTCCCTTGTATTCTTGTCTTCTACTATGCAGGCCACAACATTCTGAAGGGGAAGGAGTGGAAGTGAATCAGAAAGGCAAAGGGATTTTTGCAGAAAAAAGAAGAAAGATATTTTGCCTCATTCTTACACAGTTTATTTAAGAGAAGGAAGTATAAATGGACACATGGGTATGTCTATATACATTTATCAAGAAGGCAGCACATTTACTTATATGGGGATGTGAGTGGTATTGAACTTTTCACTAGATCAGTTATTGAACTCTGCATAAAGGATAGGAGGGATAGGAAAGATAGTTAAGCAAGTTACTTTGCAAGTGAAATAAGCAAAGCAAAGGAATAATGATAGATTTAATTTGATAGTAGGTGACCTGGAGGACAAACTAAATATATAAATAATAGGTGATCTTCTAAGCTAAGCTTGTATCCAATTTCAGTCAAAATAATTAATGAAAAAGCCATAAACACACACTTAGAACTTGCTTCTCTAGATTTCCTTTTTGACATAGCAAAATTAAATACTGGATATTCTGATGGAAGCAAATAACAATTTTGATTTGGAAAGTGAATATGAGAAAATCTGTCTTATTTAGTCCATATTATTCATCTAATATAAATGGACTTGGAATCTTGCTGATTCGTTTCTTTCTTTTTTCAATAAACATTTTAGCCCTGACTGGTATAGCTCAATGGATTGAGCTCAAGCTGTGAACCAAAGGGTTGTCAGTTCAATTCCCAGTCAGGGTACATTCCTGGGTTACAGGAAAGGTCCCCAGTATGTGACACTCAAGAGGCAACCACACACTGTTGTTTCTCTCCCTCTCCTTCTCCTTCTCTTCCCTTCTGTCTAAAAATGAATAAATAAAATCTAATAAATAAATAAGTAAATAAATAAATAATTTTTAAAAAATTAACTTACCTTAGTTAAAAAGCAAAATGCACAAAGCAAAATAGGAAAAGATAAGACTGGAAAACAGAGGGCTGGGATCATGAAAGGCATTCAGTCCATACTAAATGACTTAAACTTGATCTGATTAGCAATAGGGATCCATTGAGTAGAGATGTGACTGGGGAAGATTTATTTGGAAACAGAATAAAAAATTAACCTGTAGACATACACACACACACACACACAATCAAAAGCACATTCATGTGAAAAACCCTTGCATTAGGCAGATAATAAAATTTAAGTAAATGATAAAGAATTCTAAAATGGGATCAAGGTGAATGATATCTTTGCCATCACTGTAACTTCAAATATAATCACTTCTGAGCTTATTTTCATTGATTACACAAGACAAACAGGAACAGAGTTGCTTCAGCAATTTCCTTTCTAAATTTTTAATGGTCAGTTGGCTGTGAAGGGCTGAGTGAACCTGGACAAAAATGTACAATTCTAAGGATTTTTAAAGATAAATACAATGTCACAATAGATGTCAGGATAAGGGTAGTATGACTCTTACTCAGAAACTCAACACCAAATGTAGCTAATGTTGTCTTTCCATTTGGGTGGTAAAAAAGAGAGACTTGACTAGCATCTCTGCTGAGAGTAAATTTGCAGTTCCTTTGACTCTGGGACCATGCTCATAAAGTCAGAAAAATAAAATACATAAAAAAATGAACCAGGTACTTCATTTTAGTCCCCCAAATCCCATAGCTCTTCCTCAGAGTTCCTATAGATATCACATGTACTCACAGCAATCCTTCTTATAACGGAGGTGCTGGGTCCTGTTTTGGGGTGCCTACATCCTTACCTCTTCTCTCTCCAACTTCTCCTACAGCCTTCTGAGGGGTCTCCTTGCTCTGATCTCATATGCCTCCTATCCATGCCACACACTTCTGTTAGCAATACCTTTCTAAACAAAAATTTCTCAACCAAAGGTGATTTTTTCCCCCCAGGTGACCTTTGGTGATACTTTTGGTTGTCATAATTGAGAGGAAGTAATGTCATCTAGTAAGCAGAGGCCAGGAAAGTTGCTCAGCATCCTGATATACACAGGGCAGTGTCTCACAACAAAGAATTATCTGGCAGATAGATGAATAGTGCCAAGGATGAGAAACCTTGCCCTAAACACATGTTTATTATATTGGTTTATTCACTTTTCGAACTTTACAACAGCAACTGGTGGGAAGTTCAAAGCCTGAGACTGGCTTTCAACATTCATATAATCTGGTCTCATCCACTTCCTTGACTCACTTCTGTGTCCCACATGAACTCCCTGCCATCAAATGCCTAGTGACTTCAGCCCATCTTAAGCACACCTGACTCCTCCTACTTCAGTCCTTTTACTCACCCTCTTCCCCTTCTTAGATGATCCTTTCTATATGACCTCCATATGTTTTCCATCCTTCCAAATGCGTTTCCCTGTGGACCTGAAGCCAATATGGTTGCTAACTTTATAGGACATTGAGCAGCATGTTCTCCTCCCACCTGTACCCACATGTGTGATGAGCTGCCCTCCTTAGTCTTTTAGTCAAAATCATAACCTGTTCACTTGTCTAACATGCTGGCCTTAACAGAGCAACAACTTCACACCAACTTGTGTTTCTTCCATGTTTCTTGTAATGCCATGTGTCTTTTTATCTCCTGGCCTACCAAATCTGGAGCCCTCCTTCCACAGCCAGCCTGTCCTATCAGGACCTTTAGGAAAGTAACCCTGAATGACCTACATGTTGCTGCATCTCAAGTGCAAAACAGAGTTTTTTGTGGCTGGAAATAATGAATTGGAGGCTTGGTCTTCACTGTGTGCCTTTGACAAGAAGCCACAGCACAAGAGGTGATTATATCAAAAAGTATTGATATGGAAATATGTTCAGGCTCTGCTTATCTCCCTGGCTAATCTGGTTTGTCACTGAGCTTGTCTCCCTCCCTAGCCTCTGACCTGTCACACAGGTACCTGGTCATACTTGAAGCTGAACTTTGAGAATGACAGGAAGAGGAGGAATAGAAGGGCTTACTGAAAAAGGCCAAACTATATGTATAATAATAAGCTGGGAAAGAAAGGCTCAGGGCTGAATGGGCTGAGGGAGAAGAGTGAGGGTAGGGTGGACATAGCCAATGAAAGGTTGTGACACAGGACGAATGCAAGAAGACAGAGAAGAAAGAGGACATGAGGAATGTTGCTGAAGATTATGAATTGAGTTCCCTTTAATATATTTTTTCCAGGAGAAACCAGTAAATTGTTTTAAATCACTTTTATTTTTCAAAAACTATTCTAATATTATTCATAGCTCTAGCCCATTGACTGGAGTTTAGTAAGGAGACTGGATTACATGAGTCAAACATTTATAAGAGGTACACAGATATTGAAGAACCCCTTTTCTATGGAAAAAGAAACTGAAGATAAGAGAGGTCATTCAATTTGCCCCAAATCATATGACTTTGGGATCGAATTTTAAATTGAGCTAGGAGTATGACTAAGTCTGCATACAACCACTTCAATATTCTGGCTCTGAAAATAAATGGTTTAATTTCATGTCAGTTTTTAATTATTCACAAAGGTCTTACTTCTAATGACAGGGCTGTATATTCTCTTTTAATGATTCTCTCCATGATTCCTTTATTCTCATTCAAGGAATGCTTATTGATTTTAGAGAGAGAGGAATGGAGGGAGAGAGAAGGACAGAAACATCAATGTGAGGGAGAAACATCCATCAGTTGCCTCTCTTATGTTCCCCAACTGGGGACTGAACCTGCAACCTAGGCATGTGCCCTGTCTGGGGATTGAGCCCACAATGTTTCAGTTTATGGGATGATACACCAACCAATTGAGCAACAACTGGACAGGGTGACTACCTCCATGACTTTGATAGAAAAAATAAAACACAGTGTAGATAGATACACAGATGGATAACAGGTTTCTATGAATATATTTGTTTAGATCCTATATATCCATGTTTTGAATCATAATTTTATGTTGTAGGTGACATACAATAGTTTTGCTTAGAGAGTAGATATTCAATAAATGCTATTGATAATGGTGCATAATTACAAATGCATAAGACCATGTACACCCATCAAGGCAACATAAAATTCTCACTGGAATTCCTTTTATACTGTTTCTCTTTCCATTATGTCTCACGGGCTGTACAAGAGAGAGCTAAAGTCCCCCAGTGTATGTTTGTCACGGAACCTTTGTTCCCTGGTTCTTTATGAGAGTTTTGTCCTACTCAGAGTTGAAGAGAAAAATAACCCATTTATATTCTCTGCACTACTCTTTGGGTTTTATTCCAATTGCTATTGTGACAGGGGCTGCTATGAAGAGGAATACCAATGTAAGCAAGTAAACTGGTCAGCTGACTCAGAAGAAAGAAAGGCAGCCTAGTCTCAAAATCTAAATTTAGATAGGTAGATAGAGAGAGATGTATATAACTATGTGAATCTTTATATATCTATTTATCTATCTACTCCCAAATCATGTATGTGATTTTGGCTCAGAAACAAACTAGCATATGGTTAAAAGTGCAAATTTAGAGCTCAGAGAGACAAAGTACTGGTACACCTTCTGTGTACATGATTTGGAAAATGAATCTCAGCTTTCTTATCTGAGTCGTAGTTATTATAATAGCAGTGCCTGTCTCAGAGGTTTGCTGTGGGTTCCCACAATGTAGTGCATGTAAGTTGTGCAGCCCACCTCACATTCCAAGTAGGTACTAGACCAAAAACAGTTGTGATTGCTTTGGGGAGTGCTAAGATAATGGTGATTGTGAGGGATGGTGGAAAAGAAATTAGATTGTTTTTTTAAAAGTAACCTCTCTGTTCAAACACCTAATGTTGGCTTCTAAGAATCTGATTTGGAGTTAGATGACACTTGAGTTCAAATCCTAGCTTTGCCATTTACCAGAAGGGTATATGTATAATAGAGAGGGAGGGAAGAAGGAGGAAAGGAAGGATGGAGGGAGGGAGGGAGAGAGAGCTGAGGGAGAGAGGGTGGAAGAGGGGTGAGAGAATAAGAATAGTCATGTCACAATAATGAGAGATTTAATTCTCTTATCTGTAAAAGGGTATTAATAATAGCACTTACCTCACAGGATTATTGTGAGGAATACATTATTTAATATATGTATGTAGTCTGTCATATTATTTGTCCCATGGTAAACACACAATAAATTGCTATTTTTGAACAATCCATTCTATTAATAACTGTCTGGACGGGCTGTGCCTACATTCCCCATTCACACCCATCTGAAAGCAACAGATTTGGAAAATTGTTATCAGGAACTATTTGCTAACTCTCTATGCAGAATTTAAATCTTGCAGACTATGTCATCTGCTGTTCCATGCTAATTATGTACTTATCTTATTTGAATATCTGTTGCAAATTTACAAAGCCACTGTTGTCCTTCTGGCTCCTGGTTATATGCAGTTAAGGATAGAAGTTTGCAAACACAAAAACAACAAAAAAAAGAATCCCACCTTTGCATGAAAGAGGAAGCAAACCAAGAGCACCCTATAAAATCCTCTTCTTCTGACCAACTGGGGCTTTTGGAATTTCTTCAGATTGACTTCACCACAGGAATACAGGACTGCATAAACTCTCACATTTACCCTGCCATAATATTCATTGCAAATTACACTTTAATAAAAATCTGGGAGATGATTTCTCTATCAGTCAAGCACCCCAAAACCAATGATAATAAATATCTGGTTTTTGGTTCTCAGTAACTATAATTAAAAGAAAACAAGGAATGTAGAAATTAAAAAAGGGGTTCAATTCTTAACCCCTCCACATACTAGCTGTGTGAACTTGGGTAAATGACTTAACCTTTCTCAGCTCCTTGTAATGAGAGGATGATAACAGTACCTACATCATAGTCAGGGCTTCCACCTGGTTCAGTACCAAGTATACCATTCAGAACTTAGTCCACATGACACTCATTTCCTGGCACTGGAGTTACTACTTCTTAGGTTTTGAAGATTAAATAAGTTAATACATGGCAGCACTTAGAACATCACTTGGTACACAGTGAATGCCAAATAAGTGCTAATGGCTATTATTGTAGAATCACAGTGGGACTGAATGTGATAATCCTGGTAAAGGTCTGAGCACACTAGCCAGAACATGGGAAGCTCTCATTAAGTGACAGCTAGACTCGCTGTTGCTTATAAACTATTCAAGTTCTCTTGTGAAAGAGAGCAAGTAGGAAAAGACTATCTCACACTCCCCACCCCACCCAAAATGCCATAAGGACATGAAATTGGATGAAAATACAAAACCAGGTATAGTTCAGTTATCCACACTAATGGATAATGGGTTCAAGAGGCAAAGATAATCAACCACAGTGGATAATCCAAAACCACGTTCACTTGGCCATGAAATATGCTGTCAGTTCACATTCAAATATACTATGTCTGCTATTCTGTGGCTTAATTTCCAACAAAATAATGAATCCACATAAGACAGGCCTGGCTCAAGCTGGGAAGTGCCCTGGTTCTTTGGTCTGTTTCCTGCTCATCTCCTCTCAGCAACATACTCCATGCTGAGAACAGCCAGCAGGCTGCCCCAACTGGTGCAGAGAACCAATCTAAACAGGGTTGACCCCTCTCAAATCTTCCCAGAGCATGAAAGAGGCCTGGGTTTCAAAGGCTTCCTCTGCATGAAAATTAACTAGGGCTCCTGGTTGATATGCCACAGACAAGGAGCTAAGGGGACATCTGGCTGCAGAAAATACAGAGCCAAGCCATGTGTTGTTTTTGCCCTGTCTAAGATCCACAACACAGTGTTGCTCATTTTCTTTGACATAAAGATCTCCTGAATCCCACCTCCCCATCACAAACACTGCAAGTCAAAAAGGAATGACTTTCCTATTCATGGAGTAGATAAGTCGATGTTCTAATAACATGAGATTGTAAAATTAAACAGTGCAATGAACACTAAAATGCACAGATTCATCCATTAAACAAATATTGAGCATCTATTAAGAGTTCAGCATCAGACAAAGAAGTGAGCAAATAAAGAAGTGGAAAGGGAACACAGAGTTCCAGTCCTTATAGCTTAATGAAAACAAATAATTAAATAAACAATTGCAGATGAATGTAATAAAGTTAGCATGGTGGTAAGAACACATAGCTAAAGCACCAGGCCTTGTCTGTGGGAGCCATAGGCCATGATCTAACCCTGACACTTCCTGAGAAGTCAACATCACCTCCTGCCCATTCAGCTGCAACAGTCTCCTTTTGGCCTTTCTGTCCCAACCTACAAGCCTATATTTTGTTCCATAGCCACAGTGATCTTAAAATGTGAATCTCACCAAGCTACTCTTCAAACCTCTGAGTAGCTTCCCACTGCCTCTAAGATGAAAGTCATGTCCTCATTTTGACATGGAAGCTCTTGCCTGATCTAGCCCTTTTTTACCTGCCTCTCCTCAACTCAGGGTAGTTTCTGCCCTGCTCACTACACCCCTGGCACACTGGTTTCTTTCAGCTCCTCTGTAAAAGCAATTTCTTTTTCTTTCCCTCAGAACCTAGTCACTTTCTGCTTACTTCAATTGCAATACTAATCACACAGCTGATTCTATCTGTGCCCAAATGCTACCTCCTTATCAAGACTTTTCCTACCAACCTCAAGTAAGAGACACTGGTTGGGAGGGGAATAAATCTCAACTGAGTTTCCTCTACAACAGTCTCAAAATGTGGAATGACTCTCAAAAATGTAGATAGCCCTGGCTGGTTTAGCTCAGCAGATTGAGTATGGGCCTGTGAACCAAAGGGTGACTGGTTTGATTACCACTCAGGGCACATGCCTGGGTTGTTGGCCAGGTCCCCAGTAGGGGGCACATGAGAGGCAACCACACATTGATGTTTCTCTCCCTCTCTTTCTCCTCCCCTTCCCCTCTCTCTAAAAATAAACAAATAAAATCTTTTTTAAAATGTGGAACAATTTTTGTTTGTTACTTCATTTATGTCTATGAACCTGTAAGATATAAATAACAAGAACAAATATTGGCTGAGCCTTCACTATGTGTCACGCACTCTTCTAATCTCTTCTCATGCATCAACTCATTTCATCTTCACAGCTAATGTGTATGGCTATAGTTATGCAGACAGGCACAGAGAGAGGTAAAGAGAAGGGCACACTAGTTGTATGTCTAGTATATAACAAAGGCTGTATTTGAACCTGGGAAGCCTGGTTGCAAAACTCACATTCTTAACTTCTGTACTGAGTCACTTCTCAATTACAAGCATCTTTATTTTTTTTTGTTTTTTCTTTCAATTAAAATGAAGTCACCACCCCCAAAGTCATTAAAAAGTGGTAAAGACCTTGGAGAAAGTTTGCTCAGTAGAACTTCACCCATTGCATCCCTTTGAGATTATTCCCCTTTTTGCTCCTTCCCTGCTTCCCCATGAGAATGAACATCCTGCCCTATCCTTTCAGAATGCACTCTGCCCATAATCACTCTCAGCAGCTGTGACTATATAAAGCTTATTTATACCCATGTCCCATAACTGAAAGAGATCTTTAGGCAGTCCACAACCCTCTCCAAAGAGTATACATATATATCACCAGGAGACAGGTTGTGAAATAGACTGTGTTGATTTAACTAGAAATGCCCATTAACCAAAAGCAAAGAAAACGTAATGCCACCTCTGTATTTGCTATCCTGCCTTCAATCCCCTCCTACCCTCAACTCCATTCTAATTCTATGCCTTCAATTTCAAACACATTAAAAATGTAATCTATTATATTTCTTTTTTTTTAAACTAAACAGGCTCAACTTAAGGTCAGTCTCTTCTAGTACACTGGGTCCTATTATGAAGGGAATAAAGGAGAGATAGCTTTTAAAAAGAGACAGGCTGCTTTTAATGACAGTTTCTGAACAGTGGCCTTTTGTACTTGAAGGGATTGATGATAAAGCTCACTGTCAACTCACAGTAACATCAATGTCAGAGCACAAAGGGATGGATGTCCCTCAATATGGGATCATCCCAGAGCCATTAACCAGTGCTGGTCCACTCTGCCATCTTGGAGGATGGCTGTTCCTCATAACAACCTGGTTGTTGCTTTCCTCTGAGAAGTCAGAGAAATAAGGGAGTTGGAAAATAAAAAAAGAAAATTCTCTCTCTCTCTCTTTCTCTCCACACACACACACACACACACACACACACACACACACACTCCATATTGGTAAAGTAATTCAACATTCCCCAATAATAAGCATTTAGTATTTCAACCATTTTACAGATGAGACCCATATTGGTGTCATGATGAGTTAAAAATTACACAAGTGACCAGTTAGCAGAGCCAAAACTAGAGAAGTGACCATCTGATTCCAGACCAATGCTTGGTTCACTATTCAAGGTTGTTTCACAATCTGTTGAAGACTGGGTGACCATTACATGTCTGGAATGATCCTAGGAGACAAGAGGATGAAGGCCATTCCCTAAGTTTTCCAAGACAATAACAATTTTAAATATTTCATCTTATTGTTAGAGTGGCCATATAATTTGTCTTAGAAATCTAGATACTTTGGAGAGTTACAAATGCTATACTGAACAAGATTCTGAGAAAAGAGACAAACATTGAGGCTGTACCAGACAAAATGGGGAAAATATCCTCTACCTACTGTTCATATAAATATGCTACTATAAATCTCAACTTTTTTTTAATTAAGGATTTTATTTATTTTTTGACTGAAAGCAAGTGAGGGAGAAAGAGAGGGAAAGAAACATCAATGTGTGATTGTCTCTTGAGCACCTCCTCCCAGGGACCCAGCCCTCAACCCAGGCATGTACCCTGACTGGAAATCAAACCCAAACCAGCAACCCTTTGGTTCTCAAGTGATGCTCAATCCATTGAGCCATACAACCCAGGGTGATATAAATCTCAACTTTTCTTTCAATAGTCTACTATGCCATGTAACATTTTCCTTCTTGTCATATTTTCTTATTCCTTCTCATCTGGTGAAATCACCCTTCTTTCTTTTGGCCAATTACTTCTCCAATAATGACTGCCAAATACAGTATCACTTTTCTTCCTGGCTTCACAGATGAGGTAAAGGGTGAGCTCAAAGCCACATCAACTGATGCTCTTCCCAGGGAATTTTCTGGTATAGGTGGCAAGAAAAGGTGATCTTTCCTTTTGGGGGAGGGAGAAATCATGATGCTTAACAGATCATTTCTCTTTGGCTGCTTAGAGGAACTTTGTCTTTAGCAGGAGCAGCTGACAACCCACCAAAAGGTAGAGACAATGAAAATGAGTGGTGAACACAAAAACAAGGTCCTCATAGTACTCAGACATTGGCTCCAGTCACAAAATTGAGGTCCAGTCTCCAACACTTCATTCCTGCAGTCATTTATTTGATTCTGTAGGCTAACACAAAATCTTCCCAAACCATTATTCAATATATTATATGGTCATTGTTTTTGGTTCATTTGTTAAAAGTAGTATGAATTGGGTTTATGTTATTTGAAGTCAGTAAAAATAATTTTGATTATACAGGTACCAAAAATATGGGTATTCATGAGGACCTCTAAGAAAACTAAAATATTTAAGTAAAAGGAGAATTAAAAAAAGAGATAGGTCAAGGTAAGGAACATATTTTTATTGAAGTAATCATTTGAGTGGACATGAGAGAGCTTAAAGTTATGAATAAGAAAAGAAGGGAGATATGTTCCATATCCTAAGAGTTATTGTTGAAAGATGGATGTGACCATAAGTAGGCATTGTGGTGTAGTAGTTTTAGGATCAAATAAATCATGGTTCAAATCCCAGTTCCAGTGCTGAGTCACTTCAGCTCTCTGAGTTTCTATTTCCTCTTCCATGAAATAACAATTCTAATACCTCTCAGAGTTATTAAGAGAATCAGCAAGAGTGCATATAAAGCACCCACTATTACTCTTGGCACATGCAGAAGGTTGCTAATAAACAGTAATTAGTATAAGTGTGTGGAGGGGAGTAAAGAGATATCCAACTTTAAAACCTGATGGGTGCTGGGTTGGAGACCATGTTATCCCTAAAGATAGAAAGTGTCCCTTAGTTTTCTTTGGTCTGTTGTGGCCTGGCCCAGAGTCTGGACTCTATGAAGTGCTTAATAAAAGTTAATGAATAGATAAAGAAAAATGAAATCATTGATGTGTATACATAGCCTTAGAGGAATCATAAATAACCACAAAAATACATTATCAATATCCTTAAGGTAAATGTCTTTGGCAAGCTATTTAGTGATAGATTGCACTAAAGGAATCCTTGTGGCTATATATATATATATATATATATATATAAAATATACATATACATACATATATATATAGTGAAAACCTGCAAATAGTATAAATAAATAAAAAGTAAAACAATCATTTCTGCTTTTATTCATAAACCCATGTGAATTGCTTACAAAGAAATAGAGGTAAAATGCATCCTTCACTCAATCATTCATTTGGGACTTTATTCAAAGGCATTAGCTCTTGCCACGATTCAGCAATGCTATGCATTCTAAGGATTGAAAGGTGAAAATAAAGTTATTGCCAAGGCAACCTCAAACAAGGGACATGAGGAAGACATACTAACAACTACCTATTCAAATACAATAAAGGCAATACTGTGAAAGGCACTAAGGGCTCCAGAACTCCTGAACACTGAACACTCACTTAAGCAGAGAAGATTGGAATGTGCAAGGTCTACTGGGAAGAACCACAATCCCTGAAGGAGGGACCAGCACACCAAAGGCATAAAGTTATGAAGACATGTGCCATCTTTGTGGAGGGGACAATGGATCTCCTGATCTCCCTGGGACAAAGTCAGCATAGGGTGAGTGGGGGCCCTGAGACTTCAAGGCTTGTTGACCAGATGACCATGGTTCTTGCATTCTAACCTAAAACAGATTTCATTCTGTAGATAATGATATGTCACCAACATTTTTTGATAGAGGGAGGGACAGAATATAATCAGAATTTTTATAAATCAATATTGAAAGTATCAGGAAAGACAATGGGATGACAGATTTTATTTATTTTACATCAAATAGTCAAAAATTTTCCAAGAATGACTATATATATGGAAATACTGCTAACTATAGGAGAGAAGGCTAAGTTGGGGCTATAAGAAACAAAGTACAGGAGGAGGAAGATGGCAGCAAGGTAGGAGAGAGCAGATTCCACTTCCTCCTACACACAGTAGAAAAACCTAGCCAATCTCCACAGGAACAGAGCAAACAGCCAACAGTACCCCAGCATATATGAAAATAGGAGATCAAAAATTGTAGCAGACATTGAAAAATCAGATGGTGAAAGCTGTGAACACCAGGATACCCACTGGAAGACCCAACAACAAAGGAACACCAACAACAAAGGAACACCAACAGATAACAACAGAAGAAGGTGAAGGAGGGAGTGGAAGCCACACTAACCTCAATCCAGGATCCATCTGGCAATACAACTAAATGTTGGAGAAATTACCCAGAACAAACAACTGAACAAGAGCAAGAGAGAATCTTCAAGACCTTGTACACATGGAAGAACCATCTTCAATACAACCTGCCTTCAATACAACCAGCACAACAAAATACAAGAAGTGGTGGACAGAGTGACCCTCAGTTAACCAGCTGGTGGGAAGGACCCACCAAAGTAAGACCCCACAACAATCAAAACCCAAAGACAAACACAGAGAAAATTTAAATGACAGCCCAAGACCAGTGAGCTTGGGAGATCAAGGAGACTGCACCACTGAATCTCACAGGTATTCTACCACAGAAGTTCACACCATAAACCCAGGGAGCCAAAACAGATCAATTTAAGAAGCTGAGGCTAACAAGAAGAGTCTCACAAACAATGGAAAGACAAAGAAACAATTCCCAAATGTAAGGAAAGGAGGAAGCCTCAGAAAGAATGCCAAGTGAAATAGAGGTAACTCAACTATCAGATATTGAGTTCAAAGCAATGGTTATCAGGAAGCTCAGTGAGCTCACAGTGAATTACCAGAAACTACAGGGAAACTACAATGAACTCACTGCAAACTATATCAACATGGAAAAGGAAATAGAAACTCTCAACAAGGGCCAAGAGGAAATGAAGAATACAATTTCTGAACTGAAGAACACAGTAGAAGGAATCAAAATCAGGACTGATGAAGCAGAAGATTGGATCAGTGAACTGGAAGACAAGGTAGAAAAAAACACCCAGAAAGAGCAGGAAAAGAAAAGAGGCTAAGAAAGAATGAAGAGGGATTAAGAGAAATGCAGAACAATATGAAACATAACAATATCCGTATAATAGGGATACCAGAAGGAGAAGAAGAGCAAGGGATAGAAAACCTATTTGAAAAGTAGGATGGAAAACTTCCCTAATTTGATGAGAGAAAAAGTCACACAAAACCAGGAAACACAGAGAGTCCCAATCAAGAGGAACCCAAAAGAGGCCCACTTTGAGACACATCATAATTAAAATGGCAAAATTCCAAGACAAAGAGAGAATCTTAAAGGCAGCAAGGGAGAAACAGGAAGTAACATACAAGGGAGCCCCAATAAGGTTAGCAGCTGACTTCTCAATGGAAACGCTCCAAGCCAGAAGAGAATGGCAAGAAATATTTCAAGTAATGAGAGCCAGAGGCCTGCAACCAAGGATACGTTACCCAGCAAAGCTTTCAATCAAGACAGAAGGCCAAATAAGAAGTTTCTCAGACAAAAGAAATCTAAAAGAATACACTTCCACCAAACCAGCTCTGCAAGAGATGCTAAATGGACTGCTTTAAGGAAAGGAAGGAAAAGAGAGAGAGAGAGGAACCCAGGTACATAAATGGCAATGAATAAGTACCTATCAATAATAACCTTAAATGTAAATGGATTAAATGTTCCAATCAAAAGACATAGAATAGCTGAATGGATAAGAAAGCATGATCCACACATATGCTTCCTACAAGAGACTCACCTCAGGACAAAAGACCTACACAGACTAAAAGTGAAGGGTTGGAAACAAATTTTCCAAGAAAATGAACAGGGAAAAAAAGCTGAGGTAGCAATACTCATATCAGACAAAGCAGACTTCAGAAAAGGGACCATAAAGAGAGACCCAGAAGGTCACTTCATAATACTCAAGAAAAGAATCCACCAAGAAGACATAAACATTGTAAACATATATGCACCCAACATAGGAGAACCCAAATACAAAAAGAAATCCTTAGAGGACTTCAAGAAAGATATTGACAGCAACACAAATATAGTAGGGGATTTTAACACCTCACTGTCAAAAATGGACAGATCTTCCAAACAAAATATCAACAAAGATATTGAGGCATTGAACAATGCCCTAGATGAAATAAACTTAACTGATATACATAGAGCCCTTTGTCCCAAGAAAGCTAAATACACATTCTTTTCAAATGCACATGGAACATTTTCGAAGATAGACCCCATGATAGGACACAAAACAAGCCTCAACAAATTCAAGAAAACTGAAATCATACCAAGCATTTTCTCTGCCCAGAAGGAACTGAAACTAGAAACCAACCCCAGGCGGGTGGGGGTGGGGGGAACCACTCAGACTCATGGAGATGGAATAGCATGCTATTAAAAAATGAATGGGTCAAGAATGAAATTAGGGAAGAAATCAAAAAGTTTCTGGAAACAAATGAAAATGAACTCACAACAACTCAAAATTTATGGGACACAGAGAAGGCAGCTCTGAGAGGGAAGTTCATAGTGATACAGGCCCACCAAAAAAAGATAGAAATATTTCAAACAAACAACCTAACCCTATGCCTACAAGAACTCAAGGAACAACAACAAAGACAGCCCAGAGCAAGTACAAGGAAGGAAATAACCAAGATCAGAGCAGAATTAAATGACATAGAAACTAAAAGCACAATTTTAAGGATCAATGAGTCTAGGACCTTGTTCTTTGAAAAGATAAACAAAATCGACAAGCCCTTAAGCAGGCTCATCAAGAAAAAAGGAGAGAGGACCCAAATAAACACAATCAGAAATGAAAGAGGAGAGATTACAACTGATATCACCAAAATACAAAGGATTGTAAGAAATTACTATGAAGAACTTTATGCCAAGAAATTTGAAAACCTAGGTGAAATGGACAAATTTCTAGAAAAATATAATCTTCCAAATTCAATGAAGAAGAAGAAGAAAGCCTAAGCAGACCAATAGCAGCAGATGAAATTGAAGCAGTAATCAAAACACTCCCGACACACAAAAGCCCTGGACCAGATGGTTTCACAGGAGGTTTCACAGTTCACTTTGAATTCTACAAAGCATTTAAGGAAGAGCTAACCCCTATCCTTCACAGACTATTCCAAAAAATCCAAAATGATGGAAGACCCCCAAACTCTTTTTATGAAGCCAGCATCATCCTAATCCCAAAACCAAATAAAGACACAACAAAGAAAGAAAACTTCAGGCCAATATGACTGAGGAACATAGACACTAAAATCCTCAACAAGGTATTGGCAAACCACATTCAATTGGCAAACCTCAACAATAATGTATTGTTATACATTAAAAAGATCATACGCCATGACCAAGTGGGATTCATCTCAGGGATGCAAGGATGCTACAATATTCACAAATCAGTAAATGTAATACATCACATAAATAAAAGCAAAGACAAAAAATCACATGATCATATCAATAGATGTGGAAAAGGCATTTGATAAGGTACAGCACCCATTTATGATAAAATCAGCAAAGTGGAAATAGAGGGAGCATTCCTCAACATAATAAAGGCCATATATGAGAGACCTACAGCCAACATCATACTCAATGGGAAAAAACTAAAATCTTTTTCACTAAGATCAGGAACAAGACAAGGCTATCCACTTTCACCACTTCTATTCAACATAGTATTGGAAGTTTTAGCCACAGCAATCAAACAAGAAAAGGAAACAAAAGGCATTGAAATCGGAAAGGAGGAAACAAAACTCATTGTTTGCAGATGACATGATAGTGTACATAGAAAATCCTACAGACTTGGCCAAAAAACTGCTCAACCTAATAAATGAATTTGGCAAAACAGTGCGATACAAAGTCAATATCCAGAAATCAAAAGCATTTTTTGTACACCAACAATGAAACAGCAGAAGAAATCAAGAAAAAAAATCCCATTCGATGTAGCAAAAAGAAAAATAAAATACCTTGGAATAAATCTAACCAAGGAGGTAAAAGAACTGTATTCAGAAAACTACACAACACTGAAGAAAGAAATCAAGGAAGACACAGACAAATGGAAACATATACCGTGTTCATGGATCCAAAGAATTAACATCCTCAAAATGTCCATACTACCCAAAGCAATTTAAAGATTCAATGCAATACCTATTAAAGTACCAGCAGCATATTTCACAGACATAGAGCAAACACTTCAAAAATTTATATGGAACCATTAACAACCCTGAATAGCTGCTGCAATTTTGAGAAAGAAGAGCAAAGTAGGAGGGATCACAATACCTGATAATAAACTGTATTACAAGGCCACTGTAATCAAAACAGCCTGGTACTGGCATAAAAATAGGCACATGGACCAATGGAACAGAACAGAGAGCTCAGAAATAAACCCAAGTCTCTATGGTCAACTAATATTTGACAAAGGGGGCAGCAGCATAAAATGAAGTAAAAGTAGCCTCTTCAACAAATGGTGTTGGGAGAACTGGACAGCTACGTGCAACAAAATGAAACTCAAGCACCAACTTACACCATACACAAAAATAAATTCAAGGTGGATAAAAGATTTAAATATAAGCCATGACACCATTAAAGTCCTAGAGGAGAACACAGGCAGGAAAATCTCAGATACTTCACACGGCAACATTTTTTACTGAAATGTCCCCTAGAGCAAGAGACATAAAGGAAAGAATAAACAAATGGGATCTCATCAAATTAAAACGCTTCTGCACAGCTAAATAAAACAGTATTAAAATAAAAAGAGAACCAACTGTATAGGAAAACATATTTGCCAATAATACCTCAGACAAGGGTTTAATCTCCAAAATATACAAAGAACTTACACAACTCCACTCCAGGAAGACAAGCAACCCAATTAAAAAATGGGCAAAGGACTTGAACAGACACGTCTCCAAGGAGGACATAAAGAGGATCCAGAGACACATGAAAAGATGCTCAGTATCGTTAGCTATCAGAGAGATGCAAATTAAAACCACAATGAGATACCACTTCACACCAGTGACAATGGCCATCATAAACAAAGCAACAAACAACAAGTGTTGAAGAGGATGTGGAGAAAAGGGAACCCTAGTGCACTGTTGGTGGGATTGCATATTTGTGCAGCCACTGTGGAAAACAGTATAGAATTTCCTCAGAAAACTAAAAATGGAACTGCCTTTTGACCCAGCAATTCCACTGCTAGGATTATACCCTAAGAACCCTGAAACACCAATCCAAAAGAACCTATGCACCCCAATGTTCATAGCAGCACAATTTACAATAACTAAGTGCTGGAAGCAACCTAAATGCCCATCAATAAATGAGTGAATTAAGAAACTATGGTACATTTACACAATGGAATTCTATGTAGCAGAAAGAAAGAAGGAGCTCCTACCTTTTGCAACAGCATGGATGGAACTAGAAAGCATTATGCTAAGTGAAATAAGGCAGGCGGTGAAAGACAAATACCATATGATCTCACCTTTAACAGGAACCTAAACAACAAAACAAACAAACAAGCAAAATATAGCCAAAGACACTGAAATAGAGAACAGGCTGGCAGTAACCAGAGGAGAGAGGAGAGGGAATTTCAGGGGGGAAAGTGGAAGGGTTTACAGGAACAAGTATAAAGGACACATGGACAAAAACTATGAGGGGGTGGAAATGGGAGGGAAGTGAGGAGGGCTGGGAGTAAAAGATAGAAAACTGTACTTGAACAACAATTAAATTTAAATTAAAATAATTTTTTAAAAAAGAAAAGAAACAAAGTACAAGAAAACCCAGCTCAAACTGCATTGAGGGATTGGGGAGGGAAGTTCACTGCCTTATATAACTTAAACACCAGTGGTAGATACAGTTCAACACAGGTGTTGGTACAATGTCACCTGGACTTGTTCTCTTTCTGTTTCTTGGATATGCTTTCCTCTGCATTGCCTTTCATCTTAATCAGGATTTCCCATCACAGGGGCCATCAGCTACTCCAAGCTCTCATTTGCACAACTCCTAATCAGACAAATCAAAGTGCTATTTCTCCCAGTGATCTCTAAATGGAGTTTTACTCAATTCTGAGCCCCTCCCCCAACCAGGTGCTCATCCTTAAGCCATTCACTGAGGTCAGGGTTTGGGATGCCATGATGGGTCAAGCAGGCCTGAGTTATGTGATACATTTAAATCTGGGGAGGGGAGGGGGTCCACCCATGCAACTGCATATGGACTGCCGTTAAAGGAAGGGATATGCTGCTACTTGCTGAAGGAGACATGACTGCTGAGCAGGCAAACAACAGATGCCTTCTCTGGGAACATGGGGAAAGGAAGGAAGATGGGGGCTGAAAAGCATATTTAGTTGTAAACCTTAAGCTTAAATAGCAATGCCCTTACTGTAAATACACTTATAACCAATATTATCAGAAGAACCTTCAAATATGCTTGCAACCCTCCAAGACTACTTCAAATTTTATAAATCAAAATGCTTTTATCTTTCCCAAATCAACTGAACTGAAGTTCCTTGAAAGTACAAAGAACAAACTCTCTTCAAAGATGTGAAGATGTACAGTGGAAATGAAAGGACAAACAGAACATTTCAAACTCACCTGATGTTTTCACATGAAAAACCTACCTCGTAGAAATGTATATATAAATTTCTCCAAGCACAGCTACTAATAAGAGTGTCATAAGACCCTTACATAAGCAGGAATATTCACCTTTACTTTCTATTAAAACTGATATTAACTCTCACAATTCAGACATCCCTTCAGATTGAAATAAAAATGAACTTGGCTTTCTCTCTGAGGAGAAAACAAACAAACAAAAAAGATAATTTTTTTCCAATACCTCCAGGTAGACACATTCTTTGAAGTATCTACAATTATATTACAACTCTGACAGTTCTAACATTGGTCAAAAATTCAGTGATTAGAGATGATTACAGTCAAAATGAAAAGGAAATCTTGGTACCTAAAAAAGGTCATGTGTTTATTATCTGTGTGGCTTCTAGTTAATTACTTAGCCTCTCTGTTCTTCAGTTTCATAGTTGCTTAAATAGATGCAATACAAATACTGAAATGAGAATCTGATAAAATAATATATGTAAAATGGAAAACCATGAATGTGTGCTGTGTGTGCTGTAGGTATGTGTATGCACACTTGGAAACTTAGAATATGTACTTAGAATCCCAGTGTTTTGGCTTTTAAAATCCCAATAATATCAACTTTATATTCAAATATTTTATATATATCTGTGTGTGTGTTCAGTAAAGTATATTTCCTCAGATTAGACATAATCTAAATGCCTTACAAAAGAATTGTTACATAGATGAGGAAAGACTCATACAATAATAGTATATAGCCCTTAAGCAGAATGCTGTTACAGAGAGATCTTCATGATATATAGGATTAAATACCAAAAGCAAGATATGAAACAGCAGGCTGAGGGACATAAAGGAAAGAATAAACAAATGGGATCTCATCAAATTAAAAAGCTTCTGCATGGCTAAAGAAAACAGCATTAAAATAAAAAGAGAACCAACTATATGGGAAAACAAATTTGCCAATAATACCTCAGACAAGGTTTTGATCTCCAAGATATATAAAGAACTCACATGACTCCACTCCAGGAAGACAAACAACCCAATTTAAAAAATGAATAAAAGATTTGAACAGACACTTCTCCAAGGAGAACATAAAGAGGGCCCAGAGACATATGAAAAGATGCTCAGCATCACTAGCCATCAGAGAGATGGAAATTAAAACCACAGTGAGATACCACTTCACACCAGTGAGAATGGCCATCATAAACAAAGCAACAAACAACAGGTGTTGGAGAGGATGTGGAGAAAAGGGAACTCTAGTGCACTGTTGGTGGGATTGCATATTTGTGCAGCCACTGTGGAAAACAGTATAGAATTTCCTCAGAAAACTAAAAATGGAACTGCCTTTTGACCCAGCAATTCCACTGCTAGGATTATATCCTAATAACCCTGAAACACCAATCCAAAAGAACCTATGCACCCCAATGTTCATAGCAGCACAATTTACAATAACCAAGTGCTGGAAGCAACCTAAATGCCCATCAATAAATGAGTGAATTAAGAAACTATGGTACATTTACACAATGGAATACTACACAGCAGAGAGAAAGAAGGAACTCCTACTCTTTGCAACAGCATAGATGGAACTGGAAAGCATTATGCTAAGTAAAAAAAGCCAGGTGGTGAGGGACAAATACCATATGATCTCACCTTTAACTGGAACATAATCAAGAAAACAAAAAAGAAAACAAAATATAACTGGAAACATTGAAATTAAGAACAATCTAACAATAGCCAGAGGAGAGTGGGGAGGGGACAATGCGGGGAAGTGCTTTCAGGAACTACTATAAAGGACACATGGACAAAACCAAGGGGGAGGGTGGAAGCAAGGGAAGGCGGTGGGTTTGGCTGGAGGGGAGTGGTGGGGGGAAAGTACAGACAATTGTAATTAAACAATAAAATAATTTAAATAAAAATAGGAGGTTGAGTTTGTCCCTATTTAATCAAACAACATGCATATACATATACTCATGTACATACCTATACACAAATACATAAACAAATCACAGAAATATGATATAAATCATATATATGATGTATGTGCTTACATATATTATAGTATTGAACTTTATATACTTATAAGTAATTACAGTATTGATAATTATATAGTCATATATGTACCCATAATAAAGGTACACCTACAAGAACTTGTATATGACTAAAACTTCTGTAAAAAGATGCATAAGAAACAAAAATGGTTGCCTCTGGGAAGTGAATTGGCTACCTAGAATTAGATCTTAAGTTTTATTCTATGTTTGAAATATTTTTAACAAGTGCAAAGTAGTAGTAATGCCTTTGTTCTAAAACTGACTTTCACTGATATTTCCCTATGCATGTGCTATTGTTCACACTACCTATGAAAACCCTAAGCAGAATTTCCATCCTAACAGTGCTTGTGGGTGAATAAACTGTCCAGCCTTTTAGAGATCACCATATTTACATGCATGGGCCACATTTTGAGAATGATGCTAGCTGATTAAGAGAGTTTGTGGAAAAGTACCCACTGTGATTGAAACACTCATTTAAAACATTTTAAGTGCCTGAAATGCTCAGCTTCCTTGATTGGTGTTGATTGTTTGCATTTGATTTATTTCCTCAGTATCAGTATTCATTAAATTACTTAATACAATGGACACCCTGTAGTTGCAACTCTATTTAACTCCTAGTCTTTGGGAGCATTCTAATTCACAGATTGTTCACCTCAGGAGCTAGGAAAGGAGATTTTTACCATCTAAGAACTGTGTATTGCCCATAGAATTACTTACAAGGAAAATTATGTTTCAAAAGAATCCACATCAGCGTGTCTGTTTTGGTTTTGGTTTTTGGGGTTTGTTTGGCGGGTTGGTTGATTGATTTTTTGCTATTTATAGCTTCTGTTTTTCACAGCAATCTTATTCTGACAATTATTAAATACCATGGTTACACCTGTAAAGTGATATTCAGTGCTCCAAACAGTATGTTTGATCTTCAACATTTTACAGTTGCCGTTCAATATTTTCTTAGTTTCAAGTATACAACACAGTGATTACACATTTATACAATTTACAAAGTGATTTCCCTGATAAGTCTAGTACCCACCTGGCACCATGTACAGTTACTACAATGTTGTTGACTATATCACTACACTGTGCTTTACAGCTCTGTGACTATTTTTAACTGCCAATTTGTACTACTTTTTTTAGATGACAAATATGGCTTATTCAGTTATGAAAGCTTACAAATATAAACCTTTCAATTTATAAAAGATGTGAAATAAACACATTAACAACAATGTAGTCCTTAAGAATGTCCTAAGAGCAGAGCCTTTTGGATTATTGACTGATAAGGACATATTTATCATTGATTTTGGGTAGTTATAGATAAATACATTGAGTAATCAAAAAACTAGTACAATGCAATTTGTTAATTATATCTGAGGAAAACTACACTTAATTTATAAAAGGAGACAATATTCAGGGTACATTTCTCTTTTTGTTGCATTTTTTATTGTCATTCAAGTACACTTGTCTCCATTTTCTCCCCACTACTCCCACCCACCCCACCCATCCCCACCTCCCACCCTTGATCCTACTCCCCTTTGTTTTTGTCCCTGTGTCCTTTATATATGCTCCTTGGTGACCCTTCTCCCTCTTCCCCCCCCCCACCTCCCCTCTAGTTACTGTCAGTTTGTTCTTTTTAATCCCTTCCTCCTTTTCACCCATCCCCCCAAACCCTCTCCCATCTGGCAACTATCTGTTCTCTGTATATATGAGTTGGTTTCTATTTTGTGTGTTTGTTTCTTTTGTTTTTCTACATTGCACATATAAATGAAGTCATGCGATATTTATCTTTCTCTGTCTAACTTATTTCACTTAGCATAATACCCTCTAGGTCCATCCAGGAGGAGAAGAGTAATTTATTTTTTACAGGTGGACTACATAAATCTTTATGTCATGTGGCAGTTACTTATTCATTATAAATCTTTCCCTTATGTGACAGGTATTTACTAAGTATGTACTCTCCCTAAGGCACCATGCAGGGTGCTGTGAGGTCCACAGAAATACCCTGACATGAAGTTTAAGAAGGATCTTAAGTCTATGAGTGGCAATTAAACATCAATGCAAGATGACCATTACTTAGTAAATTGGGTGGAGGGTATTCATTCATTCATCTTATTCATCCATTCATTCCAATCAACAAATAAGAAATATAGTGGTTGAAAGCAATATACCCTCATGTGGCTGAATATAGGTACAGAATGGAGCTTAGGATAAGCTTCATTTGTTTATATCAGAGGTTCTTGCCCCTAAGTGTATATTAGAATCTCCCACTTAGGGAACTTTTAAAAATAAGGATGCCTGGGCATGACACTCCTGGGACTCTAACGTAATTGGTGTAGAGTGGGTCCAGGTTTTGGTAATTTTTAGAACTCTCCCTCCTTGATTCTAATTTGAAGTCAAGGATGAGAACTTGTAATATACTCATATACTTAGTAACACTTGATCTGAGTCTTGAAAGCTATGGATAGGACTTAGAAATATGGAGAAAACAAAATGAAGCACAGTTAAAAGTTTTCTTTTATCTCTGCCAATTTTCACTAAGCCACGTGGCATCCGGCAAGGTGAATCCCTATTTAAATTCCCCAGCATCAGGAAGGAAGTCAATTCTTAGCTAATAAGACATGCTGCTGGATACTTGTAATGTGCAAATGGTTCCTGGATTAAGGGTAAATCAGAAGAGGGAGTTTCCAAAAAAAGTTAAAACCTGCACTATAAGACACCTTGCCATACTAAAGTTTCATTTTGGGCACAGACCTATTGCCATCACCATAGAAGCAATATTCTAAGTTCAAGGCACTTCATAGATATTTCTAATCTCTGACAACTCTGTAAGGCAAGTATTTATATTCTGTTTTCACAGCTGATGAAAGTGGAACTGAGGGGTAAGTGACCTGCTCCAGTTTACTTAGCTAGTAACCGAATAAATCAGACCTTAAATGGATAAGTCAGACCTGGCCAAGTAAAAACTCAGCATTGCCCATGCCTTTCTCACAAGTGTCTGCCATGGGCAGTAAGCAGGGTGTACTTCCACCTTCTAAGACCATAATTTCATGAAGTCACTTCTCAAAACAATACTCTTCTGTTTTAACAAAATAACAGAGAGAGAATACTTAATAAAATCTATGGAAAGATATGTTATAATGAAAGCACACTTGCCATTAAGATTTTAATGACTGCCAATTATTACGGTTCAGGCATAACAGAGATCCAAAGCACTGTGTAGACATTTCCTGTGTTTGGGGAATGATCTGGATAAGGATAAAAGGATAAGCCATCCTTTTGCAGTTATAATGGTTGGATGCCTTGAGTTTGTTTAGAGACAAAATAGAATGCTTTAGATGTCACCTTGTACTCATCCAGGTAGAACTTGATTATTCTCTGTATCATTTAAGAAATCAAAATTACCATTCCAATAAATCCATCACATTTCTTTGGTACTCTTCTTAACAGCTTTATCTAGCTTTCCATTGTCTCTTATTCATTCACTCAAAAGTACTTCTGAATATTACTGTTATAAGACAGTTATTGTACTATTATACTATGTGATGAGGAGAATAATAAATGATAAATCAATAAAAATAGCCCTTACTCTCATGGAACTCACAATATTGCCAGAAAAAAAAGATGGCAATCAAAGAATCATATGAATAAATGTAAACTTACAGCTCAGATAAATGCAAGAAAGGAGAGATACTTGGTATTTTGATAGACAGCAAAAAGGAGGGACATAGATGGCATCACTCCCAAGAAAGTGACACTGGGCAGGAAATGGTAATTAACCTAGCTAAATAAGAATATGATGAAGGTTGGTGGGGACATGAAAGGGTTTAGGAAATTTCCAGTGAGAGTGAATAACATGTATGGAGGAGGAACAGAAACAAAGATCAAGGTGGTGGGTACAGAGTGAGTGGGCAATGGAAAAGCTGACAAGCTCTCAATCCTGCAAGGCCTTGCTATCGCATTAAGGAATTCCATTTCCTTCTGGAGAGCAATGTGAATTTCTAATCACTGATGGGTGTTATATGGGGTGACATGATCAAGTGGCATTGTGGGGAACTGAGAGGGGACAGGTGGGAAGCATGGGATTCATTAAGAACTCATTGTAATCACCCACACAGAGGTTGGTGATTTGTCCCAGGGTGGTGCTAACCATGGATGTGAGAGAAGTCAATGGAAAGAAAATCTTACTTCAATACAGTAGTTCTCCTGTAACCAAGGAGGATTTGTTCTAAGACCTCCAGTGGTTCCCTGAAACTGCAGATAATATAAAACCCTATATATACTATGTTTATTTCCTATACACACATACCTATGGTAAAGTTGAATTCATAAATTAGGCACAGTAAGAGATTAACAAGAATAACTAATCATAAAGTAATTATAGCAATCATTACTTTTTTAAAAAATATATAAATGTGTTCTCTCTCTCTCTCTTAAAATATCATACTGTACTCACCCTTCTTCTGGTGGTGCATCAATGGAACCATTCCATAAACAAGATGGCCATCAACCATACTTTCTGATTATGTGGCTAGAACACAGGTAGATAATTTTTGTTTTTTTCTCTGAGAGTGTATGAGTCCTTTGCCCTGGACACTATGCTTGGCTTTGTCACATGCCCAGCATTGTTGCCACATAGTACCAAAGCTAACTTGTCTTTCCATGTTTTATGCTTTGGTGCCTCCTATGCACCTTTGTGAATGTAGGTTT
This sequence comes from Phyllostomus hastatus, assembly GCF_019186645.2. NCBI lineage: Eukaryota > Metazoa > Chordata > Mammalia > Chiroptera > Phyllostomidae > Phyllostomus > Phyllostomus hastatus. Next base: position 2,233,115 of record NW_025334030.1, read on the forward strand.
TACTAGACGTCTTCTTCCAGAAGAGTCTGGTTTCATCACAATTGAAGACTTGCTTGGGTAGTAGCATCCTTTCTTCTTACTCAATTTGAACTCCACCAGAAATATGGCAGCAGCATCTCCAGTATATGCAGACACAGCCTCTCCAGTAATTTTTGTATTTTTCAGTATAAACCTATTTCTGAATCCATGTAACCATCTCTTCCTTGCAGTAAATGGCTTGGTGCCACGTCTTTCTGGAGATCCTTTCCTGAAGTCCTTGTGTAGATAGACTCAATGCTTCCTGGTGTAACACATTGTCCATTGGAACACATTTTCTGTTCATGCCTTTCACTCACAAATTAACTGCCTTTTTCATTTAACTAAGCACTTAATCAGGCACTATGGTCATAATTTCTGCAGTTTGAGGTGTGACAGCAAAAACAGCAAGAATTTCTTTTTCCTTTCTAATTTCACAGATTGAAGATCCATTCTCATCATAGATCTTAGCAACCTTGGCACACAATTTTTTAAAATTTCTTATTAAGCTGAGAACTTTTACCTTTTAACTTACAGAAAGCACTTTATGGCTTTCTCTGGCATGTTGGAATTGCCAGCATCACTACCATTGTAATTTGGGGTCATTATTAAGTAAAACAAGGGTTACCTGAACACAAGCAATGCGATACCATTATAGTGAATCTGATAATTCAGGTTACTAAGTGACTAACAGATATAGCATGGACTTGCTGGGAAAATGGATGTTTCACCAGGACAGGGCAGGATGGTGTAAAATTTTATCACACTACTCAGAACAATGTACAATTTAAAATCTTTGAGTTGTTTATTCCTGAAATTTTCCATTTAATGCTTTTAGAATGTGGTTGACTGCAGATAACTAAAACCACAGAGAGAAAAACAGTGGATGGGGGGGGTGTATTATAATTTCTTTTACTTTTGTCTTCCCTCTAGTTTTGGCTTTTGCCAACTTACTCTCTAAGCTTAGACTAAAAATGCCTTTGAAATGCCACTGATGTTGGATAAATTCAGGATAGAATTCCTCCTCCATCATGATAACATAATGTATTAAGTCATCTGGCCCATACCTACTTCCCAGCTTCATCTCTTTCTATTTTAACCCTCTCCCCAACTTCAGTAAACTATGTAAACCTCCCTGGAGTGTGTCTGTCTATCAGGGTCCTTGCATATGCTAAACAGGCTATGCAAAATTCAATGTGAATGGCACGCCCTGGGTTTGTGTGGCATGTCTGTTCTGACTATGTTGAGATGTTCCAAAACCAAGTTTCCTGGAAAGGGCATTGATGTCCTAAACTCACAGAAGAGGCTGTAGGTGTTGAATATGCAGAAGTCTTGGCCCATAATTAGCACTGCTAACATGTAACATGTTGATCTTAGACATTCCTTATCAATCCAGGTGGAAGCAACTCTAATGAGACCCTAAGGTCACTACATTAATGAATTGTTTTGGACAAAGAGAACAAGACTGAAAGACACACAGAAAAACACAGGCATGCTCCAGACACATAGCAAAGCATACACTTTCAATGTTTTAACCTAAATACACTGATCTTCCTCCTTTATTACAGTTCCAAAAGCTAAAATTACAGGACTGCTTTCCTGGACACCTGTATAACAGAGCCGATCACAAAGGTAAGAGAGAAATGTTTATAAGAGGCTACTGGAGAGGCAGGTGAGTAGAAACAATCATACACACCACCAGAATTTCATGAAGATGAAATCCAGTTGTAAAATCACCAGGGTCACCAAAGAGCTGTCTAGGAATGAAGGAAGGAAGGAAGGAAGGAAGGAAGGAAGGAAGGAAGGAAGGAAGGAAGGAAGGAAGGAAGGAAGGGAGGGAGGGAGGGAGGGAGGGAGGGAGGGAGGGAGGGAGGGAGGGAGGGAGGGAGGGAGGGGGGAGGGAGGGAGGGAGGGAGGGAGGGAGGGAGGGAGGGAAAGAAAGAAAAAGAAAGGAAGGAAGGAAGGAAGGAAGGAAGGAAGAAGAAAGATCTTACTCCCATTTGGTCTCATTATTTAAAAGAACCTACATTTTATTGTATAATCCAGAGAAACCCTCCATTCAGCTGAGAGTTAGTTGCTATCCTCCAGCCCTAATTCCACAAAGAGCATTTAAGCATTCTGCTCAGTGATGTGGTGCAGAGATTGGGGCCCTTCCTGGTGTGACATTCCATCCACAGGGACTCATGCCACATCTCCTTTCCTTAGGAAGCAAACTGCTTCTCTGCTGTTTTCCCACTGTGTCCAATTATGTTGCAGCCCTTGCAAAATGAGCACTTAGGCATTCAATACACTTTTAAGGAAATGGATCAGCATGATTATTCTGGGAGACACAAAGCTCACAGAGGAATGGGGCAAATTATGAATTTCAGGAAATATTGGTCTTTGTATATTAATCACACTAATAAATTACAAATGAGAGAAGTACAAACCCACCTCCCACCCATGCTTGATTTGTTTTGCTTGATCCCTCTGAAGCAAGGGTGCAGAGTATTGTTTTGATGTATTTAGTCCCTTCTTGATTGTTTTCCATTATTGCTGCATTTTCAAAAATTGGAACAAAAGGCTAGAAAGCTACAAAATTGTTGTAATTAGCAATGAAAGCCATAGAAAACAGTGTGTTGGAAAATGGAAAGTCCGTCAGAAAATGGTGACTATAGAACATACACAGTACTGCTTCCTCATTCCAAGTCCAGGGCAGACATCTTTAATCAATCACAGAATTCTGGCCCACAGAGATCATAAGGGGCCTCAGACCCCTTTTCCTACAGAGCACATCCCCACCAGTTAGAAGACATCACTAGGACCTAGGTCAGCTCACTTATTTTACAGAAGAGGCAAATAAATTCTGGTAGGCAGAGTGCCAAGAACACATAATAAATAAGTGTCAAAGCCAAGATGAGAAGACAACTTTTATTCCCCATCTGGTACCCTTAAACTATACCTACAATTGGCACCCCTTCTTATCTTTATAGAGTACCCACAATTCCTTCCATATTTATGAGATTCTTTAGGTAACATTTTAAGAAAATAAGAAGAGCTAAAGGTGAGTCTCATCACTGAGTTTGATCATGGAAACCTCTATAACTTTCATATCTGCATATTTCTAGTAAGCTTGTACTAGACACAATATTTGCCATTCACTCTTAAACACACACACACACACACACACACACACACACACACACACACATCTTTATCTCCAAACCCATTACCCTTTGTTTTTGCCCTATTCTTTTCAGCATTCCAATTTCAGTTTAATTATCACTTTTCCAAAATATCTTTCCAGGCCAACTTATCTAGACAGACTCTCCACTAATTAGTTTCTCTCTTAATATTCTATTTCATGCCTCATATGGACCACAAGTGGTAATTGGTGTAACTGTTTACTGGCTCTGTATTACTTCCCCCAGATGACATGCCCCAAAAGGTCAAATGACCACATCTGCTTGTTCTCCACCAACATCTAGCCCTGCTTGGATTGAGGTCAGCACACAATAAAATCACTGAATTAATTATAAATAACACACTTTCTATGAATACCTTGCCTTTGTGTTTTTATTCCATCTCTGTGTTCTCTGCACATCTACACCTAAGGATGTCCTTGGATATCATCTGCCAGAAGGTCACTGCTTGGTGTGCAGCATTTTCCTTATGATGCCGTGTGAGGCATATGTTTAAACAAATCAAAGTCCCTTTAGATTGTTAAAGGTGAAGAAATTAAGCTTCTAAACTAAGCTCTGTCATCAGACCTCCCTATGCTTCTACCCACTTCATCTACCCAGCTAATCCTAGTCCAAACTGTCAAACCACAGAATTGTGAGCTGAATAAATGGTTGTTTCAAGCCTCTTGGTTTTGGAGTAGTTTGTTCGATGTAGCAGAAGCTAACACTACTATGTTAAGATCAAAGGTTCTAGATTGGAGTATCCTGAACTTCAGTTCTGAGCTCTTCACTGAATGTCAGTGTGATCAGAGACACCATTTGTTGATTCCTCAATTGTCTATGAGTAGAATGGAAATAATAAGACTATTTTCCTGACAATATTGTTACAATTATTAAATGAGTTAATACACATAAAATATCAGGTACATAGTAAGTGTTCAATAGATGTTAGTGATAATTGTTATATTTTTAAGAGTTAAAAAGATTCATTCCAGAACTTCCGGCCAAGATGGAGGCATAGGTAGACACACTGTGCCTCCTCGCACAACCAAGATAGGGACAACAATAATTTAGAAACAGAATAACAACCAGAACTGATAGAAAATTGAACTGTATAGAAGTCAGACAACTAAGGAGTTAAAATAGACATGTTCATCCAGACCAGTAGGAGCGGCAGAGGTGGGCAGCCGGGAGAGAGGGGTCGAGCTGCACAAAGAGCATTGGGAGCAGGCACAAAAGACCACAGCGGGAAGACCCTGGGTGCACAAATGGCAGCTGGCAAACTCCGGCCAAGGGGTGGCAACCAGCAGACCCAGTGAGGCAGCGATTGTGAAGCAAGGCACTGTACGCAACCCAGGATCCAAGTGCTAGGAAAGAGAGCCTTGGGGCACTCTTGAAAACACCTGTGGGAGGTTGGGGCCCAGGGAGAGACTCCCAGCCTCACAGGAGAGGTCGTTGGAAAGACCCACAGGGTGCACAAGCCCACCCACTAGGGAATCAGGACCAGAAAGGTCGAATTTGATTGGGGGAAGCAGTGGAAAGGACTGAAGTTGACAGACAACTTCAGCAAGAGCCAATGTTCCCTCTTGGGCCCTGCCCCCACCTACAGAGTCACAACCCAGAAACTGGGTTGCCCCACCCTGGTGAACACCTAAGGCTCCGCCCCTCATACGTAACATGTGCAACCAGACAAAAAAAAGGAAAAAGAAAAAAAAAAGGTGGCTCAAACAGAAGAAGAAATGAAAGCCCCAGACCCTATCCTTTTAAGCAACTGAGAGATAGCCAACCTATCAGATGTACAGTTCAAAACACTGGTGATCAGGATGCTCACAGAATTGGTTGATTTTGATCACAAATTAGATGAAAAAATGAAGGCTACAGTAAGTGAAATGAAAAAAAATGCACAGAGAACCAATAGTGATGGAAAGAAAGCTGGGTCTCACATCAATGGAGTGGACCCGAAGGAATAAATAAACATACAATCAGAAAAGAATGAAGAAATAAGAATTCAAAAAAATGAGAAGAGGCTTAGGAGCCTCCAGGACATCTTTAAATCTTCCAACAACTGAATTATAGGGGTACCAGAAGGAGAAGAGGAAGAGCAACAAATTGAAAACTTATTTGAGCAAATAATGAAGGAAAACTTCCCTAATCTGGCAACGGAAATAGACTTCCAGTAAGTCCAGGAAGCTCAGAGAGTCCCAAAGAAGTTGGACTCAAGGAGGAACACACCAAGGCACATCATAATTACATTAGCCAAGGTAAAAATGAAGGAGAGAATCTTAGAAGCAGCAAGACATAAGGAGACAGTAACCTACAAAGGAGTTCCCATCAGACTGTCAGCTGATTTCTCCAAAGAGACCTTACAGGCAAGAAGGGGCTGGAAAGAAGTATTCCAAGTTATGAAAGGCAAGGACCTACATCCAAGATTGCTCTATCCAGCAAAGCTTTCATTTAGAATGGAAGGACAGATCAAGGGCTTCTCACATAAGGTCAAGTTAAAGGAGTTCATCATCACTAAGCTCTTATTATATGAAATGTTAAAGGGACTTATCTAAGAAAAAGAAGATAAAAAACATGTATAGTAAAATGACAGTGAACTCACAATTATTAACAACCACACCTAAAACAAAAACAAACTAAGCAAACAACTAGAACAGGAACAGAACCACGAAAATGGAGATCCCATGGAGGGTTAGCCACAGGAGAGTGGGAGGAGGAGAGAGGGGGAAAAGGTACAGAGAATAAGTAGCATAGAATGTAGGTAGAAAATAGACAGGGGGAAGGCAAGAATAGTATGGGAAATGTAGAAGCTAAAGAACTTTGACACATGGACATAAACTAAAGGGAGGGAATGTGGGTGGGACAGGGTGTGCAGGGTGGAGGGGAGTGAAAGGGGGGTAATGGGACAACCCTCTCACCATCTTGTTTATGCAAAGGGAAAAGCTATTTGCATGCTCCCTCAAAGTCTTTTACATAGAGGACAGAGTAAAATATATTTATTATTATCCATAATTTCCTCTTATTCTTTCCATCATATAAATGTAATCTAGACTTAAAGGGAGATTTATAGTCAAGTACATATTGGATAAAAGGGAATTTTTTATTGTGCTGAATCACAAAAGGAGAATCATGCCTTTTATTTCTCTTTAAAATAAGATACTTGGATCATAAGAACTAATAATACTCCAAAATGTACAATATTCTACACACCAGGTTCACTCAAAAGAAAAATTCCACTCTTAATTTTAAAGAACACCAAGCTTAAAATGAATATGTTCTATATTTTAAACCATTCAGTTTTAATAGTGGAAAGATATTTTCCCTCAGCAGAATTACAAAAAGTAATGAAAATCTTCTTTCTGTTTTTTTTCTTGAAGTACTAAAAATCTGGAAAGAAACCAATATTTACATTTGGGTTTGTATTTTGCATTAAATTCCTATACATACTGAATGTCTCCTGGCTTTTCTACAGAAAGTACTATTAGTTCATGCTCTATTTTCCTACATGCGTAAAAAGCAAATAATAATTTATCTCTTTTTATGAGCTGCTCATAAAGCAAAATTCATTCTTGTGTGTGTGATGTAACCCTTACCAACATTGGTATGAGTTGTTCCCATTCACATCTCAAAACACGCAGAGCAAAGGTGATGGTAAAATGTAAAGGACAACACATGAGGGGGAAGGCAAGATACAGAAAAATCTGCAGAGTGCCAGGAGAGATCTAGTCTCCTCAAAACGTGTATAGCAAGAGTTTTAAAATCATAGAAGCACACAGAGACCATCCAAGGTAATGTTGTTTCCTTAGAGAAAGAGCTTAGTTGTCAATTTTTGTTCTTTTTTTTTTAATAGCTAAGGCAATTCTGTGAGTTTTACAAATGGCCTTTCAGACTGGAGAATGACACTGTGGTCTCCAGGGGTAAAAGTTAAGGAGATGTCATTTATCTTAACTACCTCTCAGAGGTTGACAATGCAGCACAGGATGGTATGTCAATACAATGGGCCAAGGGGACATGTGTTCTGCATATCACCTCTACCCACTGCCCTCAAAGAATTTTGGGACACAATATAAGAACTATATATTCAATTATATATGTACATATATATACACACATATATACACACACACATATATATATCAATGAGAACACATGCCAATCACTTTTTTCTTTGTCTCTACTTTTATTAAACAGATAGTCCAAAACTTTGTGTGTATGATTGAAAAATAAATCAGTTAAGGATGGCTATAGTTGGTAAACATGTAGCTATTTTGTCTCACAAAGTAGAAGTTTGGAGGTGGATGCTATAGGACTCCTATAGCTACTTTTATAGAAAAACTTCAGCTACTTTTACAGAACCCAGGCTTTTTCTATATTCCTGTGCCTTGAACCAAAATAGCTTCCTGATTCATGATCGTGAAATGGCTGCTCCATTTTCTAATGAGAAAACTCTTTCCAGGTGAGGAGAGGCGTGAAGAGGAATGAGCAAGTAGCCAAAAGGCATGTGCAAGCTGAGTAAAACTTCCCAGGATCCTGAACTGTAGGCTTTTATTAGTCCCATGACCACCCCATGTTGTAGAAAATCCTGGGGAAATGAGAGTTTTGCTGCTATTGTCTGTTTTGTTTTAAAAGGACACATTGTCAGGCCTTACAAAAATACAAAAATGGAGAATGGACACAAGTTTTCAAGAAAACAGTGTTCTCAAATTGTGGTTCTGCAGACCAGCAGGATCAGCATCACCTGAGAACTTTTTAAAAATTCAGACTCCCGGCCCATTGCAGACTTTACTGAGTCAAAAACTCTGTGAGTATGTTTTGAGAAAGACTCCAGGGAACTCTGATTAACAGTCAAATTAGAGGAATGATGGGATTGAAAACCAAGTGTCTGCAACAGAAAAGTGAGACCATAGTAATATTATTATTGTTTTATCTGTTAATTCTTACAAGAAACCCATGAGGAATATATGCTATCTTCCTTATTTATTTACTTTATTTTTTAAACATTTTATTTATTTATTTTTAGACAAAGGGGAAGCGAGGGAGATAGAGGGAGAGAAACATCAATGTGTGGTTGCCTCTTGTGCACCCTCTACCAGAGACCTGGCCTGAAACCCAGGCATTTGCTCTAGACTGGAAATCGAACCAGCAACCCTTTGATTCATAGGCCGGCACTCAACCACTGAGCCACACCAGCCAGAGCTATCATCCTTATTTAAAGATAATGAAAGCAAGGGCCAAAACCATAGCTGGCCAGTAAATAGGAAATGTCAACATTTAACTTTATGCAAACCACTTCAGAGGCTAATGAAGAAAATTCTTTTTGAAGCCAATGCCCTCAATGAGTGGTTCTTTCAGACTTTTATATTCTCACTATTGATGAGTGAACCAATTCATATGACACACTTCCAAAACTGCACTCTTGAATTCTAACAACCCTTTAATATGTGGTCTTGGACAAGTCATTCGTCCCATTCCTGAACACCATTTCCACTATCTATATAGTGGGAACTCCCTCAGCAGTTTCACTCATGTGACTGAAAATGTATTTGAAGTATAATTACAAGAAGAATTTTGTGCTCTTTGGAAAGAATGAGTTACAGAAATTTAAGTCATTTTTGACATTCTCAGAATAATGATCACTCAATGATCTTCAGAATTCTAGCAAAAGATTGTCTTAAGGTCCCAAATGGTTAATTGCTCCATTCAATATGAAAAAAAAAGTGTGGCCTAAATGTTCAGTGAAGTCCAAAAGTCCTTTGCATTAAATCACAAGGCAAACTTTCTTAGAAACGTGGTACACTGGAGTCACACTTGGTTATAATGTGGCCTGGGCTAACAGGAAATTTTGCTTTCTGACATTATCCATTTTGTTAAAGCTGGTTATGATTCCCCACACATTACTTGAAAACCAATTTCATTCAAGACAAAAGAGTGTGAGCAGGGTATTACATTTTATGCCTAAATTATGCAAATTTGGTGGAGTTATATTGTATTGTGAGCAATTCCCTTTCTTCCAGTTTTCATTGTAGCATGAGTTAAAGTAAATTTCACTATCCTCATTTGCAAAAGGTGAATACTTTCTATTTTAAAACCCTGGAGGAAGGGATTGACTTTTAATGAGCAGTTATCTAATATAAAAATCTCTTACATATATTACTGACATCATTCCCAAGTATTAAATGTACATTGAGGATAGGGCTGATCTTGATTCAATTAATCCTAGGAGAAAGGGCTTCAAAATCAAGCTCCCCATGTTCCAAAGACAAACCAAGGAGTGAAATAGAAGATGTAGACACATTTTTTAGAAGACATTAAGTCATATCCAACACTTTGCTGTTGGACATCAAACTCTGCAGTTTTGATATCAAGCCTTCAGAATAGTGTTTTATATATATAAAACACTCTCCTGGTTCAGTAGCAGGCAATGTGTTTGTAGTTGTTATCTCTTTTGTTTTTAAAGATCACCTTCAAATTATTCCACTGTTCTCTTGTCAAATAGCCCACCATTTCCAAGAAGGGAAGTAGCATATGCAGGGGACTGGGGACAGGCCAACGTTCCTGGAGTGATAGACTCTTGATCATTCTTGAGCATCTGACCAATGCTGCTGTCCTCATATGTCTATTCAGTTAGATTGATCCTTGCATCTCTTTCTAAAGTAAGTGGTGCACATGAAGTAGACATAACTGAACCTAGCAGGAGAATCAATTAATATTTCATAAGGGTGCAACAACCCCAACTGCAGTGGCTTTAAAAAATAGAGCTTTATTTTTCTCACAAAGTAAGTCTAACACCTTCCTACTCCAAGTGTGGTCTGTTGACCAGTAGCTTCAGCCCTAACTCAGACATTGTTGGAAATACAAAGTTATGAATCTCACTGCAGACCTACTGAACCAGAATCTCTGGGACTGGGGCCCAGCAATCTGTGCTTTAAAAACTCTTCAGGTAATTTTTATGTGCAGTAAAGTCAGAGATTTCATCTGTGTAGCTGTGATTGCCTTCCCATCTCCTCACGGTCAGGAGACGGTTGGCATGCCTCCAGGCATCCCTTGTACAGGCCAGGCAGAAAGAGAGAGGTATACCTCTTCAGTCTAACCCTTTTTATCTTGCTTTTGTCTCAAGGAAATTTCCAGACAGCTTAAGATAGGAAAAAATATTGGCTTTTTAACCTCTATAGTGAGAGACAGCAAGGTAGAAAGAGGTGGGAAATAACTTTTGAGTTGGAAACTAACAGTGTTTGCTACATCAGGGCACCAAGATTTGGAAGAGTTCTTTTACAGCACTGGCAATGATATTTTAGAAAAGAAATATCTCTCTACTCTAAAACATTCATTCCCACTAGGGTAAATATTTGGTTTACTGGTTGGAAACAAATCTTGCTAGATATAAATGTCTTCAGTCACAACTTGCCTTTATCTATATGCCCTTTTGTACCTATTAAATTAGATAGCATGTGCATGAATTACTTATTTAAAAATTAAAGGAAGGGAATAAGGAAAGTAAGTCAATTCTTACATGTTGATTTAGCCTTTTAAGATTGTATTAGTAAATAATAGAAATATTTTGAATAGCACATTAGAATACTGACTGATATTGACATTATACAATACAATATTTGAAAGCACATGTGTTTTTGTTTTGTTTAATGCACTAAACTTTTAGTCATGGCTCTTTAGGTATTATCCAGCCAGCTGAATTGTTAAAACACAAGGTAGATCTCTATTAGGAAAATGTTCCCAGAGATTAAGCATATAAAAATAATCAGGTTCAGTGGTAATCAGAGAAAGCCAAGTTAAACAGCAATGATATGGTTTGTATTAACAAAATGGTAAAATAATTATAATACACAAGAGTGAAAAGGACGTAGAAAAACTATCACTTACATCCATTGCTAGTGACTATAGAAATTAGCATAACCCTTTTAAAAAGTGAGTTGGAAATATGTATATATCAAGAGCCATAGAAAATAATCTCTTTTTCCTGATCCTGTAATTGCATTTCTGGGAATCTCGCCTAAAGGAATCACCTTAAATATGTAAAAAGATGCCCACTAAACATTATCTAGAATAAAAATAGAAAAAATTAATTCTCCCTAATAGAATGACAATTAAATATTTTATTATTTTACACACACACACACACACACACAAAGTATTTGGTAGCTATTTAAAATTATGGTTATAGGAACTAGATCACTACATACCTATAGGACAATAATTCATTTTTTAGAAAATCAAAGTTCCTGCTTATTATGATCAAAACCACACAAATTAAAGGCAATATGGGGAGGAATATGCCACAAAAATAATGCTGATTATTTTACAATAGCTTTTTATTTTCTTTTTTCATTAGGAAGTTAGTAATAATATTATTTTTAATGAAAATTAATCTATAATAAAAACACACTACAAACCATTTTGAATCTCTTGGAAGAAATAGCTCTTTAAACATAGATTATGACTACATTAAAACAGTCTTTTCAGAATTTTTTGATTAATCAAAAGATCTTATTGGTTGAGAGGTATAATACTAACAACACAATTACAAATTATCAAAGAATCACGAGTCAATATAATCTCTATGACTGATGGACAGCAGGAGAAGAAGGTCAGCTAATGTCAGCTTGAAGTTCTCTTTTTGTCTCTTTTCAATCCCTCTAATGTCAATAGAGACTTCTCAACTCAATAGATCTGAGTCTTAAAAAATAAAAAAACAGGCCTAATATCCATGTTGGGGGTGGGGTGTAGGTTCCATTCTTCAGCACAATTCTTTTAGTCACATAAAAACAAGAGAAGAAAGTGCTCATGAACTTGCACCAATTAATCAGCACTTCAAAAGAAGAAACTAAATGTATGCCTGGTATGCATGTGTTGTATGTGTGTGTGCTGTATGTGTATGTGGAGAGACCTTAGACATAGATGATAAATAGATATATAAATATGTTTATATACAGATGTATAAAACATTTACATAAATACATTTATATATAACATAAACATGTAAGTATCTATAAGCTATATATAAATATAGATAGATGTACATATAAATATACAGTTGACCCTTTAACAACATGGAAGTGAGGGGTGCTGACCCCTCATAAAGTTGAAAATCCACATATAGCTTTTGATTCCCCCAAAACTTAACAATAGCCTACTGTTGACTGGAAGCCTTACTGATAACACAGACAGTTGATTAACATATACTTTGTATGTTATATCTATTTATAGTCTATAAACTAGAGAAAAGAAAATGTTACTAAGAAAACCATAAGGAAGAGAAAAATGCATTTACAATATTTACTGAAAAAAATCTGCTAATAAGTGGACCCACACAGTTCAAACTCATGTTATTCAAGGGTCAGCTGTACCTGTTTATTGTATAGATTAGAGATAGATAGATAGATAGATAGATAGATAGATAGATAGATAGATGTGTATGTATATTTATATAACTAAATGTAGTGGTAGATATGTAGCCTAATAGATAATTGAATCTTATGTGTTTTGGTTTTACACTAAGAGCTTTCCATCCATTATCTCAATTGATCCTTTGTAAGGAATAATTTATCCCCATTTTACAGAAAGAAATTTAAGGGGTAAGTAAATTGCTGAAGATCATTCCATAACATAATTCCCATTTGAGAGAGCATCACTTACTTGATCATTGGAACATAAAAGCCCACATTTTACCAATGCACATTTTCTCAAGAAAAAGTAACAAAGGCTGGTCACAAATTATGATCTTTGTTCCAAACCTAATATTTGATTTTTTATTGCTTCCTCTTACTGACTCAATATCTCAGCATAAATATGTACTTGTGTCATAGATGTGCTCTTTAGTCACCTAACAGTTCCCTAGTACGCCTCAGTTTTGACATATATACACATGACCTTTATGCTTTCATAACTAAATTCCCTGTTAATACCCCATTCGTACTTCCATGCTGCACTTAAGAAGAAAAGGTACAATTAGGTTTTTTCTTCTTTCTTTTTCTTTTTTCTTCAACTGGCTCCATTTGGGACTTACTAATAAGTTTAATGGAGAGTCTGGCTGTGCTGTGAGCAGATGAACTATATAAAGAGAATTCTGAGAACCCATGGAAATTTCAAGGGATAACGTTATTTAATTCCATTGACACAAATTTTCATTTGAAACCATGATATCCTGCATGTTATAAAGTAGATGTAGCAAAAGCAGATTCTCCTCTTATTGAAACCAAACCAAGACAGCTAGCTAGTCTTATTCACATACTTACATCAATTAATGACTCTAGAATTCACCCGGTATGCCAAAGAGGAATGGATGGACATTAAAAAATATTATTCTAGTGAAAATGTGTGTAGGTTCAACAAATAAACTTATAAAAATAACATATAATGGACCCACACTAATAGCATAAAAGGGAAGGTCACATTCCTTTTGAAATTCCATTTATCATTGATTATCCAACTTCTCACTCATGGGTGCATTCATTCAACATATATGACAGGTGCCTGTGTAATACTGAAGCACAGAGAGGAAAAAGATAGTCCAGGACCTCAAAGAGACAAGCAGGTTACTCAGACATTGCTAAGGTACAGTGTAAAGTACCATGATGGAGAGACACCCAGAGTCCACATGTGAATGATACCCAGTCAGCTTTTTCAGGCAAAGGGATGGGGAAGGGACTCAAGTTACAAATTTCAAATCAACTTCTTATGCTACTATTTACCTGGTATTCTCCTAAATAAGAACTCAATCCTAGCATTGTTCTACTAATATTTAAATGTTATATTATCACATTGTTTAGTTCTAAGAGCACAGAGATTGGACAAAACATCAACTTTATACAGCTTCTTATGTTTCAGAAAAGTTAAAATAAGAGGAATGCATGCATGTTCAAATAAGGAAATACAGTAGTAGTGTTCAGACTTATTTGGCAACAATTTTATTCTCTAATATACCTCTGAAAGTGGGACATTCAATAAAATAACACTTGTTTCTAGATTCAGACAAATTCTGTTAAAAAAAAAGTCCCCCAAATGAATACACAGAATGCTATCCTTATACACAAAGGTGAGCATGACTGAAGCAAAGAGGTGTTTCTAGCCAACCTATTAATCCAGCAGAGCTTTGTGTTAAGATGCAGATATGTCAGAAGAGGTTACCTCAAGAGGGCTTTCTTTTGAACTTGAACTGCCAAAATTCCAAGCAGACACCAAAGGGCTTCATTTTGTGGGCAAAAGGTGAATAATCGGAAGGAAAATAGAAAGAACAGAAGACCAAGTTAGTTATCAAAAAAATACTTCCAAAGGGAGAAAAAAGTAAAGTAAAAAAAGTTTTCAGAAAGTCAACATTCAAGTAAAGAAAGCTACATTTAAAAATGTAGATCATTCAGAGGCACATATGTAGAAAAAAGAGCTTGCTTTTCAGTTTTCAAGCAGACTAGGTAAAGGAAATAAAAACATACAAACAAAAGCTGGATCAGTGATTATAACCAGGAGTGAGATTCTGTCTAGGCTAGTAAAAAGAAAAAATAAAAGCCAGAGTTATAAAATTCCAGTTACCATTTGAGTTTGCTGAACACTTGACTTCTGCTCGCTCAAGAGTTGGAAATTGTAGCTCATCAACATTTCTAGCAAAGGCTAATCAGGAAAAAAGAGGAAGCCAAATAAAGCAGGTAGTTCTCAGTGCAGCAGCAGCTCAAATGAAGAGATGGCACTGATGGGGTTGGAAAATATGGGAACTATCAATTAGAAGCTATTCTTTCAATAAGTCTGATCATTTGTGTCTATTTCCCTTCAAGGAAGCACAAGAAAGGATACAAATACATGAAAGATGTCATCTCTGCCTTCTAGATGCTTGAAATCTTTATGGTTTTGATTTTTAAAGTTTGAGAATAATCCACATTTTACTCTGCTGTGATCATTTTATAAATCCCATCAATGGTCATAATAGCAAGTGGATTGATCCTGGGTCATAAATGCAGTTGACTGGAATATTGATGAATATTGATGAATATTAATATTGCCCTTCCTACATGCAAGAAAGCACACCAGGTTGAATAAGACAGAATCCTTGCTTTCAAAGAGATTGTGAGCACCTGGGGACTGAAGTGTGCACACATCATCATCACACAGAAAGGAAGAAGGAAGTCCATAAGAAGGAAGTGACAACAGCATGAAAAAAAAATGTCCAGAGAAGGAAAAAAATCCCCTTCTAACCTAAGACTTTATGGAGGAGGCAGCATCTTTAAGGAAGGAAAGGAATGGAATGATAGTATGTTTATAACTCTTAGTACCAAGAGGTGTTTTGTGCATGTGAGTTGGGTAAGTTGATGATCAAGTAAATAAATTTAAGAAGGTATTCAGTCTCACTATCGCTTGATCTCTATATAAACCATCTCTCTCATCCTGGGAGACTTCTAATGCACATTAGCATATTAAAGATTCTGAGGATAAAGCATGAAAGTGGGTAAGGGAAAAGGAGGAGACACAGAAAGAGTCACACGCACAGACAGAGAGGAGAGGTGAAATAGCACATGAAATGTCTCAGTGATAAGAAGGAGTCTGTCCAGTTGAGCAACTGTGTTGTTAGAGTATAATAAACACATCTGGGAGTGGCTGGTGAAAATGTCTGAGAGCTGAATGGGAAGTATATGTAGAACAATGATTCTCCACCAGGGGTGATTTTGCTTCCCAGGGGACTTTGGCAATATCTAGGGACATTTTGCTTAACAGAGTTAGGGAAATGGGTACTAATAGCATCTAGTGAGTAGAAAGCAGGGATGTGCTAAAGAGCTTATGATGTGCAGGACAGCATCTGCCCCTACCTCCTCTCAGCCCTAACAAAGAATTATCCAGCCTAAAATTTCAATAATGCTGAGTGTGAAAATTTGGCTGAGTAAGAGAATGAGTATGGTGAATGGGCCTCAGAGTAGGAAAAGCTTAGGTCAGTGGACAAAAGGGCAGGGAGAGATCAAAATCAATGAGATTGACACCAGACTTGAAAGGGTGTCTTCCCATGTCATCAAAGTATTTGACCATCCAATATTTCTTCTCTTCATCAAGCTGAAATAAGAGCACAGTCCAATGGCTCTGAGGTTCAGCTATGATTTAGATATGCATTATAAACAATTTACATGATTTGTAGAACTCATCAACATCTCACAACACATAGGCAGAGGGCTGGTATCATCACCATCATGAGTACTAGAATGTCAAAACAGCAAGAGAATCTACCATGAAAGTTCAAATGCAGCTGAGCAGGTTTTGACCATCAGCATAGCAGTTCCACCCTTATCCATATCCCTAAGGAATGCTTGAAAACTACATATAGTACTGAACTCTATTTATACTATGTTTTTACCTATACATACATACCATGATTTATAAATTAGGCACAGTAAGACGTTAACAGTAATATTAATAAAATAGAACAATTATAACAATATGCTATAATAAAAGTTATGTGAATGGCTTTGGGTGGCATTATTAAGAAATAAGAGTGACTTGAACATAAGCCCTTTGATATTGGGACAATCTTATAACCAAGATGGCTATTAAGTGGTTAATAGGTAATGAGAGTGGAGATACTGGACAAAGGGATGATTCACATCTTAGGTGGGACAGAGTGAGATGACTGAGTTTTCATCATGCTACTCAAAACACCACGAAATTTAAAGCTGATGAATTGTTTACTTCTGGAATTTCTTTTTAACATTTTTCAGACCATGATTGGAAACTTCAGAGATCTCATTCACCCACTTAAGTCACCAAAATAATACAGTCAAAACATCAGAGCATTTTACAAGGCCACCTAGAAAAAAAAATTTTAAAGTTCAATACAAGGCTGATTAAGTTACCTCTCCCCCCACAAAAAAAGACACATTTTGTAATAAAAGAGAAAAATCAATATACAAAGTTTCTGTATTTAAAGGCTCATACACAGTGATAAATAGAAAATGTAGTCAGTGACAAGACACATTTTGAGGATTATAGTTCAAAATGAGGTATGTTTTGGCTCATAAGAGGTGACAACTCTTTAAGAGGCTGCAAGGTCATTACTCAGAGATGTCTTCGGTTGACCAGAGCAGTGAATAGAAAATCAACATATTTCACTCTTAACAGGAAAGGCCTTTCAGGTCTACTTCATTATGTAAAATTATTATTCTAAGTAGTTTGCTCTTCAATTCCCCATTAATGACAGAGGGATTTCTTTACTACTGACCTTTTTTTTTTTTACCTTTTTTTCCAGATTAAAAATATGAAGCTTTTTTCTTTGGGGGAAAAAGAGTTTAAAAGTATGTGTTCTATGTGGAAATCTTATAAAAACCCAATAAATGACTCCATTATCACACAAGTGAATATTTTATTTTATAAATACGTACATGCACACATACATATCTATACATCCATATAATTTGAAATGTGTAGTGTATATATCCTGAATATTTTTAGAACATATTTAGAATACATGATTTAGAATGCATATATTTAGAATACAGAACTTGTTCTATATTCTGAAAAATAGAAATGTGTGTACCTATGTCAGCTTGTTTTAAGAGAAAAAGATCAGTTTATTGCTGAAGTCACTGTGTTCAAGTTTTCTGTCACTCTCAGCTAAAATATAGAAGCTCAACCATTCCTAGAATTGAAGAATCAATAAAAGGAAAACACTTGATCCCATGGACACAGAATAGAGCACATTCCCCATGTATGCCATTAGGCCACATTTGCTGGAGCAAGAGTCTAGATCTTCACTGAACAGTAATATGAACAGGTTGACCAGATATCATATAAGTCTTTCTTCAGTGTCAAAAGGGATGATCTTCCCTGTGCTTGGTTCTATTTCTTTTGTAACAGTAAGTTTCTCCACTGTGGGGCTGGAATACAAGGTCTTGTGAAAGAAAAAAATGTAGGCCTTGTCTTGTCCTGAGAGAAGGTGAAGCAGTTTCACTGACCCCAGTTCGACTAGAGCTATTGCATACTGATGGGGTTCAGGACTCGCTGCCCCCAACCACTGCACTGTGGCTAATTGAATATTTCAAGCTGAAGGAATCTGAAAAATGACATGTGCGGGAAGGACTTTCTGACCCTCGCCTGAGGCAGGTCCTACAACCCTCATGTGAGAGGTGCCCTCCCTGTGCCCAGAAGAAAGGAGCAGCCTTACCCCGAAGACAGAGGGACTCTGAGAGGAATGTGGACAGAAAGTCCCTGCTAAGTTTCCCCACTTACTACACTTACTTTATACTCTTTGTCTTATCATCTCTCCATGACTATCTACTTTTCATCAAGCCAATACTACTAGGCTATAAAACAAAAGAAAATTTTATTCTTTGCAACAGCATAAGTGGAGCTGCAGAACATTATGTTAAGTGAAATAAGACAGT
Organism: Phyllostomus hastatus; assembly: GCF_019186645.2. NCBI lineage: Eukaryota > Metazoa > Chordata > Mammalia > Chiroptera > Phyllostomidae > Phyllostomus > Phyllostomus hastatus. The sequence continues at coordinate 2,251,659 of NW_025334030.1, forward strand.
CAGAGAAAGACAAACACCATATGATTTCATTTATATGTGGAATCTAATGAACAAACTGAACTAACAAGCAAAATAGACACAGACTCATAAATAGAGGGCAAAATGACAGCTAAAAGTTGGGGGAGTTTAGGGGGTAAAAGGTTTGAGCAAAAAGGAAAAAGGCCTCATGAGTATGGACAAGAGTGTGGTGATTGTAGGGAGGGGGAAAAAAGGAGTAAAAGGGAACTAAATGGTAATGGAAAAACACAATAAAAAAACAAACCCACTCAGGTTTAACTATTTTGGGGGGTTTTCATTTACTTATGAAGGATCCCTTGTCATGTAAAACATGTATTAAATAAAACTGTATGTTTACCTGTTATTAATCTATTGTTACAGGTATCATGGTTGAAAACTTAGAAGAGTAGAAGAAAAGATCTCTGTCCTCCTTTACAATACTGAGTTTCAGGACTTTCTGAAATTGAGACGTCTATGCCCACATCACTGAAAAATCAAGGATTATTACTGGACCTTTATAAAAATTTCTAACTTCGCAGCATTGCTATCCAGAGAAATAAAATAATTTAAATAATAATTTTTAAAAGCCCAAAGAGACAGAAATATGAGCTCTTGCTTCCCAAAGCATCAGGTGTGTTAGCCCTTGTGAGTATAGCCCAACAAGAATTATATGGACCAAGCAGGAATCAGGCAGCAAAGCTAAGAAGAAACTATGCAGACTTTCAGACTGTGTTTATGGATTCTCTCTGTCCAGCTGTAGGAAGAGCAACTAAAATGTCATCTCAGGCTGGGAGGACCCGACATCATTTGGTTGACACCCTGCTTCTAGGCAAGGGAATCACTACATCATCCAGTACCCATGGCTTGCTCCTCCTTTCTGCTTTCAGCTTCCTTGATAGTTGAGAAGAGTTCAGGAAGTAATTGGGTTGAATTGTAAGGCAGGAAGAAGGTGGGGATGTCAGTATTGATGAAGGCATTCTGTACACCTAAGTGGGAGTTTTCAAAGGTTAATAGTGGCTGGCTTCATTTGCAAATTGCTTACTTTGCCCTCCCCCTCATACCAGAAAGGTTGCATATACTAGATAAGATGGCATTAAGCTCAACTTACACTAAGAAAATAGACCTACAGATAGAAAGTCTGAAAGTGATTTGCATTAAAAATTAAAAATTAATTTAACTTAAAAAATTTTTTGTTAAGTTTCTCTACAGGTAAGCAAGGGTCTTTATTGATAAGATGCCCATAGAGTCCATGGGAACATAATGAACACTCTAAGTGCTAACTATGAGTGAACAGCTTGGCAAGACCACAAAATGTGGCCCATCTTCACAGCACTTTTCATTGTTTGTGAAGATGCTTTCACATTCTCCTGCAGTTTCACACCAGTCTAACTCCCTATAAGAAGAGAAATTGTTCACTTTGTGATTTAAATATTAATACTTCTCCTGCACTCAGTTTATCCCACTCTGTACAGGAAGAAACACTTTCTAAACTGTCCATACTCCTCAAAAACTTTGGAAAATTTTCCACTTTTATATTGCAAATATTTTCAAAATTCCCCCTTAGGCAATGAGATTAAGAGCAAAAACTACAAATGCTGATAGGCCCAGTCAAGTCAGAAAAATATAAAAATTTTATATATTGTATTAATGCTTCAATGACCTAATGATAAATAGACTGTAAACCTCAATATACAGGAAACACTATAGGGGGTGGTGGGGACTGGGGTAAACAAAATAGGACATGACCCAAGCAAAGGAGGTAGCCACCACTTCACATCAACCATTATCTTAATAGGATAAGAATCCAGTTTTGCCAAAGATTCCACTTTCTCCAAAGGAACTAGGAATGCAGGGCTTTTTCCCCCCCTGTGAAAAGGCTCAATTCATTAAAATTGTGGCAATTAACCTAAATTTTAAAAATCGCAGGCCCAATAAAGCATGCCCACCATGCAAAAGTGTGTGAGCATTTCCTCGTGGTACAGTCAGTTGATTGATTTATTCCAGGCACTTTGTCAGATGAAGGGAAAACATTGTGTCTGTAAGAGGTCCCTAGTTCCAGGATGGAGACAGATAAGTAAAGAGATATGGTCCAAAAGACCAGGGACCACGTAGATTTCATCTTCCACTCAATGTATCGGGTACACCTAGGCACAAAATAAATGTTTCTTGAATGAATAAACAAATGAAGATACCATTATGTTCACCTCTACCCTTGATGTAACATTCTTCTCAATGATTATATTTTTTCAATGTGATAATTTGTTTTCACAAGAAAATTAAGCAAAGCACAAGTATGAAAAAATGTTAAATTCCATATCCCATCATCCCAAATATACAAGATCAGTCCAGAAAAAGTCAAGCCATTGTTAATATAATGAGAATGGTTTGTACAACATTGATGTAACCTGGCAACCAAGGAGAGTGGACTGGAATGCACCTGTATAAACAAGGATGACTTCACTGTACTAGACAATAGGGGTGGTAGACACTGTTGAATGAGCATGTGTACTGTGTGGCCATTGCATTCAAAATGACTGAGTAGAGCAACAAATCTGCATCAAATTTTGTATTAAGCTTGAACATTCCTCTGCAGAAAGTATTCAGATGTTTCAGAAGACCACAGCTATGTGCAATGGTGATTGGCAGCTTCATGCTGATGACGTGCCTGCTCAAGCATCACACCTTATGCAGAGTCTTTTGGTGAAACATCAAATCACCCATGTGACTCAGCCCCCTTACAGTCTAGATTCAGTGTCCAGCGAATTCTGAATTTTTCCAAAACTAAAATCACCTCTGAAAGGGAAGAGATTTCAGACCGTAGATGAGATTCAGGAAAATATGATGGGGCAGCTGATGGCTATTGGGAGAATTGTGTGAGGTCACAAGGTGCCTACTTTGAAAGGGACTGAAGAATCATTGTCCCACATACAATGTTTCTTGTATCTTGTATCTTCTTCCATAAATGTCTCTATTTTTTCATATTGCTTGGCTGGATACTTTCTGAACAGACTGAGGCATACACAGAGTGGGGCAAAAGTAGGTTTACAGAGTTTATTCTTGTATTATTATTTATTAATTATTCTATTATTTTTCATATGAACAACTGTAAACCTACTTTTGCCCAATTCTGTATGTGCATGTATCTATATATATATGAGATTAATGACTACAATATCCTTCTAAAGTTAAAAAAGTATTATGACATAATCTAAGAATTCAGACTTAATTTTTTAACTTTCATCTTTATTGTCACCTTTCTGTAGTCTATACATCAAATAGAAAGGAAACTATCTTTCAATGAGGCAAAAGTCAATAATCATATCAATACAAAGCAGTATATTTCATAAAGATGCTTTGACCTCAGGAGAACAATTTTATAAAGTAATTCCTCCTGAACCACCTTCTATTCAACCCTTTCTTAACCACTCCCTCCAAAAACTGAAGAAAAAACATGACCTTGGTTTCGATCATTCCAGGTAACATCTTCTATCCAAAGGATTACCTCTCCCTAATCTTGTCATTTAGCTTACGTATTATGTGGAGATAAATGAATGCAGCAACCTTTTGACTGCTAGATAATTTCATCAGCCTCATTTATGACTTTCTATAGATTGCATTAGCTGTCATTTCTTGGGAGATCAAAAATAAAATGTGCCTCATGCAAAATGCCCCACTGAACACCATAAGCCTTAGAAGGCCTTAACAGCATTAGAAGGCTGAAGGGAAAAGGTGAGGACACTAAATAAGCAATCAGCACCAGGGTTAATTTTAATCAGTGTCATGGGCAACTCAAGCCGGAAGCCTGTTTGGCAGGTGTGTTGAACCACAGCTAAAATCTATCCTGGGAAAACTTCTAAGCTACTCCAAACAGAATTTCAGGCAAGGCCTGTGTACTTTTAATTTTTTCTAAACAAATGTACCTCTGGAAAGGTTGTAAGAAGCCTGAAAATTTCCATGACAAGTGGAATAAGATAAACAGAAAAATAATTAAACAAGGCTAAAAGATTTGAGCATTTACAGTCAGCTAATGAATCACCCACCCAGGTGATTCCTTGATGCCCAGCCCCACCCAGCTTTCAGGCCCACCCAAGCTGTGTCCAGTGGTTTCTCTATGTGAATGGCTTATCTTGGTCCATGCTTCAGATATTCCTAAATTTTCTTTAAAAAGCAGCATCTGGCTTCAGCAAGCCCTGTACTTCTAAGTTTCCCCAGGCCTGGCACTAGCAGCAGTTGGCCTTTGTTCATAGCTTGGCCTCTCCCAGGCACCTCCAAGCCCAGCACCTGTAGGTGCCATCTGAAAATCATTTTGTAGATAATGCTGTGTGACCCTGGACAGAACACTGGTAGTAGCTGACCTTGGATGTGGCAATAGCAATCAAGGCTCAACTATAAGAGAAGGGCATACACAGTATATAGAGTGGGTATACCTTCAATGCCCAAGTAGAGTAATGGGGAGGCTGTGCCACTGTACCCTATGGGATACCTACTACATTAAGCCATTCTATCAAGCCTGGGAAACATAGTAGCTCTACCCAATACATAAAAACAAGCACAGAAAGTCTGCCAAAATGAAGAGACAAAGAAACATATCCCAAATGAAATAATAGAACAAAACTCCAGAAAAGGAACTAAACAAAATAGAGATAAGCAATCTATTAAATTCAGGGTTCAAAACACTGCTTATAAGGATGCTCAAAGAACTTTTTTTAAAAGATTTTATTTATTTATTTTTAGAGAGGGAAGAGAGGGAGAAAGAGAGAGAGACAGAAACATCAACATGCGGTTGCTGGGGTCATGGCCTGCAACCCAGGCATGTACCCTGACTGGGAATCGAACCTGCAACACTTTGGTTCGCAGCCCACGCTCAATCCACTGAGCTATGCCAGCCAGAGCGGGATGCTCAAGGAACTTAATGAGGACCTCAACAGCATAAAAAAAGATCCAATCAGAAACAGAGGGTATATTAATTGATTTAAAGGAAAATTTATAGGAAATCAACAGTAGAGTGGATGAAGCCAAGAATCAAATCAGCAATTTGGAACATAAGGAAGCAAAAAGCAAGCAATCAGAACAGCAAGAAAAAAAAGAATCCCCCCCCTCAAAAATGAGGACAGTGTAGGGAGCCTCTGAGACAACTTCAAGCCTTCCAACATTTGCATCATAGTGATGCCAGAAAGAAAAAAGGAAGTGTTCTCGAGAGTCTACCTTATTTCAAAATAAAAAATTAAGAAAGGCATTGTGGCTGAAATTGGGGGAAAGTCTATGAATACATTCAACAAAATATTTATCATCTAATGGAGAGATATAGCAGGAAGTAAAGCAGATAGTAGTACCTCTGATTCCATGGAGCCTACATTCTAGAGAGGACAAACAGCAGATGAAGAAAACGAATGGAAATGAACTCAAAAGCATATATGTACCCTATGTTCAAAGCAGCATTATTTACACTAGCCAAGATCTGGAAACAGCCCAAGCACACATCAGTAGATGAATAGATAAAAAAGCTGTGATACATTTACACAATGGAATACTATGCAGCAGTACAAAAAAGAAGGAACTATTACCTTTTGTGACAGCATGGATGGATCTGGAGACTATTCTACTAAGTAAAATAATCCAGTTAGTGAGAGATAAATACCATATGATCTCACTTATATGTGGAATCTAATGAACAAATTAAACTAATGAACAAAATAGAAACAGAGGCATAGATATATGGGAAAGACTGAGAACTGTTGGGGGGGGGTGCGGATGGAGGAACTGGATGAAAAAAATGTGAAGAGATTAACCAAAGAATATATATCCATGACCCAATGGACATGAAGAACAATTTAGGGGTTGCCTGAGGGAGTGGAGTGGGGTGCTGGGTAGAGGTGGGTAAAGAGGGGAAAAGTAGGAACAACTGTAATAGCATAAACAATAAAATACAATTTAAAAATAAAGAAAGAAATAAAAGAACACTGGAAAAAGTATGATAACCCCCAATTGAAAGGAAAGGAGGAATCCCCAGAAAAACAGCTAAATGAAACTGAGGCAAGAAATCTATCAGACATAGAATTCAAAATAACAGTTATAAGGATCCTCAAGGAACTCAATGAGAACTACAAGGAAACTTTTGGGAGCTACAAGGAACTTAGTGGGAACTACAGCAACATGAAAAATGACAAAAACTATGAACAAGAACCAGGAAGAAATGAAGAATACAATATCTGAAATAAAAAACACACTAAAAGGAATTAAAAGCAGGTAAATTGAAGCAGAGAATGAAAGCAGCAAGCTAAAAGACAAGGTAGAAAGAAATACCCAGAGCAACAAAATGAAAAAGACTCAAAAGGAATGAGGATAGTTTACAGGAGCTTCAGGACAGCATAAAACATAACAACATTCACATTATAGGAATATCACAAGGAGAAGTAAAAGAGCAAGGGATAAAAAATAATTAGTTTGGAAAAATAATGACAGAAAACTTCCCTAATTTGGTGGTGGAAAAAGTCATGCAAGTTCAAGAAGCACAGAGGGTCTCAATCAAGATGAACCCAAAGAGGCCCACTCAAAGACACACCATACTTTAAATGGCAAATTTGAAAGCCAAAGAGAAAACCTTATAGGCAGCAAGGGAGAAATAGCTAGTATCATACAAGGGTCTGATAAGGCTATCAGCTGATTTCTCAACAGAAATATTACAAGCCAGAAGGGAATGGTGCAAAGTATTCCAGGTAATGAAAAGCAAGGACTTACAACCAAGACTACTCTGTCCAGCGAGGCTCATTTGAAATGGAAGGTGAAATAACAAGTTTCCCAGACAAAAGAAGACTAAAAGAACACATGCCCACCAAGCCAGGACTGCAAGAGATGCTAAAGGGACTACTATAAAAAGGAGGGGAGACAGACAGACAAACAGACAGATACAGAAAAAAAATTGCAATGAATTAAGTACCTATCAGTAATAACCTTAAACATAAATGTATTAAATGCTCCAATCAAAAGACATAGGATAACTGAATGGATAAGAAAACATGGCCTACATATATGTTGTCTAAAAGAGACCCACCTCAGAACAAAAGATCTGCACAGATTGAAGGTAAAGGGATGGACAAAAATATCCCAAGAAAATGGACATGAAAAGAAAGCTGGGGTAGCAATACTTATATCAGATAAAATAGACTTCAAAACAAAAGCCATAAAAATGGACAAAGAAGGTCACTACATATTACTTAAGGAAGTTGTACAACAGGAGGATATAACCTTTGTAAACATATATGCACCTAATATAGGAACACTTAAATATATAAAGAAAATCTTGGAGGATTTCAAGAAAGATATTGACAACAACACAGTCATCATAGAGGAGTTTAACACCACATTGTCAACAATAGATAGATCTTCCAAACAAAGAATCTACAAGAATACTGTAGCACTGAATGGCACTCTAGATCAAATGGACTTCATTGATGTATTCAGAAACTTTCACCCCAAAGAAGCAAAATACACATTCTTTTGAAATGCACATGGAACATTTTCAAAGATAGACCACATGGTGAGACACAAAACAAGCTTCAGTAAATCCAAGAAAACTGAAATCATATCAAGCACGTGTTCAGATAACAGTGGATTGAAATTAGAAACCATCCTCAAGCCCTGGCTAGCGTAGCTCAGTGGATTGAGCGCGGGCTGCAAACCAAAGTGTCGCAGGTTTGATTCTCAGTCAGGGCACATGCCTGGGTTTCAGACCACAGCCCCCAGCAACTGCACATTGATGTTTCTCTCTCTCTTTCTCCCTCCCTTCCCTCTCTAAAAATAAATAAATAAAATATTTGAAAAAAAGAGAAAAAATCCTCAAGGAAAAAACTCAAAAATGTTCAAATATATGTTATTAAATAAGGGATGGGTCAACAATGAGATCAAAGAAGCAATCAAGAAGTTTCTGAAAATAAATGAAAATGAACACAAAATAATGTAAAACCTATGGGATACAGTGAAGTCAGTATTGAGAGGGAAGTTCATAGCAATACAAGCCTACCTAAAGAAGATAGAAAAATCTCAAATAAACAAACTAACCCTACCTATGCAAGAACTAGAGGAACAACAACAAACAAAGCCTAGAGCAAGTAGAAGGAAGGAAATAATCAAGATAATGGCAGAATTAAATGGCATAGAGACTAAAAAAACAATTCAAAGTGTCAATAAATCCAGGAACTGGTTCTTTGAAAAGATAAGCAAAATCAAAAAACCTCAACCAGACTCGAGAGGGGAGGAACCTAAATAAACAAACTCAAAAACGAAAGAAGGAAAATTTACAACCAACACCAAAGAAATACAAAGGATTGTAAGAAATTACTGTGAACAATTATATGCCAAGAAATCAGACAACCTGGGTGAAATAGGCAACTTTCTAGAAAAATACAATCTTCTAAAATCAAATCAAGAAGAAGCAGAAAGCCTGAATAGACTGAAACAATTAGTGAAATTGAAGCTGTAATAAAAAGCTTTGAACCAGATGGCTTCACAGGTGAATTTTACCAAACATTTAAGGAAGAATTAAAACCTATCCTCAAACTATTCCCAAAAATTCAAAAAGAGGGAAGACTCCCAAAATCTTTTTATGAGGCCAGTATCACACTAATTCCAAAATGAGTTAAGATACACCACAGAAAGAAAGCTACAGGCCAATATACCTGATGAACATAGATGCTAAGATCCTCAACAAAATAATGGCAATCCAGATTCAGAAATGCCTTAAAAATATCATACAGCTTGATCAAGTGGGATTCATCCCAGGGATACAAGGTTCGTACAATACTCACAAATCAATAAATGTAATACATGACATAAACAAAATGAAGAACAAAAATCACATGATCATATCAGTAGATGCTGAAAAAGCACTATATAAAATCCAGCACCCATTTATGATAAAAACATTCAGCAAAGTGGGAGTAGAGGGAACATAACTCAACATAATAAAAGCCATATATGAGAAACCTACAGCCAACATTATACTCAACGGGCAAAAACTAAAAGCTTTCTCCTTAAGATAAGGAACAAGACAAAGATGTCTGCTTTCACCACTCTTATTAAACATAGTACTGGAAGTTCTAGCCACAGTGATCAGATAAGAAAAATAAAATAAATAAAATAAAATAAAATAAAATAAAATAAAATACACCCAAATTGTAAAGAAGGAAGTAAAACTCATTATTTGCAGACAACATTATAGTGTACATAGAAAATCCTATAGTCGTCACCAAACAATGACTCCACCTAACAAGTGAATTTGACAAAATAGCAGAATACCAAGTCAATAGTCACAAACTGATGACATTTTTGTATACCAACAATGAAATATCAGAAAGAGAAATGAGGGACAAAAATCCCATTTACTATACCACAAGAAAAATAAAGTACCTAGGAATAAATTTAACCAAGGAGGTAAAAGGCTTGTACTCAGAAAACTATAGAACACTGAAGAAAGAAATTAATAAGATAAAAATAAATGGAAGCAATATACTGTGTTCCTGGATTGGAAAAATTAACATCATTAAAATGTCCATACTACCCAAAGCAATCTATAGACTCAATGCAATCCCTATTAAAATACCAATGGCATATTTCACAGATCTAGAACAAATATTTCAAAAATTTATATAGACCAAAAAAAAAATCCCAAATAGCTTCAGCAATCTTGAGAAAGAAGAACAAAGTAGGAGAGATCACAATATCTAATATCAAACAATATTAAAAGGCCACTGTAGTCAAAACAGTCAGGTACTGGCATAAGGACACATAGATCAATGGAAAAGAATAGAGAACCTATAAATAAGCCCAAGTCTCTATGATCAAATAATAACAAAGGAGGCATGAGCATACAATGGAATGAAGATAGCCTCTTCAATAAATGATATTAGGAGAACTGGACTGGTACATGCAAAAAATAAATAAATAAATAAAACTAGATTACCAACCTACACCATACACCAGAGTAAATTCAAAATGTATAAAAGACTTACATATAAGTCATGACACCATAGAAGTCCTAGAGGAAAACATAGCCAGGAAAATTTCAGATATCCCATGTAGCAATATTGTTGCCAATATATCTCCAACGTCAAGAGAAATAAATAAATAAATAAATAAAAAGTAAGTCTGCATCAAACTAAAAAGCTTCTGCATGGCTAAATAAACTATCATCAAATTGAAAAGAGAACCGACTGTATGGGAGAACGTATTTGCCAATGATACATTGGACAAGGGTTTGATTTCCAAAATAAATAAGGAACTCATACTACTCAACACCAGGAAGACAATCCAAATAAAAGTTGGGCAAAGGCCTGAATAGACACTCCTCCAAGGAGGACAGATGGCCCATAGACATATTAAAAAAGTGTTCAACATCACTAGTCATAGGAGAGATGCAAATTAAAACCAAAATGAAATATCACCTCATACCTGTCAGAATGGCCATGAATAAATCAACAAACAACAAGTGCTGGCAAGGATGTGGAGAGAAGAGAACCCTACTGCACTGTTGGTGGGAATGCAGATTGGTACAGCCACTATGGAAAACAGTATGGAATTTCCTCAAAAAACTAAAAATGAAACTGCCTTTTGACTCAGCAATTCCACTGCAGGGAATATACCCTAAGAATCCCAAATCACCAATTCAAAAGAACTTATGCACCCCCACATTTAAAGCAGTGCTATTTACAATAGCCAAGTGCTGGAAACAGTCTAAGTGCCCATCAGCAAATCAGTGGATAAAAAAACTGTGGTATGTTTACACAATGGAATACTACACAGCAGAAAAAAAAAAGGAACTCCTATCTTTTATGACAGCATGGATACAGCTGGAATAAGCCAGTCAATGAAAAACAAATACCATATGACTTCACATATAAGAGGAATCTAATGCACAAAATAAACCAAGGAACAAAATAGAATCACAGACATGGAAACATGGAACAGATTGAAAGTGACCAGTGGGGAGGGGGAAGGAGGATAATTATGGAAAGAAGGGGAAGGACTAGTCAAAGAACATGTATGAATGACCTATGGACGTTGACAACAGTGTGGGGATTGACAGTGGGAGCCGGGGGTAGGATGGGTGGAGGAGGGCAATGGGGACAACTGTAATAGAATAACAATAAAAATGATTTTAAAAAATAGTCAAGAAGGAAGCCATGAAGCTGAGATGGAGAGTAACTGGAACAGAGCAGAAGCAAACACAGAGGGCCCTTTGAAGAGGTGACATTTTAGTGGATCCCTAATGGATGAGAGGAAACAAGCTTGGCAGAATTCGGGAAAAAGTGATCCAGGCAGAAGGAACAGCACGCACATTGTCCTGGCAGCAGTAAGGATCTTGGCTTGCTCATGGAACTGAAAGGAAGCCAGCAACCCTGGAGTAGAGAGAGCCAGGGGACAGAGACAAAGGAGATTGAAGGGCTAGGCAAGGCGTGTTTTCCAAGGCAGGTGTGGCCCATGTCTTAAAAAAGAAATACCAATTTTTGATCAATTTTTGAATACTTTGAGATTCACCTTCTGTTTTCAAATTAAGGGAAATGATGACTGGCCACTTCTATTTTCTGTTATTTATATTACCAGACCCTATTCTCGACACATGAAAGAAGCGTGTTATTCTCAGGTCAATTGGCTGTAGGAATGAATACTTGGTCAATTCAGGTATATCTGCCATCTTGTCAAAGACTGGTATGATTGCTGAAGCTCTTCCTCAAAGACAAATGCAGAATATTTGTTAATACCCATTGCTTTCTTCTTAAACAAAACAAAAGTTGGTAGGCAGAAAAATGAGTAAAGAAATAGAAGAACCAAGGCATGCTGTTTTCAATTTTTATTCAAAGAAGAACACAAAGAGGACTGCCTATCAATGATGTGTGGTGTCAAAAGACGCAATACAAATGAAATATTATGGAAAGTCACTGCCTTTCGTGTCAATGCCAGATCAGAACTGTATACCAAGGGTACCTGGTGCTATTTAATTCAGAGTAACCATAAATCTGGAGACTGCAGAAACATCTGACAACAGTTAAAGATGTTTTGTAAATGTGCATACATATTTATAAACATGGCAGCAGACGCCGAGGAACAGAATAAGTGTGCTTCCCCTAAAGTCATCTGAAAGTCAAAAAATACCATTAATTACTTTGTCACGACAACCTTGTTCAATTTCATCTCAGGTGACTTATCAGCTTTGATACAGAACTGAAATTTTAATACCAAATTGCAACCAGCGACAGAGGCAGCATACCTTAAAACACAGAGCTTCTTCCCTTTCTTCTAGGCAACATTAAGCTAATCTGCCCTGACAGAAGAGGACTCTTCAGAACTAGCTACCAAGTCGCCCAAATATGAAGCAGTAACCCAAATGTCAATTACTTTTCCAGTAGTAGACAAATTGCTAGCACACTAATGCAATTTAAGCCCAATAATTAGATAACAGGACTACAGAGAGGGCCTGGTGACAGAGCTTCTGAGATAATAGAATCTAGTGTCCTACTTCTTAAATATTAACATCATTCTGTCTCAGTCAATCGGTTTATGGTAATTTAAAAAAAGGGCAAAGCAAATTCCTTTTATTGCTAATAATATTGTGCTACTGCGGAGTTAGCTTTGAAGGTTAACAATCTATGGGGTCAAAACTTAATCATGTGTTATTGTGCTTTTATGCATTTTACTTTCATCTCTTTCTTTTGGAATGCTCTCTTTATGGGAAACCAAGGGTTTATGAGAAACACATGTGTATGTGTGAACCCACATGCACAAGCACACACACAATGTATTAACAATAGGCATCCATTGTCAAATGAGACCATCCAACTCAATTAACAATACTACTATAAATAAATCAACCCCTGATAGCACATACATTCCACAATCTCAACTTGATCACTTTTGTTTCCCCCTATAAATGCCTCATTTTAAGGACATTGTATGTATGCCTACAAATTAGTCTCAGAAGTCATGTGCTCTCCCCTCCCATCACTGTGATGCTCATACTTTTGAAAAAATATATGTTTATTGATTTTAGAGAGAGAGGCGGGGGAGGGAGGGAGGAAGGCAGGGGTGAAGGGGAGAGAGAGAGAGAGAGATCAATGTGAGAGAGAAACATTGATTGGTTGACTCCCGTGCCTTCCCCAATTGAGGATTGAACCTGCAGCCTAGGTATGTGCCCTGATTGAGAATCAAACCCAAAACCTTTTGGTGTATGGGACAATGCTCCAATCGAGCCATCTGGCCAAGGCTATACTGTTCATACTATTATGCTTAGATTTAAATACTTCATAGAATATTAGTTCCAATATCAGTTAAACAGTGACTTGGTCTGTTTTGAGTAGTTGGATGGATTTTGTTATTTTTATTAAATGGATTTTTAAGTACCTTATGGGTTCTGAAGCTTCTAGAATGTTATAGAATAAGCCAGAATGAAAGTGAATTCCCCAAGACATACTCTTTAGTGTTTTCAGTAACACGTCTGAATGTGTGTTCAGATGAGCTGATGTTGAACTGATTATAATACAAAATCATGAAATGACTCAATTCAAGATTAAATTCTGTTTCCCTGTTTTTCTCAACTGTATAAAGAGAGAAATTAAAGCTTTTAAAACTCTCTTTAGCCCTGGCTGGCGTAGCTCAGTGGATTGAGCACAGGCTGAGAACCAAAGGGTCGCAGGTTCAATTCTCAGTCAGGCCACATACCTGGGTTGCAGGCCACGGCCCCCAGCAGCTGCACATTGATGTTTCTCTCTCTCTCTCTCTTTCTCCCTCCCTTCCCTCTCTAAAAATAAATAAATAAAATCTTTAAAAAAAACTCCCTTTAAAGAGAATTCAATATTAAATGAGGTAGGTGGCCAGGGAGATCTACAGGTTGAGTATCACCAGCTTTAGTAGTAATAGGAATAACTGGGGTTATCCCATGTCTACTAAAAGTTTTATACACTATAAGAAAAAACAAATAACTGGATACAAAAATAAAGTTATATATGCCATTCTGGATGGTGGCATGGCAGCCATTCATGATAAAAATAGAAATAGCAGTGTTGATGCCACGTGGAGAGTTAACCTGATTTCTCTATGAGTGTGTATGCATAGATCAGGTACAGGCAGGTATTGAGATAGGTAAAATAAACTGATCCAACAGAAAGACCATTACGCATTACCTCAAGAAAGTTCTGGAATTATAGGCTGACTTATTTGTGAAACTGCCTTTGTCTTACATTCTTGAGCAAAGTCCTTCCCCAAGCAACCAGGGTCCTCCTTTGTAAAACAAGGAGAATGAATCAAATAACCTCAAAACTTCCTTTAAGACTGCCAATAAGATCATGGGCCAACATGGAGGACAATGAATAACTGAATCAGAAGACAGATATCTAAGAACAATCCAATATGTCCAGACAATTTTTGATTATTAGAATGAATTACCTCAGGAATAGATACAAGAGGTAGGAGACCAGTGGAAACACAGCTCTAAGAAATGTTAGACTCTGAATAAATGTGCAAAGAAAAAATATCCAAAGAAATCAAACTTATCTCTTGTTAACAAGAGGCACATTGGAAACAATGTGATATCCAACACAACCATATTTTTCTTCCAACTCAGAACATGTATTTTATTCACTTGAGCACAAGATAAAGTGGTTGGTATTTAAGGTCATGGGGAAAGCATATGCATTTTTGGTCACATGTAATACTCTAAGATGCTCACAGTGGGGAGCTAAACCTCAGTACTTACCTCCCATCTCATGCTCACTCTGTGAGCTCAGTCTGGTTTATTATATGCTTGTTTTGAAAACAAGAGTGCATTCCAATGAATGGATATAGCAGGAAACAATTTGAGTATAATGTGGACTTCATATTTACATATGCTTGATTTCATCTGTGAAAACCACTAAGTTAGCACCAAAAACTCCACTCAGATGAAAAGAGCCATGCATAAATACACACATAAGCACACACCTCAAACACTTACCTGCTACCTCAATTCACAGTGTCTGTTATGAGTCACACCCATCCACAACTGCACAACTGGTGTCACAATTTTCAGATCACTCTCCCTTTTTGTCTCTTCACAATAACTCACAAGCCATAAGCCTTCGATGCCCACCTCTACCAGAAAATTTCTGGTCTTCTTCAAGGTTAAGTTACATATTTTTGCAGCATTTATGGATTTCAATCATATAACATATAAAACTAGGCTGATTTGTGCATGTCTGTCATTTTGTGTCACTGATAAAGTTGCCTATTCCCCATTTTTCCCATAAGCCCAGTTTTTGTTGTATGATTTTAGCACTGTGCAGTAATTTTTAGGAACACAGATGTCTGTTATAGCATAACTGATAGTATATATGCTCTCACTAAGAGAAAAGGCAGGTGGAGTCACCACATCATTTGATTTTCTTCTCTCTTTCTCACATCTGGTGAATCTATCCTAGAGGTTTTTAAAACTGCCCTCTGTAGGAGCATGCAAAGACAAGATCAAGCAAAGGGCATCAGCAAAGGAATGTAGAAAGATCAACCAAACTCTTGGGAGGATTCTGACTGTTCTTGAGGCAGCTGCTCATATATATATATGAGCATATATATACGGCATTCATTTTCCCATAAGTATCTTGTAGTCTCATGCTTATTCACCATGTGTAAGAATCAAGGTGCTTCATGATATAACAGAAATAATTTGTCTTCCTTTCATGTGGTACCCTCACAGAAACTCACTGCCAGCACCCCCAAACATCTTCATTTGTGTTTTCCAAATGGTGCCATATCTGGCCCTGGGCATCTGAACTGACCCATGCTATTTGTCCATGATCAAGACTGCTGGGCAGTTGAGTGTTGGTGGACATTCAAGCTATGGGTTATAGCTATGCTCAAGAGTGTTTGAGCAGTCCAGGACATAACTGATGTATCTTTTTCTAGCCTTCATAGCCTTCTGATAGGTAGCTGTAGCTAAGGGTATTGGTAGAGGAGTGTACAAATATGTTGTGCTAGCAAGCATCCCACACAGGGAAAGAAATGTGCAGTGAGCCCAAAGTCTCTATTTACTTCTTTGCTAGTTTTCACAGCAGAAACACATCCAAGCCACATCTCTCCCCCCAACAGTTTGAAATGCACAGTGCCAGGTGAATATGTAGACAACTTAAGTGATCTGCATCAGGTGAGTATTATTTAGTTAATTCAAATCCATTACATTATTATAGAGATTAAAGACCTTTTGGTCCAACATGCTAGAAAAGCAATAAATCTGAATTAGATCTACCATTTTAGTCACTCAGGATTAGACCTTTTGGTGATGTGATCCATTAACATGCTTAAAATCTATTGATTCATCCTAGAAAGACACAATTTAAACTCAGAAGTCACAAAATGAACTTTCCATTAAGTTTGGGAGACTATGGTCACAGCTCATTTGACTTTTATGAACTAGAAAATGTGATGTAGACCACAATGGCATTCTATTAGGGGAAATCATGCATTTAACCATGTAGCAAAATACTGTAGTCAATTATGTGAACACACACCTATTTTACACATGGCTGGTTTTCTGACTTTAAATTATCAAGGATGGGCATTTAGCTTGTTTTAAGGAGTATTTACTCCCAAGTAAAATATCTGTGATAAAACTTAGTTCAAAAAGTAAATGAATACTTTTCATTTATATTAATTTTTTAAATAAGAAAGTGGAATCAAGCATAGAAACCTTTGCTGTATTTATTTCTTTCTCTCAGAAAACACACAATCCATTTGTGCTTTATAAATGAATATATATATATATATATATATATATATATATATATATATATCTCAAGGAGAGAAGAAAAAATTCAATCAGAAGTAGATTTTGAGACTCATCTGCCAGCCTGGAAAACATAATGATAATATAAAAAGAGGGTGACAATAGAGAAAAGTAAAAAACTATTTAGATATGGTTTAGTTTCCCTTTTCTAGTGTTCATCTTGATGGTGTACTTTATAAACATTATTTTCTCTCAATATAATTTTATTTATATTAGTACTTTACTTAAGCCAGACTATATTAATACCAGACTCAGTATTATTCAATATTTCACCAAGGGTATACTTTAGTATTAAATATAATTCAACAAAGTTCTACACTGAATCCATCATAACCAACTTTTAACTGTGATAGTTTTCTCCCAAGTTCCTACTCATAAAACCTTGACTATTTAAAAGCCTGAAATGCTACAAATTATCTAGTTCAAATGCCTCATTTTCAGAAGGTAAGTCCCACAAGAATAAAGTGACATGCCCAGGGTCACACAGTTCCACAAAGACAGCCCACCGCGAAAGCATTCAATGTCCTCCATTTCAACCTCTTTAAACATCTCCATTTTTTAAAAACAACATCTCCCCTGAGCTTCATTCATAAAGGCATAAACAAAACAAGTAATCTCGTGAACATGTTTGGAGATTGTTCTTATCTATATCTTCTCTCCTTCAATTTATCTTGTTAGGCCTTGCTTCTTATTCTTTTTTTCTACCCAAGTTAACTTTTTTCCCCTCTAATCAATTCATGCCCTTTTCTTGGCTCTCACCCCAAATGTGTGTCTAAAGCCCAAAGAAAGTCAGTACTGTAACTTTTAGTCCCACTATCATCCTGTATCAGCCAAACAGGTTGATCCTGCTTTTCTATCACTGCTACTATATGATTTTATCTTTGCAGGAAATAGAGATGCCAGGTTAACTTCAAGAAAAATAAAGCAGTTTACAGGAATGGATTAGGAATTATGCTCCAGTGGGGCAGGGATAATAGAGAGGTCTCTAACATGGGTAAACCAACTGCATGTGTGATTTTCCAAGAAGGAGGAGCCAGGACATATTAAGGTGGTGCAAGCAGGGGGTGATTGTTGGTTTCATTTTCAGACATAATGAATTAGTTGTGTCCATAAGATATTCATGCCAGTGGGGCCATTGGACATATGTTCAATGAACTATGAGTCTCAAACTCAAAAGAAACATTAGGTAGTAGAAATAATATTTTGAGAAGACATCAAGAAATACTTGGATTGAAGACATGGATTGTGTAAAGTGAAAAGAAGTGAAACCATAAAGAATGTCCACATCTTTAAACATGCATTCATTTACTTGACACTATTTCCAAAGTTCCCAATGCAAAGCTTTATAGTTATTCTTAAATCATTGATCAGGTGTATTTTTTAACTAATGAATTTAATTTATAACTGGGATGAGTAAATATGTTATTTTTCTTTCCTTTGACTCCATTCCAATGCACAACAATGTCAAGAAAAGCATATGGTATATGCTTTTAAAAATGTTGTTGGATAGTGTTAAACATGATTTTAGCTTTGGAAATTCAGCCTAGGCAGTAAACAAAGATGACTTCAATGTAAAAAATGCAATAAAAGACAGGACAGGGTAGGAAATCAATGTTTCCATTTGTAAGGAGAAAGAAAAAAAGATGAACCAGACATTATTAGCATGATATATAAGCACTGCATAGCCCCATTTATATCACTTGTATTAAGGATAAATTGCCTGAATAAATTCTATTATTCTAAGAAATAGCACAAACAACAAGCTGACAGCATCAGGAAAAAAAGTGAAAATAATAATGTTGATATTGCTGGAATTGTATGTTATTTCTCTATTTCCAGTTGCATAGATCTAGTTAGGCAATAATTCAAATTTGGCAGTGGGTTCAGCTTTTAAAATCATATTCATGTATCCAAATTGAAAACTTCCAGAATGGGAAACTAATTATTTATTATTAATAATAGCCTGGACTTATTTTCTACTGCATTTCATGCAGTATGCTGAATACTTCACATAAATTATTTGAAGCACTCACAAAAAATGAAAGATAGCTGTTATCATGCTTATATTATAAATTATGGAACTGGAGCCACAGTAGGTCACATACTCCAAATAACACACTAGTAATTTGGAAGAAACAAAAATTTAAAAGTTAGCTTCCTTTAATACAGTGGCAACAAAGTATGAGCTTTGGAATCTTGGCTTCAAACTTCTGATCTACCATATAGAGCTATATTAACTTAAATGGCTTAATCAATTCTTTTGAGGCTCAGTTTCCTTATCTGAAGAAGGGGACAATAATTTCTACCACATAGAGCTTTTTTGAGTATTAAATGAGAATGTATGCAAAGTACTTAATACGATGTCAGGGCTAAGTAAGTGCTCAAAAAATGATAGTTGGTGGTTATGAGAAAAGAGATGAAAGAAACCCAAACAGTGGTCAGGACCTTGGAAAGCAACTTTGCTTACTCAAGAACACCAGAGGAATTAGTGGAGGATAGAACATTGAGAACAAGGGAGGGATTTGTAATATCAAACTTAACAGGGGGGATAAGAAAGAAAAAGACTCCAATTTAATAAAAGAATATGCAGTTAATATTGTAAGAGTTAAGGTAAATCTCAGATGGTTGTTGGTCAAGGGTTGACTACAATTCAAAATGTTTTTTAATCATTTTTATTGTTATTCCATTACATTGTCTAAACTTTTCCTCCTTTGCCCTCCTCCACCCATCCCAACACCCACTTCCACAGTCAATTCCCACACTGTTGTCTATGTCTGTGGGTCATTCATACATGTTCTTTGACTAGTCCCTTCCCCTTCTTTGCACTAAACACTTCCTGTGTGCCCAAGTCACTGCTAAATGCTTCACCTGCCTTATCGTGTTTCTTCTTCATTTCTTGAGGCAGAGAATATGACTATCCTTGCTTTGCAAATAATGACATTGAAACTCTCTATGTTAGGTGACTTGTTCTGGGTCACTCGACTAATAATAGTGATGTCTGCCTGCCCTCCTGATCTTACATGGCTCCTATTTCTAGACTACATTTCCTATTACCCTTCTCACTGAAAAAATTTTAAAAGAATATGAATATTGAGCTGTGTTAAAATTCTTAACTACCAGGAAGAGATCATCTGATTAACCAGCCACATTCTTGGCTTTCCTCAGTCTAACCAGCTATTGCCAGTGAGGTGATCTCCAATCTCTCTGGAGACTCAGTAAAGCCTTGGATGAGGTTTTCTAAGAGGTGAGAAGGTGAGCTGGATGTACTCCCTCACCAACAGGATTCAATAACATTGAAATCATTCAATCCATTACAAAGAGGTGAATCTTAAGGATGTATATGAAAATGGCTTTAATTATATTTCTTCATTGAAAAAAGGATAAACATTTCACATTTCAGATGATAAGATAAACATTTCATAGCCATCAGATGAATGGAACTTTTCCTGGCTATCAGTTCCAAGAACCAAGTGGGAACCTTTAATTGAATTTAGGTAAGACATATTGTTTAAAGATTGCTTTTCTCTTATGAAATATGAGCTGAAGCCTAATGAAAATGCTTTCTATTAATGATAACAATGTTCACTGAAAGCTTTTAGTGAATCAGACCCTGTGCTGAACACTTAATATATATAACCTAATTTAATAATCCCAGCTACCTCACAAGATAGGTAGTATTATCATTCCTGATTTATATATGACAAAACAGAGTCTAAAACACATATCCAGTGTTACCCAGTTAGTATATGGTAGAATTGAGACATGGATTTCTGTCTCTACCATCATGTGTCTAAAATTTGGGTACCAGACAGTTTCTCCTATTAATTATAGTAGATGTGGAAGATGTTTAATGGCAGTTTTCACTAAAGATACCAGTTACCTATCTTATTGGCTGTTCCTACAGAAGACAAAATGCCAACTCTATGGCCAGCCCACTCATCAGTCAGCTACCAACACCAATTTGACATGACATGGGTAAGAGCACAGGCATCCCTCAACTAATAGAGTGTCCCAGAGGCTGGTCCTGAGATGTGTTCTGGGAAAATCTCACAGCATTAAATAGGACTAATATCATTTAACTTAAATTGCAATGGGGAAGAAAATGTAGAGACTCAATAGTGATTGATATGGAGGAGGGAGCAAGAGGTAGATTCAGTAAATGTTGAATTCTTCAATGCTGGAAAACATGTCTGGAAATAATATAAATGTTATCATCCATTGCCCTTCTTCCTCAATCCACCAGATGCTATTTAATGCCAATTTGTCTCAATAAGCATTTACAGAATTCCATGTCTGAGGCTAATTCTTTCACTAGTTACCACTTACCAGTCAGCTCAGCAATAACTTAATTATAAAAGTCTATTCTTCCCTCCCCAAATCATGAGGTTTTGTCATAAGTTTATAATATGATGCAATAGAACATTCTCAGAACCAAGACCCATGATACCTGTGTACCAGGTGCAGCTCTCTCATGTACTTCCATAACAATTGTGCTAAGTCATGAAAACTCTTTAGCATGAGTTTCACTTTGTTAAAGAAATGAAAAAATCTTTACCAACTTCTAAAGCACTTTAAAGGCGTCAGAAACTACATTTTGGACTGTATAAAATATTACAGATTATTCATGTTTTCTTACCCTTGTTTCCAGCAACCATGTATTTTTCCGAACAAAATTAGTTTCTACTCTATCCAGTTATGTATGCATTAAATGGTACACCAATAACTTTACAACATATAGGTGATCTTAAAGTGGAGC
This sequence comes from Phyllostomus hastatus, assembly GCF_019186645.2. Classification (NCBI taxonomy): domain Eukaryota; kingdom Metazoa; phylum Chordata; class Mammalia; order Chiroptera; family Phyllostomidae; genus Phyllostomus; species Phyllostomus hastatus. Next base: position 2,273,213 of record NW_025334030.1, read on the forward strand.
ATGGTTAATATCTTCTACCACAATATACTTGCTGTAATGCTGTGCTGTGTGCGCCTCTAAATTTTCAAGAGTGACTCAAAGTCAAAGTCTGGCCTCATTTGCCAGTGAACGTAAATGTCATCCCTCCCCCTCCTCTGGTAATAAATTCTTCTGCAATAGAAAAGATGAAACAGTAGGTTATCATAATTACAGGCACCATGGTAGCAGGAAGACAACATTAACAACTAATTAATAGGATATTTTCAGGTAATGCTCCACTTGAAAATCCTGCCCAGTATTCAAGCTCACCAGTGGAGGTGACTCTAGTTTAACTCATGCTTGTATCAGATGAGAAAACACAGGCACATTTTTCAATCCAACCAGGCTGTCTGTTTAGAAGATGCTACAGAACTGATTAATGACAGAAAGCAGAAAGGAACTGCTCCGACTGTGTCTGTCAAGGTCAAATGCACAATCAGACAAAACCAGAAGAGCCAGGGAAGTTGCCCGGTCTGGATTTAGGCTGCTGGCCTCCCATTTTGGCTGAAGCCACCAATGTGTTGTCATTCCCTCTTGTTTCCAGTCATACCACACACAAGATGGAGAGGCATATGGTACCTTCCCCCACTTGGAGTAAATGTGGGCTTTAATTTAAGCTTTAAGCCTTTTAGAGTCCTTTGCCAGCAAGATAAAATACATAAGCCATGCTATTCTGAGCAACATATTTTCTGCAATATGCCTTGCATCCATGGTCCAATAAGTTTGAGGGTAGGACCAATAGCAACTAAGTCAAGCCACATTTTTGATAGAGAAAAATGAAAGGTGTGTGTTCCCAAAAATATTAGGCAAATAATAATAACAACAACAACTATTCACCAAGTGCTTATATGTTACAGGCACAGTACTGAGAGCTTTATGTACATTTTCTCCTTTAAACTTCATTACAACCCCATGGGGTAAGTCGTCTTTAATATCCTAATTTTTTGAAAGAAGAAACAAAGGCTTAGAAAATTAAGTCATTTGCTCCAGGTCTGCCTGTCAGTTGCACAAAGCCAGATTCAACAAAGGCAATAGGACTCCAGAGTCTTCACACCTGACATCAGCATACACAGTGATACTATATACTGTACAGTATATACACTATACACATATATATATACACTGAACATTGCTGTATATGTACTGGGTACCAAACATTTCTCTTTAGTTTTGGTTATACTATACTAACTTGTGAACTCAATAACACTAAATGAGACATCAGAGCAAGACAGACTCATTCAAAAGACTGCTCTCATTAATTCATTTATGCAAACACTTATTAAACATCTATAGTACCTGAAGTGCAGCAGTATAGACTGGGGACTTCACAAACATATATGACAGGTCTGGGAGTAAAGAATAAATAGTTCCATGTACTAGAACTGTTGTAATGGCTCTTACTTGCTCCTTTGAGTTTGAGCAAAAAAAAAAAAATGAAAGTATACATATATAGATACACTTATGCACATATACATATATCAACTCACAAAACTGTACTCTCATTCATTTCACATAAAAAGATCATGAAATATCAGGTTTTTGGTGATATGTATGAGCTTTAGGAGTGAGATTTTCTTAACCACAACTAGAGAGACAAAATCCTGGGGAACAATTGAAATAAGCCTCCAATAAATGCAAACTGTTCTTTGTAGCTACTTCTAAGAGTACCAGGTTGTGGTTCAAAATGCCCCCAGCACTTCTAGTAGGTAGGGCAGCCATCTCCCTCTGCTTTGAGTGCTCTGACACCTAGGCTATCTTCCCAGCTTTGGCAAGCATGATGGGTACAAATAGATGAATGGCCACAGAGCCCTGGATGCAAGGTCAGAACCACTGGCACCACCACATGTCACTCTGCTTGCTTAATCCCCCTCTCTCAGGGCCCAAGCCTGCCCTTCTGCTGGCAAGGATAGCAGACACTATTTGGAAGTGGTTGAGAGAATCAACTGTGCTAACTGCACTTTTCCCTTTGGGCAATTCAAAAATAAATAAACAATGAAGGAGAGACAGAGAGCATGCACACACTAAAGCAAGATTTCCTCCAAATTCGGTCTTGCCACAGGGGCATCAGAGCATTTTGGGGAGATGATTATTAAACTCTCATGTTCCTAAATCCCACACAGACTTGTATGCCAGAATGAGATGGGGGCCTAGAATATGCATTTTAGCACATGCGAAAAGTGATTCATTTACACATGAAAACACGAGCATAACTGGCTAAGCGATGCACATAATTCTCCTGAAGGGGCTAAACCACAATTACCCTGAGCAACCAAAGAGTGCCCTGTGACTGTGGCAACTCTGCATTAGCAACTGAGTTTATTTTAAGTTGGCAAAATAGGCACTCGTGAACTGGCACATGAGATAGTTTCCTGATGCAGACGACAGAGACCCATTTCCAGCTTCCTTGCAGGCACTCTGCTATCAGTTTCATCCCCAGTGCTTGTTATATTCGGTTTTATAACATCTGCTATAAAAGCATTCATTATAATACCCATCTGACAGCTGCCGGTAAACAAAACAACTGCATGACAGCAGATGGAAAATGGCACCATTTGGTGATGTTGAATGTCGCAGGTAGTTTTCGGAGGTCATCTAAAACCACATAGGATGCAGAAGATTCCTAGATTCTGTGCCAAGGTCCACGGTAGGTTAGATAAATAAAGGCATTCAATTATTTCAGAATTGACTAGCTACACTTTGCATTGTGCTTGGGGTCTCATTTGGTTTTGGATCACCAAATTTCCTCTCAATCTCTTTTATTCTGGATCCTTCAGTAAAAGAAAATCAAGCTGCTCTTTTAGCCCAGTAATGTTTGGTAATGCAAAATTGATATATTTGGCTAAAAATGGAGGGTATGTGCTTCTGGTCTTGGCATTGGGAAAGTTTGCAACATTCTGATTTGCATTTAAAGATAAGAATGATGTAGGCAGACCATAATACTATGTTCCTTATATATATAATTTCCTCTACTTCATGCCGTGTGGTCTCATTACTTCCAAGATTTCTTTGTTCACAGCTTTATAGTTTTTAATTTACTTACTGAAGTTGATAGCACTCTGATAGCTGGGAAACAAGGAGTGAGCAGAAAATATAAGCAGGGACAAAATATATTGATCTTTATTTTGTTTTCCTCATAGCCAAAGATTTCTGAGATCATATACCTCTTTTCTTTGTCTGAAATAGACAATAACATCAGGGAAGGAATTGCCAGCCAGGTTTATTAAGACTGTATTTTGTGTTTAACCATCTTTTTTTATTTTTTGGCCAAAATCAATAGTGGCAGATACATTTGTTCTCAAACCTTTAATTGGTTCTTGGTCTTTGGGAGTAAAAACTTTATTTCTTATTGCAGAAAATTAGGCAAATAGAAGGAAGCATAAAAATAAATCACCCACAGTCTGCCTCCTTGAGATAAACACTGTTGGTGTATTTCATTCTGGATGTCTGTATATGTGTATAAAAAAATACACATATAATCTGAACTATTCCCAGTATGCCATAAAAATATTTTCAACATATGTGGACCTGATATATGTACAGAGATATATATATCCATCCATATGCACCTACAGGAACACACACAAAACCCTTAATATGAGTAACATCATACGAGGTTCCACACCCAGACAAGGAAAGCTGCTTACTCTTGGTGTGTGCCAAACATTAGTTAATATTATCCTACTCTTTCCCTCTCTATCTGCACCTTCCACTACTACCTACTTACATTATCATAGCCAAGCAAAGTGTATCTTGCCTCCTTCCCTCTCAGTTTCCAATGGTACCTCCTGTGTCCTAACCCATAACTCTGACAATATGTTTAAACAATGCCTAACTGACCACTTTGTTTCCATTTGGTCTCCTCCAATCTGTTTTCCACAACACAGCCAGAGGGATCCTCAAAATGCATGTGGGATCAAATTACCCCTCTGTTTAGATATTCCTAAACCCTCCCTACCCCACCACCACTATTTTAAGGTGGCTGAGAAGATGCCCAGCCTCTGACTCCTGCCATTCCTTTCTGACTTTCACTCCTTTCACCTCCAGACAGGGCTCTTCTTCAGTGTCTCAGCTTGCTTGCATCTGGATTGTTGTATATGCTATCACTGTAGCCTATGCCATCATTCCTCTTCTCCTCTTTCCCCTTTTCATTGACTAAACCAACTCCTCTCTCCACTATAACTCCTGCTCCAATCCCAAGTTACTTCCTTAAAAATGCAGAATGTTTTCTTTGACCTCCTATAGGTAGCCCCACTGTATCCTGTTTCTCTCATCAAGAAGCAATTAGGGGGAAAGTATGAGAATGGATTTTTACTTTATTTTTTAACACTTTATTTATTTATTTTTAGAGAGAAGTAAAAGGAGGGAGAAAGAGATGGAGAGAAACATCAGTGTATGATTGCCTCTTGAGTGTCCCCTACCGGGGACCTGGCTTGCAGCCCAGGCATGTACCCTGACTGGGACTCGAACCAGTGACCCTTTAGTTTGCAGGCCAGCTCTCAATCCACTGAGCCACACCATCTAGGACAAAAATGGCTTTTTAATTGTGATTTGTCATGGAGGTGTCTCTCTGATATACCACTGCACCCTCCCAACCTGGTCCATAATAAATGATGTTTAAAAGCATGCTAAATGGATATTAAATCAATATAGTTCACTGTATCACTTAATAGAGAAGTAGAACTGCAAAAATAATCAATGACTTGCTAGGACTTTGAATCATGATAGTCTAAAAACTGGATTTTCCCAACTCAGGGCCCATTGCACACCGGTGTTACCCCACATTTACTGGGGTATTCTGCCCTAACCTAATATTGAGCACTTGGAACACTGACCTGTTCCTCCATTTACTTTTCATTCCCCATCAGCACTGTTAGTGCCACATTTGCTGCCCTCATTCTTGAGACAAGGTCACCATCATCCAGACATGCACTAGCTATGGCAGCTTCCATCATCTCTCCTGACTTCAGTCTTTCCTCACACTGATCCATAATCCATCCAAACATAACCTTATGACAGGGTCCACATCATGACCCACCTTTCCATAGCTCTGCCTTCAATATCAAACTAGATGCAAGCTCCAGTTCTGTTCCTGGACCTCACAATTCTCTACTTACTTTCTCCACCAAAATCATATCTGTCCTCTCTTACTGAGCAAATTTCTTTAGAGACCCTCATAGATAATGTGTTTGTCCTTGCACCCATACCTCTGCACCTAACAGCTCTGCATGCACACTTTCCTTTAGATTTCTCTTTGACAATTCATACTCTCTGCTTCTTCAAACTTGGTCCAAGTTCCCTTATATAGAAAAATTATCCCATAATATCACAATCTAGCCCCGGTCCATCACTCAATGTGTTTTTTAATGAATTAGTCTATAAATGAGTGGATTTTAGACCTACCACAATAACTGATAAACTATAAAAAGCATTTCACCATATTTGATTTCTAAGGCATTGTTCTGCCCTGGATACTAGATCTCAGACAAAATGAGTGCATATAAAAACACAATCATATCAGAACAAATATTTTTCAAGCCCTCTGGGAGACCCTCTTCTTTCCACTGCAAGGAACAAATATCCAAGGAAGACATGGAATTAATAATGCCAGAGCAATACAACATCGACTTTAAGTCACAGCTATTTAGGCCAGAAAGAAGATGTGGGTCTGCTCTCCACAGCTCTCAGGATAACACATCCTGTCACCCCGTCTGAAAGGCACCTGTCTTCCATTCTTTAGGGTGCTAAGGGAAGACCTAAACCTTCTCCTGCCCCCACTCTCATGTTCACCATACCATTATTATATATATTTTAAAAGATTAAATCTATAAATTTATGTTTTAAAATAATAGATAGCAATAGCTCACAGTCTTTCCACAAGTTTTGTTTCTTATGAAAATATAGACATAAGCAATATAAACATGTACATTGATCAGGGTGAGATAATATATTTTATTTACATAATTATTAGGAAGTTTTAAAATGTTCAGTGTGACCCAGGCTGGTGTGGTTCAGTTGGTTGGAGCATCATCCTGTTAAACTGAAAGGTCACAGGTTGGATTCCCAATCAGAGTACATGCCTAGGTTGTGAGTCTGATCCCCATTTGGGGTGCAAATGGAAGGCAACCAACTTATGTTTCTCCATCACATCAATGTTTCTCTTTCTCTCTCTGTCTCCCCCTTCTTCTCTCTAAAATAAATAAACATTTTTTTCAATTAAAATATTCAATGTGAATTGTCACTTGAGACGATCATCCCCAAGCCCCTGTTTGCAAACACTACCTCATTTTTTTGAGAACTAGGATGTGATGGAAAGAGGCAGGCTGAGGCTAGAAAAACAAGGTACAGGTTTGCATTGTGCTGGTGAGTACACAAGTGGCCTTACCCTCTCTGAACTTCAGTTTCTTCATTGTAAAACGGGGATAATCAGCTCATTGTCAGTATTGAATGCCTTGTGACAGGATAAGATCACCCAGAATGTGGGCAGAAGGGAAGCCTCAATGAAGTGAATTTAGCAGAAAAATGGAAGGAGAAAAAATGATAGCAAGTATAGGCAAGTTTTATTTCTGGGTTTTGTATAAAGAAGATCAGAGAAACTGGGTGGCAGATGGAGGGGAAGTGGAGTCACAGGAGATTTTTTCCTTTTTTGCATATATTACAGCATGTGCACATAGTGATGGGTGTGATCTTGTCCTGTCTAAAGGTGTCAAATATCATCTCTAAGATGGAGAATCCTAAATGTGTACCTTTATATGAAGCATCTCTCTTATCCTCCAGACTCAAAGAACCAACTGTCTTCTTGACGTCTCTCCTTAGAACTCCAATGGGCACCTCATGCTGAGTCAGTCCAAACATGAACTCCCAATTCCTCCTCCTTCTTCAACTCCCTCTTCTTCGCTCTTTTCCTCCCTGACAATCTGCTCCTCTTGCAATTCATCTTGGAAAAAGCACTTCAATTTTTTAAATGCTCAGGCTGAAATTCTTGTAGTAACCATTGGCTCCTCTCTCTTTGGCACATCACAGTCAATCCACTACCTAAGTAACCTGTCTTTGCTTTTGAAATACATCAAACTCTGACCATTTCTTACTCCTGCATTGCTACCAACCTGCTCATATCTCACCTGGATGTCTGTAATGCTCCCTAACCCCCAAGCTAGACCCCCTGCTTTGACCTTACCCCACATCTCTTTTCCACCCAACATCCAGAATGTTCCTTTCAAAATGTGCATTATGTCATGCTGTCTCTCTGCTGAGTATCCTCCAATGGCTTGCTGTCTTACTTAAAGCAAAATCCTAGGTCCATCCCATGACCTTGAGAGCCCTACATGCTCTAGCTTCTGCTAACTCTGTGATGTCATATATTACTATTCTCACCTCTCTCATAACCCCCACTCTAGCCATACCAAACTCCTTACTGTGAATGTGACAAACAATATCCAGCCAAGTGCCTTTGCCCTAGCTGTCCCTCTGTCTGGTCCTCCCAGATATCCACATGGAACTTTTTTCCTCACCACTTCCAGGTTTCTACTCAAATGTCACATCTCAGAGAGGCAATCTTAGAGCTCCATGCAAAAAAAGCATCCCTCACCCAATGTATCATGTCCTATTCCCCTTACATTGTTTTCTTTTTCTCTTTTTTAAAGATTTTATTTATTTATCTTTAAAGAGAAGGGAAAGGAGGGAGAAAGGGAGAGAAACATCAATGTGTGGTTGCCTCTCACACCCCCTCCTGGGGACCTGGCCTGCAACCCATGCATGTGCCCTACCTGGGAATTGAACTGGTGACCCTTTGGTTCACAGGCTGGCACTTAATCCACTGAGCCACATCAGCTAGGGCTGTTTTATTTTTCTTCATGTCCATTGCATTATATGTCATTTCTTTTTATTTATATGGCTCAGTCTGCCCCATATCCCCATCCCTTGCAGAACATAAGTTTCTTGAAAGAATTTTGTTTATGCTTGCTTTTATGTTACATATTAAGTTTCTAAAAGACTGCCAAGAATTTAGTAAGTGCTTAATAATATTTGCCAGTGAATTAATATATATAATCTGATATTTCTGGGTTTCTTTCCCTGCATCCCTCACTAATAAATTAATATAAACAAATTTCAATAAAATAGTATGTTCCATGGCTAAATAAAACTACATTAAGAGGTTTATTCAGATATTTTTTAGAATTTACTCTATTCTTAACAAGCTAAATATTTTCATTAAAAAAAGAATCATGGAAAAATAGGGCCCCACTATATTCACACGTTTCCATAGGAATATAGAAGAAATAAGATAAAGGCTGTGCTATTTAACTACAACTTTTCCTAAATGCCCATAGGTGATCAGAAAATCCAATGTAATCAGCCTTTGTTACAATAAACATTATTTTAAAGTAATAGTTAAAGTCATGCTGTGATATTTAGGTTTAAATGAGTTGTTAAAACATATGTTTAATGATAAAAGGAATGGCTAAGTAAACATTAGATCAATTCAATACAATGTTATGCAACAATCAAAATAATAATTGGAAAAAGGTAGACTTATGAAGAATGTTTATAGGTTGAAAACAGTAAAAAATGAATGCATGTTATTATTTGAGTATGTAAACATATATCCATAAAGATATAAGCATACCTTTAAAAAATCATTGCAGGTTGGTGGTATTGTAAGTGGGCCTTTCCACTTATACTAAAATGACTGTGCTATATTGTCTTATGTCAATTAAGAAGTGATACTTTGTAAAGATGAAAGAGAATACGGCAGGGAAAAAGAACAACACTGAATTAAAAGCCAATAAATATTCCAGTCCATAATCTTCCAATTACTTACTTAAAACAACACATCTTAAGCAAATTATTCATCATTTCTGTGTCCAAGTGTTCTTTTCCAAAGAGTAAGGATAATAATGTAATACAATTTCCAAAGAGTATGAGTGGCAAAAGCAATGCTGCATAGTCATCAAATGTCCTCATATTCCTCCTGGGCATAGAAGGTCTGCATTACCCAGCCTCCCTTGCATCCAACAGGACCATGTGACTGAACTCAAGCCAATGCATTGTGATCAAAAATGATACAAAGCACTTCCAGGAAACATTCCACATAAATGTTAATGTTCTCTGCCCCTATTCATGGGCCTTGAACCAGAATATTCCAAGATAATGAAGCCATAGCTAGAAGGAGCCTAGACCCAGAGAAAAACCCAATTTTCATGAGCAAATTATGAGAACAAGAAATAAGTCTTAATTATGTGACACCCTTAATATATTGTAGGTTGACTGCATGCTGCTGATGTTGGCTCCTGTCTTAGTCTGTTCGGGCTGCTTTAACAAAAATACCATAAACTGGGTAGCTCATAAACAACAAAGATTTATGTATCACAGTTCAACAGGCTGGGTAGTCCAAGATCATTGTGCTGGTAGGTCCAGTGTCTGATGGGAGCTTGAGTCCTCTTTGATGACCATCTTTTCAATGTAACCTCATCATGGTGGAAGGGAAGGGAGGTTTCTTAGGCCTCTTTTTATAAGAGCTCCAGGGTCATGACCTAAGCACCTCCTACAGGCCCCACCTCCTCAGACCATTACCTTAGGAAAACCTTGAAGACAATCCAAAATGCTCTCCAATGAAACTGCTAACATAAACATGTGGGGATTTTTCTGGCTTGCAGGAAAAAATAAATTCAGAGACCATGATGATGATTTTAAATAAGGTCTTCCATTGTGTTGTGCATTTGGCTGGATGAAAAGATGCAAATGTACATTAACAGTGGTTGGGACTACCAGCTATGGCTCAGTGAGGAGGCCAGCAAATCCTCCCTCTAAAAGCATCACACTAAAAAGCTAGACAAAATCAACCCTCCATCCAATTTTCTAGCACTCTAAAAATCAACCAAATGCATCCAATAATCTGGAAGTATTTACCTGAAAAACTACTGGGCTTCAGGTAAGAAGGGTGGGAATCTTTGGTGTCCCAGACAGGGAGTGCTCCCATTCCCAGCAACCATGAAGGCTCAGCCTGGGTGGACTTGTTGTGAGTCCCGGCAGTTTTGCTGCCATGGTCAGATGAGTTCACTTGATTTGCAGTGGAAAGCAGTGACTATATCCAACAGCATCATTAGTAGAAGTGAAATTCTTCTCGGTGGTGGGAAAGTGGGGAGAGCTCATGGCATAACTGACCTTACTGGGCAAGCATATTCCAAATTGAGACCATGTACAGGTTCAGTGGAGAGTGGAAAGGTCCTAAGCTATGCACACATTTCTGACCAATCCTAAGGCAGTACACAGATGAAAGTGTGATGCCGAAGGGCCCAGCAAGTGTAAATACTTGGGAAGACTTGCAAATGGCCGGAACACTGGATACACTTCCCTACACATACATAGACCCATTAACAGAAAACAGGAGCCTTCTTACTGTTCTAAGTGTTCAAACATAGCCTTATTTCCATTTTTGGTTGGCCAATCAGCTACACAGACAATGCAGAAAGCCCTTAGAAACCAAGATTAAAAACAAAATAAAACATAGAAAAAATGACAATAACAATAAGAATGGAACAAAGGCATGCATGGCCACCTACCAGGAGGAAACAGATTTCACAGTTCTAGCCAAGACAAGTCTACAAACAAAGATACAAACAACAAAGGTAGCAACAATAATAACCACCTGGGGAATATGTTGCCTAAATATCTACCTTTCAACAAAAAAAATTATGAAACATGCAAAAAGATAAAAAAATTGTGGCTAATACTCAATGAAAAGAATAGTTACTAGACATCATCTCTGTATGTCAGCAGATACTGGGTTTAGTAGACAAAGGCCTCAAAAATTATTACAAGTATGGTCAAAGAACTAAAGAAAAAATGTTAAGAATCAAAATATATAAATGATTAATAAAAATAGCAAATTTAAATAAAGAATAAAATTTAAAGTGTCATAGGAATACTATGTGCAACTGTGTAGTTAAAGAATTAGATAACCTAGGTTTCCTCTTTCATCAGGGACCCACCAAGATGGGCCGTGGTCACACCAAGACCATGAGGAAGGCAGCCTGGGTCACCATGGAGAAGTACCACATGTGCCTGGGCAGTGACTTCCACACTAACAAGTGTGTGTGCAAAGATATCGCCATAATCCCCACCAAGAAGCTCCGAAAGAAGAGAGTAGGCTATGTCACACATCTGATGAGGTGGATTCACAGAGGCCCCACGAGAGGAATCTAGATCCAATGAGCTGCAGGAAGAGGAGAGAGAGGGGAGAGATCATTACGCTCCCGAGGTCTCAGCCATGGGTCAGGAGATCATTGAAGTTGATCTTGACACTAAGGAGATGCTGAAGCTCTTGGACGTTGGTAGCCTGTCCAACCTGCAGGTCACTCGGCCTACAGTCGGGATGAATTTCAAAACAACACGTGGAGCTGTTTGAATCCTTCTGCTGTGCTGTAATATTATCAATAAACCATTGACAACCAAAAAAAATTAGATAACCTAGGTAAAAATGAAAAATTCCTAGAAAGACACAAACTATAAAATCAAGAAAATAGAAAACCTAAATAGACCGATACCAAAAAAAGAAATTGTTAGTGAGCACAAAACTTCCCCAAAAGAAACACCCAGAACCAGATGGCTCCACTGGTGAACTTTACCAAAATTTTAAAGAAGAATTAAGATCAACACTTCTAAATCTCTTAAGAAAGAATAGAAAATGAAGTAATACAGCTTAGCTCACTTAGTAAGCCCAGTATTACCCTGACATCAAACCAGGAAAAAAGTATTATAAGAAAATAATGCTGCAGACCAACAGCCATTATAAATATGGATGCAAAAAAAATTCTCAAGAAAATATGAGCAAACCAAATGCAGCAACACAGGAAAAGAATTTCAACCATGACATACAAGAATCTGTCAAGGTAACACATGGTAATAATAGAATTAAAGACAAAACCACATGATCATCTCAACAGATACAAAAAAGATTTTGACAAACACCTGCAGCTAGTATCATACACAATGCTGAAACCCAATAAGCTGCTCCCAAACTCCTGACACACAGAAACTATGAGTGATAACAAATGTCTCTGATATAATACATTAAGTTTTGAGTTAATTTACTTCACAACAATAGCTCTCTATAAATAATAGCAACAATAACACCATAAGAAGGTGGGAAAGAGGAGGAGGAGGAGAAGCAATAGCAGCAGCAGCAGTAGTAGTAATAGTTGTTGTACTAGTAGTAGTTGTTGTCATACAGCCTCTGAGCCAGTAGAGCTCTGAGTCAGGACTCCAGAATGACATGAGGGTTGATGTGGAGCTCAGCCAGTAAAGGGTGGCCCATGTCCAAGGCATCAGAGGGTCCAAGCATGGGGTCAGGTCTCTAACACTTATATTCTTCCTAAGGTCACAATTTGTCCTACACAGGACCAAGCCTACCTGAAAAGATTAAATGGCCCTAGCTGTGGGCACAAGTAACATGGAGACGGGATCCAGCCTCCAGCCTCCCAGGAAGTGAAGTGAAAGAACCACCAAAGTCAACACCTGTTCTCAAGAAGATGTCTGCATCATAATTACGGAGCCTGGGAACCTCAGGCTTGAACAGTTTAAGGAGGAAACAACCCCCATGTAGCCCCTACCTCCTCTAACACATCCAAGAGTTATCCAACAATTGCTTTAGGGGGCACCTTGCTGTCTCTGGGCTCCTAGATTCCTGACCACTTGCACCCTCTTTGTAGTAACACAGCTGCTCTCCAGTGGTCTTCTCACCCACCCACCCTTATGCCTCACCAGAGCCCAGCCCTTGAGGCCCTCCAAATGGCTTGTTGGCACAGCCTACCTATATTTCCTCTTTCCTTCCCAATATGAGCAATTTATGTTCTGAATGAGATACTCTAGCCCTTAATTTGTTATAGTTTGTGTCCTCTTTTTGTGAAGGTGTTCAGCTGTAGGAGCTCAGGGTTCCTCATGACAGAAAATGTCGATCTGTATCTACTTTACTTTCAGTCACAAGAGAAAATAGACAAGCCATTGCTAAAGATATAAAGTGAGGTTAAATTTAGGAGTTATATAAGTAAACACAGATATATTAATCTGATAAAAGTCTTCAAGGAGTACACTAAAAGGGAGATGAGATGACCATTAGGATCCCCCTGACAAAAGATTCAAGATTCAAGAACCTTGTGTTTAATACAAGGGCATCTGAGATAAATACATTCCCACTGTTACACTGTTTCAAAATATGCTTTTATTTGCAGAAAGCCATCAGTAATGGGAATTCTAAATGTATTTGGAAAATACTTAATGAATACTTAATTTCTTGAATCCATAGATATGGAGAGCAAAAGGTAAATAGGAGAAAGTGACCTCTGTTAGTGTGGGCGAGGTCATAGGCTAGTGTCTATGTTCTTATGACCATAATAAAATATTTATAATATTCTTATTTCTTTTGGATAGAAAGCAATCATCATATTTAAGGGAAGAATAAGATTCTAAAACATGACTGTTTCAAAACAAAGTCAGTTTAAAGTTCTAAATTTTAAAATCACAAAGTATCCAAAATGTTAAATGGCTCCATCTTCAGGGTAAATGTGAAAAGTCTCTATTTTCCTCAGCCCTGAAAGTGCAGGAGCTATTTCAAGTCTTTCCTGAATTAGATAAATGTAGCTGTGGACTCAAATCCCCCTGGCTCCAGCAGTTGTAGCTACACAATCAGTTTTGCCTGTACTCAGTGTCCACAATGAGTTGGAAAGTGTCCTTACCCCAGTGTGGGCTTGGTTGTACTCATTCGAAATTCAAATTCTCATGATATTCAAAATACTGTTGAGTAGAGTAATGCTTTCTCTCCAAGGGCATCTGGAAAGTTCTTCCACAAATGTTCTCTCGAGCGCCTTTATGTTTTATTGGGATAACAGTGATGGGAGCAGGTCTTGTTTTTCTCCTTTCCCAGAAAAAGAAATAGGGTAGTAATCTAATTCCCTACATTTTATAAGATCGTTGTTGAACTTGAAAACAATTTGTATTTGTTATGGAATAATAGAAAAACCATCAAGCACTTCTATTCACATGATATTTTAAGAAGACAAAAACATGTGACCACTATTTTGGTCCCCCAAATCACAAGCTAATAGATAGTTTGATATGAAAGAGATCAATTAAATTTAGAGCTGGGAATTACATAAGTAAACTGATATTGGCCACAGACCACAGTAGGAGGAAGAAAGCTGGATAGAGGCCAAAGGGAGAAGGAACCAAGACGGGGCAGGGAAATGAAAAGCTATTTAATGTTAGGCCGTATATGAGTAGGACAGTGGAAGAAGGCAGAGAACACAGCCAGTAGCTGACTGGAGAAAACAAGAAAAGAGGTTCAATTGTCTAATTCCATAACAAAGAAAAAGGAAATCAACATGATAAAATTACTAGAGTAAATAACGCAAATTTTGGCCACACTCGTTTCTTTATTACGGCCATCTTGTTATTTTCAGTCACTAAAATAAACCAGTGGGTGCAGCCAGAAGCTGACATATCTCCACTTGCAAGTGGTCACCATCATTTCTTCAATGCAAACAACAAAGCATTGGGAATACCACAGTTTAAAAAATATATCTGTGGGTTGCCTGTTCTCATGGAGATTGCAGCCTATGTGTATGCTTGTTGTAGGCACTTCAGGACAAAAGTGGGATTCCCCCAGCTAAGGACACATGTGCCCAATAGACATATAATGCTGTTCTCCATTTATTAATAAATTAAATATATGCTTATCTGGTTTTAGCTTTAGAACCAATGCAATATCTCAGATTAAAAAAAAAACAAAACAAGAAAATGACATAGGAATCTCTGTTACCAAATAATAACAACAATAATAATAGTTATAATAATTGTTATGATAGCTAATACTTATTGAGCTCTTACCAGATATTAGAAACTAGGCTTTTAGTTTACTAACATGTCATTTATTCTTCACAAAGATTCTTTGAGGTTACATATCATTATTACCCTCTTTTACAATTGGGGAAATGGGGGTACAGAGAACTTAACTAAATTATTCAGAGTCACATGACTAATTTGGAGCTGAGATTTAGAACTGGGCTCTCTGACTCCAGAGATAGGCCCCTCCCCACTAAACCAGTGGTTCTCCCACACGGCTGTTCAGTAGGCTCACTTGGTAGGCTTGTGAAAAACCACCAGCACTGGGGACCTGGCTCCAAACCTGTGAAATCAGAATCCCTGGGGTTTTTTTTTATTTCTGAATGACCCTATGTGATTCTGACATGTAGTCAAAAGTTGAGAGCCTCTGCCTGAGACAGTCATCTCTTTCTACGACATAATTGTGAAATTTTCTGATGGTCCTCACATGTTTCCTCTTCTGGGCACTGAGCACTTTGAAACCACTATTATGCAATGTGTTGCCTACAGACCAGCAGCAGCAGTCCCCCAGGAACTGGTGATAAGCACGGCCCCTCAGGCCTTGTCCCAGACCTACTGATGCAAAATCTGGGTATTTTATTCAGATCCCGATACGCACATTAAATGAGTATTATCACAAAATGTGCCCTAGAGAGAACACACTAGTTCCTGGAATGATGAATAGGTGCTAAGAACAACTAATGCACAGCAATATCCACCACCTTCACTGCCCAGCCTCCTAACACCCACCAGAAAGATAGCCATCCCCACCAAGCATTCTGTGGTCAAACACATGGGGGACAGACTGGATTAAACCAAGTCAAATTACTTTATCTACTCCAGGCTCTAGCAAAACCTATAATGTTAAAGTACTAATGTGTACCATAAATCTCCAAGAGGAGAAATTTCCCAAATATTTATAGCTGTGGTACCCTGTAACTCAGAAATCCTATTAACATCTTTTGCAGACAATGTGTTTCTAGGGACATATTATGGAAAATATATATTCAGAAGAGATAATCATTTTTCTTACCTCGATGGCTACCCTGCACACCTTTTCATAGTTAGGTGCTGGCAATTTGCTTATTACAATGAATATTGGTAGTAGCCATAAAATTATAGCAAACTTTTATCAAGCACTTGCTTTGTATATCAGGCATAGTTCTAAGTGCTTATACCATGTTAACTCATTTTATCTTCATAACTACCCTGTTAGAGAGGTATGGCTTGTATTACCACTTTATGGTAAAGCAAACAGGAATAGATGAGTTAAGTAACTAGTCCAAGGTCATACAGCTAGTAAATGGTGGGTGCAAGATTTTAACCCAGGCCATCTGGCTTCCTTTTACTCACTAGATTATTGGAAAATGGATTGCTTGCATCCCAGCTACTCTCAAAGGTATCCTGAGATTGACCATAGAGTGTCTAAGCCTAGTCCATCAGTCTGAACTTTTATAAGAGAGCATAAAACCTTAGCTCAAACACTCAAGTGCACTCATCCACCATGAGATCTCGATGCTGATATTCCAAATCATGTGATGCTCATTAAGGGAATAAGCACCACAGCATGTGTTCAATGCTGATGTTCCTATGGCTGACAGTCTAAGTTTTGTATTCTTAACATATGATACACTTTGCTTTCTGATGGGGCATACCAGTGGGGACCACAGGATATTGATCTTTCATCCCTTCCACCACTCACTCTGAAACACAAAACAGCAAGTCTGGGAAATCAAGGCACAGCCATCAATAAGATGATGCCACCTCACAGATGTTCAAACCAAGCCATAATATTACAGGGGCCAGTCGTGTTGTTCCCCAACTACAGGTAAATGAACTCAAGTGAATAAGAAAAAAAAATGGCAGAGTCTTGGGAGCTCACTGCTGCAGACTCAGGAATTTGTGTTGTTTTTTAAGCTGCCCTATGTTTGGGGCCCACTGAGAATCACGCAGTGGAAGGTCAATGTCTGAAAAAAAAGGCAGAGCTATCCTCAGGCACATCATTAGTAAAAAAAAAAAAAAAAAGGCTCTGAAATGAAGGCTAGTGAGGGTCCACTCTATACAACCAAAATAATTCTGCCTCTTTCTTCCACAGCAGGAACACTAGATCTGGAAGGCCATGGAGTAAGCATCCAGAAAGAAAGAATGGTCACTGGTGAACAGGGAAAGAGGGTTGTTCATATTTGTTGTTCTTATTGTTTTGGTTTTTTTAGTTTTCCCTTGAGTGCTGGGCATGTGTCTATAAATAATGCATAACACTAACTAAGGTCTTGTCTATGTGCTGGGTATCTTCTGTGTACTTTAAAAATGTTTGATCTTTAAATACTCACAGTTCCATCCTTTGGCAAATATTTAAGAGTTTACTTTTTGTCAGGCACTATTCTGGGTGTTGGCAGCTATAGTGGGCAGAATAATGCCTCCCCACCCACCAAATGTCCGTGTTCTAATCTCCAGAATCTGGGAATACATTAATTTACATACTCAAAAGGGACTCTGCAGTTGTGGTTAAGGACTTTGCAACAGGGGGATTATCTTGGATTGTCCAGGTAAATACAACGTCCTTAAAATCACATGAGTCTTTCAAAGTGGAGAACCTTTCCTGGCTGAGATCAGAGGGAAATGTGAACAGTGAAAAAGGCATGGACAGATGCTATGTCCTTGGCTTTGAAAGTGGAGGAAGCAGCCCAGAGCCAAGGAGTGTGGGTGGGCTCTAGAAGCTGGAAGAAACAAAAAGAGGATTCTCTCCTGGGGCCTCCAGAATGGAAAGCAGACCTGCCTACAACTTGCTGTTCACTTAGCAAGACCCATATTGGACTCCTGATCTACAGAACTATAAGCCAATAAATTTTGTGTTATTTCAGTCACCAAATTTGCAGCAATTTTTAATAATTTTTTAATCTTCTCCCGAGGACATGCTTACTGATTTTAGAGAGAGAAGAAGGGAAGGAAGGAGGAAGAGAGAGAAAAAGAGAGAGAGACATTGATGTGAGAAACATTAATTGGTTACCTCTTGCACTCGACCTGAACAAGGATTGCACCCACAGTCTAGGTATGTGCCCCAACTGAGAATCAAACCCACAGTCTTTTGGTGCATGCATGACATTCCAACCAACTGAGCCACCCAGCCAGGGATGCAGCAATTTTTTATATCAGTGATAGAAAACAAGTACAACATTGAGCTGGGTGGCTCAGTTGGTTGGAGTATCATCCTGTGCACCAAAAAAAGGTTGCAGGTTAGATCCCTGGTTGAGACATATATGGGAGACAGCTGATTGATGTTTCACTCTCACATCAATGTTTTTCTCTCTCTCTAAAATCAATAAAAGCAAGCAAGCAAATAAAACAAATAAAGCATTGAAAAGAACCCTGCTCTCATGGAGGATATAGGCTTGTGAAGCACCCTGTAAATATTACTCTCCTGATTTTAAAGAACAGCAAACAGGCATAGGAGAACTAAACAACTTGATTCCATTCATACAGTTAATAACCCAGAGAGGCAGGACTTGAACACAGGAAGTCCAACTCCAAAGGCTACATCATAGCCATTATCCTATGCTGTGTGTCACAAACAGGTACAGGGCTGACCTATCAGAGGACATGGAGTTGGGTGGCCCAAGGTGCTACCACAGGGGCTCTTGTTTCACTGGGAGGTGGTCAGGGGAGATGTAGAATGACAGTTCTGCACTCTGGAAACCAGAGTTTGCTCACATGGCTAGAACTCAGGTGGGTTTCAACTTCAGAACTCACCTTCCTGTTTCTCCAAATCATTCCTGCTTCTTCTGCCTTCCCACTGAAGTGACTGGGAGAAGATGAAGACACTGCATCTCTCTGTTGCCCGGGTGTCACTGTCCCTGCACAAGGGTCCTCTTAACTCTTACTGCCAAAGCACTGGCTGCAGGGCCTTGTTTTCAGGACTTTTATCCACAAAGAAGTGTGACATCCTTTACCAATAACAAAGGTGACCAAATTATCCATTCCTTTGGTTCTCAGTCATTTTTACCTTTCATCTTAAGACACATGCAACTTCTCTGTTACTCTAAAGGATGGGTCCCCCCTCCCAATTTCCACAAACTATTTATACCCTAGACCAGGCTGGAACCTGAAATCCAGGCATGCTTATCCCCTTGCTCCTGAGTTACAGCATGATACAGTATGTTTTATGGCAAGACATTTCCAGAAGTACTTAAGATTTAACTGTTGGTCAAACAAGTCCAGTAACAAAGTATTCCACCAAAAGTCAGCTATGTTTTTTTCTAAGTTTTAGTTACTGAACTACTGCCTTGCCAAACCATGTTTCTAGATTCAGCCCAAAGATATTACTGAGGTAGGTTTCTAAATAAGGTCTTGAACCACTTATGGTAGCAAAGAACTATAACAATAGGGAATGTTTTAAATATACTGGAGTATAACTGGACAGTGAAGCCTTGAAATGGATGTTATAGATTGATATGTTGTCATGGAAGATGTTCATACTGTATGTCATTACAATGGTTATATACAGAATAACACCTGCCTTTTGCCTACTGAAGTAAGAGAGAGAGAGAATAAGCATGAGATCCTAAATACCTCAACATCATAGTTAACAGCACCACGAGTGCTAGTATAATGATATTTATTTTACTTTTTAAAATTTGTGCTTTGACATAGATAATGTAATAAGCACATGTTCATTTCACACCTACTATGCCTAGGAATGCATGAAAGAGACTCAGAGGAGAAGGCCATAATTCCTTGGTGACTTCACTAACCCTTCATTCAGTGGCTATTTACTGCAGGTTTTCACTTGCTGAACACTGGTACAGGCACTGGAGAAACAACAAGGAGCAAGGCCAACATGCCTTGGCTCCCAAGGAGCTTATAGTGTGATGGAAGTCAGAGGAAAGGCAATAAACAAGCAAACAGCAAAGTCTCTCTCATTATCTTCTAACCTATCCCATTGTTCTTTTAACATTATTTCTATAAATGACGACCTATTCACTAATGTGTTACTGCAGATAAACAGCCCATTTGCTTGAGCATTCTAGGAACTAACTTCAAAAGATGTAGACTCTGACCTGCAGACATTCCAGCTTTGGGAGTTTGCTGACCTCCTTCAACACTTATGTGCACAGACTGTGCTGGCTTACACGAAGTCCCCGCAGTGGAGAACTCTCAACACCCTCTTTTGATTCCTCTGTTATGTTTTTTTTTCCTCCCCCCTCCTTACAAAAACCCCTGTCCCTATCCAATTGTTAAGATGGTCTCTGTGACATGGGTCCACCACCTTCTCAAGCTGCCGCTCTTGGATAAACCTACTTTCCTTCCACCAAACCTTGTCTCTTGATTATTGGCTTTCAAGCAACAGGCAGCTGAGCCTGGGTTTCGTATCAATCTCATGGGCTTCAGCTCCATGATTATATCCTTCCTGGTACCCTCACCTCACACATTGATTTTAGCAGCATGTAGTCCATCTCAGCTGCCCACTGACATAACCCCTCCAAATTTTTTCATTTATAAGACTTCAAACTCTAAAATCATCTTTCTCTACAATTCATTTCTCACCACAATAACACTAAAGTATGTTAGTTCTTAGTGGATTACTCAGACACATCAATCTTTTCCACTTGTCAAGTTCAACTCTTGCATTCATTCCACCTATCACCCTAACTCTCCTACAGCTAAAAATCAGCCCCAATTATCACATTTCCTTCTGACCTTGACCCCAGGACCAATGATCACCTAGGCTTTACTACTCTGCCTTCAGTCATATCTGCTATCCATTTTCTTCTTATATAGTTAATAAAATGATGAGCATGGTTTTATGAAGTCCATTATGACATCAGCAGCCCTTCACTGTTCAGTCACCTTTCCCCAACCCTAAGTCTATGCTTCGGCACACAGCAGGGCTCCCAACCTTTTCTGTCATCCAGACCTTCATCCCCTTTTTGATGTCTCAGTGTCATCAGATGCTCCAGTCATCTACAAAAATCTTCAAGGACATCTGATCCCACAGAGCATGGGTGGGGGAGGGAGTTGAAACAAAGAAGTGACAGGGCCGGTGGAAATGCAGAACACCAAGCCAGGTGACACAGGAATCTCCTGGTTAAACACCTCTCCCCCCAACATTTAATAAACTCTGCAAAGAAAGAACCCTCCCCCAACCCCCAGGAGTGACAGAGAGTGAGAAAAACAACCTACAGAGTTGCAAGTATCAGAAAGACATAAAGACCTTAGCAGATAGCTTATTTCCAGGAAGATAAAAATGTCATTATCTATTATCTGACAGGTCCTCTGGGCAATTTTTACACATAATCTGTAATGATCAAAATGCATTTTCAAGGTTGTATTGTTATACACTTATTATAGATAATGAAACTAGGCTCAAGTTAAGTAATTTGCACAGAACCAATACATTTGGGAGCCAGACTTTTGAACTCAAGCCTGTCTGAGCCTAAGTGTAAGACCTGCCCTCTTCCCTTAGCTGTTAATATTTTAGTTGGAAGGAGAAAATAAGCAGAAATTAGAAAGAATTGTTATGGGAATTCCTCGGGTTGTGGGGGGGACCTGATTGGCCCTGAAAACTTCTGCATCATGCAATGAACCTTTTTTCCCTTGCTCATGTGAACAGATTAAACTAATAGATTATGAGCATTATTCTTAAGCAACTTATATCAGGGTTGATGGGAGCCTGTTCTTGAAAGATAAGCTGCATATCAGCACTGAGGGAAAATGAATTAAAATGCAAATCTGAGTGTGCCCCCATTGTTAGGCTATCTTTAATAGATATGTCTTCCTGAATACATCACAGGCAAAAACTGTCAGTTTGCATCCCAAATAAAGCAAAACCAACCTCTAATGGCATTTTGCTAAGGGTAAAGTTTATAATTGGATTTTTCCAGGGGTGGAGTTTGTAGTTGACCTTCACCTGGACCTGTAATCTTTGCCTCATAGAAGAGAAAAAAAAATACAACTTCTCCTCCCTGATACTTTTCTGGAGCAGTGGTTTGACCAAGCACCAAAGCCTCAGCTGCAAAGAAGAAAACCCTACATCTTCTGCTCCCCAGTCCCAAAGGGAGCAGTGACCACTCTGAGGCCCCAGGACTGTGCCCATAATGGCTCAGACCCACCTTCAGGCAGGTAGCTAACGACAGTTCTATCATGTACAGAAGACTGGGCACTGCACTTAAACATGACTAAAGGGCAGGTGAAAATCTTCGAACATGTTCTGTCTTTCGGTACCCCTAAGTCCCCATTTCATTAGGGTCAAGAGTCAGCACTACCTGTGCTAGAGAAGATATGCAACCAAAACTGGTCAGATCCCAAACAAAGAGCAATGCAACATTTAAATACTAAACAAAAAGAAATGTCCAAAAATATGTCATTAAACTGTAGTAATATTGGAAATAACAATAATGGCAATAACAACTAACATCTGCACTTTTTAAAAAAGCCAAATGAGTACAGTGAGTGATGCAAACTTAAAATATGAGGGAAGTAGAAATCAGGCTGGTAGAAATAGTCTAGAGAGAAAGTACAGTCTGAACTGTCCCTTGAAGGGTACAATTTGGAAGGCAAGGAAGGTGATCAAAGAACAGTTTTAAGCAAACATGGAGTGACAACAAGAACATACACTAGGGACACTGAGAGTGATGAACATGTGTTTTGGCTCTTCCTGTCCAACACCCTTTTTGCCCTTCTTTTAGTAACCCCACTAGACTTTAACAAACAGTTCCTCTCCCCATCATATGGCCTTGCCTCCCAAAACACAGGGTTGGTCATGTGGCTGTTCAGAGTAGCCTATTTCCACCCAAAGCAGTAATTGTTCTAAGATGGGCCCTGTGAGATCGGCAGAAAGACACCTCTGTTATTCAGGGATTGATAAGGTACCAAGAGTGAAGAGTTCTTCTTGTCTTAAAAGCAAAGACACTGGTGAAGTTAGAGTCTGGAGTTCAGGGTCATCCTAGTCACCACTTGAAGACTACCTATCTGAGAATAAAATCAAAATAAGAAAAAGAATCAGAGATGAGATATAGAAAAAGGAAAAGACAGAGAGAGAGAGACCCTGATGACATTTTTTGAGCACCTGAATCTGACCTCCTACAACTTGGTGAACCAATGGAACTTTCAGTTAGGTGACACAACCTATATTCTCTATATTATTTGTTTGAGTTGGATCCCTGTCTAAAGAATCCTGAAGTACATGGTGTCAATTTCAGCAGGAGCGGAAGGGTGGTGAGATGGAGTAGGTGGGTGCTATGTGTCAAAATCAGATACTTCACTGCATTGCCAACTAAAATGTTTTCTACTTTGAGAACTGGAAGCCACTGTAAGACAAACAACTCAATTACTTATTTATTTATTTAGCACCAATGTGAATAGATAACATCCTGTGTTAGAAGTACAGGCTTTTGTAAGAATAATTTTCACTCCACCATCTGTGTGTGTGTGTGTGTGTGTGTGAGAGAGAGAGAGAGAGAGAGAGAGAGAGAGAGAGAGAGAGAGAGAGAGAGAGAGAGAGATGGGGGTGCATGAACACACCTCATTGAGGAAACATTAAACACCCCTTTCTCATCAAATCCAGTTACTGCAGGGAGGGGTGTATCCCAGCAATTCCAGCATGTGAGTTTGACATTCTCCTTTCTCTTGTGCATTGTTCCACTTTACCATTGGCCTCTCTTTTTCCCTACATCTCAAAAATCTCATTTACCTTGCACAGTTGAGTGATCAGACAGCTCAGAGTTCTTGTAAATAACCCTTAGCAATTGCTGAGTCCTGACAGAGCTGAACAAAAAAGGAAGAGAGAGTTTCTCTGTAGCCATAAAAAATTTCATTTCCCCATATGTGTTGTGAATTTATATGTTCATCTGCATATTTATCAGACACACAACTATGGCTTTTTATGGAGATTGAAAATCTAGCTCAGAAGATTTTAACTAGCTGAAATTAACATCCACCAGAGGGCAGACTTGTTATCTTTACTGGGTTTGAAACGAAAATTTGAACTCCTTAGGAGCGAGACTTCTGCAAAATACAGCTGCTTGCTAAGTACAGTTTCCTCTGGTTTCTACTGTCTTCAGATAATGAACCCTGTAACTTGTGTCACATGAAGAGTAGGATTGAATGATTGCTTCTGCTTGGCAGCTGTAAAGGTAATTCAGAAGATTATTATGTTTTACCGGTAAATAGGTAAATGTAAAAAACAATAATGATGCCCTATTCTTTACTGAGCACTTACTAGGTATCATGACCTTCATTCAGCCCTTTACTTCATCATATTCAGAATAACTTTATCAGGTGGGTACTAAAGTTATTATTATCTACATTTAAAAACTAAAGAAACTTAGACATTTCACCAATTTACCTAAACTCACATGACTAATCTGTGAATGATAATTCCATGCTTGTGCCCCCACCAAAAAAATTAAGGTCTTTGAATAAAAAGATTCAACTTTATAGGACTCTGAGCTTTTAGATGGTATAAAGCAATATAGGAAAGTAAGCACTTCGGATGCATTGACAGTCTCGTGATGAGCTCCAGTGAGTGTGTTCAGATTCAAACATTTAAGATAATGGGGGAGGTGAGGGACAAATACTATATGATCTCACCTTTAACTGGAATATAAGTGACAAAAGAAAAAAGCAAACAAAATATAACCAGAGACACTGAAATTAAGAATAATCTAACAATATCCATGGGGGGGGGAGGGGCCAGTGGGGAGAAGGCTTTTCAGGAACTACTGTAAAGGACACATGGACAAAACCAAGGGGGAGGGTGGAAGCAAGGGAGGGAGGTGGGGATGGCTGGGGTGGTGGGGAGTGGTGGGGGTAAATGTAGACAACTGTACTTGAACAACAATAAAATAATTAAAAAAGAAAATGAAAATACGAAAAGGAATCTTGTAGAAATTGTCACCTCTACATGATGTATAAATTTTATAAATGTAATATTCCCAGAATAGAAACAGATATGCAAAGAACCGTCCCATTACCTAATGAGATAATATTTAGAAGTCTGGTTTAATTTATAATTATTGAAAGTATTACCAAGTTTATAACACAAAAGAAATCTAGTAATTGGCATTAACTATAGTTCAAAAATGTATGAGTACAAGTATCTGCCTGATTTTGAATGCATAAGCATAATAGCACAGTAAACAACTCCCTTTGGAGTTTACAGACTTCGGATGAAGATTAAAATCACAAAATCTTTAGTCACAGAATTTAAAGCACAATAAAGCCGGTATGTTTGACAGGCAGGAATTGTACAATACTTCCCACTTCTTCCCTAAATTGGCACTTCTTTCATACCTGCTTCTCTTTTTTAAATGCATTGCATTTAATTAAGGTTTAGGTAAAAATATTCCCACAGGCACCCACTGACTCATAAACACTGCAGATTTAGGTTAAAATGTCAGGTGGACATGGCATTTTTACATATCAGTGATTCTTTAACTTATTTAAAAATGTGTTCTACTCAAACATTTGGAAAGAAACTAATAATTACCAATAAAGGCTTTCCAATCTTGAGGCTAAGATACCAAGACACTATTCAAGCTCAGAGAATATCCAGCATTTACATGAAAACCCCAGTGTCAAGAAAACAAATTAACATACCAATTCCAATGAAAAAAAAAAATAACCCTCTATGGTTTATCTGATTTTTCAAGCCCTGGAAACCTTTCAGCTGCTAAGTGTTTAATACAATCAAGGGTTGCGACAACAATGTACTCACCCTTTGGTTATGCTCAGACAGGGTTCCTTCATGCACAATGAAATGCCTACATGAAATTTTGTTTTAACATGCTACCATACACTGTTTAGTTTACAACATTCCCCCCCCCCAAAAAAAATAGATCTGCTTTGACAATTATTTCATGGTGAGTGGTCTTATCAATCCCCCAAAGCAATTTTCAGAAGAGTCTATTGGCCAAGAGAGTCCCCTTGGCCTGTCCCCACCCTCTCACTGCTCCTAGAAATTCTCCTTTTAAACAGGAGGCCTTTGATTCTAGGTATCCACTGCCAAAGCACCCTTTTCTGAAGACCTATGTCCCAAGGATAATTCATAATTAATCTTCCCTGAGCTTCCTTTTGCTGAGTTATTGCTGACACTGCAAAGCACATTGTACCCCAGTCCTCCATCTGTGGTTTTCCAACAGCTCAGAACATACAGGTCCTGAACTGGATGTGGGCATTGCATTCTTCCCCAAATCTTCCTTTCCTTGAAATACATCAGTACTGTTCTTGGAAGAAGGAAGAGAGACAACATATTGAAGCCTGTGACCTTTGTATCTGGGAATGATTAGTATGCCACTGTCCTTCCTCATGCAGAAAGTACTTGGTGCTCCTTGAAGATGGATCTCACACTCACACATGAAGCCTTGAGCATACCCAGCACTTCCTGTCTACAACGCAAATTCTGGTCTTTGGAAATCTGCATTGTTTGATTCTGGCACTCATATCAAAGAAGTTTTATTTTGTGTAATGTTTTTGCAGCTAAGAAAAATAAAGCCTGAATTTCAAAGAGGAACAAAATTAGGTGGTTGTGAAGGACTGACAGTGCTTTGTAGCTCCCCCAGCTTCTGAATTTGGTTCAACCTACTCAAAGTTTATTCCCAGTGGTTGGGAGGCTGGCTAGATGCTTCATAAAGGAAAAGTATCTGTTGGTAATAGTAACACAAAGCATGGCAATTTCAGTCTTGGAACAAGACAGAAGCCAGAGCTTGGTTTCTCTAAGTGTGAGGTAGGCATGTATAGAGGACAATGACTCGTTCTGAACGTGATGGAAGTGATCAGCTCCAACACTTTCAAAGGCACACTGTATAATCCTAAATGATGTTGGGCTTTTGTTATTTGAGGATTACCCTGCAGTGAAGTGTGTGACTTTCAGGCATATTGTTGCCCAGTGTTTATGTTTGGACTTGGATCTCACTTCTGCATTGTTTTCTCTGCAGTGCACAATCCCTTCTCAACTCAAGTGTGATGTTTCATCAGTGAACTTCTCTAGCCAATGGGATAGATAGAGAATAAGAAGATTAATTGATAGATTGAGCCCTTATTCATTTTTTAAAAATTACTTAAGGCCTGATCAAGGAGCAAGGCTATAAAATGAAGTTAGACAAGGCTCTGTTCTTATAAAAGCTGATGTTCCCATTGCCACTGGGAGGGAGAGAGACAAACACTGATATGCAAGGGATAAATGTCCTACTAATAATAAAACAGGATCATTGGGGAGTATGATGTGGGCACCCTCCCAGAGAATGAGTGGTCAGAGGAAGTCTTTTTAGGGATGTGACATGAGATGAGAGCATTCATGGAATGATGAAGACATTGATCTTGAGAAAGTTGGCACAGAGTATTCAGGAAAGAACCAGAAAATACAAGTCTTGTGATGGGTACATGGTTTGCTCATAGAGAACTCACTAGAGTGGTAAGAAGACAAGATCAGAATGTCATCAGGAACCAGACTATGGAGAGCCTTACAGGCTAGGCTAAGGACTTTGTGTTTTGTTCTAACCACATTGTAAAGTATTTACAGCATCACTCTGACTGGATGTGGGAGAATAGAGATGCAGGAGCTCAATTATGAGGCTCTACTAGGAATGTGCCAAGGATGGAGGTGTCTGTTCTGTGATGGCAGCACCAGGAGGCAGAGATGTGGCTGGACTTCAGATACAATTTGGAGGAAGAGATTACAGGACATGTTAAGGGAGGACTAAGTGTGGCAGATACAGGGAAGTTTGGAATCAAAGTTGAAGCCCCCATTTTTGACACAACTGCAGTGTGAACATTGTACACATCATCCATGAGGATAAGAAAAATCCAAGGTTATTCTATTGACCAGTGGTGGGTTTAAGCAAGTCTCAGATTGATGTTAAGCACAAGGCCACTACTCCCCAAAGTTACTAAAGTACTCCTAGACCAGGGGTGTCAAGCTCATTTTCATCAGCCTTGCAGTTGCCTTCAAAGGGCCGAAAGTAATTTTAGGACTGTATAAATATAACTACTCCTTAACAGTTAAGCAAGAGCTCAACACTGCTGCCGTATAGAAACAAGGTGCCAGGCCAAATAAAACAAGGTGGAGGGACAGATTTGGCCTGTGGGCCTTGTATTTGCCACCTGTGTCCTAGACTGATGAGAAAAGAGACCAGCACAAACCTGAAGAGGTATTGATTCAATGCTTAATATCCTTTTCTTGGCACACTTTGAAGGAGCCATTTTCCTTTCTATAGCCACATCATGTTAGCCTTCTATTTGTCTTCTTTGTTTGCGTAGGCAACAGGTGGAACCAAATCATATCCCTGCCAAATCGGTAAAGAAATACAGGAAGCAGCCTTAATGAGGGAACTCTCTAGAGCTACTGAAAATTGAGGTTAAGAGTACATTCACTGTACTTAGTTCTTGATATTAACCTGACATTTCATCAACAGTATGAGATCCAGGAGAGTCAATGGACACAGAGAAAAAGCAGGGGAGGAGGAGATCCTTTCATTCATTCCATGAGTATTTATTGGGCACCCAGTGTATGGCACACACACTGCTGGGCACGGTGGTTCCTGCCTTCAGAAGCCAATAACCCAGTGGCAGACACAAATATTCCTCCAAGAACCCCCACAGCAGAAGTAAAATTACAACCATGGCAAGAACTGAAAGGACAGAAACGTGTCCCCTTCAAAGCTTATGGCAGAGAAATGTGACCTGGTCATAAATGACTAGGTAACCAACTTAACTTTTTGTAGATTCCCAAATAAATTCTCTTATAATTCAGGGTTTCAGACCCCAGTTTCCCATAGCTATATAATTACAGAGAGCATAGTATTTGAATGAAAAAATAGGAACTTTTACTAATATAGCACATACAGCAAAATGTTTTCAAGTAAAAGCCTGAAGATGGGGACTTTTGTCAGATTTTTCTTTGTGATCCACAATGAAAGTAATATGAACTACTCAATAAACATTTGTTTAATGAAACTAACAATTTGAAAGGAAGTAAAAAAAAAACCATGCCACTCCATTTGCTAGGACATTAAAGCTGAAATGACAATAAAATCACTGAGAGGTAATCATGTATAAGTATTCCAATAAAATTCAAATTTGGGTTTATATAAAAATCAAATGAGACTCTTTATGACTGAAAATCAAAGGAAGCCTCACAGACATGGGGAGACTTGTTTGAGCACCATTATTTCTGTCACTATTGACTAACAAGCTGAACTTCATTGAACTTCTGAAAGAGAACTAAACAGCCTTATTCACAACCATCTGATTGCTTTGAGGTACATTACCTGTGATTCACAGTCTCCAGTTCAATCACCCACCTTCAGCAAAATACTGACTCAGAGAGGGCCAGGGTCCCTCCCAGATGGTTGTGAGCAAAGTGTTCTTTCAGACCACTGTTTTGTCTGGTGTGTAGTGACAACAGCGGACACTACTGTTGGTTGTCCACAATCCATTCCATCTTTTTTCTCAGTTTTACTTTGGGGAGCCTCCCCTTTCCTAGTTTTCATGTGGTTTGAATATAGATTACTACAAAGTTAAGCTCCACCTTCAAGACGGTCACATGACCAGTTTTGAACCATCAGTATATCCTATTATTCTGTCCAGGGTGATTAGTTTAAGGATTGGTAAGCACTTAAGTCCCTTCACCATGATCTAACCTTGGGGTGATTATGCAGGCTACTGAGAAAAGTAGCTTTCTTTTCACTGGGGGTCACAAAAATGATAGGCCTTAGTCTGAAGTTGCTGGGGGTCACCTTCATCATTCACAGAAAAATCTACTGGGCAATATACATAACAGAAGGAAAAGCAGAGTTATGTGAGCCTATAAATTTCTCCTTGGCTTAAATCAACTGAAGTCAATACCTGGTATTTTCAAATGAGAGTCCACAATGAGAAAGGACAAATGTTAAAACACATAGAGTCCTGGCCAAGTAGCATTGCCAAAATTAGCAAGTAGGAATACAGAATGCCCAGCTAAATTTGAATTTCAGATAAACAACAAAAAATATTATGATAAGTTTATTCCATGTGATGTTTGGGGCATATTGGTAATGAAAAAAGTTACTCATCTATTTAAAATTCAAATATAACTGGATATCTTATATTTTATCTGGCAAATGTGTGGGAAATCCAGGGAAGTAGGAAACTTGGTTTCTGGACCTGACTCGAACACCCACTTACTGTGTACCCTGAAATTGTATAATCACCTGAAAGATTTATGTCTTTCCTTATACACTTCATAGGGGGCAGAAGTAAACTGTCACTATAAAAATAAATGTAAAACTTCTGGCCAAGATGGAGGTATAGGTAGATATACTTTGCTTTCTCACGCAACCAAAAGAAAGACAACAACAAATTTAAAAAAAAAAATATGAAAAGAAATGCCACAAAATCAAACTGTATGGAAGTCTGAAGACTAAGGAATTGAAGAAACCTTCACCCAGACTGGTAGAAGGGGCAGAGACAGGCAGCCAGGGTAGAGAGGACATATGGCAAGGTGGTGGCTGGCAGACTAGGCAGTCCCACATTTGTGTACAGATAAACCAGGAGGAACAACTGGGGAGTGAGACAGGCCGCACAACCCAGGGTTCCAGCATGAGAAAAGAAAGCCTCAAAACCTCTGACTATAAAAACCTGTAGGGGTTGAGGCATCAGGATAAACTCCCAACCTCACAGGAGAGTTCATTGGAGAGACCCACAGGGTCCTAAAATGTATACAAACCAACCCATCCAGGAATTAGCACCAGAAGGGCCCAATTTGCTTGTGGGTAGTGGAGGAAATGACTAAAAGCTGGCTGAGAGTCAAGCAAGCAGCATTATTCCCTCTCAGACCCCTGCCCCACATACAGCGCCACAACACAGAGAAATGGGTTGCCCTGCCCTAGCGAATACCTAAGGCTCCTCACTTTACAATGTAACAGGCATACAGAGACAAAGAGATATGGCCTATATTAAGAACAGATCAAAACTCCAAAAACTAGAACTAAGCAATGAGGAGATAGCCAACCTATCAATGCAGAGTTCAAATCACTGGTAATCAGGATGCTCACAGAAATGATTTGAGAATGGTCACAAAATACAGGAAAAAGTGAAGGTTATGCAAAGTGAAATAAAGAAAACTACACAGGGAACCAGCAGTGATGGGAAGGAAACCTGGACTCAAATCAATAATTTGGAGAAGAAAGAAAGAAAGATTCAACCAGAACAGAGTGAAGAAAGAATTTTTTTTTAAAAAAGAGGCAAGGTTTAGGAACCTCCAGGAAAACTTTAAATGATTGAACATTCGAATCATGGGGGTGCCAAAAGGAGAAGGAAAGGGCAAGAAGTGGAAAACTTATTTGAAAATATAATGAAGGAGAACTTTCCCAATCTGGCAAAGGAAATAGACTTTCAGGAAGTCCAAGAAACTCAGAGAGTCCCAGAGATGTTGGACCCAAGGAAGCACACACCAAGGCACATTATAATTACATTACTCAAGATTAAAGATGAGAGAATCTTGAAAGTAGCAAGAGAAAAGGAGACAGTTACCTACAAAGGAGTTTCCATAGACTACCAGCTGATTTCTCAAAAGCAACCTTGCAGGCCAAGAGGGGCTAGAAGGAAGTATTCAAAGTCATGAAAAGCAAGGACCTACATCCAAGATTACTCTATCCAGCAAAGCTATCATTTAGAATGGAAGGACAGATAAAGTGCTTCCCAGATGAGGTAAAGTTAAAGGAGTTCGTTATCACCAAGACCTTATTATATGAAATGTTAAAGGGACTTATAAAAGAAAGGAGAAGATCATAACTATGAACAGTAAAATGACAACAAACTCACAACTATGGACAACTGAACCAAAAAAAATAAAAAACAAAAGCAAACTAAGCAAAAAACTAGAACAGGAACAGAATCACAGAAATGGAGATCACATAGAGGGTTATCATTGGGGAGAAGGAGGGGCAGGAATGGCAGAAAAGGAACAAGGAATAAGAAGGATAAATAGTAGATGCAAAATAGACAGGGAGAGGTTAAAAATAGTATAAGAAATGGAAAAGCCAAATAACCTGTATGTATGACCCACAGACATGAACTAAGGGTGGGGAATGCTGACAAGAGGGGGCTAGTGTAGGGCAGAGAAGAATAAAGGGGAGAAAAAATAGGATAACTGTAATACCATAATCAATAAAATATATTTAAAAACAACTTTAAACAAATCTATTAGATAGACTGCCTATTTCATCAACAATCCTCAGGCACAAGTAACAGAAGAGCCCCCACATATATTTATAAGTAAGTCCATCTATAATCTCATATGCTCTGATGTAAGGAAGTTCGGCAATTCAGGTTAGATAGGTGATTGACAGCAACAGGGCTGTTCTCTCTCTTACCCCTCAAACCTCCTCAGCACATGCCTTGCTTGTTTGGCTAGCTTTTCTCACAGCTACCCGTGTGTCTCTCAAGTGAGGGACACAACAGCTTCCCACACAACCATGTCAAGAGTCAAAAAGTAAGCATGCTCTTTTGCATGTGTCTGCTAAGATCTAGGAAATTCCCCAGGCAACCTGCAGCAGAAATCCTCATATCCCATGACCAAGAATGATGTCACATGTCTACCTCATCAAATTACCAGCAAGGAAGTGTTCTACAACTGGTCAAATTGAACCATGATTCCCTTTCCAAAGCTAGTAGAGGCTCCTGTGAAACACATAGCTTTACCATCCTTTAATAAAATCAGTGATCTATTAACTGGGTGGGGGGGTGAGTGGCAGCTGGACAGTTATTTACGGCTCCCGAACACTCCTGCTTCAGTTCATATGCCCCAAGAAGTACGAAACTTCTTTGGGGGCATAATGTAACAGAATGTTGGTTTTGAAAGATATTTTAGCAAGTTAAAATAATGGACTGAGCACCGTAGGTAATGAAAGAGCTGGCTTGAAGCCTGCCTGGGTTACTACTTCTGTGACTTCAGACAAATCGATTCATTTTGATCAGCCCCAGTCTCCAACATTGCAAAATAGGGAAACAAGTCCCTATCTTAAGGGCAGTGGGAAAAATAAAATGACACCATGCAGGTAAACCATTTATCAGATTGCCTGCCTGGCAGAATGGATTTCAAATGTCAGTTGCTAATATCATTTTAAAATGCTGAGCAAAAGAAATAATTAAAAAGTCTCTCAAAGTAAAAAATAAAGTGGATTTTTTTAAAACTGGTGAGTTCCAAAGAAAGGTTGGCATTGTTGACTCCCACATGGACAACCCCACTCTTAACCACTTGTCATATTCCAGTCAGACTCAGGGGGACCACTTTCAGGGGTCTGATTCTAGGTCATTGTACAGGAAGTTACAGTCAGTATGACAGAGGTGCCCACCCATAATGGTTTGCTTTGAGACCTCCATGTCATTTCATATAGGCCACTGAGCAGCTGGCAGATGGCAATGCCTTCTAGTTACTACTGACTTGGGATATTTCTTAACCAGTAATCTGGAGGTTAAAAGCTCCTTTTTCTCATTACTAAATCTTTCAAGTGTTTTACATGAACAAGGGGAAATCTACCTTCTGGATCATAAAACACATGCTATCTGTTCCAAGGTCTCCACTAACTCAACAGATGGTCCTACTGGTCTCACTTCATTTCTAAATCTGCAGGCCACACTACCACGATAAATTCCTCAATAGTCCCAACTCCAAAGTATTTGACCCCAAATCACACTGTTGTCTTCTGTTTCAAATTAAATCACCATTCCATGTCTTAGTTTTCTATGGCTAGTCTCCTGGACAACTAAGTGGGACACGTGGCCAATCTCATTGTCTAAAGAACCGTTGGGCAAGACTCATCCACTCTTACTTTAAAACAAACAGGCAATCATTCAACACTAGATAGGACCAGTGGTTACATAAGAATGAGAAATAAGTTCACCCTCCATACATTCCAAATTCCTAAAAGATTATTTGACTAACATTTGTTCAACCCCATGTCACAGTTCTCCTTTGGCATTTACATTCATTCTCTTAAGTCTCTCCCTCCTGATTCCAACATTAATAGTAGAGTCCCCTTGCTGCCACAGACAGCCTTGATATCTGAGAACTAGCAGATTTAGACATATCTCTCACCTTCACCTTCACTGGCTCCCATTCCCCTTCTTCCCACTTTCAATTAAAAACCTCATAGGGAAAAAAATCTACTCATACAAAAACAGACTCACCGTCTGCTTGATTCAGATACAATGCCCTACCCACTCTTTAGTTGCCCAACAGTGACATTGCTTGTTTGTCATATAACACCTTGACCTATAATTCTCATAATAGCAAGCACTTAAATGACCTTGTTTGCACCATCTTTCTTCTAATAATCTGATGAGATATAATCAGGCCCATTTTAAAGATGAGAAAGTGGAGGCTAAGAGATAAGTAACTCACACAATGTCACAGGCTTAGTGAGAATCAACATGAGACTTTGATACAGGAGTGTCTGACTTCTACATTCTCACTGTCAATCACCAGACCGTGAACATAGGGGTGTCCAGGAGGTTGGACTTACCCTGATTTTGAACCCATAGTATATATACGAACCATCTATAACTGCACCCTTCTTAATAAAGATATTCAAATCCCTAACAGTAGGAAATAGGCATAGACAGGGACCCAACTCACAATGAGAGATGCACTGAATTAGTGCTTAGAACCAGCTATGTGTCTCCTCTCTGCATTTCCTTGCCAACTCATGAACCTTCAATATTCTACTCTTGCTGCCCAGGGAAGCCCCCTTTTTCTCTCTTCTCTAAAAGGATGTGCTTATTTGGATGCATACTTAGCAACAGGGCTCTCCAGGGTCTGTTTTTAGCTGAGAAACATGGCCTCCCTCTTTGAGTTATGGGTCTGTGGGCACATGTGGATGGTGGTGTCCACACATCATACATGATTTGGAGGTGGGAGAAGCCACAGCCAGCATACATTGCTTAGCAATTTTCAGTCAAGTGCCAATAGTAATGTTTCTAGGGTAATTAGATTCATGACCTGCCACAGGGAACAATTTCTTCCACTAACTTATCTGGACTATAGATACAAGCATAAACACTCCAGTGGGGCCTCTAAATTCCAACCCAAACTTGGGCTAATCTGACTTTCATCTCGTGCCAGAAGCAGCCTTCTGAATTATGGCAGCCTCCCTGCTTCCACCTTGAAGTAAACAGGCCTCTGGGAGTTTCAACAGCCACTTAATACTTTTCTATGCATATTTGGATGAAGAAAACAGCAGCTAGGAAAAAAAGAGAGAGAGAGAGAGAGAGAGAGAGAGAGAGATACCCATGCTGTCCTCAGCTTCTAGCCCTTCTAAATTAATTATGAAAACCACTATTAATTATGTTATTCCATTGGATTGACTCAGACCATATTATATTACCATATATTTCACATTTTAACATGACATATAATTTTATTAGTATATTCCATCAGCCTTGATGGAAACCTAAGCTTCAGGATGTGTTTTCTTTTTTCCTGACCAATAAAGGAGAACCATAAAGGATATTACAAATGTTAATAAAGCTTGGGAAGTGTGAAAATCATTTAGAAACCAAAGAAATTGCTATTCATATTCACAATCGTAGTTCATTAGTGTCTGGCTATTCAGCCATCTAAGTTAAAGCTTATTTTCTCTTTTAAAACAAGCAGCTTCTTATACCATGCCCATCGTGGATTCCAAGATGCATTTAGTGAAGCTGCTACAGACCCATAAAATGCAGAGTTGCCTTGTTAATTTTTCCCCTCATTCCTCAAGATCATCAGGGAGAGAAGTAAGACCTAGAAAAATTTATTATCCACTTTCTTACTTTGTGTTTTTCCTGGCTCAGAGAAGTGCCTATAGCCTTATTAATACCATCCCCTTTTCTATGAAACAAGTAGACTTCTGTTAGGAATGTGATCTTTGGGCTGTGATCAATTAATTTCACAAAGGCAGAGAATTGTACAAAGGACTAATAGTGAAATAACAAAGTGATTCCTGAAAAGAAATGGTTTACAGGTTCTGTAAGCCTTTCCACAGACTCAAAATTTCTCTGATGGATGTGCCCTCCTCTGCTATGTACAGGATAGAGATTCATTGGGTGAATATTTATTGAGTGTTGATGAACAAGAAAGCCAGTGTTAGTCCTGTCTTCCAGAACTTACATCCCCGTGGGACTTTGTAGATGTTGCAGAAGACTCTTCTCACTGAATGTGTAGGAAGGACCCCCTCCTGGGGAAGAGCAGAGACATCTAATGTGGGAGAATGAACCCAAGAGGGCTAGTATGGATGGGAAGAGGGGGGACAAGTGGAAATCAAAGAGTTATGGGAAAATGCAAATAATTCAGCCACATGTCAGAACAACCAAAAGTTCATGGTTGGAAATAATATCAGCTACAGAAAATGGACTCACTAATCTATTCCAGAAATACTTGAGGGCTTATTATGTGCTAGCAAGGATGTAGCTCATGGAGGTAGAGTCTCATAAATAAAACAGAAAAATACTCTGTTTTCATAGAGGTTACAATCCAGGGTAGAGAGGGATGAAAAGACAATAAATACCATCAATAGGATCATTTCAGTGAGTGTGTTGTGTCCTGGATAAAATTAAAAGAATAATGAGACAAAAGAAGTAAAAATATCTTAAAAGTAATGGCCCTCACCCTGGCTGGTGTGGTTCAATAGACTGAGTGCCAGCCTGCAAACTGAAAGGTTGCCAGTTCGATTCCAGTCAGGGCACATGCCTGGGTTGCAGGCCAGGTCCCCACTTGAGGGTGTTCAAGAGGCAACTGATGGAGGAATCTCTCGTACATCCATGTTTCTCTCCTTCTCTTTCTCTCTTTCTCTAAAAATAAATAAATAAAATATTTTTTAAAAAGTAATGGCCCTGGCTGAGTGGCTCATTTAATTGGAGCATTGTCCCACACACCAGTCAGGGCACATACATGAGGCAATTCACACAGATGCTTCTGTCTCTTTCTCCCCCTTCTTTTCTCTCTAAAATTAATAAGTACATCCTTGAGTGAAGATTTTTTAAAAAGCCAGTAGCCATTTGGTCATTGCAGAAAGTAGAGATCAGAGATGGTCAATACAGGCAATAATTCTCTATTATTATTATTATTATTAGTAGTAGTAGTAGTAGTAGTAGTAGTAATAGTAGTAGTAGTAATTATTATTGGAAAAGAGAGAGTAAGGAATTTCCAGGTCCCCTCCAGTCTTTGCACTGGTGTCTATGTGTTCTTTTGAACTCATCATGGACTCCTCCTCTCCTGGCTGTCTGCCAGCCTTTTGAATGCA
The DNA here is from genome assembly GCF_019186645.2 of Phyllostomus hastatus. Lineage (NCBI taxonomy): Eukaryota > Metazoa > Chordata > Mammalia > Chiroptera > Phyllostomidae > Phyllostomus > Phyllostomus hastatus. The sequence goes on from NW_025334030.1 coordinate 2,310,358, forward strand.
GATCAATGGTCCTTCTCACCCTAGGTGACATGGTCCCCATCAAAACCATCAATGCACATGTCCTGCGGACTCTATGTTAATCCAAAGTCTGAGAACCTCAGGTGCAAGCATTTCCCATGATACCCTCTCCAACTCCCTGTGACCTCATTTGATGCTTCATCCCCAGCATCTTCTCCATCAGCTTCAACCATTACCTCTAGGTCCAAATCTAACATTCCATAATCTCCAATGGCTAGGATTCTTGTGTATTTTGTAATCAACCTTCCCAAAAACCCAACCACAGTACATAACACAGAGCTCTTGGCTTTCTACACTGACAGAGGGAATGCTGGTATTTAGGAAGCTATGGTTTTGAAATTCAGTGACCCCCATAAGAGTCTGACATACCTCCTGACTCATATCTGCACCACAGTTACAGGTTAATAAACTTTTTCTTCAGTGCACATCATATCATTACAACTTATTTGTATAGCAACTTACAGTTGGCAAGATGCTTTCACAAAGACTCTCATTTTACCAAACTATTAGGCCATAAATATTCTCTAAATACTATCTTCCTTCCCAGCATTGCCAAAAAGCTGGTATAAGGACTGAATGTATTTCTACAGCTTAAAAGTAATCAAAGGATAATCTGCTTCTTTAGGGGTGTGGCTGGAGAGAGAGAGAGAGAGAGAGAGAGACTAGAAAAGTATAAGCATTTTCAATTTTGCCTAACCCATGAAGCAGAAACAAACAGCTATTCAAACACGTAAGAAAAAGAACTAATGCATATTTAGTATCTGCATCACTGAAGGGACACTGACAGGCACTGTATTACGTAATCTCATCAAATCAGGCCCAGCTGCATAATTTGTGGGGCCGGATGCAGAATGAAAATGCAGGACCCATTATTCAAAAATTATTAAGGATTTCAAGATGGTGACAGCAAAGCACTAAACCAATCATGGACCCTTCTAAGTGATGAGCAAAGACCTGTGCTACTGCCCTGAATCCTCCCAGCAAAACTTACATCATCTCCATTTTACATATGACACAGGTTTAGTAACTTGCCCAAGGGCACACAGCTGGCAAGGAACACAGTAGAAATCTAAGCCCAGAGTCCCTCTGATCCATCCACAGACTGCACAAGTAGTCACACACATACACAGAAATTAATTGATTTTGCTCAAAAAATTATGGAGGGCCCAAAGCACCTAACAAAATAAGAAACCTTAATGACTTCATGCCCTTTAGAACTGCTAAGTATTTGCATTTCATTAAATTTGCAAAGTAAAACTTGATTTAAAATTCCAAGGCCCCATTTCAGTGAACTATATTTGGGCCTCCACAAAATAGTTGAACAAATGAGGTGTGTGTGAGCCCTCTTTCTTTTTTCTACTCTGTGAGCCTTGGAATTTTTTAATGAAAAATTTCATGGCACATGAATCATTATGGGATGGGGGGGGTGGATACTAAACCCTGTTTGCTTTATTGAATTCTAAAACTGCTCAAGATTAAATGAAATTACTTCAGATCCCCAGGGGCCACATCCCCAGTTCACCCCTTGTGACTTTAATTGATAGGCAATCTCTCTGTCTATTAGATAAACTGAAGCATGGCAAATGAACTTTTCTCTGGTATCTCCAGCTTTCCCTGGCTATGAGTCCAATTCCAACTTAGAGTCTTTCTAGTACTGAAGCATTGGCATTTTTCAGAATGTGGTCACTTGATGAGAATGTATTCCAAAGGCATCCTTGACCCACCTCTGTGATAGGTGCTTGGCACAGGGATAAAAACAGGGGTACTCCAATGGGTCCTAATTGGATAGGGTGTTCTCACTTTAAGGGGATGAAATTTGAGGCTGAGACTCAAAGAATGAGCCATCTATGCAAGTAGATGGAAGATGAGTATTTAAGGAGGTGGGAAGACAACAAAACTCTAAGGTTAGAAAAAGCTGGAAGAGTTTAAGAAATAAAAGGGAGATACGTGGTAAGCAAGGGTATGTAATAGGCAGATCTACAATTTAGAATAAGCCAGGTAGTGAAAGACAAATACCATATGATCTCACCTATCAGTGGAACCTCATCAACAACACAAACAAGCAAGCAAAATATAACCAGACATTGAAATAAAGAACAAACTGACAGTAATCAGAGAGGAAGGGGGGAGATAAAAGGAGAAAGAAGGGGAACAGTCATCAAGGAACATGTATAAAGGACCCATGGACAAAGCCAAGGGGGGAAGGGGAGAGGGGGGTGGGGGAAGTGGTAACAGTGGTAACAGGGAAGTGGTAACAGGGAAATGGAGGGGGGTGGGGGAAGTGGTAGCACAACTGTACTTGAACAACAATAAAAAATAGAATAAAAAATGAAATTAGATTTTGGCTGTTGCTAACAGAAGGGTCTGGGGGTGGCAGCAGTGTCCAGGCAGATGAATTTAGGAGTCCCCTGCATAAGACCATGAGAAATGACACCTGGACAAGGTTAGCAATGGAGATAACTAGAAGTGGATGAATTTGAGATTCTTCTCATGAAGGTGGAAACAACAGATTATAGACTGAAGGAACAAGAGAAATTGGTAATGATGCCTAGGGTTTTGGGTTTATTTATTTTTTTTACTTTAATTTTATTGTTTGCCTAGGGTTTTAGTTGAGCAACTGAGTGGATGGTGATGCCATTTACAGAGATAGGAAAGACTTCAGGGTGAAGTTGGTGGGACAGCTGCTGAGTTTCACACATGAAGAAAGCACACTGTAAGTATGGCACTTTTCTTTTTTTTCTATTTCCCCAACTTTCATTCCATCTTGAGGACAATTTTATTCTAATGTCTCTTGCACACACCCTCTGGTTTAACCCTTGGGTGTTTTTGAGGTAGCTATTCTCAGGGACCTTTAAATTCCACAGGAGCATGTATATACACACGAATGCACACAAAGGGACATTCTCGTGTTGACCCAGGGGTGAACTATAATTCTGGAGCAATGTGTAGCTCACACTTTTTACAGAACTGTGTTCCAGGAGTCAAAAATTCTAACCCAAGCCTGGGAGTTTGGAGTCAAATCACCATATGGAAGGGGGCTGTGTTCATTCATACCTTAGAGGCAGAGAAAGAAAAACTATATTCATGGCAGCACAGAACAGTGACCAAGGTTAAGTATTTAAAAAAAATTTAAAGGCCAGTCAGTGGAAGCAAAAAGAGAATATAGCCAGGAAGAGACAGAAATTCTATGAAAGTGGGGGGTCCATCTAGGTAACAGTGGAAGGGAAATGGAAGGGGTGCTTTAAGGACATACATTTTCAACTTTGATTGGAGGTGGGACTGAAGTCTCTGCATCTCTAAGAAGCTCCCAGGTGATGCTGATGCTGCTGGAGTAATAAAGCTTTAATGGACTGCCTGTGGGAGGAGAGGTAGGGGAACCCAGAAGGCAGTTGTGAAAGATGATTCACTGAGAAAAATGCGTGAATAGCCAGATCGATGCCACACTTCAAAGTCATCCAACATTTCTTAATACCTACTAGTCACTGATAGCTGTATTGCCCATATTTCTCTAATAACTCATCTAAAGCTCAACTCACAGAATGCTGGTACCCCTTTGTGTAAGATACAGACTCAGGAAGGTTTGGTAAATTTGTAATTAAGGACAAAAATGACAGTATCACTTTTTAAAATAACAGATTCATTGAGACATAATTCATACCCCCCAAAGTTCACCCTTTTACTTTTGATCCTTTATTCCAAGCCTCTAATCCATGCCCAGCATTGTTCTACAAATATTTATATTTTATAGATGAGAAAACAGTCCCTTATTATATCTAAAAGCAGCAAATGCCAGTATCATCAGCCACCAGGAAGCCATCTACAGCAGGGGTTCTCAAATGAGGGTGAATTTGCCTTCCCAGGAGATCTTTAACAATATCTGAGGGAATTTTAGATTGTCACTACTGGAGGGGGTGTAACTGGCATCTAGTGCCGCTAACCATTCTCCAAGGCACAGGATAGCCACTCCTGCCCAACAAAAAATGATCTGGTTCTAAATGTCAATAGTCTTGAGGTGGAAAAAAATCTAGAATTTCAGCATCTAAGTTTGACTTATTTTCAATAACTACCATTTAAACAAGCCAAATTGAAAGACTAAAATAACATTTTTTCAGTATGTTTTAAATGGAAGCACCAGTTCACATCTGCCCTGAACCCCAGTAAGTCCAAGCTGCACTGAGATGAGTCTTTTCCAGTTGCTCTTGCTCCCAACCCATCACACAACATGGGACCAAGGGGTCTGCTTACATAGGAATTCAATGAATGTTTATTGTCTTCTGTGGGGGGGGGGGGGAATGGAGGGTCAGAAAGTTGCTTTTTGGCTTTCTTTAATTGAGTTTATTGGGGTGACATGGGTTAACAAACCATGCAGGTTTCAAGTGCACAAATCAACAAAACATCATCTGCACACTGCATTGTGCACCCATTGCCCCAAGCAAAGTCTCTTTCTATTCCCATTTTCCCCTTCTTTGCCCACCTTCACCAATTCCCAGCCCCTTTCCCTCTGGCTATCACCATACTGTTGTCTGTGTCTATAAATTTTATATATTTTTTTCCTTAATCCTTTACCGTTTTTTCACCAGCCCTCCAAACCCTCTCCCTTCTGACAGCTGCCAGTCTTTTCTATGTATCTATGCTTCTGTTTCTATTTTGTTTGCTCATTAGATTCCACATATAAGTGAGATCATATGGCATTTGTCTTTCTCTGGTGGCTTATTTCACTTAGCATAATATTCTCCAGCTTCATCCATGCTGTCACAAAAGGTGAGATTTCCTTTTTTTACAGCTGGCCCCATAGTGTTCCACTGTGTACACATACCACAGCTTTTCCCCCACTCACCTGGCTTCTTAAGCACCATGGTTAGAACACAGCTCACATCAGCATAGGAACTGATTAGCCTGACCCTGTTGTAAAACTTTAGACTATTGTCTTAACTTTAGCCCTTCTACCGCACAAATTTCTTTGGTCACAACAGAGACCTCTGAAGGATATGCAGCTGAATCAGTGCAAATTCATCATCCTCTCTCAGGTAGAAATAAGTCAAAATACCTTCCCTAAGAATGAAACAGTCTTTAAAGAGCAGCAACACCATTACAGTAGGCCATCTAACCTACAAGGGATATGTCCCCCAGTAGATGCCTGAAACATTGGGTAGTACCAAATTCTACACATACTATGTTTTTCTTGTACATAAATCCTTTTAACTTGAAGGAAGCACTTTATGGCTTTTTTTGGCATATGTGAACTGCCAGCATCTCTACTCTTGGAGTTTGTGGGCCTTAGTAAGTAAAATAAGGGTAGCTTGCACATAAGCACTTCGGTAGACAGTGGACCTGATAACTGAGATGGCTACTAAGTGTCTGGTGGGGTGTGGATTCGCTGGACAAAGGGATGGTCCATATCCAGGCAGGATGAAGAGGGACAAAATCAGATTTTATCACACTACTCAGAATGGGGCACAATGTAAAACATATAACTTGTTTATTTCTGAAATTTTCCATGTAATATTTTCAGACCATGGTTGACCACAGGTAACAAAAGCCTAGAAAGTAAAACAGTGGATAGTGGAGGACTGCTGTAATCATGTTATAGATTACCAAGTCTGGTAGACTTACTTTTTCATTTACCAAGTATGATTAGCCTACTTGTAATTCTATTACTTGTTCGAGGTTTTTAACAGCTGACATATGTCACCAACCTTGAAGGCACTGAGGGTTGGGGACAAGAGAATCCCATTTCAAGCTTAAAATAAAAAACACATATTCTCTGAATGGTGGGGGGGGTGATTTCAGTTTCAAAATAAGAACTGAGGATAATATGAAATATGCTAAAGAAAACTCAGGATCTTATCCCACTGGTTCACCACCAAGATGCCCTCTGCTTCTTTTGGTTCTTCCAGAGGGAATTTATTTATCAGAATACAAAGTGTGTAGCCTTCATTCCAATGAGGCAATCAACACAACAGGGAATGCAAGCTACAGGAGGACAAAGCATATATTCTTCCAAGCACCCGCACAGAAGGAATGCTTCATAATTTGTTCCAATAAATATGTGTAGTCAAATGTCAAGCATCAAAAACATCTCTCTGAGCTGTTAGAAATTATGAAACTGTTGTTCAGAGGACTATATGTAATGGAATTTCCATCAAGGCCACACAAAGGCACCTCAATGCCCCTCCCTACAAGAAAAGTTGGCAGCATTGTGCTTCTCAACGTGATGCTGATGTGGGCAGAAGCTCCAGCATGAGCCTTGACATGTGTCACTGCACTTGGCTACAGAAGCATTACAAGAAATTACATGGATGCTATCAGAAAATTGAAAATCCGATGAGTGTTTCACTTAGTTACTGTAATTCTTCAATGCTATTCCAATCTTGTGCAAATTAGAAGCCACTTACAGCTCCGAAGCCTGACAGAATGAGGTTTTCATTATGCTTTTAATAGGTTTATTGGGAGATTTCCTATTAAAAGGTACTTGAGGAGAAGGATGGGTTGGATCTCTGTATTAAAAGAAGTCTTCAAGAGGTAATGAAAATGGTGCCTCAAACTTGCCACAATGAGTAGCATGGCCATCTCTGGGTAGTGACAAGATACTTAATAAATTATCCTTAACAGAAGATTATAAACTGCGCTAATAATTACCAAACTATGATTCCAGCATCCCCTTGGCATGACATTAAGTTATTTGCATGAAAAATAATAATTAATAATGCAAGAATAAGCTATGTTTTGCAAACTCACAACTGTAAACCTACTTTTGCCTCACTCTGTATGTAGAGTCTAGCCTGTTGATCCACACTACAGGAATAAATACCTTAAAACTAGAACAAACCAAATGTGACTTGTGCATCACAGAGTTTAGGAGGAAACTTTGAGCTTCTCCTCATCACTGTCATTATTATCACCACCACCATCACAAAATCTTCCAAATTAATCAACATTTGTCAACAGCATGTAAAATGCATGCATGATTTCGGACAATTATTACATCAAAGACAGATTGGAATCACTTAGATGCTTAAGGTAAGTGTCCTTTGGCTAAAATAAAAAGGCCATGTCTCAGTATCAAATGAAAAAAAATGGTTTAGAGATATTTTCTTCCACAAACAAGAACAGCCTTCATTTTGTTAGCATCAGGATCACTTTCTGCAAGGAAACCACAATAATGTATAGTGATTTGATGAAATAATACTTCAGACCATCAATCTAACTTATGAACATAATAGTATGTTAAGATAAAGCACTTCTCTTCTGGTACACGAACCCATTTATAATGGCTAAGAAAATGTTTTTATTAAAACATTCATATACAGAAAACTCAACTCACAACTCTGTTTCCATGGCAACCTGCAATTCAACTTTTCAATGCACTTGATGTCAGCTCCTTTCTCTTACATGTAATTCCTGAAGAGCATTTGTAAATAAAAAATTTAACAGGGAAATATCTGGACAAAGTGTTGCCCAGACATAGAAATAAGTGGGGCGGAGCTTATGGGTTCTAAGTTCAGCTCTGTTATCCCAGATATTTATTTAATTAATTTACTCACTTAAGAAATATTTATTGAGTACCTACTAGGAGCCAAGATATAAAAATAAAATTACCATGCTCAGAGACTGGCATAAAGTAACTATAGTGCTAACTACAAAATGCTTCTAGAGTAATGTGGGAGGGAAGGATTTCATCCCATCAGAAAGCATCAGGGAAATTTTGAAAAAGCACTGAAAAATGAACTGGGTTTTGGATGACACATACAATTGGAGAAGAAAAAAAAGAGAGAGAGATGGCCATGGGTAGATATAAGCTGGAACAGCAAGTGAGAAGAAGTAGAAAGGCTGAGCAATTTGGAGAAAGACAGTGATTTGTTCCAGATGAAACCAGGGATTAGTGAAGGGAAATGGATTCATCATTCACTGACTTATCCATTCATTCACTCATTCATTCACTCACCCATTCCACAAATGACCATTTACTCTGTTCCTGGCTCTTGCCAATATTCTGGGATACCCTGATAAACAGGGTAAAGTCATTTTCCTCCTAACACTTATTTCCTAGGAGATCCTAAAATACTTCCAGTGTTTGCCTAAAAAGTTGGATGCTTTGAGCAGCAACAAAGAGCCATAAAGCTTTTGCACAGGGAGTTACACAGAAAAGCAGGGTTTTAGAGAAATTGCTCAGCAATAGAGAAGTAAAGCAAGGCCAGAAGCAGGAAGACAAGTTTGGGCTGCCTTAAAGTACCACAAACTAGGTGGTTTAAACAATGGAAATGTGTTGTCCCACAGAATTCCAGACGCTAGAAGTCAAGATCAAGGTGTCAGCAGGACCGGTTCTTTCTGAAGTCTTTGAGGGAGAATCTGTCCATGACTCTTTCCTAGTTTCTGATTTTTTAAAAAATCTGTGGTGTTCCTTAGCTTGTGGCAGCATAATTCCAATACTGCCATTCTTCCTTTATGTGTGTCTGTGTTCAAATTCTTTTCAGTGTAACAACACCCAGTCAGACTGGATTATCACTCACCCTAATGACTTCATTTTAACTTCATGATCTCTGTAAGGACCCTATCTCTAAATAATATCACATTCCAAGGAACTGGGGGTTAGGACTCCAACACTGCTTTTTAGAGAGACAAAATTCAACCCATACAGAAAGTCTTTGCACTCTAGGTGATTAGATTATGGATTCTAAAATATTCTCCTTCCATCTTTTGCCAAATAAATCAGCATACAACAATGGCATGATAAAGAAAAATAAAATTTATTTTTAAAAAGGTTGTTGTAATATTACAATAAAAGAAATAAAGAAAGCTCAAATGACCCTGACTGGGTAGCTCAGTTAGTTAGAGTGTCATCCAGATATGCCAAAGTTGGAGGTTCAATTCCCAATCAGGGCACATATAAGAATCAACCAATGAATGCATAAATAAGTGGAACAACAAATTGATCTTGCTCTCTCTCTCTTTAATCAATATTTTTAAAGGCTCAAATGAACACTATGGAATTTGGAAGGAAGGGGAGATATTTAGGAGTGCAATGAACAGAGCTTAGCCACTGAGTTGGAAGGACAAGGAGTCAACAAAAGTGATGCAGAAAGTCACAACTATAGTAAATTTTTTTAAAAAAGGGAACATTGAGGAGAACAAAGATAGAGACTGGCATAGAAGGTGAGTTTGGTTTTGAATGTGAGTCACCAGCAGATAACCCAAAGGGAGCTGATGAAGAGACAAGTAGAAACCAAAGACAAACTCTGAGAATCATCAGGGCTATGCCCAGAAATTTCAAAGCAAGAAACATAAACTTTCTGCATTTCAGTTTTTGTCCTTAAAAAAGTAACACTATTTTTTTAATCTCAAAAGACATATAGGGGGTTGGTCAGAGGAGTCTGCATATAAAGAGGACTGAGGACAGGGTCTGACAGGTGGGTGCTCCAAAATCGCTGCCCATGGTGATTGGCCAAGCTCCTAGATGAAAACAGAGAAGGTAGAGGAGAATGCAAGGGGTTCAGGAGTGTATTCTAGGAAACTGCCTGCATTCTCCCATGTCTGAGAGAAGGGAAGCCAGATGGAGATAGAATTGAGAAGACATCAAAAGTGATCCATAGACCCAATCTCAGAAAAGACATGGAAAGGCAGAGATTCAAGTAGCTGGGGGTCAGTGCCATCTGATGCTGCAGACAGACTGAAGAGAATAAGAGCTGAGAATAGGCACTGACAACTGAAGGGTCCCCACTGACTTTTGAGACAGTATTTCAGTAGATTAGTGAGGGTAGCTGTCAAATTACAGGATCTGAGAGAAGTAAACATGTGACCAGAGATAAGAAATCAAGCCACCAATTGCTTTTTTTCAAAAGTAGAAACAGGATGGGTGGGCAAGCTGGAATGGGAGTAAAAGGGAGAACACTGTACTTGAACAATGATTAAAATAAAATTTTAAAAAAGAAGAATTAAAAAAGTAGAAACAAACATCACTTGAAGAGGGGAAGACTCTGAGGATGTTTTGTTTATAGAGTGAGGCTCTCAGAGGCTCAAAGGGAATGTATCCTAGAAGGACAGAGACTGATCATGTCTGTGAGAAACAGGATAATTAAGAGAGAAAAATTATAGATGGATGGAAAGGACCTGGGATCAAAATGCAGATGGGACAATCTTTTTATTCAATTATTGCACAGTCCCTCCCAAGGAATAACTGCCTGGTCAAATGGACAGAGGACACTTTGGAATGTGAATGAAGGTTCCTAAAACGGACTGCTCTGAAGGAGAAAGCAGAAGACCTTCTTATGAAGGGGCTGTAGAAGTTAACAAATTATTGGGCAATAGTAGCTAAACAAAGCCTGGGTAAATATCCCATTCTCTCCTGCAGTAAAATGCTAGGTGAAATGATGATGTGCCTACCAAACATTAAGAGCAATTCAAAGAAAAATGTGGATCAGAGGACCACAATACACCCTGCCTGCCCTCCAGTGAAAGCTTAAGAGAAGCATTTTCTTCCTCTGCTTTCACCAACAACTTCTTTGAAGAGTCTTACAGACACACCAGGGTGTGGCAGTGGCCACTTAGTCCCTCCTGCTTTGCTTTCTTCCACCTCAAAAGGAAGAACTGTGGCATGCTATTTCATGGGGGTAAAAATGGAGACTAGGACAGGGAGAGGAGAAATAAAAATAGAAACATGGAGAAATGAAGAAAAAGTGAGAAAGAAAAGGAGTAGAGAAAGAAAGAAAAAGATTGGTGGAGAAGAGATGGAGTGGCCAAGTTAATCGGCATCATGAAAGACTAGAGAAGAGAGAAGAAAATAGTTAGATGAGTGATGGCAAATTCCAGGTGGCTTTTGGGTGGCTCCATTGTGCTTCTTTGCATCAAACTCCATGAGGAACCTGAGACAATAGAACTCTTGGGACTCAGTAGAGTAAAAATATCTTAAACACAATACATAACCCTACTCTGGCTGAACTGTGGAACTGCCATATTGTAAGGAACCTCAATCTTGAAGCAGCCTTAACGCCCCATGCTGTCCTGCACCTTGTGGAGTGACTCTGTGAGGAAACACAAGTGTGACTCAGATGAGACCACACAACTAGGAAGTAGCAAAGTTGGGAGCTCACCTGAGTCTGCAGGGCACTAAATTCCATGTTTGTAACCACTGATACTTACCTACTTCCTGAGATGATCACATTACTCAGAAAAGTAAAGAGTCTCCTTGTGCTGCATTGCCCTGAACTATTCATTCCAGTAGGCAGAGAAGGGATGACCTCTGCTCAGTCCTTATGACCTTGGAACCCAGCTACGTGAGTTGGTGAGTTAACACATGCCAAGCTCTTAGAACAAGGCCTGGAACACAGTGAGCTCTATAGAATTGCTAGCAATCACAACAACAAAAAGAATGATAATAACAAAAACAATATATAATCACAACACATAATAATTGTGGCAAATAGATCCGCAATGATCCCCATGATCCCTGTCTCATGGTGTTCACATCTTGGGATCATCTGAGAGTGGGAAAGACCTGTAACTGGCTTCTAACCAATAAAATGCAGCAAAGGTAATGATACTCCCTGGTAGGAGACTCCATCTTGCTGAAAAACTTGCCATTGTCTTTCTCTCTCCCCTTGCTGGTTTTGAAAAAAACAAAGTGCTGTGAATCTGACAGTTGCAAGGAACTGAATGCTTCCACACAGGCACATAAGCAGGGAAGTGGATCCTTTCCTGCCCAGCCTCCAAGAGAGAACCTGCTCTGGCTGATTCCTTGATGGCAGCATTTTGAAACCCTAAACAGAGGATCTAGCTAGGCTATGCCCAGGCTTCTGACCCAGAGAAATCATGAGGAGAGAGAATAAATGTATGCTAAAACAACAACTGTGTCAGAACCAGCTACACAATTTACAGGGCCTGGCGCACAATGAAAAGGCCGGGCCCCTTGTCCAAAAATTATTTAGAATGTCAAGATGGCAACAGAAGAATATTGAACCAAATACAGAGATCTACTGAGCCCAGGGTCTTGACTGCCCAGGTCACCCAGCTGTCAAATTGGTTCTAAATAGCATATGGTTAATTTAAAATCAATGTTAACCATAGAACTGGAGTTTAAATGTGGGTCAGTTTGACTTCAAGGATCTCAGAAATACAGCACAGAGTTAAAAGGATGACCTGTGAGGACCCCAGGCAGACTTCCTGGGATCGAAGCTTTCTTCCACACTGACAAGCTGGATGACGTAGGAAAAACTATTTAACATAACTGAACCTCTATTCACCTATGTATAAAATAATAGCCTATACCTCAAAATCCTGTGAAGAATAAATAATGTATGGTAAGTGCTTAGAAGAATGTCTGGCATATATTAGGAATTCAATAAATGGCAGATACTTTTATCAACTTACTACAAATTCTATATTCCCTACCTAATTATTTGCCAACTGACAAAAATTTGTATGCATCTGTTGAAGCTTCAACAGATTTAGAAAATAATCACCTATTGATGTGATTCATGAAAGTACCTGGGTAGAGGAAATATGATAGATTAGATTCTTTAGAATGTCTCGGATCAGAAGCAAAACAAAAAAAGCAAGTTGGGAGTTTCCAACGGTGGATGGGGTGCTAATTAACAACTCAATTAAAAAAGGCAAATTAAACTTTATGGTTCGTTATCCTCCACTGCTTGGTAAATTGTTTTGCTAGGCGAATGATTAAAAATGATCATTTCAGAAAACTGAAATAGCTTCTGAGGAACACGACTATTTTTCAGTATTATACAAAAGGTTTCACCACAAAATAAACTTACTTGATTAAAAGGAACAGTGCTTCTCTGTGTGTGAAAAGCCAGGAGTACAAATGTAGACTTGTGATGCATTAAGTATTTTGAGGAGCCGTGTAAGAATTTTGAAGAGAAATGCTTCCTTATGAATAAAACACATCATCATTTCCTTTTGTGCACTTTGTTTTTGCAGGCCCCATAAAGGTTTTTCTAAAATACTACTTGAAAATGTATAATTTACATCAAATTACTTTAGACCTGAGCTCTGTGGAAATGCACATAACCCAGGCATTCCTAAAACTGGGTAGTTACCAGGGAATCCAAAAGACTGTCAGAAAAAAGACATTATAACAATGGAAACATCAGCCCTCATCCTTGCGATCGATTCTCCATGCTTTTTTTCTGTAATCACATCAGTGGTTTTCAATTTTTTTCCCTACCCCAGAACACATAAGACATATGGCACAGTCCCATCAGTAACTGGAATTAACTAGCAAACTAGGGGAAGGTACGTATCAAAAGCATATCCAGGTTTGGCCATCAGGGAACGCCAGCATGGTGGTAACACTACTAGAGGAGGAGCAGAGCAAACACCTTTGATTGCTGGGGAAGCAAAAACATAGAACATCCGTGTCTCTGTCTCAAGGCCTTGCTTTCTTACCACTTCTAATAAATTTATCATAATCTTAACCATCTGGTTAACAGAGCACCTAAAGTAATTGTCAAAAGAGTCAAAAATGTCATCACTAATGGCCCTCCTGCTATCCTCAACCATACTTTTAGTTTTTGTTTCAGTCTACCTTCTTCTCATGCTTTATAATGAGCTACCATTCAATTACCTGACAGTCTCAATATTTCCTTCAGATATCCTAATTGATCCATATTTAAATGTAAGTTTATTTTCATTTTATACTTTTATACTCTGAACATAGACTAATGTTTTAATCCAAATATTCAGCAAATTTCACCTGCACACCTAATCCTGTTGATGCTTTATCCCTCCCATTTGCCTCAAAATGATGATGATATTGGAGAGGACACATGCAACCTTTCAGAAACTCCCATAACTCTTCACCATTAGGATAAGAAACATGTAAAACACCACCAACAAAAACCCTGCACTAATCTCTGTAGCCCCTTGTCATCTCACTGTCCTATCAGAATGAACTGTAGAGAATCCCAATATCGAGCTGACACTGCAGGAGAGTGTGACATATTTGAACTCATAGCCATTGATAAAATGAAAACTTCTTGTTAGCATGTGGGAATGTTGTCTAGATTAGCCATTTCTGAGCCCTCAGCAAGTCAGAACTTTAGTACGACTTCTGAAAGCCTATCACAGTCTGCCTAGGATAGGGTACTGGGGAATGAACTCCTCCACACCTCTAGAAGAGACTCTGAGTTCAAGTACAAGGATGACTGGGACACCATGAGTGGCAAAACTTTCAAGCTAGTCCCATCCATTCCATCTCTGCCTGCCCCAGACCAAGCCTTATAGGGGTCCAGAGCTGATGTCATGCCTTTGGTCCTCACCACTCCTGCAGTATGCTTTGCTCATGTGGCCAGGCAAGCACTCATTATGCCTCCCTAGTTAGTAGTTATTTTTTAGCAAATATATGCCAGATATTTAAATAGAGTGTTGAGGTGCAATGCTAAGCTGAAACCAGGCAAACCCTATTTGTGTGGTGCTTGCAGACCTAAATCAAATAATCATAAAGTAAATGTAAACTTACAACTATCATTAGGTACTACAAACAAGGAGTATTTGATACTGTAAGAAATTATAAATTATACAAGACGAATGCCCCTAATTTGAGCTACAGTCTAAGAAGGTAAGTTGATACTAGACTAGGTAAGCAAAGATGTGTTTATGTGTGAATGTGTATGTATGTGAATGCTTGTGTGTCAGTGTTAACATGTGTGTGCCTGTGTGTAAAGCATATAAGTCATGAAAAACAACATGTTTGAAGACCCTGGGGCAGAATAAACCAGAGTGTGTTTGAGCAACTCTAGAAAAGAAATGTTTGGGTTGGAATAGTGGGAGCAAGATGAGGATGCAGAGATATGATCCTACAGACCAGAAGGAAGAAAGACTCTGACCTTTTCAAAGAGCAATAGGAAACCACCTATTGGTTTGGAGGTAGGTAGTGAAATAATATTTGGGTTTTAAAGAGATCACCCCAATTCCAATGAAAACACTGATGGCAAGGGTGAGAATAGTTAATAGGAAGCAGTTTGAAGGTTATTTTAGGAATCAAGGAAGCATTGATTGACACTGGCTTAGATCAGGGTGGTGGCAATAAACAAGACCACACCCAAGGAGGAGGGAAATATGAGTAGAAGAATGATTGCTTACTTATTCTGTCAGAAACACATACTAAGTGCCTGCCATGTGCCTGATGGGCACTGCAGATACCAGGAGACATAAAGGCGAATGAGACAGGCTCTGCCTCTGAACCTCATATTCTGGAAGGAGAGACCAACCTAGAAGCCAATCATGGCCACATACTATCAAGAGGAGAAGATGGCACAATCAACTCTGCCAAACAGGTTAGCCATCAGGTGTGTCCTGTCAGCACCGAATGATGCAGCAATTGATGCAACAGTGTATCTTGCCAGACAGCAAAGCTCCATTAAAAAATGAGCCCCTGCACCATCAAAGTTTTCTCTCCCAACCCAAACCTCCAGAGAAGACATTTTTAAAGGACTTGGAAGCTAATAACTTGTATCCTCTGAGGCACTCCTGAGAGAAAGAAAGAAAGAAAGAAAGAAAGAGAGAGAGAGAGAGAGAGAGAGAGAGAGAGAGAGAGAGAGAGAGAGAGAGAAAGAAAGAAAGAAAGAAACAAAGATAGATAGATAGAAAGGAAGGAAGGAAGGAAGGAAGGAAGGAAGGAAGGAAGGAAGGAAGGAAGGAAGGAAAAAAAGAAAAGAAAAATCACACAATGAAATGCACTGCAGAGACCTCTTGGAAAGAGGTAGTCTCCCATTGTCTATATTTATTTTGTATACGTCATGAGTTGGTATGTTTAGCTTTCTATCCATATTTATGTAGGTTTCTTGAACCAACTGCAATTTATTTTTTAGGTTGAAGAGACAGAACTGATAGTCACTTGTCATTCTTCTGTTAACTAATAGTCCATCCTTTGAAATGACACCTTTCTACAATGTGCATGTGCAACCTACCCCATGCCAATGAGCTCCATATTAGTCAGCACGGAGTAGGCTATGCTGCAGTAACAAGTAACCCTAAAAACTCAGTGAATTACTACAAC
Organism: Phyllostomus hastatus; assembly: GCF_019186645.2. Classification (NCBI taxonomy): domain Eukaryota; kingdom Metazoa; phylum Chordata; class Mammalia; order Chiroptera; family Phyllostomidae; genus Phyllostomus; species Phyllostomus hastatus. Next base: position 2,326,385 of record NW_025334030.1, read on the forward strand.
CAATGTTAATCTCCTGATCAGATAAAACAAGCTCATTAATTCAAGCTGCTTCAAATGCATAAACTGTGCATTTCATTGAGCAAAACTACTCACACAACTAATGGCATGGATGCTGGAAATACAGAGGCACAAATGGCATGTTTTAGAGCATTAATGTTCCTGCCCCAAGTATCCCCCATAATCATTAAATCTTAGTCACAAACCACCCCTGGGGGGAAATTTTCCAGGGTAATAAGACATTTTCTTCTTCTTCAATTGGTAGTTAAAAACTGGAAAAGAGCATCTGGCTCCTTTGTGAACTAGCATGTTAAGCTTTTATTTGGTAAAATAAAATAATGATAATTAACAATATATGCTCCTAAAAACTAATTACAGAGCAAGCTCAAATCGTTGTGTAGCCGGATCAGTTTTAAGTAAAGCTTCTTAAGTGTCATTATCTGTTAGACGTGCTTGGAAAGTGTTTTGTGAACTTCTCCCCGACCCTATCCTATAACCTCTCAAACAGCCACCTACAGAGAGCAAACGGTAGCAGGAGGATGTGCTGATGATGCCCGCACGCATGAGGCTCTCCCAATGTATGAAGGGTGATTGCATAACTATGATGAGAATGAACTTTCCTCACTTTCCACAGAAAGCTAACAGGGAAGAAGTGGACTTTTATAACTCCAGCATGATCAAGTTAGATTAGTCAGTAAAATAATTTTACAACCAAAGAGAGTAGCTCATTATTGACATGATCAACGTTGAAAGAATCAGTTTTGTGCTCCCTGCCCACCCACTTCCACTTGCTTTGGAGCCATCTGGGGCATGGACTAGAAATGTAGACCTATGAGAACTTCCATGGACATATTCCTCTTTTCTGGTGTCCTGCCCCAAACAGTCCACTCCAAAGGCCAAGAACTCCATTCAGTGAGATGGTCTCTCTGCTTGGTGCTCTCACCCTGAACTGCAGCAGAAACAGCCTCCTGGACAGAGAGCCAGGGCCTTCATGAGGCTCAGTGCATGTGTTTCTCTCTCCCAGGGATCACAAAAACACACTGCTTTTTGATCAATACCTGAAAAGAATAGCCCCATATACTTTATTTACACTTTTACAGTTGTTTTCACAGGACAAGTCTGGTGTCAGTTGTACCATCATGGCTAGGTGCAGAAGTCTTCTTAGAGTGGTATAAGCCAACAGAAACAGATGCAAGCAACATATAGTTTCAAATCTTCTAGTAGCCTCATTAAAAAGGAGCAAACATGAACAGGGGAAGTTTTATTAATAATGTATTGTATTTAACTGAATGTATCCAAAGATGACCATTCCATTGTGTAATTAATATATAAACTGTTGAAGTTTTTTAAATTATTTCATAACATTTAATGTTCAAAAGCATGTTTTTTGAACTTGTACCACATTTCAATATGATCTAGCCATATTTTAAGTGGCTCCTGGCTACCACGAAGGACATCACAGCTCTAGAGTACCCTTAAGCACAACAAATTGAAAAAACACTAAACTTTGGGGGTTTTCAGATATTTCTAGCACCCCCAAGAATATCAATAAATGTGTGCTTCCCTTATTCACTTATATTGAAAATATATTTTCTACTGAGCAGTAGAAAAATGCTCAGGTCAAAAACTTCCTTTGTTTCATCCAACAGATGGAGAAATTTTTTTTAAGTTTTACAAATGCAAATGAAAGTAGTTACTACAAAAGTAGCAAGTTAATTTCACTTAGCTGAGAATTTGTTATTAACATCCCATCTCTCCCTGAGTGTTGAACATTTATTTAATGGTGTGACCTTTCTGAGGTCTTGATTTCCAAATCTATGACATGAACAAAGCCATAAACTGTGCTTTCTAGATGCAGAGTGGGTTGAAATTGGCAGGTGAACAGAATTATTGGAAAAGGTCCCACATGAATCTTCTTTAGAGGTTTTGCACCACCTACCCTGGGATTCATTCTGCAAGGTCGACTTCATTTTCACTTTTGGAATTCAAAGCTATGGGTTTCTGAAGCCCAAAAACACATTAGTTCACTTCTTTTGAGTCCCTGCATTGCCTGCCACAGGATTTGGCCTATAATGCTCAAAGATTTCTTGAATTAAAAGGCTTGAATTAAAGGCCTTTTAACAACAGAGAGTAATATTTTTTAATCAAGGGCAACTGGGACAGGTGCTTGAATAAGGTGAAGCAGGAGAAAAGCAATGCAGAAAAGAACAAAACTTTTTTAAAAGGAGAAAGAGAAAGAAATAACCTGAGATATGGAATATGTGTGTTCTGCCCGTTTTAGTCAAACTATTGAATCCCACTTAGGGCTGCCTCCCTGAGCACTCTGTTATTTTGGCCATATTGACTTTCTTTCAGTTTCTCAAACAGGTCAACCTTGTTCCCACATCAGGGCCTTTGCATTTGATGTTCCCTCTGCCTGGAATGCTCTTCCCATAGCAACAAGCAAGGCTTGCTCCTTTCCCCTCTCCAGCTTTCAGCAGAAACATCCCCTTTTCAGAGAACCTTCTTACTGGGCTCCTACCTATTGTTTTTAACTTCATAACCGTGTTGATTTCTTTCTTAGTATCTACCACAGTGGGCAACCAGCTTCTGAGGTGTTTTCTTCTCTGTAGTCTGTGTCTCCATGAGAAAGTAAGTTCCATGATGGCAGGGACACTCTCTGTAGTCTCTTTTCTATCTTCCAGGCCCTAGCCCAGCACCTGGTCACCAGTATACCCTGGGCATACTAACATGTTGACTCTTACGTGAATGTTATGCCTTAGAGCTTTGATGATCTCAGATGGGGGGAAACCCCTGCTCTATTCAAAACCAACAGGCAAGGTAGCCTGATGGCAACTATTCCTGGCAGTACACAGAGCATCTTGGATTACGAGCCTGAAGTCATATGAAAAATGGTCTGGAACTTGACTTCATCACTTTTTAGCTCTGTGACCTTTGGCACTTACTAATTCTATGAACTTGGGCACATTATTAACAGCTTGTGTCTCTTTTCCCCTCCCAAAATGAGATTCATGAAAATATCTACTTCAAGGAGTAGTAAAGGTTAACTTAAAAATGAATAAAAAGGGGCCCTGACCAAGTGGCTCAGTTCGTTACAGCATTGTCGCCTGCACTAAAAGTTCACAGGTGCAATTCCTGTTTGGGATACATATGAGAAACAACTGATTAATGTTTCTCTCTCACATTGATGTTTATGTCTCTCTCTCTCTCTCTCTCTCTCTCTCTCTCTCTCTCTCTCTCTCTCTCCCCCATTCTTCTTTCTCTAAAATCACTGAAAAACTTATCCTGAGGTAAAGATTTTTAAAAATGGATAAAAAGCACTGGGCTTGGCACACAGGAAAACATTCAAACATGGCCACTGTTAGCTACAATGGTTGTTGGAAATTAATCTCAGAGCACCAGCAGGAAGGGAAGGAAGGCCTCTCCAGATGGCCTATGGACTTAAGGTCACCTTGGCTCATTTCGTTGGCACTCTAAAATAACCTTTGGAAACTTTGAAGTCTTCCTCATTTATTGCTGAACTTTCCTCTTTTTTTTTCTTTAACTCTCCATTACATTTTGAATGGGGCATTTAATCCTTTGGATTTGAAATCCTGGCTGCAATAGAAATGGAAAATGCAAGTAAACACCATATTGGAAATCTAACTGTTCAATGAATCACAGACTTTTCTCATTTGTCACGGGAAAGAAAAAAGAATAAAGTTAAAGTTGTTTATAAGACAATCAAACTTAGCTCCTTGAGAAGCAATTATTTTAGTAGAATTTTCCCCATTCTTTATAGCTTTGTCATTTTAATACTGAAAAGTATTTAACTGGAAATCACTTTTTTAACAGCAGCCTCATAATCCTTTATAAAATCTCTCCTAGCAGTATCAGTAGGAAGGCTTGTACATTTCACAATATAATGGGGGAGAAAATCGCCTGGTAGCCCTTTGCCACTGATCTGTGAGAACATCCTACAGGGAGCCAGCCAAGGATGGTAATTGGAAACTCCATTTCCTGCAAATCCTGATCAACCAGAACCATCAATCCAGTTTAGGTGTGCATTTCTGCTGACTGTGACCATCTCCTACAGACTTTTCACCTTGGATTCAGATCCTTGGAGGAGGCTGACACTGTTTTAGGTACATGCTTCCCCACAAACATAATCCTTGACCCATAAGATGTATACTCCGGGCCTACGTGACTCACATTTTTAACTACTCAAGGGTCCTCATTGGTATAAAGCTCCTTGTAAAATATCCAAGTGCAAGTGTAAATGATACTGATTACTGGCAGGCCTAACCACATGCCAAAAGCAGACAAACAACCTGCTTTCTCCTGGTTCTGGCAAACACAGGGATGCTCATGGCCCATTTTATTGCTTTTCCCATCTCAATGGGGGAGATAAGAAGCTGCCTTAATGAAGCCATTGCTTCTTCCCTGGTTCTCCCTTTTATCTAGTGAATTACATTTGTATTTTCAGATAACTAAAGAAAGTAATAATTGGAGGGAGTTGAGGACTGATCAAGGGGAGAGATATGAACATGAGAAGTAGTAACACATAAGAAGCTCAGCTGGGTAGCACTTGGACAGGGTTGTGTGAGAGGAAGTTCATCATAGCATGTGACTCTGTCTTAGTCCAGACTGCTACAAAATACCACAGACAGGGAGCTTAAACCACAGACACTGACTTCTCACAGTTCAAGACTTTGGAAGTCCATGATCAAAATGCCAGCAGATTCAGCTCCTGATGAGGACCCACTTCCAGGCTCGTAGATGCATCTTCTTGCTGTGTCCTAATGTCGCCTTTCCTCAGTAAGTGGGTATGGGAAGAGAGAACTCTTATGTCTCTTCACTTCCTTATAAGATCCTATCATGTGGGCCCCTTCTCATGACCTCATCTAAATCTAATCACCTCCCAAAGGCCCCAACCCCACCTCCAAATGTCATTGCTTTTTGGGAGGTAGGGCTTCAACATATGATATTAGGACAGACTCAAACATTCATTCCATAATGCTGTCTAGAAGCTGTTTACTTTTTGTTTTGTACTTTTTAATATGGGAAAATATACATAACATAAAATTTAACTTCTAATCATTTTGAAAAATACAATCCAGTGGCATTTAGTACTTTTATAACAATGGGCAACCATCACCACTATCCCTTTCTAGAACTTTTTCATCCCCACAAATGAAATTCTATACCCATTAAACACTGACTCCCTACTTCCCCCAACCCCCAGACCTTGTCTCTCTGTCTCTATGAATTGAACTACTCAATGTAAGGCACATAAGTAGGGTCATACAATATTTGTCCTTTTGTGTCTGAGTTATTTCACTTTCCATCATTTTTTCCCAAGGTTCATCCATGTTATAGCATATGTCAAAACTTCATTTCTTTTTTTGTGGCAAAATAATATTCCATCATTGTATGTAATCCACTCATCTATCGATGGACATTTTTATTGATTACATATTTTACAGTTGTGAATAGAGCTGCAATAAACATTGTTGGACAAGTACGCATTCAAGTTTCTGCTTTCATGTTTTTGGGTAGTTACATAAAAATGACATTTCTGGATTATATCATAATTCTATGTTTAGCTTTTTGAGGAATTGCCCAAATTTTTGCAATACCAAAGTAAATCTCTAAGTTACTGCAAAGATTTTTTTCCATAGCCACATGTGTTCCTTACACCAATATTCTCTAGAAAATAGCAATGGTTTATATACAGGGTGGGGCAAAAATAGGCTTATAGTTGTTTGTATGGAAAATAATATAATAATTAATAAATAAGAATAAGCTCTTTGGCATACTCACAACTGTAAACCTACCTTTGCCTCACCCTGTATTTCCAATTTTTGAAAAATATTGCTGGAAAATAGTTTTATTCTCCTTACAGTGGTAGCCCAGTATTTTTAACTAATTCTCATCTAATTATCTTGAAATTGGTTGGCAGTAGCTTTCGTGCTTCAACCAGAAAAGGTTCTGTCTGTCTGTCTGTCTCTCTCTCTCTCTCTCTCTCTCTCTCTTTCTCACACACACACACGCACACACACACTGCCACCCAGATCACATTCTGCAACCCTGCAGAAAGGACGACAAAGGTCCCATGGCTTTCTCTTTCCATTAACTGAAAAGATAGAGTTACTCTTCCCCCTTCATGAGGGAAGGACACGTGGGCCCCTGGGGTGCTTAGTCAGCATATCTGCCACCCCACTGTCAGTCAATCATTAATGGGAAGGGGTTGCTGCAAGGAATGCCAGCTCAGCAGAATGTAAGCCCAGGCACCACAAATAGCCAGTGAAGGAAGGTGGCTTCAAGGCAAAGTATGCCTTAAGAGATAAACTCAAATGAGAAAACAGTGAAAATAGCAAAGAAAAAGGTTAGGGGATGCATAAAATTCATTTGTTCATTTGAGAGTCCCCAATATATAGAAAACTCCTTTAAAAATGTGTGTGCATATGTGTGTATGTACTTGTATATGTGATCGCCTCTGAGACACTTGGCTCTCTTATAAGTAGTGGAGATATAAAAATTATTAAAGAATATTCCACACCAATAAGAAGCTCATAGATTAGTGGAGGAAGCAATCAAATGACTAAAAGGCATTAAAACATAAAGCCATTCACTGAGTACTAACTCTGCCCCAGGCAAGAAGTACGTGCATGTGAAATCTCAATGCACATACTTCAGTGGGCTGGCTGGGTGGTGCCTGGGGATCCTGTGGGGACAAACTCAGTGCACCCTCCTGACACAACCAACATTTGGATGTGGGATAACATGTATAAGAATATGTGTATAATATGTATCCATATTATATATAATATATAAGAATGATTAATATATAAGGATGGTAATCTTAAATTCAAGTATATAAATAAATTTGAATTTAAGATTACAAAATGCATTATTGTAAGATAAAGTCTAAGAGTTCTAAGAAGCTATCCAAGTACATTTGCAGGAAGAACAAGCTCACTCACACAGCAGCCCCTGTCGCCCTTGTGCCCTCTCCATTCCCCACCAGCCTGCAGCTCAAACCCAGGAGCATGCTTCCTCTCCCATCAGAACTGCCTCCATGAAAAAGTGAGGGACTACAGTGGATGTTGACTGCACCAGAATAAATGATGTCTGCACAGAAGAATGACAAGGCTGAGTTGCAGAAAGATCACTCTGAAGTCAGAGCCATGAGCAATGTGGCTGCAAGAAAATAAAAGAAACGTGTAAGGATTTTTTTAAAAAAAGAGCCTCACAAGAAAAGGCAAAACATCATCATCATCATCATCATCATCCTTATTATAAACAGTTAATATGTATTCTGCCAAGATAAATTGCTTATAAGCTTCACAAAACCATGGTATAAGTACTACAATTTTACTTACTACCTATATGTGGAAACTGGGGCTCAGACAAATTATGCGACCTCTTGAGAGGCCATGAGAGGCAAGACAGTGGGAGAAGAGGTGAGGAAAGTGCTATGCACTTTGGTTCCCCCCACCCCCAGGAAAGGACAACATGAGCAATAAGCTTATGAAGAAAATAGAGCCCTGTACACTGCTGATGGGAACAGAGAATGGCACAGCTGCTGTGGAAAAAAGTCTGGTGGTTCTTCAAAAAGTTAAACATGGAATTACAACATGACCCAGCAATCTCACTACTAGTTCTTTACTAGAAGGAACTGAAAACAAAGACTCAAACATTTGTACACAAATGTTCAAATACTTGTACACATATCCACAAGATGGAAACCCAATGTCTTTCAAATGATGAATAGTAAGCAAAATGCAACATGGCCACAGAGTGGACTAGTACTCAGCCATAAAAAGGGAAAAATATTGACACCTGCAATAAGGTGGACCACCCTCAAAAATGTGCTCAGTGAAATAAGTCAGACACAAAGACTACATGTTGTATGAATTCTTCTGTGTGAAATGTCCAGAAGAAACAAAAATCCATAGAGAAAGAAAGCAGACTAGTAGTTGCCAGGGGCTGGAGAGCAGGAGGAGTGGAGGGGTGACTATTCATGGGTAAGGGGACTCCTTTGGGGGTGATCAAAACATATTAGAATTAGATAGGGGATGTGGCTGTACAACACTGTAAGTGTACTAATGCCACAAAATTGCACAGTTTAAAGTGGTAAATGGCTAATTTTATGTTATTCGAATTTTACTTGAATAAAACTGCAAAAGAAAAGAATAGATCAGGAATCTGTTTTCTTTCAAAGAAAACCCAGTGCTAGCCTGCTCAGCCCATTAAAAAGGGAGTCCTGAGAATGTCAGGCAGAGGAACATCAGGATCACCCTCTCTAACACAAGCCAGTGTTATGGAAGTCACAAGTCACCCCAGAGCTCAACGGGTGGGAGACACTAAGAGCAGAGAGGCTTCCACTCATTGCAGACAAACTCTGTGAGGCATTTCTGCTCTCATTTGAATGTCATGGAAATGGTATTATAGATAGATGAGAACAGGCCCTTTAAAGATGAGGAAATTGATGTGCAAAGACCTTGGGTGATGTAATCAAGGTCACAAAGTGAGGACATGACCAAATGAGCACCAAACTTGTTGAAATGCCAGGAACATGTACACCTATGACCTCCAAGACTCATAGGTATCCCCATGAACCACACCGGAGTAATTTTGAGGGGTGAGCTAGCTGGGGAAAGGTACACAAAAGCCAATCTCATACTCTCTCCTGATTGAATCCACATACCCAAGTGCTCTCAGCTGTTATCTCTGTGAATTATCTCCTGAGATTCCTGTTTGGCCACCTGGTGTTCATTTCTGACAATTATTCTCCTAGCTGGAGATGGAGACTGGTGGCACTTGGGTCCACTGCCCAGACTTCAATCCCCCTCCCTCCACTCAATCATTAATGGCATCTTTTCACTCATTGCCACTTCTGCGGGCACACAACCAATTTTAGTCCTTAAACCTAACCTGATTCAAAGAGGTGGTACATAGGGGGATAGACTTTGGAGTAAGGCAGCTTCAGGATTGAAACAAAACTATCACTTAACCGGCTGTGGGGGCTCAGGATAGCAACATCAGCCCTTTCTGCCTGTCTTATTGCAAAATGGGGGCAATTGGAACATTTACTTCCAGGGACCCTTGTGAGGATTAAATGAGATAATGCATGGGACACTTTTGGACCCAATATTTAGTATGTGCCAAGTACATAGTCAATAAGTGTTAGTTACTATATGAGGAAGTAGTATGGTGCAGTTAGGAAAAGGCTGGTAAAAGAGTGTTTCACCACCTGGGTTCAAATAATGCCTTCCCCACTTCCAGCTGAGTAAACTGGGCAAGTTACTGACCCTGTCTGAGCCTCGGTTTTCTCACCTGTAAAACAGAAATAGCTATATCCATCAGAATGGATGAGTATGAACATTCAATGTAATTGTCCACAAACAAGCTAAGCACAATGTCCAACATACACTTATGTGCTCATACCATTAGTAATTAATATTACTAGGAAATTTATAAAAAAATATGATGCTTCTTATTGGTAGCACTCATCTGAAGAATCATTTCTTCTAAATAAGAAAAAATTGCAAGACAATGACCTCTTAATAAGCAAAATTATTTACAGCTAAGACAGGCAAAATAGAGAAAAATACACATAAAGATAGGAGACAGATCAGCAGTTGCCTGTGGGTGGATGGATGAGAAAGGGGCAGATGACAGGAGCTGCACAGAGGAAGTATGGGAAGGAGGGCAATGTCTGCTGGTGCTGTGCTGGTGGGCACATGACCTGATGTATTTGCCAAAATCTACAGAACAGTGCACCACAAAGGGTGAATTTCACTGCATGCGATAATCAACAAGGATGTAGGAGGAAATCAAGATGGAATGCAGACTGTGACAAATTTAATGCTATATTACAAATGAATCACAACACCACACTGAAAGGTGTAGGGAAGAAAGGAGCTGACCTATGTACCTTCAGAAAACAGCATTTTGACAGGGTACTTAGACAAAAAGATCTGTACACAAACACAGTAGTTTGTACATTTGTTTATCCCAGGAGTATAGGTCAACAATTAGGAAACCACTTTATTTGAATCAACTCAACTTGAGTTGAACTAGGTAAATGTATTAGAGAGTATGAGAGTCAGGATTCTTGCTATCAGAGAAAAAAGTTCCAAATAAGGAAAGGGAAATGGTTACAATAAATCCTTAAGTGTTGGATTGGAGTGAATATCATCACTATTAAATCATGTTTTTAAAATAGTGGGTGGGGGTGGGGGTGGGTGAGGCAGGGGAAAGTGGTGGTGGAAAAATGGAGACAACTGTACTTGAACAATTAAAAAAAGAACATTAAAAATAATTAAAAAGATATGCAGATGTTGGCACAGAAGTAAACATAGATGTGTGCATGTGTATATTTGTGCATATTTACATATATTTACACATATTTATATATAATTACTAAAAGAGCCCAGAAGCCATGACATCCCAGTAACAATAAGAACATATGCAACTTAAATCTTGGTTCCTAAATACCGTTTTCCAGCAAAAGGAACCAGACTTCCTCAAAGAAGAGGCTCATTTCAGAGATAGGTCAGGGAAAGCACCAAATGAGCCTGGATCATTTTGTGGTGCCATTAACTTAGGAAGTTCCCCCAATACACACAAAAAAAGTGGATATGTCTAAAGGGTACAAGTACCAAACAGAAGGAGCTCTCTAGAGCTGATTGAGGAATAATTTGAGTAACAAAAATAATGACAAAATTATATTATGGCTCAAATAAAAAATAAACATCCTTGAGTTCACACTGAAATAAATGACTAAATAAGTGAATACATGGAGAAGAATGGAAAATGCTTCCTTAAGAAGAGTTTCAGTTAATACATGTTGAAGGGATGAGAGAAATAGAAAATCACCATTAGAACACTAAAGCATAAATTAGTGTACTATTAAGTGTAAAGGGAAAAAAAAACAGCAGCCTTATAGTGAAGAAACTAGGCAGACACCTCCTTAACCAATGGATCGAGGGTAATGTCACCAGGAATAAGACTCATCAGATATCATGTGTCCTCCAATATAATGCACTGAGAAGGACATCACTTGCATGGCATCCTTTCCAATAATGCAGAACTTTAGTATAATCAGTGTAAACAGCAGACATCCCTACATTGAGGCATATTCTGCAAAGAAGAAGGAGGGGGTAGAGGAGAAAGGGAAGGGGAGGAGGAGCAGGGGAAAGAGAACTTTAAAACTATCAAGTCTTCTGAAAGCACAAAATTGACTCCAAAACATTTTTGAAATTATTTACAGCTGCTAATTCAAAAGTTTCAGGCATCCATCCTATAGTCTTATTATAAATATTTCATTTATAATAAGGCAACTAAGTTATTGCCTTCTATGTGTAGAATATTTAATCATTGTAGTGAGAAGGAAATTAAATAATTAAGAAAAGCAGAAGATACAGAAACTTTTAGAGAAAACTTGCCTATGCCTTTTTTCCCAAATTATATTAAATATTTTAAATCTAATGCATCTTAGAAAGTAAGCAAATATTACATGTTAGTCATCATTATTATTTCTGGCCAATTTAAATGCACAACCAACATGCAAACTAAGGTGACCCTGTTCTTTGAGATTTAAAGGTAACTGTCACATATTCATTTTCTTTTTAGTGTCCTTTGAAAGATGTCCACAAATTCCCAGGAAGGTAAACTTTCATAGCCATTTCTACTTTTATTCTCTACACCTCTTAAACTCATATTCTTCGCATATAAGTTCCCTTCCATCTAAGTCTAAATTACCTAGGAAGCAATTCAGCATCTTAGCCTTGATTTGCCCATGCCTTCTGCCAGAAGACTTGAGTGAGAGTACTAACTTTCCCAAGGTTTTGGAGTGGCAGAGGAATTTTACACCTTGGATCCTCTACTCAGGAGTGAGTGTTCAATACTCTAGCTCTTGAAAGTGCTTCTTGCACCTGCCAGTGGAGGTTATCTCAAACACCTTTATTTCACCAGTCCCAAGACCTCTCTTTCTGTCTCCCAATCTCCTTTCATCTCTTTGCTCATCCACTTCTTCAAATTCCTGGTAATATCTTGCCCATGGAGGTTCTGTTTTCTTCTCTATTCATAGATGTACATACACCAATGTGTACAAAATGACATGTACACATGCCAATAACAGGATTCCCAACTCAAGCTTGATCAAACAGAAGTGAAATATGGCTCATATAACTGGAAACCCTGTGGTGGGTGCTTCCATGTCCACACAACTCAGTGGATCTTGCTTAATTCCTCTCGGACTCTCTTTGCTCTGTTGCTTCCTTCACCCGTGTTGGCCTCAACTCCTGGAAGGTGGTAAGGTGGCTGCATCAGATGTGGCTGTCACATCCTTGCATGACAACCTCCACTGCCACACAAGGGAGCACCTTCCTATAGCTGTCTCAGGAATAAGAAAACTTTTAATCAACAGCCTCTAAAAAGAGACATTTATTGTATGTCATCAGTGCATACTGTGTTATTTTCCTATTCTTAAACTGACCTGTGTGGACCAGGACAGTGTCATAGCTCAAGATGACCACGGCCTGAGTTTCTGGGGATTATCATGTGGAGTTTAGACCAGGGGTTGGAGAATCATGGCCCACAAGCCAAACCCAGCCCACTGTCTATTGGTGGAAATAAACTTTCTAAATAAGTATTTATTAAATATATCCAACCCCACTTTTATGTATTGCCTATGACTGCTTTTGCACTATGGCAGAGTAAGTAGTTGCAAGAGACAATGCATGTCTGACAGAGCCAAAATTCTGGCTTTTTACAGAAAATGTTTGCTGACCACTAGCTTAAATTAATGACATGTTACACCTGGGATTCTTCTTGGCACTCATCCTTGCTGGCTACTGTACCATGGCAGAGGAATAGAAGAAATGTTATGGAGACAACTACAGTTCCTACTACACTCCAAGCCCCACACAAACCAACAGTCATAAATCAGTAAAAGAGCTACTCAGTTATAATAACCTTCCTTTTTTATGTGGTTTAAATTCAGTTTCTTCTATAAAATTATCATGATGGTAAATATTTTTGCCCTAGTGTCTTTCTCTGAAAAATTTAAAGTTTGCAAACCTATAAGAATATCCCTAATTAAATTTTATTGGAACATTAAATCCTAAATTTGGAGTTACTATCCCTCAGTATTTCAACAGTTTCTCACAAAGACCCTAGATTAGTCATCCTAAATCAAAACAGCTTCTGAAATGAACTTCAAAGGAGTTTGGTGCCCATACACAAAGGTGGGTTTGTTCTCATTATTCATAAACAGGGTATCAGAAAGCTTGAACTTAAGGCAGAGTTAGTGCTATATAAGTTATGTGACTCTCCAAGAAGACTTTTGTGCCATTGATTCTAATTGGTTGTTTCATTCATAAAAATGAACCATAAACAACCAAGTACAACTGTGGCAACTGTTAGCACTTTTATAAGCAATTCAGTTAAAAAGTTACATACACACCAAAAAGGTGACGTTTACACTCTTATTGTCTTCAATTTCAAAGGCAGTCCTACAATTTCATGGTGCATGAGATTACCACTAATAGCATGAGATGAAAATCATATTTATCTAAGAATCTAATTGTAAAATGACCTGTGAGAGAAGAATTTATTTGCTGACATTAGATCCTCCTTTAACAACACACTTTTATTCTTCGTGACGATGAGAGATAAAGGGAGCAAAAAATAATGAGCACATATCTATCTATAGATTGACAACCAGAATAATGGTAAATACTTTCTCCCTGGGTGGCAGGAGTTTGAATACAGTCATGCTTAGTCCTATGTGAAATCTCTTTGACAGAAACCTGCTCTGTCTAGAACAGCTGGATATCAACCCAAGGGCTTCAGATCATAATAAAATGTCATTTTTATGCTGGTGATGATAGAGATTTCTCAGGGGGTTGGAGCAAAGGAGAATGGCTTGGCCATGAAATAATATAATAGGTGCAAAGAGTAGCAGGGAATATGGGCCATCTGACTCTTTGGAATTGATTCAAGACAACAAACTTTTCCAGAGTACAAGTTATATGGTAGCCACCACATCCCTCTTGTACTCCAAATGTGAGGGAAACCCAAGGTGCAGCTTAAATTTCTGCTTTTCTCCTTTCTCATACCCTTATCATGTCATTAGCATTGCTTTTCTCTGTGAGTAACAGCAAACATGACTTCAGGGATTAAATATCAATATATCCATAGGCAGCCAGTGTCTTCCCTTGCTTCAATGGCTGTATAATATTAAGTCTGTGTCTCCATGGTGCTCTTGGCCTTTTCATCATGACCACAAGAAGGATGCTATGGTGCCAGTCAACAAGTCCACACAGGAACCTGGATGAAGGGCCAGGAAGCAGAGCCCACAGCTTTTGCCTGTTTTTTTTTCATGAACACATAAGCTTTCTCAGAACCCCACCTCTAGAAGATTTCCTTTGTCTCTGAGAGAGTAGATCACTGGTCCTGACTCCTCAATCCCCTGTAGTAGTATTACAATTCTTATCCACACCCCCACCCCACACATCCCCTCTTTGAATGCTTGGTACAATTCACCTGTGAAACCATCCAGTCCAGGACTTTTGTTTGTTGGATCAGGGCAAAAATAAACAAAAGTCTTTTAAAAATACAAAAGATCAATGAAAAGAAAAACAAGATTGATAAACCTTTAACCAGACTCATTAAGAAAAAGAGAGAATCCAAATAAATAAAATCAGAAATGAAAGAGAAGTAACAACTGACACCAAAGACGCACAAAAGATTGTAAGAAATATCACAAACAACTATATGTCAACAGATTGGGCAATCTGGAAGAAATAAATTCCTAGAAACATAAAATTAAATTTACAAATAAAATAAAATTCATATCCCTACCATGGTGAGCATGTTGACAACATTGGATCTTGGGTTTGGTCATGCAACTTTCTCTGGTCAATGAAATGTTAGGGAATGTGGTGTGAGCAAAAGCTTAAAATGTGCTTTCACAATTGCCCTCACCCTCACCCTCTTATCCTTATGTAATTCACCATGAGAAGAACATGGCCCAGGAAGCCTCTTGTTCAAGGAGAATGAAAGACACCTAGGGATGATCTAGACTCAGCTTGTCACTTGAGGTGTGCCTTCGAGTCTGAACCAGACAAACTATGCTCATATTGCTACAGACCCACAGATCCATGAGTAAGAAAAATATATATAGGTCACTGTGTTTTAGGATGGTTTGTCACTCAGCACTGTGGTGGCAATAGCTGACTGATACATTTTCATGGTTGAAAGTGTGTCCTGTGGCCTCCCCTAGGTGCAAAGGGGTTAGAAAAGCAAATAACTAATAGTGACTAAAACAGCTGACAGAGAAAATTACTGCCACACTTTCCAATTCAAATTCTCACTCTACACAGATTTCCAAACCAGCATACCTTCCTTTGGTCTCTCACATACTAGCTTTGTTTTCCAAATACACATTAAGCATTTTTCTTTGATGTGTGCTATCTTTATTTCAAACCCTGGGCACAAAAAACTGACTTCACTCTATCTCTCACCTCAAAACTGACTCCCTATCTGACTTCTTTAATATACCATTATCACTCCAGTGAAAAATACTCAGTATCTCAAGGATATCTTTGATTTCTCTATTAGAATCTACATGTTGGATTATCATCATAATATTTATTATATTCATTTATTTCAGGCAATGTTTTCAATGCTTTCCATGTATTATCTTGTATAATCCTTACAGTACAAGCTCTGAATGCATACAGTTTATTATCATGTTCATGACAATGAGGAATTTAAACATTAATTTCCACCATCCAGCTACTGGTTGAACTGAAATATAACAGACATATTGGGTTCAAAACTACTCCTTCACCAGGACAAGTATTCTAAGTGAATTATTTCATTGAATCCATACATTAACTACTTTTGTATCAAATCAGTTCATGGAAGATGAGAATATTAGATTTTACTGATTCTTTAATAATCAAGCCTTTAGCAAATGTCTCTTGATTTCAAAATCACTTCTCCCCTGGGCCAGGTATTTTATGCGAATTATTTCAATCAACCATACACTTATTACCTTTATCAAATCACTTACTAGAAGACAAGAGAGAGTAGATTATACTGATACTTTAATAGTCACACCTCCAGCATACATCACTTAACTTCTAATCCCACTGCCTATACCCAAGCAATTTAAAAGGTACTCCTTCTTGTGTCTTCTCATTCCAAATTAGTTGCATATTACCCTCAAATTAAACTCCTTAAAATACTGCCTTCATCATCATATTTTTCTCCTGCCCTGCCACCACCAATGACTGACATTAGAAATGTCCTATTTGTTTAGGAGAAGTACCACTCAGCCAAAGTCTGGGGCATTGCCCTATAACTACATGAGACATCTCTATGAGAAGATTCATTTATATACTTAACATCTTTTAAGAAATACTCTGACAAGGAAGGGGAGTAAACAAGAATTTTCTTAGAAAGTCAATTCAGAAGTTTGTTGTGGTTTCACAGCCCACCTTTACCTATCGAATCAAGCTAAAGTTTCTTATTCCTGAGTCTCAAGGAGATACATCTATTCCAGCAGCAATACTCGACTACTGATTGTAAGCACCAGGCATCTATTCTGTCTACACAGTGTGTGTGCAGTACTCACCATTGAGAATTATGAATATCATTCTTTTGTTGCCATTTCATTTTGTGAAAGGCCCTCATGCTCTCTCTGCCTATCTTTCAGGGTAAATTACACTTCCTACGTCTAGGATGAGAGTTGACCTCCACATCTCGCTCCTATATAACCCAGAAGAAACTCTTCTCTCCTCTGAACCCCTATAAACAGGCTGAGCATTATTGTGACTGGCTTAAAACATCAAAACTCTTTCTGCAAGTGCTTTTTCCCTCTCTCCAAATCAGAGTTATTGACTCTGGTGCCAGATAATTCTGTGTTGTCGGGCTGTCCTGTGCACTGCACTATGTTTAGCAGCATCTCTGGCCTCTACCCACTAGATGTCAGCAGCCCCACTCTTCTTGTTACGACAACCAAGGATGTCTCCAGATATTTCCAAGTGTCCTTTGAGGGGCAAAATCACCTCCATGGAGAACCAGTGATCTAGATTATACCATTCTTAGCAGTGAGGTGATTTCTAACTCCTCTCTCTGCCCTCCATGTCAACAGAGATGTCCTTCACACAGAAGGTGCTCAGTGTTGTGGTGGATTGATTTTAAATTCTCATGTATCCATCGTAATTGGAGGGTTTTGTTTTTTGAAACAGCCCAGTGGGTAGTTGTTTTAATCTGCCATTAAGTCCACATCAGTTCACAAATGACTGCTTAAAAATGCACACTACTTAGGTATCAATTGTGTTTGTGCAGGATACAGAATTCTGCTTCTCCTTAATAGGATCATCTTCTGAAAGGCAATCTTTTTTTATTTTATTTTTTTTAGTGCCTACCTAGGATTCCAGGTTATTCGCTAGAAATCATCAGTTTCCAGAGAGGTTATTTATGAAGCTGTAGAGAATTGTGATGATGCTGCAAAGAAGTCATGATGACCTACAGAGAATGAACCAGCACACCAGAGAGCTGTTAAGAATAATGGACTAAAAAATAATGAAGAAAATAGAGAAAAACAAAAATCAGAGTGAAAATTCCTGTGGTGATCATTCACAAAATGTACCTTACTACACAGAGAGCAAACGTGCTTATAGATAAAATATTGAGGTTTTTAAAATATGTTGTTTTACAATAAATCACATGAGGTTGTTTCTTCCACATGTAATGGTAACATTTGTTTGATAAAGTGCAAATTGTATTATTATAAACCCAAGATACACACACACACACACACACACACACACACAAAATGGTTTCCAAACATAAAGGGTAAAATTGCATCGCTAAAATGGGCAAAAAGCCCTATATTTGATTCAGTTCAAGAGGAGTTCTGCTCTCTTTTTTTTTTTACAATTTATATAATATCCTGTGTGATGTAAAATTGAAGACAAGAATGTAAGCTATCCCTAAGCCAACTTTTTAAACTAAAATGTTGTACAAAGATTCCTGTGGCATTTCAGCTACCCTTAAATTTTAATAATACTGATAAAATATTCTACTATCCTCAGCCAAGTAATTTTTTATCTTTAATTGGTAAGCCCTCATTTATTATTTCTAAAGCATAAAAATTCTAATATCTAGGATTTATACCTTACCCAGGCAATCGTGACTGCAAATGTATTTTTAAGTGCACTCAGAAATAGAGAAAGCAAATGAACACTAGGGAAATTTAAAATGGACTACAATGGAAAAAGAATTTTTTACAACAAATATATCATCGACTACATTATGCCATCTCAGTGAAAAAACATCCCCTGGCAACCTCTAGGGTGATAAGAAAGGCTTTTTACAGAAGGAGATGACAAAATTAAGTCAAGAGAGAAGAACAGGTCTTTGGGAATTAGCACAGATCATTTCAAAATTGACAGAGGATCAAACCTGAAATATGTTGTGGAGATTCAGTGAAATATAAATATTACATATTGATCTGCAGATGATCAATTTTTGCTGCAGGCATTTTTATTCACAAAGTAAGTGTTTCTCAAATATTGAAGGCAAAAGGGGGTAATGAGTTTGCAGAAAACAAAAAGCATTATTTAATAAATGTCCTCACAGATCCTGACATTGGCTTTGTGGATGATGTGGTAAGACCTTCAAGACTGCACACATCCCTGTAAAGTGGAAAATGAAACCTCATTTCTAACCTACTGTGTTAGGGTGAATAATGGCCACCCAAAGAGATCATGTCCCAATCCTTGCAACCTGTAAATAGTAGTACCTTATGAGGAAAAAAAAAGGGGGCTTTGCAGAAGTGACTAAGTTAAGGATCTTGAAATGGGAAGATCATCCTAGGTTATCTGGGTGGGTCTTAGATCTAATGACAACTGCATTTAGAAGAGAGAAGCAGAGGCAGGTGTGACACATTTAAAAGAGGAGAAGGTCAATGAAGGAGGTGTAACATGGAGGGACGCAGCCACAGGCAATGAATGCCAGCAACCACCAGAAGTTGGAAGATGCAAAAAGCAGATGCTCCCTAGAGCCTGAGAGGGAGCAAGGGCCCACCCAGCACTTTGATTAGGACTTAGTGCTGCTGATTTTGGAGTTATGTCATTTAGACTGGTGAGAGAATAAATTTCTGTTGTGTTAAATAAGTCATCAATTTTGTGATCATTTGAAAGAGCAGTGATAGGAAATTAATAAGGCCACCACATTTCTTTTTATTCTTATTTTTATTGTATTTGTCCATTACCATTTATTTCTCTTATACCTCCTCCCCACCTCAGTGCCCACACTGTTGTCCATGTTCATGAGTCCACCACATTTCTTGAGTGCCTGCTTTCATTCCCTCCCGAAATCCACTCTTTAAAAATAATGACACATAGGCCTGACTGGTGTGGCTCAGTGGATTAAGCACCGGCCTGCAAACCAAGGCGTTACTGGTTTGATTCCCAGTCAGAGCACATGCCTAGGTTGCAGACCAGGTCAGGTCCCCAGTGGAGGGCGCTCAAGAGGAAACTACACATTGATGTTTCTCTCCGTCTCTTCCTGCCTCCCTCCCCCTCTCTCTAAAATAAATAAATAAAATCTTTTTTAAAAAATGACACATAACACATCACCACCTGACATTTGTCAAACTACAATGTGACCAGAACACTGTCAATCTCTCATGCATGTTATGTTTAATCCTCACACCACCACCACCTTTCAGGTTTGTGGATTCCTATTGTACAGAAGAGGAAACATTGCTCCATTGTCACATGACCATCAAATGGCAGACTTATCATTAGAACTCAAAAAGCTGATTCCAGGACCCCCTCTCATAAATTCTGCTATACTTCAACATGTGTGATTCTTTATTACAAAGAGCAAAGACTTTGGTCCATAGAAAGACAGAGACACATGTATTGCATTAAATTCATTCACCATTCATATTACACTGGATTCCCAGTCATTCAAAAATCCTTAAAAGAAATAATTGGGGGAGAGGCAAGATGGCAGAGGTGTGAATGGAAGCCACACTAACCTCCTCCCAGGACCAATCTGGAACTACAACAAAATTGTGGAGCAATCACCCAGACCAAACAACTTAACACAGTAAGAGAGAAGTCTTATAACCTCAGACAGACAGAAGAATCAACTTTAACACAACCTGTTTGGTAAGGAGTGCAGTGGAGACTCAAGAGGGCTGACTGGACACACACAGATGGCAGTGCTGGAGGGATAATTAAGCAGCAGGTTGGATCCCCCTGAAAAGAATGGGGACTAAACCCCAACTTGGGATCCCTAGCCTAGAACACCAGAGCCCCCAAAATTACACAGATAACAATTGGCAATGAAAAGTTACAGGGTTGCTCTCCTCCGGAGACAGAGAGCTAGAGACACAAAGAGCCATTTAAAGGGCCAACATGCAAATTTTCATTTGTAGCCACTTACCCTCAGCTCTGGCAAAGGTGGGACGAGAGTGGCTAGAGACCCCTGAAGAGAGATTGGGGATGGAAGCTTTGGAGAGATTGCTGATAGAGTAGCCACCAGGATCCTGGTACTGAGTCATCCCCTATAAGGCAGCAGCCATCCTATTCAGGCAGACCACTCCCCTCTGAGCAACAGCAGCCTGAGGGGAAACTATAGCCCTTCCCCCAGGAGGAACTCTGCCCTGCCCTGTGGGGCTTAAGTCTCACAGCTGAGTGCTGAGTGACTACATTAACAACTAAAGGAAACAGCCACAGACAGCAGATCCCTGGCTGTCTCAGAGCAGGATGACTAAGGTCAGATGGGGTCAACATCTGACATCACCAGAGGCAGATCCAGAAAGAAAAAACAGTGGTAAATACTAGGGGCTACCTAGATGAAATCTACTGTGGTGTTCTCCATGATTACTGATATTTTTTTATCCTACATAGATTTCTAACATTCATTTCTTGTCCAGCAAGTTTGTGCATATTAAGTCACTAGAATTTATACTATAGTTTATTTCTCTACTTTCCTATAATAGCCTTAATCTCTTTACACCCTTATTAAAATTGGTTCATTTGCTGTTGATGGTGAGATTGCCAGGGGGAGATATTTTTGTGGATGTAGGTTTGTTCCCTGGGCTTTGTGGTTTTGTTCTGGCAGCATCTGCACAACAGCACACAAGACGTAGTTGTCAGAGTGACCCTCAGTCAACCTGCTGGAGAGAAGGATTCACCAAAGAATGACCCAACAACAATCAAAACACAATTATATCCAGACAGCCAACATAAATGGCATAAAGCGCATCCCAGGAGTATCAATTTTAGGAGATCAAGAACACTGCACCACTGAATCTCACAGGTCTCCTACCACAGAAGTTCACACCACAAACTCAGGGAGTCAAAACACATCAATTTAAGAAGCAGAGGCAAACAAGAAGAGTCTCACAAACAATGAGAAGACAAAGAAACAATCCCCAAATGAAAGAAAAGGAGGAATTCTCAGAAAGAATGCTAAATGAAATAGAGGCAAGTCAACTATCAGATACTGAGTTCAAAACAATGGTTATAAGGAAGCTCAATGAGCTCACTGTGAATTAGGGAAACTATAAGGAACTTAATGAGAATTACAACAGCATGAAAAAGGAAATAGAAACTATCAACAAGAGCCAAGAGGAAATGAAGAATACAATTTCTGAATTGAAGAACACAGTAGAAGGAATCAAAAGCAGGCTCAGTGAAGCAGGGGATCAAATCAGCAAGCTGGAGGACAGGGTAGAAAGAAACACCCAGAAAGAACAAGAAAAGGAAAAGAAACTCAGAAAGAATGAAGAGATGTTAAGGGAACTCCAAGACAACGTGAAATGAAATAATATCCATATAATAGGGATACCAGAAGGAGAAGAAGAGCAAGGGATAGAAAACCTGTTTGAAAAAGCAATGAGGGAAAACTTCCCTAACTTGATGAGAGAAAAATTCACACAAATTCAGGAAACACAGGGAGTCCCAATCAAGAGGAACACAAAGAGGCCCACTTCAAGACACAGCATAATTAAAATGGCAAAATTCCAAGACGAAGAGAGAATCTTAAAGGCAGCAAGGGATAAACAGGAAGTAACATACAAGGGAGCCCTGACAAGACTAGCAGCTGACTTCTCAGTAGAAACACTCCAAGCCAGAAGGGAACGGCAAGGAATGTCCCAAGTAATGAAAACCAAAGGCCTGCAACCAAGACTACTCTATCCAGCAAGGCTCTCAATTAAAATGGAAGGCCAAATAAGGAGCTTCCCAAACCAAAGAAACCTCAAAGAATACACCTCCTTCAAACCAGTTCTGCAAGAGATGCTAAGGGTCTCCTTTAAGAAGAGGAAGAAAAACAATGAGGCAGAGAGGAACACAGGTATGAAAAAATGACAATGAATAATTACCTATCAATGATCACCTTTAGCCCTGGCTGGCATAGCTCAGTGAATTGAGCATGGGCTGCAAACCAAAGTGTCACAGGTTCGATTCCCAGCCAGGGTACATGCCTGGGTTGCAGGCCATAATCCCCACAACTGCACACTGATGTTTCTCTATCTCCCTCCCTTCCCTCTCTAAAAATAAATAAATAAAATCTTGAAAAAAAATAATAACCTTAAACGTAAGTGGATTAAATGCTCCAGACAAGGGCAAAACAAAGAAAAAAGGCCAATATTTCAGATGAACATAGACACTAAAATCCTCAAAAAAATATTGACAACCCACATCCAGCAACACATTAAAAAGATCACACTCCATGATCAAGTGGGATTCATCCCAGGGATGCAAGGATGGTACAATATTTGCAAATCAATAAACATAATACATCACATGAACAAAAGGAAAGACAAAAATCACATGATCATATCAATAGATGTGGAAAAAGCATTTGATAAGGTACAGCACCCATTTATGATAAAAAAACCCTCAGCAAAGTGGGAGTAAAGGGAGTATTCCTCAACATAATGAAGGCCATATACGAGAAACCTACAGCCAACATCATAGTCAATGGGCAAAAACTAAAAGCTTTCCCAGTAACATCAAGAACAAAACAAGCTGTTTGCTTTCACCACTTCTATTCAACATAGTATTGGAAGTCTTAGCCACAGCAATTAAACAAGAAAAAGAAATAAAAGGCATCCAAATTGGAAAGGAGGAAGCAAAACTGTCATTGGTTGCGATGACATCATAGTGTACACAGAAAATCCTATACATTCTGCCAAAAACTTTTTGACCTAATAAGTGAATTGGTCAAAACAACGGGATACAAAGTCGATATTCAGAAATCAAAGGCATTTTTGTACACTAACAATGAAATATCAGAAACAGAAATCAGAAAAAAAATCCCATTTGATATAGCAACAAGAAAAATAAAGTACCTAGGAGTAAACCTAACCAAGGAAGTAAAAGACCTGTGCTCAGAAAACTATACAACACTGAAGAAAGAAATTAAGGAAGACACAAACAAATAGAATCATGTACTGTGTTCATGGATTGGAAGAATTAACATCATCAAAATGTCCATAGTACCCAGAGCAATTTATAGATTCAACACAATCCCTTAAAATGCCAGTGACATATTTCACAGATATAGAACAAGCATTTCAAAAATGTATATAGAACTATGAATGACAACAAAGAGCTGCAGCAATTTTGAGAAAGAAGAACAAAGTTGGAGGGATCACAATACCTGATATCAAACTATATTTCAAGGCCACTGTAATCAAAACAGTCTAGTAGTGGCATAAAAACAGACACATAGATCAATGGAACAGAATAGAGATCCCAGAAATAAATGAAAGACTCTACAGTGAATTAATATTTGACAAGGGAACAGATGCATAAAATGGAGTAAAAATAACTTCTTCAACAAATGGTGTCAGAAGAGCTAGATAAGTACATGCAAAAAAAATGAAACTCAACCACCAACTTACATCACACACAAAAATAAACTCAAGGTGGATAAAAGACTTAAATAAAATTCACAACACCATGAAAGTCCTAGAAGAGAACATAGGCAGGAAAACCTTAGATATTCCAAGCTGCAATATTTTCATTGATATGTCCCCTAGAGCAAGAAACATAAAGGGAAGAATAAACAAATGGGACTTCATCAAAATACAAAGCTTTTGCATGGCTAAAGTAAACATCAGTAAAATGAAAATGGAACCAATACTATGGGAAAATATAATTGCAAATGATACCTCTGACAAGTGTTTGATCTCCAAAATATATAAAGAACTCATATGACTCCACTCCAGTTAAACAAACAACCCAATTAAAAAATGGGCAAAGGACCTGATCAGACACTTCTCCAAGGAGGACATACAGAGGGCCCAGATACACATGAAGGATACTCAGCATCACTAGCCATCAGAGATATGCAAATAAAAACACAATGAGATACCACTTCACACTGGTGAGAATGGTCATCATAACCAATCAACAAACAACAAGTGCTGGAAAGGTTGTGGAGAAAAAGGAACCCCAGTACACTGCTGGTGGAAAAGCAAACTGAGGCAGCTACTGTGGAAAACAGTATGGAATTTCCTCAGAAAACAAAAAATGGAACTTCCTTTTGACCCAGCAATGGGACTATACCCTAAGTATTCTGAAACAACAATTCAAAAGAACCTATGCACCCCAATGTTCATAGCAGCACAATTTACAATAGCCAAGTGTTGAAAGGAACTGTAGTGCCAATCAGTAAATGAGTGGATCAAAAAACTGTGATATATTTACATGATGGAATACTATGCAGCAGAAAGAAAGAAAAAGCTTCTACTCTTTATGACAGCATGGATAGATTTGGAGAGCATTGTGCTAAGTGAAATAAGCCAGGCAGTGAAAGGTAAATACCACATGATCTCACCTATATATGGAACCTAATCAAGAAAACAAACAAGCAAGCAAAATATAATCAGAGACATTGAAATTAAGAATAAACTGATAGTAACCAGAGGGAAGGTGGGAGGGGATAATGGGGAGAAAAGGGTGAAAAGTTGTCAAGGAATATGTATAAAAGACACATGGGCAAAGCCCAAGAGGGATATGATCAAGGGTGGAAGGTGGGGATTGCTGGGGTAGGGGGGAGTGGTAGGGAGACAATGTAGACAACATACTTGAACAACAATAAAAAATAAAGAAAAAAAGAATATAAGAAAAAAAATAAAAATGATGAAAGAAAACTTCCTTAATTTGGTGATGGAAAATAAACATACAAGTCCAGGAAGTACAGAGTCCATAACAAGTTGGACCCAATAGGACCACACTGAGACACATCATAATTAAAATTCCAAAGGTTAAAGATAAAGAGAGAATCCTAAAAGCAACAAGAGAAAAAGCAGTGAGTTACCTATAAAGTGTTCCCATAAGACTATCAGCTGATTTCTCAAAGGAAACCTTGCAGGCAAGATAAGACTGGCAAGAATTGTTCAAAGCGATGAAAGGCAAAGACCTACATCCTAGATTACTCTATCCAGCAAAGCTTTCATTTAGAATGGAAGGGCAGATAAAGTGCTTCCCAGATAAGGTCAAGTTAAAGGAGTTCATCATCACCAAGCCCTTATTATATGAAATGTTAAAGGGACTTATCTAAGAAAAAGAAGATAAAAAATATGAACAGTAAAATGACAATAAATGCACAACTATCAACAACTGAACCTAAAACAAGAACAAAAACAAACTAAGCAAACAACTAGAACAGAAACAGAATCAGAGAAATGGAGATCACATGGAAGATTATCAGTGGGGAGGGGGAGAGGGAGGTATGGAGGAAAAGGTATAGGGAATAAGAAGCAGAAATGGTAGGTACAAAATAGACAGAGGGAGGTTAAGAACAGTACAGGAAATGGAGAAGCTAAAGAACTTATATGTAAGACCCACAGACATGAACTGGGTGGGGTGGGGGGAATGCAGGGGAGAAACAAATAGGACAGCTATAATAGTGTAATCAATAAAATATAGTTTTTAAAAAGGGATTTTCATGTAGCTTTAACAGTTAAAAAATCTAAAACAATGTTACTGTGTAACAATTGGAATGAAGAATGGTAGTCAGATGACGCACTCATATGTTGGACTACTATGGACTATTAAGTTCATCTTCCTCAAGAATATTTAATGACATGGGGGGAGATGTTCATAATAAAATGTCAAGTGACAATGGCATGGCACAATAATAGGTACAGTTTGAGCCCAGTTAAATACCTGAGTATTCACATGCACACAGAAAAAAAATAAACCCAAAGGCTATCCATGAGAATGCTAGTAGCCAGTATCTAAGATAGGAATTATATGGGAATTTATTTTTTTATATATTTTTCTATAGTGTAGCTTCCTCAATTAGTATACAGCATATTATTTTAGAAATGGAAAACCAGTACAAAAATTAAAGGATAGTGTCAGTAAAATAACCATAGAAGTTCAATATACTCATTGTAGAACATCTTAGTCTTTGGTTTGTCTTTTGTTTGTATCTGCACACCAATCCCCCAACCCTGCCCCAGGATACCCATCTTAAATAGGCTAAGATCACATTATTCTCAATTCCAAAAATATGGAATTTGTGAAAATTTTATTAAACAAGTCTTTGATTATTTTCCCCCTCTGAGCTATGGTGTTGTCACAATTTGAATCACGGTATATGTACTCGATGCCAGGTACCTTCTAGCAACAGATGAATCATGCGTTATAAATGGCTTACATTTAAAATAAATGATCAGCTTAAACATTCCTGCCTGCCACCAGTTCCCAGCAGACATTCCATATATTCTCCAACATATTAACTTAAAAATGAAGCTTGGTCCCAAATGGGCCTTGAGAAGTCAGGTAAAATGCAGGTAAGGAGGGGACTGATGGGCCTTTTTTTTTTATATGGCTCAAACCAAGCCATCATCTCCCTCCCGGCTTCTGGATTTCTGTCCTCCACAGACAAAATGGAAAAGCAAATCTAGGAAAGGACCAATTAGTTGTTTGTTTTAGAGAATTAGCCCCAGGAACCCAAGACAATGAGTAGTTTAGGTTCCTAAAACAAAGTAGGGATGCATTTGCCTACTGAGAAGCATTGATAGCAATCTACCTTGCATTTTTGCATTTAATTTTTCTGTACATTTCATCTTTTCACTTACCATAATGTGTGCATGCTTTTTTAAAAAAAATTTAATCCTCACCCTGCATATATTTTTATTGACTTGAGAGAGAGACAGAGTAAGAGGGAAGAAGAGAGAGAGAGAAATATTGATGTGAGAGAAACATCAGTTGGTTGACTCCCCATACATACCCTGATTGTGGGGAGTGGGGAGGTGGGGGGAGTGTAGGGGGAAGGGATCAAACCTGCAAACTTTTGATGTACAGGATGATGCTCCAACCAACTGAGCCACCCAGGCAGGGCTGTTTGCATAATGATTCTTGAGGTCCATCTATGTTGTAGCTGGTATTAGTATTCTGGGGTTTTTTTTTCAGTTGTCCCTTTGTAGTTTTTTTGTTTTTGCTGAATTGTATTCTCCTTTACGGGTATAGAGAGTTTTGTTTATCTATTCACCAATTGATAGACATTTGGATTGTTTACACTTCTGGCTATTATGACTAGTGCTGCTATAAAGAGTATAAATTAGTGATTTTCCAGGGCTGAGGATGGGAAAAGAGATTGACTGCAAATAGGCACGGAAAGGAAGCTTCTGGGGGAGATAGAATAGGTTCTAAAATTAGGTTGTAACTTTTCTAAAGATAATTGAATTTTTAAATTAATATTAGTGAATTTTATGTTATGTAAATTATGCCTCTATAAAGTTGTTTAAAAAACATAGTTTGGTATTACCTTATTTCCAGGATAATGTCAATTGGCTCTTGGAAGCAGATATTTATACTTTAAGTTCTAAGAGCCCTCTTAACATTGTAATGCAAGGACATTTCATAAGGTACAGTCCTCATACCAAAGGAGTAGGTTTTAAATGGAGCAATGGAGTCATCCCTTTTGATGAAAAGGGGAACAGATAATATGGTTGTGTGCCAAATGCTGGAAAGCTAAAATCTACTGTCTCCCTAAATGGGAGTTTTGTGAAGATAGAAATTGTAAATGTTAGGAATCAGGGCACAGTTTGGGGTCTTGAGCTGGAAGATTCTAATAGGCCAAGTGCCAGAGTGTTGAAATTCTGGAGGGTGAAGGAAAACAGGAAGATACCAGAAGACATAGTTTGACAGCTGTGATTCACTGAATCAAGGCAAGGGTAGGAAACTTGGAAGTCAAGGCAAAAGTGATTCGATAGCCTTCCTATAAAATTCACAAGAGGAGAGCCATATTAGAGGTCAATGATTCACATTAAAATTCAAGAGAGAGAGAAAGATGTTGATTGATAGAGAGGGCCCTTCAGAGGGATCCCTAGTGTCTACAAAGAAAATCAGCCCTAAACTGTTCATCCAGATCGACCTGTCCAAAAGGAAGTCTTTTTCTTTGCAGTGAAAGATGCCCTCAACACTTTGCCTACAGCTTGATTTATGTCATTGCCAATTGAACCTTTCTAAGACTGAGAGGAGCAAAGACTGACACACCAACTTAAGTCTGATCACTCAAGGTAGTTAAAAGCTGGGTTTCTACAGTGTTATAGATAACTTCTTAAAATAAGTGATGAACCATTACTATAGGCCTCAACAGATTTCTTTTGAAGAGGGACAGGGAGAAAGGGAAGGAGAGAGAACATTCCTTGTCACTAGAGGTTTTAACTAAATGCATTTCTGATGTATCCTTTTTCTGGATAAGGGCAGGTTATCCTAATAACTGCTTTCAGGTCATAACTCACACTGCTGTTCAGAATACTTTAAATATGAGGAAATGAAATCAGGCCATTCTGCTACACATGTAAGACACAAAATGAGACCTGTACCACAGCCACAGCATCTCAGGTCTCAATTATCAGAAATGTGGAGATCTCAAAAAATGTTTTCAAGCCAAAACAATCAGCTCACCCTGGGCTTCCCAGAGGCCAGCCTATTCCTGGGTACTTAATCCTGAGTCTGGCAGAATAATGACCTCCCAGGAATGCCACCCCTGCCCTGCAGGTCCCTCTGCCCTGGCATACAGGGCCAAAGGAGGCTGTGGACTGTGTGCAGGATTGTGGGGGAGTCAGTGTCAGGACTATAAAAAATAATTTTTTTAAAGCAGAGGATAAACAAATAGCTACACTGAAAAAAAGCCAGTTTATAGATGCCTTGTGACAAAACTAAATTACACAGGAGCCTCTTGGTTCAGGATAAGGATATAGTTTACAGGTAAATGTAAACAATAATTGTCTGCAGATCATTATTTAGTGGAGAAACAGGATTTGAGACCAGAAGCCCACATTGACCAAAGGTGGCCACTGCTTCAAGGTTTGAGAAGGGAAAGTGAGAGAGTGTCCTTTGGCGACCCAAAACTCTAGGTGGTTTTATAGGTAGCATCTCTTTTAATTCCTGTTACAGCCTTGCTAGGAAGTCATCCTTATATCCATTTTACAGAGGAAGACGAATAGGCAAAGATGGCTGTGGAGCTTGGCTAAGGTCAAACTGCTTTAAGTGGTGGAACTAGAATTTAACCTAATCTGAAACTATACCTTTGAATACAAAGTTGATCATTTTGGGAAGAAAACTCCCTTTGCACCTGTAGGGAAGATTGGCCACATAGTTATCCTTCAAGAACTCTTCATCTTAGGCCAAGGCGGAATACTAAAGAAATATTCCCTTATTAGTGTGATGTTCAGAGTACAGGCTGTGGGGTTCAGACTGCCCAGGACTCTAAACTCAACCCTGCTATTTTCACTAGTTTCCAAATGTGGGCAAGCTTGTTAAGATGGCTGGGCATTGGGCTCTTCATTTCAAAAATGATAATGGTAATAGTAATATTCCCTGCATCATAGGATCAATGAAATGCAAAAGCACATAGTACATGTAAAATTTGGGATGTATAGTAAGGACTCAATAAATATTCATTATCATAAAAGACTAAAATTGATCCAAACTAATTATTTTAAACTCCAACTGCACCTTCAATCAAAGTATATATACTGCAAGATTTGTGGGGGAAGGGAAGGGAAGACTTGTCTAAATCTACCAAATTAGTCACATTAGAATAGAGTAAAAATATTTTGCCTGCCTCCCATTTAGATTAACTGTAAGTTGACTATCTTAGAGCACCCCTGACAATCAAGTCTGCTTTTTAATAGAGGAATAATATGCATTTCTTAACATGCCCAAGACTTACCTTCCATGCATCCCTTCCCTACTTAATGATGTCTCCTAGATCCTAAATGAGGCTAAGTTACACCACCTGCCTGTACCACTGATGATACCCATGTTATTATTTACCATGAAGATAAATGAGACAAGGGGAATGAACTTCTTTAATATGGAAGCAAAAATGAGAGTGTGTTGTTAATGTTCCTTTAAGTTAGGGTGATGTCTTTGAAAAAAGGAAAGAATGTATAGTGCTGGGTTAGGTTTGTTTTGTTTTCATTTGTTTCATTTGTTTTCTCAATTATTTTTTATTAAGGATAAAGTCACATAACAGTGAATTAACTGTATTAAAGTTAACAATTCAATGAGATTAGCACATTCAGGGTTGTGCAGCTACTACTTCTACCTAGTTCCAAAACATTTTCAACAGCCCAAAAGGAAACCCCATGCCCATTAGACAGTGGGTCCCAATTTTCCCCCTCTCTCAAACCCTGGCAACCACTAAACTGCATTCTGCCTGTATGGATTCACCTAATCTGGATATTTCATATGAATATAATCATACATTGAAGTTGGCTCAATTCTTAAAATAACCACCGAGGTGGTCAGAACTAAACCTTCCATGTCCACACAGCCTGCAGGACCATATCTGATGTCAGTTTCACTGCAGCTTGGGTTCCTATAGCCCAATTGCAGACTTCATCATGGAATTATCTATTTTCCAATGAATATCAAGCTGAAAAGCAGACCACCACTTATGGTTCATCTCAAACAAATGATAGACCGTCTTAACATTTACACTGGCCAATTTCCATTTTGGCTGAACCAAATGGACTTTTCCATTCTTCCAGATGAGCTCTGGCTAATTAAAAAAGCAAATTTGGTTCAACCAAATGTTTTTAATGTAAATTCTAAAACGCATTGCCCATTGGAATCATATAGTGCAACAGACTCTCAACCAGATGGAGACATATTCTCTGCCTAAGGACGAATCAGAAACCCGCCTACCCACCCATCCTCTGTTGATTTAAATCATGTACTATCAGCACTACAGAATGCAGCTTAGAGAATGCTGTCCAAGCCATCCCCCAGCCAAGCCACATACACCCTGAATGTTTACCAAATAACCAGGGAAGAGGGCTATTAGTACTCCTGCAAGCTCATCCACCTTTCTCCACTTAGGAATTTTCCAGAATGTGTTTGCATCAGAATCACCTGAGGAACTTGTTAGTAAAATGGGTGCTTGAACCCCAACCCTATAAATTCTGGTCTCTAGCACTGAGTCAGTGTCTAGGCAACTAATATCTGCAGCAAGTGTCTCTGATGATCAGGTTGCCAGTGGCAATGAATGCACCTGCTCTGAAGGCATGCAGAGAAAGAGAACAGGGAGAATTTGTATGGCCTTTGGTAGCAGTCAAAGGCACAAGACTCAAGCAGCTCTTCCATAGGACTAATGTTTCTATAATTAATTGCTCTTGACTCAGAATCACTCCAGAGTCCAAGTTATGATGAACTAAAAAGGTGCTTAGTGCTAACCTTGAACTTGGGTCCCTGGAGGGTGGGGTAAAAGAGACAAAACTAATTCTGGAGGCAAAGCAAGTGGGCAATGATAGAGAGAACATGAGGAGGCTTTGGAGGCTTGGGGGCTCGCACATTGATGGGAGCAGGAGGAGCAGGGTTTCATGGCAGGCGGCAGTGTTTCTATTCTGGGCTTATTCAAGAGACTCACTATGTGACCTTGGGCCTGTCACATTCCCTCAGCACTGCTGCCTCTCCATCTGTGAAATAAAGGCACCAATGTCCATCACATGGGTCCTCCCGGGGCGGGGAAGATTAATGAGGCAAAGTTTGCAAAGTGTGTGGAACACCAGGCGACGAAGGGCAGCAAGAAGCACAAAGTAAATGATGGCCAGCCCTACCTCCCCCGCACAGACACACTTCTTTTGCCTTTGAGAGAACTCTCTCTACTCTAAGTGAGGTCTATAGACCAGCAGCAGCAGCAGCTGGGAGCTCTTCAGAAATTCAGACTCTCAGGCCCCACCCCAGAATCAGCTGTTCTGGGAAGGAGCCTAGCCATCTGTGGTTTAACAGTCCTCCAGGGAGACTGATGCTTGATGAACTTTCTGTCAAAGTCAAATAGTAAATAGCAATAATGGGCAAGCCAGATAAATTCCCAACTTTCAAGGAGCTGACATTCCAGCACTAGGTCGGGAGATCAAAAATAAACAAATGAATATGAATTTTTGGAGAGTGCTAAGTGCAATGGAGAATGTCAGTCAAAGAGATGGTGGCAGTATAGTATAATAGCTAAGTATTTGGACTCCAGATTCATACGCTATAGTTTCAAACCCTAGCTTAGCCACTTACAAAGTACTTGGGGAAATGACTTATCCTCCTATTGATTCAGTTTTTCTCATCTGCAAAATGGGGATAATGAAAGAACTATCTAGAGCAAAGGTTGTCATACTCTTGCATTCAAAGAGTCACCTAGAAATCTTATTAAAAATACAATTTGCTGGGCCCACCCTTCAAGAATCTGATCCAGTAGGTCCGGTTAGGAGCTAAGAATTTGCAGACCACAAATGGAGTCACTTTTCTGTAGAGTAAGGCTTCCAAAACTTTAATGCCCATTCACATCACCTGGGAACCTCACTCACCTGGAGGTGGCGCTGGTTAAGCAGGTCTGGGGAGGGGTCTGAGATTCTGCCTTACTAATTCCCAGGTTCAGCTAATGGAATTGGCCAATCAAGCATGCTTTCAGGGGTAAAAGTTAGTGTATCTGACACACACTAGATGATCAAATATATTATCTATTATAGTATTTCTTCGGGGTTCTTATAAGATTCTTTATTTTATAAAGTGACAGTGATGGTAAATAGATGGCCAATGGTTAGAATTTTAAACACCCTTACTTGGTAAATTGTAAAGCTAATAACACTGTATCAGACCCAATGAAAAAGTTATATTGGTTCATGAAATCAAAAAGCTTCCGGACCAAAAACCAGAACTCCTTCAAAGGCCATCATAAGGGTAGAGAATTCACAAAGCCACATGTTTCAGTCTGGAATTCCAAATCTTTTATAACATGTTAACCAACTATAGATAAAGTTCTATAGAAGACACAAAGGGAATTAACAGTCCTACAGAGTTTGAGAAACATTATCATGGCTACATAAAACCCCCCAAGTAACTTTTGAGAACAAATATACCAGAGTACATGTGGCCCTAAATAATGCACAAATGCATTTGAGGGACAATCTCAAAGGTTTTATCCATGTTTTTGTTTGTTTTATTTCTTTTCTTTCTTTTCCTCCTCTTTCCTTTTCTTTGGGGCAGAATTTCTCTCCTTTCACATGGAACAATTAAGCAGAACAGCACTGCTCTCCTGGGACTCTCTTCCATCAGGTTATAAATAACTTCAGCACAATAACTAAGAGCACATATAAAAGCAGTGACAAGGTCATTTACCTTGAGCAAACCATGTTCTGTTACCATGGCAATGTGGAGCCAAAGGCAAATTCCATGTGATGATGTTTCCATTATATGCCCCATCATCTTATAGCCCAAAAGGGCCAGCTCTGGAGCAGGCCAGGCTTCCTCTTTGAAAATCCTTCCCCACTAGGGCTTGGGTGGCTGGGATCTGACAGCCAAGCTCTGAAGGCAGGGAGCCTGGCAGAAGGCCCTGCCAGAACAGAACACAACCCTGAGTAACTGTGGATACACTTTCCCATTGTCTTGTGAAAACCAGTCTCAGTAACAATCGCAAACTCAGGCAGGTCATTAGTCATCGCTTTACCTCACTCAGTTCTGGACTTGCTCTGCCAGCTCACTTTGCTGTTTTGTTGTGTATTTTTTTTCTTTCACTTTCAGAAGAGAAGCCAGGAGCAGGACTAATCAGAAGTAAAGAAAATAAGGTGCTAGCTGGTTCTAAGCTCCCCACAAAGGCAGAGACTTTGTCAGGTGCTAGCTTGTCAAGAGGTGTCTGCCTTCTGACATGAATAGAGACAAAAGTGCTTCCAATTCTGTCCAACCCAGGAAGGGAGAGAAAAGGGGAGACAAGAAGACTCTGATGGTTGTCTAAACCCTAAGGGTCCAGTCTGTTTCATGTAAAGTGCATGGACATAGTCTGTGGGAAAAGTGAGGTGGCTAAGTGTCTTGACATCACTCTAAGAAATAGCAAAGATATTCTAAACACTCCCTACTTCACTCAGAAATCCAGGAAGAATTTACCATCTTGACTTCACTTACTTATACATTCACTTTTAAAATCACTTTAAATGTTTTACCTTGAAAGGAATCCAAAAATAGTTTAGTTTCTTTAAACCCCATTAAACCTGATTTATGATATCTAATATAAGGGAATGAATGGAAGTAAGGAAGGAGGGAAAGAAGGAAGAAAGGAAAAGAGGGAGAAAGGGAGGGAGGAAGGAAGGAAGGAAGAAACAGACACCATATTTAAAGAATCTACGGTGTCTTGCCCACAATGCTATGATATTGATGCTACCATTATTTCCAATTTGCATATGAGGAAACAGGCAAAAGTTAAGGCACAATGCTCATGATCTTAAACTGCTAGAGCAGAGCCTGAAATAAAAACAAGAAGTAGCTTAAGTCCAGAGCTCTTAGCTATGACCTACCTACTTCAAAATTAGCCCTTTCTCCTATTTTTCTTAAAATAACACCTTTCAAGCTTCAGATGGAATGCTTACTATGGTTGATATTCTAATATCTAAGTGTGCATGTCAGTTTCTCCCTTGGTGACTTTATAGTCTGATTAATTCTGCCTTTCTCTGTGAGTCCAAGTGGTTTGTTTTACATAGAAATGGTTCCCTCTTTGACTAAATGTTTCCTTGTTACTAGAAAATACCATCTGAGGTTAAAATAAATGAAATGGATGATGGACATCTTCTCAAAATCATGTCTCTAGTGGTCTCTCTTCCTTTGGAATGGTGACTCAGAGAATGATAAAATGAAAAGATGCTACCGAAGGGAAATGTCTGGTTTTTCTCATCCATGGCAAGTGCATTTAGGAATGATCTGTCCCTGTGACAAAGTTAGATTTGTCATTGGACAAAGCTTAGGACAAAGCTAAAGATCCATTTCACAGTAGGTTTCCCATACACATTCTAGGCCTCACCAATGGCATTGCTAGGGTGAGTAATTTAGAGGATGACTAATTAGAAAAGCAAATTTAAAAACCCTCTATAGAACACAAATTACCTAAAAGGGGGCAGGAGCATAATTTTGTATTTCAGAAAAGCAAGAAGGGCCAGGCAGAGTGGAGAAACAACCTCTCCAAGAACTCACAGAAGTCAGAGTACACTATAACCTTTATTTTTATTTGTTATCACCATATAATTAAATTTTAATTATACAACACATAAACACCTTTTATTCATTAAAAAATGGATGAAACCAAAGTTCCATTTTATCATTGTCCTCAACCCCTACCACCTCTGCCCCTAACCTGGAAATCCCAGTATGTTTAGCATCTTTGCAGACCCTTACTCCGTACATGAGAACATATTATGCATAACAGATAATTTTCTATTAGCACAGATAATTTTCTACTATTTATTGAATAGTAACATGTTGTTAATTTTAATTGGTTTTTATTAAAACCCTAAACCATGAGGACTTAAATTCATCTGTCCACCTACAAAATACTCAGTGAAGATGTCAACGATGGCATCTTTTCATGGGTAACCAACCAACTTCCTGACAAACTGGCCTCCAGAAATGTAATAGAATAAATTTGCATTCTTTTGAGCCACTAAGGTAGTAATTTATTACAGCAGCAATAGAAAACTAATTTACAATCTAGGCCTTTGTAAGTTAAGAGGATTAAACAAGCTGATTTATGGAAAGTGGAGGGTGCCTTAGGAAGGACTCAACATGGTCGTTTCCTTTTGTTTCTGTAAGCTGCCAAGTTTGAAGTTGGCAAGGTTTTCACCTACCTCTCCTGACTAGCCTGTTTCTCTATCCACATCCCCAAGGCCTCACCCTCAAGAACATACACCTGACCCGGTCCTCAAGTGACTGTCAAATCATTAGCTGATGAGCCCAAAGAAATTCCCAGGAATATCTGCACTCAAAAGACAAATACATTGAGTCACTCTACTTAAAATCTTTATGTTGTTTACGGTATCGAACAAAATTTCAGTATAGGATTTGCCATGCCTTTCGGCATCCAGTCCCTACCAATGGCTACATACTAAGTTCCTTTGCTTTTCCCATAGAGCCTCCGTTTAGGTGCAGGTCAACTAAATCACTAAATGTTTCTTAAATACATACTAATCTCTCGGGCCTCTGGGCCTTTGCATGTGTTGTTCCCTCTGCCCCCAACAGATACCTCCCCAACCCATTTGTTCACCTATCCAAGTCCTATTCATTCTTCAGTATTCATTCAACTCAGCCCTTACAAGGAGCTTCCTTTAACATTTGGCTATTCTAGTGAACTAGAATCCACCTTCTTTGATCTCCTATAGCACAGAACTCATGCTTCAGTTTTAGCAGTTCTCACACCACATTACAACTGATCATCTGGTGGCCTCTTCCCATAATTTGTCCTTAATGTCAATGTCCTTTTAGGATCATGGAGCCTTTTGAGGGTATGAAGAATGAGTCCCCATCTTCAAGAAACTACACACATATAGTTTTTACATATAACATACACAATTTACAAATAATTCAGGGGATTCATGGATCTCCCAAAAAGCCTTGAATTGCAGCATACTTTAAAGAATAGCATTAAAATGTGAGTGCTCTCAGGAAAAGGATTCAATCTAATACATATCCATATGGCATCCAACATATGGCCTGGCACAGAGTTAGTGCTCAATAAATGTTGGATGGATAGATGGTAAGAATGTGAATTATTAATTTGTATGTTTATATATCATGGGAAAGACTCATCTACAGAATTTCTCCCAATAATAAACAAATGAAGATTTTAAAACCACATCAGAGAACAAAATTAATCACATTTCTATGGATAATCACATTTGTGTGACAAAAAGGCAGCTGTAAAAAATACCCTTATTGACAACGTGTTCCATACTGTTCAGTAGTTTCAGAAATGTTCCTAAGAAAAACAGATACAGTCCATCTGATACAACCAGGCTGAAAATGGAAAACAAAAACAAAAACCGTTAGCTAGAAGATAAATTTTCTGTTAGAACAAATAAGAGGAATAAGTTCTACAACCACTATTACAGACCAACAAAGGGATTTGGTTGATTGCTATTCATTTCTGCAATGAAACACTATGAAGCTCTTTAAAATAGTACATTTTAGAAGGACATTTAATAGCATAAAGAAATGCTTATGCTATCTCTTAAATAAAGACAAAGCAGCTCATGGTGATACCAAATTTTCAAATATGTGTGTATACAGAAAAAAAGGTTACTGCAGATGTTAGCAATGGTTACTATGGATGCTGGAATCACTGCTGATTTTTGAACTGATTTTGTCACACCTATATCTATCTATACATACATGTGCATATAATGTTTACATTACATGCATATTTGGATGTGAGTATTAAGTCAGAACTCTTTAGTTAACTAAAAGCTTGCCTGTGCATGTGCATGCACAGGCATGAAAATATGGATGGGTAGGTCACATTTTAATTCCAGCTTAAGGGAAAGCCTTTCCATCAGACCTAAATTTCCCTAAAAATGTGCCATTTTTCACCTGGGAGCAATTTTAAACTCATAATAACTAAAGAAAGTCCATCTATCCTCATAAATCAGCCTTTCACCTCATAATCTAAATTTGGTGACAACAATTGAATTTCTGTCAAATTTGCCTCTCTTCCTTTTGAGGTATTTGGATGTCTAAACCTTTCTTCCCATATCACCACTCAATCTGTACCTGCCTGGGGCTAGAAGAGCTCCTTCTGCGAAGTTTGTTGTGGCTCAGTCCCCAGTTCCATGTCTTCCTGGCTGTTGTACCTGGTCTCTCCATGAACATCAGAAAGACTTGAATGAGCAACGTTGCTAATCCAGAATGAGTGATGAACCATTGTCTCTTTTGTGTTCCATTCAACTGAATGGTGCTTTAGGGAAGAGGACTTGAATTGAGCATTATTCAGTTGAATTTAATAAACATTTGCTGAGTATCTCTTTTGTGCAAGATGATGGAATGGATTTAGACACCTATTTACATCTAACACAAAAAAAGATGGTGCTCTTTGAAATACCATCTTTTATTGGGAAATACTAGGTGATCTCCCTGATATGTGTTCAGATACAATGAGAATGAACTCCCCACCCTTAGTATCTTTACCCTCAGCCAAGTGAGTAGGACTATCCCATGTCAGGTATTAAAGACTTGATACTCACTCTTGGTGTATGTTTAAGCAGAAGTTCAAAGAACACTCAGGCTCAATGAACCGGGATTCTGTGGCTGCAAGCACTATCTGATGGCACAGGAAAAAGCAGTTCACCCCTGATTCCTCTGCAGAGCACCCTCAGAGCTTATTAAAGGCTCAATAGAGTAAGTCTGGGCAGCAGAAGGCTCATATGAAACCTCGGAAGTACAAGATGTTTAGGGCTGGGTAAGGAATAAACAACATAACTCTTGGAAGACACTTACGGCAAATGGTTGAGTGGTTCACTTCCAACAATTCAATTACAAAATTCAAATCCAATAAATATATTGGTTTATTACTAGGTAAGAATCAGCACTTCTATCTTGAAAAGGAAGAGATGGAAGTTCAGGGAAAGTACCTGTCTCTGTCAAGGCAACACATCTTGGGGAATGTTGAATTTAGGGTCTATTGTATCCAACACCCCCTCATGCACATTCACACTCTCCACCACTGCTCATGATGCCTGTCTTCAGGTAGTTACACAAAATGGACCAAGGGTGCCCTAAAACCCAGTTAGAGCCCGGAAGTTAGATTTACAACCAAGAGACTTGTATGAACTAAATGGGCAGGTCTCTTAGCAGGAAAAGTTCTGGATCTGAAGATTATGAGGATAGAATATGGACAGTGAGTGACAGTAAGTCCAAAGAAGGAAGCAGTCAGTATTCTTCCCCAGCAGTGTTCCTGAAAATATATTTGAATAAGTGAATGAATAAAGAAAGTAAGCTCGGGATAGAAGTAAATTCTGACAAGTTGATTGGGGAAAAGGAAACCACTTCTGCAAATGAATTCTGATCATTATCGAGCTTTTTTCCCCTCAAAGAAGCATAGTAGAAACTGAGATACCATCTCAGAGTAGCTATCTGGCCATTAGCCACTTCAAGTCTAATAAATAGTTCAAGGTCAAAATGAATTAGTCACTCAGTGTCTCAGACTCCCTATCTGAGGAGTTCCCAGGTGTCTAACCTGAGAAAACATATGGAGAAGAAAGCTGATGCTTCCCTCTACGATGGCTGGGAATGTCTGCCCTTAGCTCCTAACCAAGAAATCTAGATAATTATGGAAATAAAGTTAGAGCAGGCTTACATTGCTACCATATCACTAAATGTTTTTTAATCTAATCTTGATTGTATTTTTTCCATTACCATTTAACCCCATCATACCCTGCCCTCCCACCCTGCAATCACCACGCTGTTGTCCATGTCCATGAGTCCTTTTCCCTTTTGGCTCAACCCCTCCACCCCGTAACCTCTCCCCACCCTGAGCTGTCATCTGCTCTCCATCTATGAGTTTGTCTCTGTTTTGCTGGTTAGTTCAGTTTGTTTATTAGATTCCATATATGAGTGAAATCATATGGTATTTGTCTTTCTCTGGCTTATTTCTTTGAAAAGGAACTATCAAAACACTACAAAGAGTCCTTTGTACTGTGAAGACTAAAAGACTTCAGAAATAATAATAATGTGGGAGGGTGACAGAACACTGTAAAGCTCTGAGCACTGTGCAAAAACACTTAAATATGGTCATAATCACTCCTCAGAATACCCTCAAAAGCAGAGGTGCTATGATGAACCCCATGTACAGATGGGAAAACTGAGGGCCAGAGGATTAATTAGTTTATCTAAGATCAGAAGGTATTGTGAGACAAATCTGGGACATCTTAACCATTATTCTCTACTGCACTTTGGCTTTTTTGCTCATTTTCTAAAATTTGACATCATTTTCAACAATGAAGTTGAAAGGAAAATGCTGCAAGCTCCATTGAGAGATTTCCTCATGACCCACACTCCAAATAAATTACACAGTTCCCACTGTGTCAATTCTTCTGTTTGAAGACTACCAGTATCCACTGGGGTTCAAGAGGACAGAGGGCAGATAGAGAGTGGTTCTTTGGAGTCGGGAATCAGACCAAAGAGAGGAGGAAAGCAAGAACCCACACCTGGCTGAAAGCAAAGTCAAATTTAAACAGCTTCTCTAGGGGCCAGTGTTTTAAATCTGAATGAACCTCTGAATCTCCATAAATGCCTGTGGCTACAACTAATATAGCACATTTAGTATTATCACAAAATTATTTTCCTATGTGCCTGTCTCCCACTCTTAAGAATAGTGACTGAAGGAATATAGTCACCAGAAACACTGGGGAAACTGCATGGGAGGGACTGCTATGTGCCAGGCTCTCTGCTAAGTGTTTCATGCACCATCATTGAAATTTGGGCTATTGGGCCAAAGTGCATGATATTGAATTGGCCTTGATGCATCCAACTCTGTGGGGTGGACTCTTCTGCTGCCAGCAGAGCAGCCATCCCCAAGGGCATTCTTTCTTCCTGGCTCAGACAAGAGTAGTCACCCTCTCTGGGCTCAGAGAATGTGGTCCCTTCCAGGCAGGTGGATTTGGCTGATGGAAGCACAAATCATTCCATTCCTGTCACCGGTGATTGGATTAGGCATGAGCATGTGATGCAAACCCAGCCAATAATATTAACAGGATTTTGCAGAAGGCTTTGGGGAAGGTTTTTCCTCCCTGCTTTGATAGTGAAGAGAAAAGTGCCTTGCTGTCTTTAATTGTGGATGTATGAGGGCATGATGCCTGGAGCTGTGGCAGCCATCTTATAACATGAGGACACAAACCTGAGGGCTTCTAGGTTGAGGATGGGGAGATGAAAGATATGAAGCACCTGCGATTCTTGATG
This sequence comes from Phyllostomus hastatus, assembly GCF_019186645.2. Taxonomy (NCBI): domain Eukaryota; kingdom Metazoa; phylum Chordata; class Mammalia; order Chiroptera; family Phyllostomidae; genus Phyllostomus; species Phyllostomus hastatus. The sequence continues at coordinate 2,367,646 of NW_025334030.1, forward strand.
AAATCACTGCCCTGCTAAATTAAGCAGCCATGAAGCCTAACTTTCAGGAATGATCATGTGAGATAATAATTCCTGTATAGTAAAAGCCTCCTTCAGTGAGCTTCCCATCCCCCCTCAAAAAAAAAAATCTCCTGGCAGATATTACACTTAACATTAATCTTTAAAAATTTCCACTTTCTTATTTGTAAAATAGGGATGATTTTCAGACATAGCTCGCAGAAACATTCTGAAGATTAAAAAGGTAATGAAAATATAGTACTTAAAAATACACTAACGTTAGTAAGTCAGCAATAAATGGTAACTATCATTGTAATGATGTTGTTGCTTCTCACAGCAACCTCTGGATCAGGAATTACCATAATTCCCATTTTACAGATACAGAGACTAATACTCAGAGGGTTTAAGTAACTTACTCAAGTCATACAACTGGCAAGAGTTGAAGTTTGTATTCAAAGCCACACATAGCCTGACTCCCAAACTCAAAATATTAACCACTTACTATGTGGTTGTACTATCTTCTTTTGGAAACCCTAGCAGTTAGTGCAGGGCCTGGAACAAACTGGCATTCAGAGGTTGGTAGTGTCACTGAACTTGATTCCAGGGCCCAAATACAAGGATGAAAAGCCTAAAGAAGCACAGGGTAGCTAGCTGCAAGTAGCTAGACCAAGCCACCTAGAGAGGAGGGCTCACAGTTTTCCACCGCCTTCTTTTCCATTAACCCTGGGATTCCTGCTGGTGTTACTGTCTTCCTCATTTAGTTCAGCTTCCACTTAAAAGTCAGTTTTACAGGTTAGTCAACCAACCCAATGCTCAACTCCACAAAATCCTGAGTGGAAAACCAGCTATTTCCATTCGAAAGCAACAGGGGGCAGCAGAGAGCAACCAACTGCTGGACCCCTGAAATATTAAAAAGAAGAAGTGAAAACAAAGAAACAAACCCAGAACCTTTGTCTTCAGCCCAGAAGCATCTTAATGTAAAAATTTCCCAGGGAATTTTTTCCTGACCTAATGGGCAGACAAATTCATATTTCCAGTCTTTTGACAGAGAAAAATAATAACAGATCTGAACTGAGTATATTACTGACCAATATAACTTCTAGGGAAACAGCCCAGCCTGTCTGGGGAAAATTGCCCAGCCAGGAATAATCCTGGATGAGCTGAAAGGGGTGGACACTTTTAACCCGAACAAACTCACCTTGTTAAATTTTCATTTCACTTCAGATTTAAATCTGTCCTGGGAGCAGCCATCATCGGTCAGCTGCGGTACATCTGAGAGATGCCCTGGAAGAAAGTCTTGGTCTATTTTTAAATACCCAAAGCAAAGGGACACTATGTTCTACATTCATTTAAATTCCAGTTTCTTAAACCAGTCAACCTCATGGGATGCTGGAAAAGTAAATAAAACTCCCCTTTTAGTGGTTTCAAACTACAACATGCTATTACTAGTGCTCTTTCAGTGGCCATTCTTGAGATTTAGATTTGTAGTTCTTGGGACCTCCAAGTGGAGGAAATATCTTTGATTATCTCCTCTTATATTTGTAAATGAAGAGATTGGTGTTAAAAAGGAAGACAAGCCACATTTTCACATCCAAGCTACTGAAAGCATGGCATCAGCCAGTTGCCAAAATCCCTTTAGAATCTTCAACCATCATTTCCCTAAAGCTCTGGGCATTCTTTTGTAGCGTTTCTCTTGCTTTTTGTATTTAATAAAGTTTTCATTCAGAGGGGAGTAAATCCTAAAAAATAGGACCCCTGTTCATAAACTGCTTTCTGACCCAGTATGCTCAGCTCTATTTGCTGTTTTATCTCAAAGATTATGTACTTTTTCCTTTACAGAATCTGTTTCTGTTTTAATTATACATTCATTTTGCATATTTTTGGTCAGTGTTTGTGTTCCCTTAAGAACTCATAGTTCCCTGAGAATCATGCCTGTTTTGCTCACAGGGGCGCATAGTCCAATGCTTGGCACATAACAGGAGCTCTCTGCAAATGCACCAGTGTTCCTGGTGGCTTTGGAGAGACTTGACCCACTGGTTATGTTTAGGCAAGTGCTGGAGCCCTGCAGGTACAAAATACTTCAGGTTCTCTGATTTCTGTGAAGCAGGAAATGATGGTGTCGAAACCCTGACATCTTAGATAACCCACACAAGATCACAGTTACCTAGTTTGTGGGATGATGAAGGAAGAAATGAGCAGTGATGGACCACAGCCATGAAAAGTTGGGATAGGAACCCTGTACCTCCCTTCCCTTTCTGGTATCCTCTCTGGCATTTCCCAAGGTGGAACTATCCTCACATTGCCCCTTTTGAGAGAACAACCCATACACTAGAAAACATATGCCTCTCCCTTTCCTTAGTAGCACTACCAGCCTTAAATTTGCCTCCAGAATTTAGGATGATTGTTATGTGGTGTTAAACCTCAGTCAGGCATGGTTTAAGAATCCGGAAGAGGATTTTAAAAGCTGATCCAAGTCAGATGAGCATTCTAAAGTTAATACTCAATGGGCTAGACACTCAGTATTTTGTATTGAAAGTTACAGTGAAAAGTTACAGTGACAATGCAATTTTGAAAGAAATTTTACACCTGTTCATTAAATGTATAATAAAAGCTTATATAAATGCTATCTGTTGAATGCCAAGTTAATCAGTATTGAGGATGATGGCATAGATAACAGCCTCACCACATTAACATGATCTACTGTGCACAGTTTTAGACAGCCACAGAAATACACTGCTTTAAGCGAGCAGCAAACTTGAAGACCTGGAAATGCCAGAATGATAAAGGAGTAGGAAAAGAATAACAAAGTAATGCACACCCTGGACAACTAAATAACAACAACCACATTAATAGCTAGCATTGTGGCACATTTACTGTGTACCAGACATTGTTGCAAGCACTTTGCCTACATTATCCCAGTATCCTCACAGGAATCCATGGAGAGAGGCACTAACACAGCCACATCTCAAGGAGAAATCACTGATCGTCAGAGAGGTTAAGTAACTTGCCCAAGGGCACACAGCTAGGTAGGAAGTAGCAGTTAGGCCTCAAACACAGGCAGTCTGGCTCCATAGCCTGTGCTCTTAATTAATACAACTTCCTACTAGAAATTGGATTTAGTAATAGTAATAGCAACAACAACAATAATCTTTATTTATGACTTGTTACATACCAAGTATTTTCTCATACATCATATCACATGTTTAGAGCAGGAAGTTTAACAAGAAACACAGCAGCTCTTCTCTTCTGAAAGCTAAGGAGTAGGAACACTAGAGAAATACAAGTGCAGCCGAGATGCCTCAGATGACTGGTATGTCATCAGGTAGTGTTCGACCTCAGATTTGGATATTTTTAGCCTTGGTGCAGAGTTCTTTTCATTTAACTAAGACATCACTCATTCCCCAGTAATCACATCCCATTGAAATCGTGAGGGTGGCCCTTCTAAAGTCAGCTCTTGGTTATTGCTAACATTCATCACATTCACAACTCAGGCATGCTCAGGAGAACACTGTGTGAGCACTTGTTGACCTACCTAAAGCCATGTGTTTAAAAATATATATAACCTAAAGCTCTGTTTTAAGAGCAATTTTTCGTAAAAAACCATCGTCTTAAAGGAAGGAGGGTGAGGGCTTCCATCACCCATCACCATCCTCACCCATGTTTAGTGATCACTTAGTATAAAGGTGTTGAATTAGTGGTGGCACAGAGACACATGAAGGACAAGCAGTGGAACTGGTGGAGAAGTGATGTGAAAGAGCCACAGTAATGGGGTAACCAAAACCTCTTTCCCACTCACTGCGATTGTCTGTGTCTCCTCTTGTCATTCAAGACACCCTTGGTCAGAAACTACCAACTGGTACAAAAGACTTAATTCACCCTAACCATATATTTTGTTTGGCTTGGAAAGTATATGGAGATTATGGCCATATTTAAGAGTGAGGAAATCCCCCAGTTGAAAAAAAAAAGTCTAGTTCTCTGGCTTTCTTGGGAATAAGGTGGTGCTCAGAGGAGGTTGCTCCTTTTAGATGGGGTGTGTATTTTCTAGCTCAACACTGACCTTAACATTCCAGGTCATGGACATGAGCCTGACACCTGGGGCCTACTGTATGTTATCATCATGCTTGCTCTGTTGCATTTCTTATGAGCAGAGAACTGTACCCACGTCTCACTCAAAGCAGGAAAAAAATACAGATCTAGAGAGTTACATATTTTTAAAAAATCATTTGAGGAAGGAGAGAATATCCTTTTGCATTTAAATATGTCACCATGGTTTCTAATTTCTGCTACCTGCCTGCCCAATGGAAGCATCTAAGTTTGTGATTCTCCCTACTCTGAACTTTGGTAAACATTTTTTGAAATCACGTGTTGTCATCTTCTGATGCACTGGACAGAGCACCTAAATCAGTTGAGAGCAAATGTAAGCATGTCAGTGAGAATGAACACAGAGGTCATGGGTAAAATGAAATGCTGTTGATGATCATCCACTGGTGACTGGACCCTACCCTCCCACCCACATACTGTGGAGACAACCTATGGTCAAGGGGAATCACCACTCACCTCACCAGAGTAATTCCAGCAAACCATAAGCCCCAAGGGAGCAGGGGCCATACACATGTTGCTTACTCACCATCATGTAAATGGCACTAAGCACAGCAGCTGATACACACTGTTTCTTAACCAGTATTTACTGAGTGAGTGGATGTTTGAGTTGTAAACAGTATGTGATTAACAGAGAAGGATGAGGTCCACGAGAGTGACAAGTTACATCTATTTCAGTTGCCAATCAGCTCCTTCTTTCTCTTGCACATACTTCAATGTGCCTAGCATGAAAGGATGTCTCCTGTCTCTAGAAGTCTGACTGTGGTATATCGAGACCCCTCCAATTTTCCAGCTCCAGCAAGGATTTTCTGCAAGAATAACCAATACAGCTGAATGAAGACAACTCACTGCACCTGCAAAATAATAGTAAACATGAGCATTGCTCTTGGGTTCCACCACAGGATGGATCTGTCCATGAAAACAGGTGAAAATGACCTTGTAGGTAATAGCAACTCCAGCTTCATAGCAATACTCAAAATGCTACCAGCATACCTGAATGTGTGAGTTGCCTCTAGTAACAAATGCATTTCTTTCTTCTAAATCCATTCCAACCTAAACATCATTCATTATCAGTGCTATGCTTTGAAGGAAAAAGAAAATAAACAGCAAACAAAAAAAATAGTAACAACCACAACAGAGAAAAACCCTTACTTTTTCCTGAGGAAAGCATAGCACAGTCATCAGAGGGATTATGGTGGTGAGGTTATGAGCAATTTTCTTTCTCATTCTCATTTCCCAGTACTCTGCAATGAGGCAATATTAACTTTCTAATTTGAAGAATAATAAATACGCTTGCCCCAGACCATTTTCAGTGCTCACACAGTTAGTATAAACCACATTGACCTTTTAAAAATGTGATTTGTTTTTTAACACCTAAAGCAATAAACACTAGATATGCAAGCTTGTGCCTGGCTGAGTTGCTATATCAGCGGCAGCATCACAGTGCCCACCCATTTCTGAAATGCCAGCAGAGAGCTGGGGCTGACATGCGATATGTTGCAAGAGGTGGAACTCCAGTGTCTAAAAGCCATTTACCCTGAAAGGTATTTAATGCAGTCATCTCGGTTTTGCTTTTCCCACTAAAGGACACCACACAGAATTACCAATCCTGGCTTATGAGGCTGTAAATAAAACTAAATTCACCAAGTGCTTCGTCTGCACTCTTGGGCAGACTAGATATTGGCTGTCAATCTCTGAGGAATATGCTGCTCCAGATTCCAGCAACGTTATCAATCTTATTTAGTTCCCTTCTGGGTAAGAAACCTGCTCCTCAGCTTCTATCTACCCACCTCAGGCCAGAGCTACATGGTTCACTCATTACTATTGCTTCTTAGCTATTTCCTCTTCTCTGGTTTCTCTTGATGGTTTTTCTTTTCACACTTTTACCAAGAACTCTGTAGGTGACCTCATCTGTCCCATTTTCATTACTGTAAGGATCTTGAAAATGATTTGTCCATCTACTTGCCTTTCTATACCAACTCTGTGCCTTTGGGTCCCATAAAATGGGGAAGACAATTGTTCTTACTTTCAGATTCTAGAAGAACTACAACATAAGCCTCCATTTCTTCACCTGTGAAATGGGAATAACAAGAGTACCTACCTTGTTGGTGTTGTCATAAGAAGTAAATGACATATAGGACACACTTAGCCATCCACACAGTGCCTGAAGAATTGCACATGCAGAATAAACGATGGTTATTGTGTGTCCTTTTCTGAGATAGTTGTAATTCACTCCTGCCCAAGAAATAAGGGCACAGATTGGAAGTTCTCTAATTTTCTTCAGAGAGTATGATTTAATCATAATAAGGTGAGAAGAATCAAGACCAGAATTCTTCAAGACCAGAATATTCATCTCCATGTTGAATAGACTGGATTGAACAAGACCATCAAAGATTTGATTTATGTCCTGAATAAATGTGTGTGTGTGTGTGTGTGTGTGTGTGTGTGTGTGTGTTGTAGATGTGTATGAGAACAAGAATTACATCTTCGTCCTATGGTACAAGTCATATTATGTACTTTTCACACCTCAGAAATAGCAACATAGGTTCTATCACTAGAAGGCGTACATATTTTCTAAAGCAGCAAAATTATTCTCATTGTGTACAATATAAGACCCAGGAGAACACAAATTTTTATCCACTTTGTTCTCTGCTCTGTCTTCAGTGTCCAAGGCAGCACCTAGCACAGGGAGAACACTCAGTAAATACTTGTTAAATACAGGGTCCAGCAGAAGTAACGCCTGCTTGAGTGTGGTTGGTAGGGTAATAATATAGGTGGAATAACTTATAGTTTTAATTTGAACATTTTACCTAAAATGTCATATGGTATGCTTGAGTGTTATATTGTTATGTTACATAAGCAATTACATGCTTATGATTTTATAATAGATTTTGTAACAAAAAGGGGTGTTATTTGTGTCGGGCCCTATAGATGAATGAATGAAAATTTTAATTATTATTTTTTTACCTTCTCAGAAAACTGGATGAAAATTTGTGATCTTATTTCTCAAAGCCAGTCAAAACACATACATCTGTATTAACATTGAAAAGCACTCATTTTTAAATTGACAGTTTAATTAATTTTGCCTCAATGCTTATTATCTGAGTGACTTTGTTCAAGTCCGTCACATTCTCTGCATCAGGTGGATACAAAGCATTCTTTGCCTACTCAGCTTCTTTCACCTTTGCTGGTAATGGAACCCCTCCGTTCTAGGGGTATGTGCTAGAGGTTAGGGTGGGCCTACCATGCCTCTAGCAGGAATTAATGCATGTTGCAGACCCAATCAGATTATACCACAATTGATTCGGGGATGGACCATTTTTAGTCCTTCATCTAGAACATAGCTGCTGAGCTACAGGGGAAGTGAAACATTTGTAGGTAGGATTGCTAAATCACCATTAGTAAACATGCTCGATAGATACAGAAAGTCTCTGCAACTGTGCAAGAAATGAAGACAGAGAGGGAGGGAGGGAGAGTGGGAGGACATGAAGACAGAGACCAGCCCTGACTACATGATCTGTTCCTGGATCAGCTGTGTCTGCAACCAATCTTCCATATTTAACACCCTAAGCCCCACCACTAATCTCTATTTTGGTGAACCCCCTTGAATTGAGTTTCTATCACTTGCAATGCAAAGAGCCCTAACAGATATAGAAATAACATATATTTTATGCTAGTACTTTAAATCATTCCAGCTATTTTTAAATAATTAATGGGGAAGAATGAGCAATACAAATGACTGAAACATATACATGTTTACAGTAAAATAGGAACCCAGGAAGCTTATGTGTTCTGAATATTTTTTCAATTATAACAACTTTTAACATATTTTTAGACTTTGTGTTTTTAATCATTTTAGATCCCAAACTGAAGTGTATTGTATTTTAAAGCAAACGTGTAAGAACTGTAGCAGTGCTTACATGATAAACACATGTCGGGCTAGGCAGCTGAAACCAGTATTTATTTTTCCTTTTTCTATTAGCAGACACTTGAAAAGAAAACAACAACAATAATAGCAGTAACTAGCTTCCCAGGTTTTCAATTCTGAAATTGTGTGTTAAATTATACTGAACTAGTTCAAAAGCAAAGGAAGGCAGTTTTTATGATATTCAGATATTGGGTTGAATTCCATCAGATCCTCAGCATGAATTTTCCTTGAATATACATGTTCTGAGTGGTTCATCTCAGCCTTGGAATCTAACGCAGTAGGTACCATAAAGGGACAAGTGCTTACTTATCACTCAGTTCTCCTTCAGACTAGTTGTAGTCTGATGCTAATTCTGAGAATTAAGAACATGGGTAAAAAAATAATGTATGCATAGCTTCTGACTCGTGGCCAATCACGAAATGTTACTGAGAAGCATCCATATATACGCTAGACTACTTTTCACATGACAGTAACACAGATGTCTAAGTATATCAATTTTTCACTCCAAAGTGAAAATTTTGACTAGGTGATTTATCAGAAGAAGCACTAATTTATTTTTATTTACATAAAATGGATTTCATAAAAGCTCCTTCCTGCCCTTTACATGGCAAGGTTACATTTTCCTTTCCTTGAGCACACACAAAAATTGCAGACCTTTTCCAATTTAATGAAAAGATATAGAAAATACCAGGTAATCAAAATCAAAGGAACAAGGTGTTGATTTTATGCTTTATTCTCAGCATTAAAGGAAAAATGTTAACTTCTAAACCCATTGTCAGATGAAAATTTGTAAATAAATTAGTATAAATACAAATACATATGTAATATAGATAATTAAAATTTACTTCTAGGTAATACAAATTTACATATAATATATATTTATATAGTAATAGATTTAGATTTATAAGTTATATAGAATTAAGTATATAATATACTTATATACTTAAGTATACTTAATATAATAAGTATATAATAAGTATATTAAGTATATACTTAATAAGTATAATATTAAGTATATAATATACTTATATACTTAATTATATACTTAAGTCTATATCATTATAACTATAAACACATAATTATGTAAATATAAATAGTATATATCATAATGACATATAAATATATTAAAGTATACAAGCTGGGGCAAATATAGTTTACCATTGTGAGGACACAAAATATAGAGTTTATTCTTGTATTACTAATTATTGTATTATTTTCCATACAAACAACTGTACACCTAATTTTGCCCTACCCTGTATTAATTTATAATTGTACATTGTAATTATAATATAATTTATCACCAGATATATAATTTTATTATCTAGAAGGAAAACTGGGTTGCAAAAATGAACTGATCTGAATTACAAGGCCTAATAAAAAGTCAAAATTGTGTTGTACAACTTATGGTCAAAAACTTCCATGAATTTGCCTCCCCAAAGCCAGCTGCTTCTTTGTTTTGATATGGATTGTTCTATGCTGATTTATCTGAACTGAGTTAATCGATAAAACTGAGGGTGACTTCTGATCAAACTTTATTATATTGGGGGTGTTTGAATATGTCCTAACAACAGTGAAATTTTGGCTATGCTTATCTTTATATGTGCCCAAGTTTGATAAACTATATAGAACTATGTTAACAAAGAGCAGGAACTCTGAAGTGTATGAAATAATGGACCTAATGAAATTTTTCAAGTCTTCCACACAAAGACCTAATAACAACTGTAACTTTTAACTCCCATGCCTTGTCTTTTTCAAACTCATTTTCCTGATGGATTTGGGTAGTTTGAAGGAAACAGAAGTAGAATATTTACTCATAATCACCCAGTAATCATAACACCTCTTTCCACATATAGGTCTGTTTCAAAAAAGTTTAATTATGCAAAGTTTATATTATTACTGCTTATATCACATTTTTAACAAAAGGAGGTTTTGCTATATCAATCCAATAAGATTTTTTAAATCCCTTCCATGGAATTTAAATTATAGTGTAGATTTACTTATATTTAATTACTTAACATCAAATTATAACCAGTCTTATTGCATTGACATTTTCTAGAAATTCTTAAAATAACCAAGTTTTAGGGGGATTTATATGACCTTGAAATTCACCAGAGAGAAGATTCAAAAATTCCTCATGAACAAAGATTGCCAAAACAATTGTGTTTCTTTCTTTTAAGAGATGGCATCAAATGGCACATCAAGGGAATGGCAGGCCTTGTTTCTTCAAGTTGGTCAGATCATTTTTCTCTTCCTCCCTCCTTCCTTCCTTCCTTCTTTCTTGATATGAGTGCATATCAAGAAAGAAGGAATATCTTCCTTCTTCTGTCCTATGAGTGCATAGTTTGTGGCAGGGATTGTGACTGGAGATAAGGGAAAAAGCAAGACAAGGAATGATTTCTGCCCTCTGGAGACCATAAGGCTGCAGGCTGCTGACACAGCGCATCCCTAGCCTGTCTGCAAGGCTGTGGTAGACCACCAGGGAGACAGGTAAACACTCAGACCCAAAGGAAGAGCCAACCTATAAGAACAACAGCCTCACATCCATATAGAACATTGTTTCTTCAATGAAATGATTAATGGAAAAAGAAAAGTTGTGAATAGCCTAAAATCAGAATGATTGCAAGTAATTACAGCAAACTATGGAAATACAAGAAAATTGAAAAAATCTTGGCACTATTGATAGACTCTGTCTTCCCCGTCAAATGAATACAATAGACCTATTCAACAAAGGGTTAGAGGGATACTGTTCAAGTTATTGGCACTTCCAATCATGAATTTTCCCCAATTGATAGAATATTAAATGCACATATGTTTGTGCTAAGTGTCTTGAAAGCTTTGGATTTATATTGTCAGCAGGCTGGTATAATTAAACATTAACTGTCAATTTCTTAATCCTGAAGCAGTCATTTTGCTCTAGGTAATAGCTTTTTATTTATTTATTTTTCCTTCCTAAGCAAATAACAGCTCTTCCTTCAATTGGTTTTAATGGATTTTGCCCTGAGCAGCCCACCCCTTGTAGACAATTCTTTCAATGGAGAAAGATTTCTCTAGAAAGGCTGAAGCTATAACTTCAGAGAAAAGCAAGACTTTTTTCTAATGAAACAGAAAATATGTCTCACCCAATGTATTTCCTCAAACAAGCTCAGACATTGTACTTAATATTAAGCTGTGAAATAACCCCATCACACAGGTAATACTAGTACTATTAATAATATGTTTCTATTTTATTTTCAATGGAACTTTAAATTCCGATCCGGGCATTCACTTGTCTCTTCAGTTTTTCACCTCTATTCGCTCTTGCTGCTAACAAAACAAAGCTGTATCAGATACAGGTTGTCTGTGAAAAAGTGTTTGCCCCTAAAGATCAGAGGCCCCCAAATGAAAAAGCGAGACTGAAAGACAGCTTAATGTCTGTGTGTACATTTTTTGGCCTGGCTGCTCTCTAGGCTACAGTCAAAGATGTAACGGGTTCTATTTTTAATATCTTCTTACAGAAGCACCATGAACCTAGCAATGCACATAATTTATGACATGCTCAATTTTATAACATGAGGGGGGCGGGTAGAGAATGACTTTTCCCTTGCATGTCCCACGAATCTCAGATCACTTGTAAATTGCAGAGCCTGACATTTAAACTGTGCCATGTTGATAGCTCAGGCATCACCATCCTCCCTCCCCTCTCTCCATCTTCCCCTCCACCAGCAGAACACGGCTGATGCTTCATTTCATAATGCAGCATGATGGTGAGTCAAGGGTCAAGCTCAGCCTGTTAAGTCTAAAGCAATTACCTTCTTCTGCAGATAAAGAAAAGCCTGACTTGGAGTGGAGGGCAGAATGAGCAGAGAGACTCCAAGAACCATATGGCCAGCTTCAGCTTTTATCCTTGACATCACGGTGGGCACCTGGGCAAAGGCCAATGCTTGGCGCAGTGCACCCATGGACATTTCTGGCCAAATACTCATCTATTTCTGGAAACTTACCTGCCCTTTCCGGTTGGCTATCCTGAGAATCTAAATTCTGCCACAATGAGTTCCTGCTGTCTAAAATCAGATGTTCTATTTACATTTTTAGAATAGCATATTAAAATGTCATCAGTTCCTCAACCGTGTACTGACAATACCAAAAAAATACTGAATAACCCTCATGTGCGTGGTCCTATTTCCCAGTAGCATCTAATTTAGCAGCTTTGTATTTGAACAGATGCTTTTCTCCCTCTTGATGTCTACATTTTCAACAATAGCCAGTGTTCTGCAGTCTTAAATAACAATAAAAAATGATTTAATATAAAAACAAATTGGAATGTTTTTAGTGCTTTGCACTTACCCTCTCAACTACCATGTCTAGATTATATTTAATATTAAAGTAAAAAAAGAGAAATATATCTCATTTCTAGCACACTTTCAAATTACTCTGATTAGAAATCCTTCCTGTAGAAACTGGAAGGCAGCATGTCATACTAGAGAAGCCCTAGATTATGGAGACAGGCCTGAGCTAAAATCCAGACCCTAAGTATTATTTACTTAAGTCATCAAGTAAATGACTTCAACTAACTCAGCCTCATTTTTCTCATCTGCAGAATAGGGACATCCATCTAATAAGCATGACATGAGACGACAGTGCCTGGAATTTAGTAAGTCTTCAGAGGAGGAGCCAGAATTCAAAGCCAGGTCTTAAGAGCCATATTATATCATCTCCCAAACATGAAGAGAGATGAAGACTTGGAGGTTCATGAAAGCCCTTTTGAACGATGAGCATTTGCTCCTGTAGCTGCTGACAGATTTCTGAGCAGCTTAATGCTGACGTGATTAAGAATGAAGCAGACAAGGGAGAGGGTGAAACAAGATGGATGCATTAGAGGCTTGGGAACAGTCTATGGCCACAGTGAAAGTCAGCATGGGGAACAGAAGACCCAAGTAAAGAAGTACATGTAGCAACATTAAAACCATATCCCCCAGAATGAGAACATATCTGGGCATGAGAATCACATGGGCTGGGTGTTTTAAAAAATATGTTTAATTACAGACATGGAGCTTTACTCCAGACCCATTGATTCTCCATCTCTTGGGCTCAGAGACATCTGTGTGTGGGGGGGCGGGGGGTGTAATTCAAATAAAATGTTAAGTTTGGAAATGACTGATCAAGGGCAAAATCTAGGCTTTTATTATTCTGACACATACACACAGGTCCTACTGAAAATTGTATGTATTCTGTCTGACTGAGTAGAAAATATAGGGATGGATTTCCTTATTAAATTGTTTACTTAGAACTCCACATCAAGTACACAACCAAAAGTACATTTAATGAAATTTTTCACAAATTCTGAGTAATTCTGTGGAGGTAAGGAGACAGGTATGAAAAACTACATGTAGATATGCTATACAGATGCTTGCATGTGGAATGCTCCAGGTGTCTTCAGTTATATAGATCTACTATGTCTAAAAGTATGTGCATGGGGAAAGTCATAGATATGAAATAAACCTACAGCTTAAAGTTTTTAAAGAATTTATAGGCCATCTATTCCAACCTCCTTCATAATGCAAGAATAGCCTTTACACTATCCTGGCCATAGAGATAATCATGTCACTGGATACCTTCAGTGGTGATAAGTTCATTGTTAATGGGCAGTATTGATTAGAAAGGAAAAGTATCGTACTGAAGGGAGATGCATTAGCATGTGTAGTACAGAAATAAAATGGTAGAGAGAGGTTAGAGTGTTTGTAGTGGTATAACAGTATATTTTAAATGTGCTTGGAAATATTATGTGTTCTGTTTGCAGAAATGCAAAGTAATGAATTAGTGGATTCTGAAGAGCAGGTCTTGGCCAGTAAGCTATATAAAGACAGACAAGTTAAGGATGAAGAAGCTGTCAAGTGTCTATGTCCCAATGACCACACATAGGGACAGAAACATAGACACAGTGTGTAATCCACCCAAGAGGGAAGGAGACATTCGCTAAGGAGGGAACGCACCTGCTGGGCTTTCTGGTTGCCCTCACCTCATGCTGATAGCATTGTAATGCATGCAATAAAATAAATTATGATATCAATAGTAGAGGCAAAGGTAATCCTGAGAGCCTCTGTGTGGGGAGGAATTATGGTGGAGTTTGAATGGTGGTTGTTAGAAAATGTGACCAGGGAGGAAGATATTGGGTGAAAAATAATAAAAATGTAGGGTGTATGTGTGTGTCTCTGTGTGTGAGAGTACCTGGACAAGTGGTATGTCTATCATTTTTCTTCCTGACATACTACAGACTAGAAACCCTAGATTAAATGTTATGAATCCACATTGATTTGTGTATTCTCTTGTTGCCTTCACTTGTGTGAGGTAGGCTGGCCTGGAAGACTCAACTGAAATTCAACCTCTTAGCAAGTTGACATTGCAGGTGGTGAACAGCAGCTTCTGCTCAGATGTTTTCTTGCCCTCTGGTCTCTCCAGATAGATTAGACTCATTGAGATGGTGCAGAGTAATATGATGATGAGCTTTGTGTGTCAGCTTGGCTAGACCATGGTGCCTAGCTGCAACAGTATTTTGTAGATGTGATTAATATGCAGTCAGTTTACTGTAAATAGAGATTACACTCTATAATGTTGTGGACCTTATCCAATGAACTGAGGGCCTTAAGAGTGAAGTGAGGTTCTCTGGAGAAGGAATTCTCCTTTAAGACTATAACATAGGAGTCCTGTCTGAGTTTCCAGCCTGACAATCTGCCCCACAAATTTCAGACTTGCCAGACCCCACAATCACAAGAAGAAACTCCTAAAAATAAATTTAGTACATAGAGAGATAGATTTAGAGGTATATCACTTTAGATATAGATATATAAACATGGATATATAGTATCTATCTTCATAGAGAAGAAGATCAATCCATTATATATATATATTTATATTACATATAAATTATAAATTTTATGTAATTCCTTCCTTGAACGTGTATAAAGGACACATGGACAAAACTGAAGAGGGGTAGGATAGAGGGTGGGAGGTGAGGATGGCTGGGGTGGAGGAGAGTGGTGGGGGAAATGGAGACAACTGTACTTGAACAACAAGAAAGAGAAAGAGAAGAAAAATAAAAATAAATATACATTAAAAAAGAAAGAAATTTCTTCCTTGAGAATTGAAATATGACCCCTTGCCACTTACACTATTAGCTCTACTTCTGTCATCTGATATTATAAAGAATAAGTTCAATATAGTCTAATCACTTGGGAAAATAAGTTTGATAACTTGGCATACCAGTTTTTTAACCTATAAATTAGTAAAAGTGAATCCCTGCTTTTCTAAAAGCTCCTCTAGTAGAACCTACTGCTCTATCTTTTCCCAAGTATGCTAGGCACTGTGACCCTACCACTCTAGTACAGTGGAGTACTACAGGTCATTTTTGAAAAGAGGCCAACAAGCTTTTATCTTCAGTAACTTTAAATGAATACACTGATTGTTATCAGTCTGTGGGCAGGACAGGATAAGGTTCAAGGTGGCCATGCTTGTGCATGTGCTACATACAGGGAAAAAAATCTACAGCTAGAAGATGGAAGTAGAGATCCCAAGATAATCCAACTCCTAACTTTTCTTTCGGTTTGCAGTTCTTCATGAGTAACTGACTGAGCTGTCTCTCCTTGTGTTCTCTGATTGGCCTCTGTGCCCTTAGTTTCTGGAAAATCGCTCTGAATCTCTCAGAGATATTTTCTTGTCTTTAGATAATAGAGTGGTTTTATGTTACTCATAGCCAAATGATGGGTAACACTGCTGCTGCATCTACAGTGCCAGCAACAAAACCATGTGGAGGATTTATGTTTACAATCCCATAAGCAAAGCATGAAACAATCATCCAAGTACACTGAGCTGCTAACTTAGAAATTGAATTTGAAGAGACGTTTTGCAAAAGGTCAAGCTAAATCATTATAAGGAGAGCAGTTCTTATAAGGTTATTGTGCAAGCTTCACCCAACTGTATAACAATAACCCAGAAAACAGGTAACACTAATAGAACATTCACTGTGTACTAGTCATTATTCTAAGTGTTTTACATCTATTTAATTCTTACTTCAGTACCATGAAGTATCTGCTGTAATTATCACCATTCTACAGATAAAGAAATGGTACACATCTTCTTTGCCAAATTGTGGCTAAGAAGAGAATTTGAGAGAGCCAAAATTCAGTACATAGTAGCAACAAGCTTATTCCTCCTGATGGGGATCAAAATAGGCCATCACAAAATATTCCACTTTAACATTTTGATTATTTTAAATTAAAGTTGCTTTAAAAAAACAGGTATAAGAAGGACATTCTGACCCCCCTTTGTCCCCCTGAAAGCAGAAAATAAAAATCCCATGTGAAAGGTGCCCTCCCTGGACAAGGAGGAAGAAAGACTTCCTTATCACCAGAGACAGAGAATTCAAGGCTAAGAAGGCTGTGTAAACAAGTCTTGTTACTTCTTCACCAATTTACTACCCAAAACCCAACCACCTTTGTCTCGTCATTTCTTCACAAAGTTATTGTTTCTTTGTCTAGAAAGTGTAAAAGCTACCTGCTTTGGTCACTTCATGAGATTTCATACATATGAAATTAAATTTTTTCTCCTATTAATCTGCCTTATGTCAATTTAATTATTAGGCAAGCCAAAAAACCTAGAAGGGAAGAAAGGAAAAGTCCCCCCCCACACACACACACACACACCTTGCCTACACTCGCAATTAGTAAGCAAGATGTTTTACCATTATTATTATATATTAAAAAAACCCTGATCTTAATTTTAGGTTCAAGTGGTGCGAACTATCTATTTCTTCAAAGACTGTACACTATATTTGTTTCCAAGACAACAAATAGAGTGGGGAAGTACAGCATCCAATTATTTATGTCAGAAATTTGGAGTATCCTCCTTTCCAGAACCAGAATGCCCTTCATCTGTAAACACAGGGGTGAAGTTGTTATAATTTTATACTTGCTGAATAACAAATAATCCTTTATTCTCCCATCAAATCATTATGGATCTCAGGATACACTTTCTATTCCTGGAATCAGGGCTAAATGCTCTTTAAGTGGTGAAAAGTGATCTCTAAGTGGGCTTAAGTTGTGAAATGTACATTATCTGAATGGTGAATTTGGCTGAAATAGATAAACAGATGGTGGAGGCCCTGTTTCAGCTTCTAAAAGTAAAACAAAGTGGAGAGAAGAAAGAAGAAACATAATACATAAAACTGAGAGATGCTCAGTTGGAATAACCTCACATGTCAAAAATATATCTATTTACACAAAGAATCAATTTAAACACCAGCTCTCCCCACTACAAGCAAAAATGAATTTGGAATATTTCTCTTTTAAAGCAATCATTTTCTCTTAAAAATACAAAACAGTCCAGAGTAAAGAAAGCATTAAAGAGACTCAAATAATGTAAAAGAGATTTGAATCAGGCCTTCTCTATAGAAATCACTCTGTCCCAGTCCACTGGACAAGCAGCAGTTAAAATGCCATATATCCCTTTTCAGTGCCTCAAGATTTAATTCATTTTTACAGCTGCCACTGTTTAGTGAGGAGTCTCTTTTAGGAATCAGGATTACTCATCTCCTTTTGCTTTGGGTCCTCCTTTAGAACCACCTTGATTTCCCACAGGCATCTTGAGTCCAGGGGAAAATTAGAGCCTTCACTCTAAGTCCAGATGATTTATTCACCTCTTCCACCCTCCCTTATGCCAAATCCCAACCCCATGTGTGCAAATTGTGACTTATATAGGAACAGTATGAAAACAAAGAGCAGCATAATAATTAGTAGTACATGTGGTATTTGCTTTTGCAAAGATGTGACATTCACTTACTGAAGTCATTGCTTTTCTTGGTTTCCCAGCTGTAGTTTGAAAGAGATATTCCAGGTTCACAGATAAGAATGCAGAAGTGAAGTAATTAAGCAAAACTGTGCTGTTGCCCTTAATATTAACATTCAGGATAGAAGAAAGAAAAGATGGGAGGAAGGGAGGGGGGAGGGAAAGAAGGAAGGGGACAAGGATACAGACTGATACCAGTATTTTACGGTGTCATCAAGAACATCGTAACAGTTCATAAAGATGGAGCTTCAGAGAGCTAAACCAGCAAAAACAACAACACAGCATAAGAGATGGTTCCCAGGTGGTGTAAGAAGTAGGCGAAGGCTGGATCTTTAGCACATCCAGATCTAAGAAAGAGGGAGGACTAATGAAAACAAATATACATTCATATTCCTGACAAATTTTACCAAGAATCTCTGTGATTAAAAAGCATGCACTTGCTTTTCTCATTCCACCCCCAACCACATCAAGTCCTCAAAAACTTGACTTCAAACACAATCTCTTCTTTCACAAGCCTTCCTGCATGCCTGCCTTTAGCTCCTCTGGCACTTCCCCTTTGAAATATGGCATCCTTTCAAGTGTGAGAAACCAGGGTCAGGCCTTTGTCTGAAGTGAAGGCTTCAGGCTTTCATCCTCTCTGAAGATTTCCCCTCGACTTTGACCTCACCAACAGCAAGACATCTTGTCCTGTATCTGGAATTCAATTGCCTACTCCTGGTAACGTGAATAAAGTTATGTTTGCCTCAAAGGAACATAGAAAACCATCATAAAATTTCAACAATGCCAAGGGTCCTTGGCAAAATGAGAAAATTACAAGACATTTCCCCTCCATGGTCTCAGGAGACAATCCTTCCACTTCAGATATGCCCACTCTTTTTCAAATATTCTAAACTCTGATTTCTCCCCAAATCACAAAGTCATTAAATTAGAGAAACAATATATGTCCTTAAATGCCTGGTCACATTCTTGGCTCAGGGCCTTTGCTCCTTTTTTCCCCTCTTGGTCTGTCCCCATTTGCAGGCAGAAAGCAAACCTTTCTTGTTTCAACTCTTTACTCCCCACACCCAGCCCACTGACTGTCACCACAGGAGCCCCTCAATAAATATTAGTTGAATAAATGAATGAATGAGGCATATGCAGTAGGGAGAAGAATGAATCTTATTAAATTTAGTCTGATATTAGAATAGGATTAGAAAAATCCTTTGGGGTTTGGAGCTTATTAATAAACAGTTGCATGATATTAAACTATGAAGACAGGGAGAAAAAACAGCTCATTATTCTGATATTTCCTTCATAACATAAAGCCAATGAATGAGCTGCATTTAGAGGAGGCAGGCAATATATTTAAGCACCGTAAATATCAACATTAGTACACAGCCTCTGTGCAATCTAATTTACTCTCTAACACAATCCATCATAACTGAAGTATGTTTTTGCTTATAGGGATCATAAAAATTCACTTGATTTATTGCTTTTTTCCCCCTCTCCTGTGTTCTCTGGGAAAATTCAGTTATACATGGATCTCTTTCTTCAGGGAAAAAAAGATTCTTGTCACTAGGGCATTTATAAACACAAACTTACTTTTTACTCTAGAGGAAAGGTATCAGAAAATTGGAGCTTAAACAATTGTCATGTCAGTGCTTTGGTGACTAATCTGGATTCAGTCTTTGTTCTTTCCATATGCAGCTCAATTGCAGGGTCTAAAAAATGACTTAATTCTTCATGAGATGTTCTGTCAACCACTGTCTCAAATATTTATTGCTGGTGATCATAGCAGCAGCCAATAAGGTAACTGAACATTTGGTTTCATAATGTATACCTCACAGACCATTTTATTTAGGGCATTCTTAACACTTATCACAACTGAATCCTGCAAACACAGGCTCTGCAGGATCATGTTCATTGCTTTGGTCAGCAACCACATCAGCCCCCTCTCCTGGTAATAGCTGCAGGAGTTGGTATGTAGGAGGATGTAGAAGGTGTCTTAATGGGATCTCTACCAGGAACCTTTATTCAAATAGAAATGGGTTAAGGAGGGCGAGAGAAGGGGGATCAAGGGGAGGAAATAGAGAGAAGAAGGGAGAAGGTGGAGGGAGATGGGGAGGGAGGGAAAAGGAGAGGGAGAGGGAAGAAGAGAAGAGATAGAAGAAGAGGAGCTGGAGTCAAGGGAAGATGAGAGGATAAAGAAAGAGAGGAAATAGAAGGAAAAGGAGAGAAAAGGCACTGAAGAGGGAAGAGAAGAAGGAAGAGGAGGAGGAGCAGTGCGAGGAGGAGATGGAGAGAAAGAGGTGGGAAGAGACTAGCTCAGGTACTTTATTCACTGATTCAGACTCCAAATCTTTTTGCTTACCAGATTCCAACACCTAACCTTAGTAGGTGAATACCGTTAGTAGGTGAATCTCATACTAACTTGCTTCATCCCATTACCCCACGCATTCACTTTGTCCAAAACATGACAAACCATTAGGTAAGGAGCCCTGTAAGAGAGACTTTAGACACTGATAATACCTAGGAGAGCTTCTCTGAAACCAATATGTAGGGTCTGACAGACCTATTCTGGCAGCCCACTGGCAGTACTTAAATTTAGCTAGCACAACCAAGCTGCCTGCTTTGCTCCCAGAACCTTCATTGAGGCAAAAGACTAAAATGGATTCTGTCACCACATATATACGAGAAGGATTTTCAAAATTAGGTAGATATATTTTTTAAAAAGTAGAGATTAGACAAATGGTTGTGGGACTATGAATGGTTCTCAACAGAGTCCTTTTCTGTGTTTTCCAGTTTTCTATAACACACTAAAATTCCAGGTATCTCTCTTGCTGGGCCTCCTCACTGTGCCCCTCCCTCATTCAGTTTTCCCAGCAGCTGATCCCTCCTCCTGGGGCCAGCATTCCCTATTTCAGTCACTTCATTTTCTCCACTCTGTCTCCCTTCCCCTTCCCAGGCTTCGAAGTTCCCTGTGAGGAGGGGCTATGCCTTGGTCAATTCTGTTTCCTCAGGAGCTAGCAGGTAATAGTCACTTTACATAAATGCACTGGAAGTGCAATAGACAGATCGCCTATTTTAAATGAGAAAAATAACAGTAAATACTTCTTCAAGATTCAGCTGGACAGCACAAAGCCTTGACTCAGTCTGAAATACTAAAAAAGATCTGTGGGTAAGTTTTGTGCCCTAGAAAAGATTCTGTAGGAAACATTATCCTCACACAGAGCCCCTGCCCAAGAAAGCCTTCTGTGACACGTGATTCTGTATGCTACCCAAGTAGCTATTTATGAACAATAGAAATTTTAAATAGCCAATAGTAGCCACTGACTAAATGCAAAATATTACCCAGTGGGCAACAGTAGCATTATGTCCATTGACAAATTTTAGAGGAAGGAAACAGGCAATTCTGTGAGTTTCATGCTCAGAAACATCACAAAGTTCAAAGCAGATGGGAGTGCAATACTTGAATAAGAATTTTCATTACACTGACTAGTTCGAAACAAACAAACGTCAACAATAGAAGCATCATTCTTTCCTCCAGCTTTCATTTGCTAGATCCAATATAAAGGCTGGTCAAAATGCAAAATGGTTTTTACCATTCCAGGACAGACCTCAGCTGAGCCCTCATTTGACCTGGAATGTGTCGCATTAACTCTAAAAGCCTGAGTTTGTCTGTCAAGTGGGAAAGTCAGGGAACCAAACCCTGGGGGAGTTTTACAAGGTTCACAGCCATATGTTTATACCAATATTTAGTACTTAATAAGAGTTCAAAACATGCTAGCTACTATTATAATAATATTATACTTTAATTCATATATTTATATAAATGCAAATATTTATGTAATACATAATTTATATATAATATAGTCATATATTATAATATGATACACTGTGCGCTATATTTAATAGATAATTATATAATAAAACCATGTAATTGTCATAATTTTCCCTGCCTTCTCCCAGAATTTTATATTGTATTTTCTAATAAGCAGATCAGTACCAACCAAAATATGAAACATAAATTTGTTGTGTTGGGGAGGAGCCTGAGATTTCAGCTTCCTCCACCCACATCTGCAAGTTTCCTCAGTCACATGGTCACTAAGGGTTGTCATTTGGAGTGTGCAAGCAAGGCACAGACTAAGATGCTGGAAAACACCATCTAGGACCTGATGGCCTCTGATCTGTGTAGGGACAGATTATAAGCAGAAAAGTATTTTATTGATTTAACTTTATTTGGGGTACAGTGGTGAATGTGACTATTGATTTAATACATCATTTTCCCCAAAAAGATAAAACTGTGACTAATGCTCTTAACTCCTAAGACCATGTTTCTTTACATTTGAGTTTTATTTATTTGAGTCACTGATATCAGCTAAACATTTTCTATATTTGTTTAGATCCAGACACTGAGGCTACAACCTCCTCTCGAGTCTACACTAATGTTCTTATTCTTCTTCCTCCTAATTGGAACCTCCCTCTTCCTCTTTATCCAATGCCTTGCAGTGGGATGCCCCCCTCTGAAAGAATGACTTTGACTGTTCTGTCCTCTTCCTGCTTTTCAGACTCTCTTTGTACTTCCCACACATCAATGCCTTTTGGTATCACACATTATTTCATTGTTAACAGTTTCCAACAAGATATAAGATTGGGGGGCAGGAATTATATCATGAGCCCTTGTATAATCCCTGCTATCTCCATGACACAAACATTTGCAAGTAAGAACTGAGGGCTCAGATTAAAAAATAAAATTTGCTAATACAAGGCCCTTTCCCTGAAGAAGTATCCAATTTAAAAGAAAAGCTAGACCCAGGTAAAACTGAGGGATATATAATAGTAATAGAAGCATAAACAACTATTGTTACTGCAATCATTATTACTGCTAATAGTAACAATGACAGTAAGACAACTAATATACATGAAGCACTCACAATGTTCCCAAGCCTACTTTTAAGGGATGTAAATGGACAATCTCACCTAACGCCCCCATAACTCCATGATGTTCATATTGATCTTATTATCCCATTTTACATATTAAGAAACCAAGGCACATAGAGGTGAGGAAGTAAAGTGTTAAAGGGGGGAAATAGAGGTAGCCAGAAAGAATGGTGAAGGGCTTCAGAGAAAAGAATCAATTAAAGAAAGACTTGACCTAGGTTTCTGCATGTTCTTGCATGTGGTGGATGAAGGGAAGCACAATATCAAATGGGAATAGTATGAACAAAGTTATAATACCTATGAAGAAATCCCTATGGTGCATGAAATGGAAGGCAGTGGTAGGTTATTGGATTGGAAATAGAGCAGTGTCAAAACCTGCAGCTATAAAAAAATAAATAATAAAAATAAATAAAGATTGACAGGATTTTCCCTAGCTGGTGTGGCTCAGTGGATTGAGTGCCAGCCTGCAAACCAAAGGGTCACCACCGGTTTGATTCCCAGTCAGGGCACATGCCTGGGCTGCAGGCAGGGTCCCCAGTGGAGGGCACAGGAAGAGGTAACCACGCATTCATGTGCCTCTCCCTTTCTTTATCCCTCCCTTCTTCTCTCTCTAAACATAAATAAATAAAATCTTTACAAAAAAGATTGGTATGATTATGAAGAAGAGAGGCATTCTAGGAAAAAATAAAAAACAACTGCAGCAGCTTGAATGCCAGACTAGAGTGTGGAGTTGTCTATAGGCAGTAGGGAGTCATAGAAGCTTCCTGAGTAAGGGCATAGCAAGGATAGTTTGTTTTTTTTGTTGCCTCCCCCTTTTGTTTTGCTTTTCATAAAATAGATTTGGATGCCTTTATGGGGACTGGACTAGACAAGAAAAAGACCAGAGGTCAGTAATTTGTGAGGAGTCAACTTGTCAGCTCCACAAGGGAATGTAGAGGTCTGACACTAACATGAAAAATGGGAAGATAAAGGAGACTGTGCACTGTGAGGGAGAAAGATAAAGAAAAGAAAATGCTGCAGTTTCTTGCCTGAGGATCTGGGTGGATACAGGGGCTGTCTATAAAGATAACAGGAAAAGATGATTACTCAGAGAAGAGTTGATGAGATCCTTTTAAGACTCAGAGGGCATCCCTAGTACCCATATTATCATCCCGAACTACTTAGGGACTAGAATTCATTGGCAAAATGGATTTTTCCAGGTCTGAGGTAGGACATGTGCACACTGAATCTGGAATACCATGTCATCCTACATATCAAGAAAACCATCAAAGACAAGCCAGTCATGTTAAAAAGGACTCATGAGGCAACTTGAAGAGGCTCCCTTCAGTCAAAGACTGAATAATCTGAGCACCAATGAAGGTGATAACTTCAGTCCTTGAGTTTATAGTATTAGAAAACACATGATCACCATTGGAGAATGCAAATTAACCAAATTATTAATCTAAAAACAAAAAGGGAAAATCAAATATTTCTCTTTGATTTCCTATACAAGCTGTATCTCTGAATATCCTAAAAGTAGATTGGAAAACTTCTTTTTAAGAATTATCATAGTAAATCCATGCAGAAGGAAGGATAAAATTAGAATATCACCATTTTGCAACCCCTAAAGAATTAATTAATCTAGACACTGATCATCAGTGGTTATAGCCACACAAAAAGGCAGCCACTCTGGTATTATGGGCCTTGTCATAGAAAAACAAACTTCTAAAGAAAGTGAACTTGCATCTGACAGAGACTCTGGAGCCCATCTACTAATTTAAAAGAAATACAAAGGACAAAGGAACATGTGAAACTGTACCACAGGGGGGCAATGAAAAAACACCAGAGAAGTAAACACTGCATGGAAACCAATCTGTTTTCTTCAACAATAGCAACCACAAAGAAAATTGTGAAAATAAACAAAAATGTTGGAATCAGACTGGCTAAAAACTCCTTAAAGCAGATTAAAAGGATCTGTTTAAAGATATATCAAGCAATCCCAATGTATAGAATTTAGATTCTGTTTTGAAGCAACAAACCATTTTACAAAATGACACTTATGAGAAAATCAGACACTTAAACAATGACTTAATAATTGATGATATTAAAGAATCACTGTTAATAATTACTAGGCATATAGTCATGTTATATAAAACTTAGCTATTAAAAAATGAAAGATAATTGTTGGCAAGAATGTTGAGAAATTGGAACTTTTATACATGGTAGGTGGGAATGTAAAATGGTGCAGGCACTATGGAAAACATGTATGGAGTTTCCTCAAAAGATTAAAAATTGAATTACCATATGATCCAGCAATATCACTCTTGGGTAGTTATCCAAAAGGATGTAATCAGGATCTTGAAGAGATATCTGCACTCTCATATTCATTGCAGCATTATTTACAGTATCCAAGATATGGAAACAATCTAAATATCCATCAATGGATGAATGGGTAAAGACAATGTGGTATATGCATGCAGTGAAATATTATTCAGCCTTGAAAAAGTAAATCCTCCCATATGGGACAACATGGAAAACCTACAGGACATTATACTAACTCAGCAAAATAATCTAGATAGAGGACAAATATTGCATCATTCCACTTATGTAAAGTATCTAACATAGTCAAAGTCAGAGAAACAGAGAATAGAATGGTGGTTGCCAGGGGCAGGGGAGAAGGAGAAAGGTGTGTAGCTATTCAACAGGTATGAAGTTTTAGTTAAGCAATATGAATGAGTTCTAGCAATCTGCTGTTATCCACAGAGCTATGGTTTTGTCATTATTCCCTCATGTTGAGCATCATTCATTATTTCACTTCAGAAGAACAGTTTCCTCTGCATTCACATACAGAGTTTATAGAATTTTGAGGTCTTTGTCTAATTACTGACTGCACATTAGAATACCTATGAGAGCTTTAAAAAGTACCAGTGATGCCCAGGTCATGGCCCCAGAGACTCTGATTTAATTAGTCTGGGTGGGAGCCTCAATGAGCATCCAAGGTTCAGACCAATGGAACCAAAGTGGGGTTTCTCAAATCTTAATGAGCAGGCACATCACCCCAGAATCTTGTTAAAGCACTGGTGCTGATTCAGTCATTCTGGGGTGGGGCCTGGGATTCTGAAGTTATAAGAAACTCAGAGTAATTTGATGCTTCTTATCTGTGTAACACACTCCGGGTAGGAAGGAAGTAGAGTATTTGAAGGTGGTTACTGATGATTTCTTAGGATGGCTGAATGTTCACATTTAGGTCACTGGTGACTGGAGTAAAGGCTCAGAGAGTTCTCCTGGAGGCAGGAAGCTTGTAGCCTAATTTGGGTTTTCAGGTTACAGACTCAGTGGAGTCTTCAACAGAAAAAGAAAGCCTCTTCACAGGCATCAATTCATCCATTCATCATTCATTCGATGACTATGTATTGGAGACCTATTGCACACTAAGCACCTTTTAGGTACTGGAGATAAATCACTGACAAAGAAAAATGAGGTTCTTGTCCTTGTATATTCCAGGGAAGGGTGTGGAAGCAGCTTCCCAAGTAAACATGAGCTAACAAGAGAAATACAGGTGGCAATGCACATCATGAAGGACAGCAAGCACGATGTGTTAGGGAGTTGCCTTAGGTGTGGGATGTGGAGATGGGGTTTACTTTGCTACCACAATTAGGTCATCAGTGGGAGTTTCTCTGAAGATATGACATTTTAGCTAAGACATGAAGGATGAGAATGGGGCATGCAAAGGCCCAGGGGGCTATCATTCCAGGAAAAGAGAAGAGCAAAAGTAAGGACCATGAGGTAGAAATGAGATTGATGTATTGGGGAGCAGAAAGCATTCTACTATATCCTTGGTAACATGAGTGAGAAGATGACTTATACAGAGAAGCAGGGATGGGGGAGATTATGCTCAGGATTACATACCATGGTAAGGACTTTGAGTTTTTCCCTAGGCACCAAGGTAAACCATTTGATGGTTTTAAGCAAAGAAGTGAAATATTCTGATTTATGAGAAAATGATCACTTTGGTTGCTATGTGGCAGATGTATTTGAGGAGAGGGTATCAAAAGTAAACACAGAGAAACCAGTTAATAGACTCAGAGCAACCCCAGTGAGTGATGGCAGTGGCCATTCCTAGAAATGGCAGTAGGGATGGATGCAGTTGGGTGGTAACACTGACAGACAGAAGGGTGGTAGGAAGGAAGGAAGCAAGAGTGACGTCCAGCCAGTGGGTACATGGCAGGGACTTACTCAGATGGAAAAGGCTAGTAGAAGGCCAGTTCGTAGTGTGTGTCAGACTGAAGAGCTCCACTTTGGACAACCTTGAGATGCCTATGAAACTCTCAAGTGTAGATTCAAGAACAGAGCTTACATCCAAGTCTAGAGCTCAGAGAGGAAGTCAAACATAAAGATAGAATTTGTGTGTGGGGGGGGTGACATCATTACATCATCATATGAAAGTCATCTTATTGAATGAATTTTAAAGGACAGAAACTATAGCTAGATGCCAATGTAAACTTAGTGGCAAGGAAATATCACAGTTCTGTAGAAAGATTGGCCCAAAGTTAGGAAGGAAAATTTGTATCCTTGAAACTCATCTTGGCCTGGATTCCCAGACCTTAGCCTCACGGTATCCTTTGCAGCTATTTTGATAATAACTGGTATCTAAACATTCAGTAAACATTATTTCTTAGACATGGAACATCTGGCCAGAGTCAATACAATTTGAAATGATGTTGGTTTTATCTAAATGTCTTTCTCAGAGGGACAAATTGTGAGGAAACAGACACTATGTTGGATCATTGTGGAGAATGGGAGAAATAAGCTTGTTGGTTCCTTGACCAGATGTCTAAGTATATGGTAAACGGAGTTAATGGATGTTGGGAAGAGAAACACATGTGCAGCATTGGCGTCCATTCAGCAGAGCCAGGCAAGGTTGCTGAGGAAGGACTCCTGCTGCCAGAAATGGAGCTGAAGATGTATTCTTGCACTCAAGGAGGAAACACAGAGGACATATTATCATATGGAATGATTACTTGGCTAATGAGCCTTGAGGGGCAGGAAAATTGACTACAAAACAAATTAAACCAGCACCTGACATTCTAATGTTCTTTATAAACAAGTGATAATGTCAGTGTGTGTGTGTTTCCTTGTACCAGCCCACTTATTTGAACCAACCCCACACAAATATTCAGAATTAGATTGACGGACGCCCCCTTCGCCAGTGATTCATCGTCATGATACCATGCTTGAGGATGTGATTTGGCTTTTAGATATAGCCTTTCCCTGTGGTTGTTCTTGGCAGAGGATGAAAGATGAAATTTCTCTGAAAAGCTCATCCCTTTGAATTGTGTTCCTGAGGAAAGAGGCCAGATGCCACATGACCAAAGCTTTAGAAAACTCCAGGATTTTTGGTGATGGGCAGGCAAAGCCTGGCTGTCTTCCATTTGCACCAAGAGCAGGACCAGCAGGTGACACATGAAAATGCAGAGGGAGAAAAAGAAGTTAGGGGTGAGGGATGCCTTCCTCATAGATGGGATTATTTAATTCTCTAAATGAAATGGTTTAGGGTGAGTGAAATCTCTTTATAGAGAGCCTTATAATGGTAGGGGGGTATTTAATTAATATTCATGTATTGAATATTTGCTACTTTCAGACTTTAAGGGTTTGGCATCCACTATCTCATTTAACTCCACAAAAAACACAGAAACAGGAGGTAAACTTGGGTTTCACATGCAGCAAAAAAAAAAAAAAAATGGAGTCTGGGATTGGAACTCAGACAGTTACACTTCAGAGCCCCATTTATTACAAAATAAAACGAAATGCTCACTTAATAGGAAAAAAAAGAAAATGCTATGCAGAAACAAAGACAAAGGTCTTTGTAAGATTTTAAAATGGTTTTGATTTAAAATAAGTATAGCCATTTATATTATGGTTAATATGTGCCAGGAATTTTACCTTCCAATTGTCATAGAGAATCTGGTTTAATTTTACAACAGCTTCCCAGGACAGGTATATGTTATTATTATTTTCATTTTACATCTGAGGAAGTTGGCTCAGAAAAGCTTATTGGCCAAGGTCAGGCAGCTAAACTTGGCTGAAATGAGAGCTGAACTCTGATCTCTGCCTCTATTAGGCATGCTTTAGTGAGCTCCATAAGGGCAGGTGGAAAGGGCTTTATTTTCCTCTCCTAAATCCAGAGTATCTGTACCATACAAAGTTCACTGATTTTTTGGAGACAGCCATATAAGTATATGGTCTACTTTATAGTAATTTTTCTAGATATCTCAGATATCTTTCCAATGATCCATGCCTCTGATTTCTCTCTACCTTCTGAGGCTTATTTCTCTTTAAGAATGGCTTGACTTGGCCAGATACCAGTAACCTACCAAATTGTGATTTCTTCTTTTCTGCCACAGAAATTTCATTATTTAATGATCCTAGTAATAATACTGGACACACATA
Organism: Phyllostomus hastatus; assembly: GCF_019186645.2. Classification (NCBI taxonomy): domain Eukaryota; kingdom Metazoa; phylum Chordata; class Mammalia; order Chiroptera; family Phyllostomidae; genus Phyllostomus; species Phyllostomus hastatus. The sequence continues at coordinate 2,396,834 of NW_025334030.1, forward strand.
TCTGGATTAAAGTATGTGCCTTTTCAAATGACACACACTGGAAAGGTTATTATTAATAAAGGTAGCATTAAAACACCACAAATAACTCTGTAACCTTGCTTGGGCTTAACAAATTCCCTGCAGGAAATTTTATTTGCAGTAAACTCCTAAAATTCAGCTCACTTTTAATACATGGTGACCTTCAGTGACCCTTATCATTCATTACATACCAGTGACCTTTCCAAAGTTGAGAAGGGTAGTTGCAACAGCTTTTGGGTATTAATACCTATGAGAGGCAGGTGTGGTTTTCATTCTTCCTTACTGATAATGCATGCACTTTAAAGGTATTGCATTATCTCTCCTATGGCATAAGCTCTGATGGTTTCATAAGGGCATAGGTGTAAATGGTTTTATTGACTAGAGTGGATTTCCGTCATTTGTAGGCATTGAGTTCTACAGCATCATTTAGACAGGGGCTGAATTTGGGATGAAGAATGCCAGGCTGTTGGAGAGTTGATCATCATTTTTATCAACATTAGCTTACATCCTCTTCTATGTTTTTTCAAGAAACTTTTTATTATGTAAAACTTAAATCATACACAAAAGTGGAACAACCAGCAGAAAGAACCACCCTACGGCCAGCACTCAGATCCAGTAACTATCAAGCTGTGGCTGACCTTGTTTTATCAATGCCCTTGACCCCTTGCCCTCCCCAGTCTCATGTTACTTTGAAGCAAATGCCAGACATCATATCACTGTTTTCATAAATACTTCAGTTTGCATTTCTAAAGGTTAAGAAGTCTTTTGCTTTCCTTTTTAAAATTTTAACATAATCCATTTAATTTGTATTGTGGTGAGAACACTATGAGATTTACCTTCTTAACAAATTTTTATGTATACAGTACAGTATTGTAGCTCTATGCCCAGAAGTAAAAGGCAACTTAGGGTTCAAGACTCACACCAAGGAAGGGTTTTGGTAGGTGCTTCATGGTTCTCATAGCAAGACACAGCAAAAGACATTTTATAATATTTCCTCCACAATCAAAAAAGAAAAGAAAACCACCTGAAGTACAAGAACATCTTCAAATATTATCCATAACTTCACACCAGATGCTGTTTACCTGTAAAATGCCAATGTTTTGAAACTGCTATCTGTAATTAGCTCATTAGCTCACCTGTGGAATTGTTTAAATTTTTGAAAAATGCCTTTTTTTTTCTTTTATATTTGAATCAGGCCTCTACAACAAGGACAATAACCCACAACAATTTGAACTCATCACCTTTGGTAACACAGGTACCAGGACAGACTCAAAGCCAGACACTCAACTTTGTGAGGAAGCTCCTGGTTAAGCAGTTGAAGAGCATTGTCTCCACATGGAAATTCAACTTGGTTTTGGAAAGCAGCCATGCCAGCCCAGGATTCTGGCCCCATGTCCGCATCTCTGCCAAGGGGTTGAATATCATGCTTTGAGAGATTCAGCTTGCCCTAATTTAAGACACACACTTTTATTTTTTACTTTAAATATGAATATCCTTAGTCACTGTGTCAGTCAAGTTCTCCTTAGGAAACAGATGGCACACTCAAACTGAGATTACTTAAGGAGATTTAATTTATAGAGGTACTATTTCCAAAGGTGTGGGCAGAGTGTAAGAAAACTGAACAGGATGTGAAGGAATCCAAATTAGGAGCAGCATGGCTGTTACCACCTCCAGGCAAGAGGGGGTGAGGGGAATAGTTACCAGTTCCCAGAAGGAAAGGGGGCTGCTCAGTGAGGATGGGCAATGAGCTATGTGGAAGGACCCTTCAGGCCACTCAGGGAAGGTACCAGGTCACTAGATGCCTTGACCTCATTCAACTTCCTCCCTACAACCTCTTGCCAAAACTCCCCATTAGCAGAACTCAAATGAAGATCCAAGGGCAAGGGAACCATGACTGAAGTTCTTACTTATCAGCTTCCTGAAAAAAGAACAGGAGGACACAAAAGACAGGACAATGTCCCCTCCAAAGGTGTTCACCTCCTAATCTCAGCAGTCTGTGAATACCTGCAAATCAAATTTGTGAGTTAAGTGAATAAAGTTTGCGGGCTGAATTAAGGTTGCTAATCAGCTGACCTTAAGATAGAAAGAATGTTCTGAACTATCTGGATGGACCCCATGTCATCATGAGAGTCCTTAAAGGTGGAAGAGGGAGCAGAAGAGAGTTAGGTGCAGTGTTGCTGGCATTGAAAATGAAGGAAGGGGCAACAAGTCAAAGAATATGGTTGGTCTCTGGAGGCTGGAAAAAGCAAGGGGAAAGATTCTCCCCTAGAATCTCCTAAAATCACATAGCCTGCCAACACCCTGATAACCCGGTGAGACCAGTGTTAGACCTCTGAACTATAGAACTTTGGAGTAACAACTGTGTTGTTTTAAGCCACTAAGTTTGTACTTATTTCTACTGTACTTATAGTAGCAGTAGAAAGCTAAAACAGTAAAAATATGTATAAAAAGAATGCCTTTGGAGAGGCAACTGGAAGATGTCTGGAATCTGCTAATATTTTTAGGGGTTATGTTTTGTGCCCAAACCTAAGCCTCAGGTCTAGATTTCCCCCTAGACTAAGGGAAAGCAGCATGATATAATTTTAAAACATAAACCTGAATTTAAGTCCTGGCTGGGGAAAAAAAAAAGTCCTGGCTTTGCCACCTATGAGGTATAAAACCTGGGAGAGTCACAGCTATCACCTAAAAGATAGAGATGATGAATAGGGCAGCAACCACACAGCATTAGTGTCAGGGTTAATGGATCATGTGCATAAATTAGTGTAAGAGTTAATGGATCATGCTCATAAAACACTGAGACAGTGCTCAACACAACAGTGGATGCTTAATAAATGCTGGGACTTCTAGTCTCACCTGCTTAACTGTGGAGGCATGAAATATGTCCACATATTCTGCGATATTCCCCACTTTAAGCAGTGAAGTTTAACTACCCTTGCCTTGAGTGTGGGTTGGACTCACTTCTAACAAAAGAATAAGTCAGAAATAAGACTGTGTGCAACTGATAGGGGTTGCATACTGTATGCTGCCAACTATGGAATGTTCTGGAAAAGGCAAAATAATAAAAATATCAGTGGTTTTCTGTGGTCAGTGATTTGCTGGGGCATGGGGGAGATGAAGCACAGGGGATTTTTATGGCAGTAAAACTACTCTGTATGATACTATAATCGGGTATTTATCAGTATCAGTGCAATTGTCACAACAGCTAAAACATAGAAGCAACTCAAGTGTCTATCAATAGATAAATGGATTAGTGTGGTATGTACATACAATGGAATATTTTCCAGCCTTAAAAATATAAAAGAAAGCTGACATATGCTACAACATGGAAGAACCTTGAGGACATTATGCTAAGTGAAATAAGTCAGTCACAGAAAGAGAAATATTACATGATTCCACTTATATGAGGTGCTTCAAGTAGTCAAGTTCATAGAGACAGGTGAGCTGGGAGAAAACAGGAAATCATTGTTCAATAGATTTCAGTTTTGCAAGATGAAAAGAGCTGTGGATATGGATGGTGGTGATGGTAGCACAATATGGATGTACCCAATATCACTGAACTATAAAACCCAAAATGGTTAAGACAGTAATTTTATATTATGTATACCTTCCCATAACTTGAAAATAAGAAAAAATATATAATTATGCAAGAAAAAGAATGAATTTTAATGTAACCTATGAACTTTAGTTCATAAAAATGTGTCTTCAATTGTAGCAAATGTACCACACTGAGGGAAAATAATAATAGGGGAAACTGTACCAAAAAACAATTCACTGGAAATTTCCCTCCTCTCTCTCACTTGTCTCTTGCTTTCAGAGAAGAAGACTGCCATGTTGTAAGCGACACTACAGAGAGATACATGTGCCAAAGCACTGAAGCCTCTGTCCCGCAGTCAGGGAACTAAAGCCAGCTACCAAACACAGGACTGAGCTTCGAAGCAGATCGTGCAGCCCAGCTGAGCCTTCAGATAACGGCCAACCCTGGCAACGCCCTGGCTGAGACCTCATGAGAGACCCTGAGTCAGAGCCACCCAGCTAGAACCCATCTGAGATCGGACGTGGATGTTGTTTTAAGCTGCTAACACTTGGGTTTGTCTATTATGCAGCAACAGATAAGTAATACATTAACAACAACAAAAAAAAGGAAGAGTTGTAAAAACACTTTTAAATAATTAGAGATGAGAGAATTCGGAAAGTGTGTAATTTTCCTCAAAATAACTGAACGTGCCCATTATCAAACTTGGGGTTAGGAATCATGGTGGCAGAAGATGGCAGTCTAAGAAATATATAAGTATTCAGTGACAAAGAAAGATTTCACTTTAAATGGAAAAAATGCCTTCCTTTAGGATCTGAACTACCCAAATTATGTGCCCTCATCGCAGAACTTCAGTATCCAAGCTGATGCTAACGCAGGGAAATATGGTTATTTCCTGTTCATCAGCATTTTACCCTCCAACCTTCTGTCTCCCTGGCATGTCTTTGTTTGTTTGCTTGTTTGTTTGTTTCTTTGTTTGCTTGTTTGTTTTTAAGCAAGCAGGAAACTAAGAGCTTATCCTCAGATCTTCTCTCAGCTTCCAATCCAACTCCTATTTGTCCAAGGGTCATGTGAGCCAGACAGAGGTCTTGACATTGACACTTCTGGTCCTGCTCAGAGCTCCAGGATTAACCCTGACCGGGCTCCCAGGGATGTGAAGGAGGAAATGCCCTCTCATGCATCCCAGCTGGTTCTCTGCTGATTCAACCCACTGGCCATCTGCTCTCTTCTCCCTGCTATGCACACAGCTTGGTCTGGGAAGTGGAAACTTTCTGCAGGATTCAGCTTTTTTATTTCCCACCTTTTTGCAAACCAGGGTGCATAAAGAGAGTACAAACACTAGTTAGTGTGTGATATTATGTTCCTGTCCACAAATAGTAATTGATGCACAGGATATTAAAGATATTACTTGGCAAGGGCCCAGTAGAGTCCGCGCATGCATACTGAAAATCATAGCCATTCTAATCTATGGAGATTGTTGGGTGTGACTTCAAATACAGAGGATAACCAAAAATCCAACCCAAGTGATAAATAATTCTGCTCAGTTTTTCTGCAGAATTCATCCACATCAAAAATTAAAGCTACAGCCCTGACTGGTTTGGCTCAGTTGGTTGGACATCATCCCACAAAGTAAAAGGTCATTGGTTCAGTCCCTGGGTTGTAGGTTCTGTCCCAGTTGAGGCACATGCAAAAGCAACCAATCAGTCAATGTTTCTCTCTCACAGGGATGTTTCTTTCCCTCTCTCCCTCCCTTCCCTTCTCTCTAAATTAAATGCTTAAAAAATCAAAGTTATAAAACAAATTAAATGGTTTTCATTTAAATGAACTTATTTTGCTCAATAAAATAGTGGATCACAAAAGTTCCTCCTACAAGCCTCATAAATATGCACATAGTGCCCAAAATGGACCTTTCTCAAAATAGGTTGGCCAATGAAAAGGGTTTGAAAGACCCTTACATTTCATTTAATAGTGATATTTTAGAATTGGGACAGATATTGACATACACAATGACCATGTACATAAATGCAGATATGTATACTTGTGAATCCAACACACTCACAAGTAAATGTATGTGTGTATACTATGTGTGTATGTAGCCTATTGATAATTTATACAGTAAAAAGTTTATAAATATGCATTTTAGAGTCACCCTAATAAAAATGGAGTATCAGTAGAATGGAGACCTATGTGCTCATCCTCCTTAACCTCCTAGAGCAGTATTCATGATGTCTAGGTATACAGACCCAGAGAGCTTTCACGATGGGACACTGACTAAAGCCCAAAGGCAAGTTTTCTCATTAGTACTATGCATCATTGAAATGCATTCTACAAATTCAATTTTTAACAAATGACCAGTGAATAACCAATGGTAGTATTCTACTCAGTAGTACTGAAAAATAAGCATAGGTTATCACCAGACTTTATTGGGGACTGTAATTCAAACTTGTACTAAGAAGTCTAGCTATCAAGAACTTCACAGAAATATTGCAAATCTTCTCCTGCAAACACCCATGCACAGGGCTGTAATTCTTATAATTTTGAGGAAGGACTTTCTTATTTCAAGTCGTCATCAAAGTTGTTGAGTTGAGTGACATTTCAGTTCAATGTTTTATGACACTTACTATGATTTACATGGGTGTTTTGGTTAACACAGCAGCATTAACTGCATGTTTGGCTGATAATTGCTCAATACAGTAATTGGGCTTTCAGACATATAGTAGTTATGGTTCTAATAAACACCACACTCCTACTGCTCAATCAGAGGGATACATATTTCTCTCTAACTGTAGTTGTACCCCCCACCATTGCTACTAAGTTATCTGCCCATCCTCATTACCCTCTCACCCCAGCTCCACCACATAGTTAAAATTGGTGGAGGGAAGAATCCTTTTTTCCCTGCCTGATCAGGTCATATCAAAACAGTGTGGCAGTTATTATTCTAAGGTGGGCTCCTAATTTTCTATATGTTGCACAGCACTTTGAAAATCTGATTTAAAGAAAAAGGACTCTGGACCTCCTGCCCTGATTTTTAAAAAATCTATTCCAACAATTTTAATACAATTTCAGTAAGTCCCTGAAGTGCATAGGTAGCTCCCAAGTTAGGAATTCCTTCCATAGAAGAGGAAACATAAAACAATAATTTGTCCCTATCTCACAGAAACTAAACCATCTAAAAGTATAGACATTTAGCATTACCTGCAGTCCCAAAGAAGAAGGCAGATGCCTTCTGACGCAATGCTCTGTCTTTCCAGTATTACTTCTACCTGTTTTCTTAGGAAACAGGAGACTAGTTAAAAGTTACTTCAGTGGCGGGCATTTGCATGTAGGTTATTCAAGTTACAAAATCTATACAAACAATTCTGTGGGAATTCCCCTTCTCCCCCAAAAAGCCAAGAAGACATAAAACATTATGCTACAATGGATGGTTACATGGTATCATCTGAAAGCATTTTCCAATCTTAAACATGCGTGCCTTTGTCAGAGAACCTGGCCTTGGTGCCTTTGTAAATCAGACTCTACTTTTGGAAGTGCTGGATGGTCCAGTTCCTTTTTTCTTTTAAGTTCCCTCCCATGCCCCATGCTGAGAAGTGACACAGTTCCAGTAATATCCCACAGCTTCTGAATGTCCTTTGCTAAGGGAATTGTCTAGATTCCCATTGTATACAAAGCATTTTGTTTCACACTGGGTTGGCTGCCTCATGGAGCTTTAAAGGCGGGGAGGAGGGGTGATTCTTTTCAGTGGGGGAGAGAAAGATGCCACAATACAAGCAACAGTCTGCAAGAGAGCAGTGTATGTAGGATGCCTGGGACATAGACGCATTCCCAGGTACCCAATTATTGTTATAAAATGGGATATTAATTCCAAATGCCTTAAGAATAGATATTTCTCCATATCCATCAAGTACTTTTCTTTGAGTAACTGAAAAATAAGCTAATAGCTCATGATAAGACTCCCTCTTTGGAAGTATAATCCTTCTTCTTGGCCAAAAAGGCACCGTGTAATAAGGACAGCAAATAAATTTCATTTGACATAGTAATTCCAATTGGCTGAGAGTATATGCCTAAAGTGATGCATTGAGGATTCCGAGGAAATGTCTCTGATGGGGGTGTGGGGAGCTGATTATCAATGTCTACCACATGTACAGAAAGGGGGATGGTGTCACTTAGGCCTCATGCTTGCCATTCTGATGTAGAGTATTACTGAGCATTCAATGAAAATGCATGAATAAAAAGACTATATAATGCATAAGCTGGCTGTGCTTGAGAACATGATATTTTATAAGTCTATTTTACCAGCCAATTTTTCATGGACATTTCTAAACTGCCTTTTAAAGGACAAAGTCGTGTTGGGAACATTGCTGTGACACGAATGGAGCATAACAGGGGTGTGAGCATGCCCTCTGCTTCTTCCTCGACTGGGGTTTGATGTGAGGGGCGGGCCTTCTGTTCCACCCTTGGGTGGGACTAAATGAATGTCCCTGAGAAGGGACAACTGAGTGAAGGACACCCTGAATCAGCTGTTTGTCTTCTCAAATCCATGTCTCTGGTGTCAAAATATCTATCCCAGAGCACACTGCTCTTTGTCTGAGTCAGTGGTTTCCACCTGGGGGCAGTACCCACCCTGGGGCCATCTGGCACTGTCTGTAGTCATCATTGCTGTCACAGCTGCAGAAGGGGGTGTTACTAGTATCTAGTAAGTAGAGACAAGAGAAGCTGAAAACATCCTGTAACATACAAAAAAGCCTCCCACAATACTAGAAAATTATCTGATCTAATATGTCAATAACACACAAGGATCAGGCAAAACCCTGGTAAGAAGTCAACAATATATTTTCTGTTGTTCAGAACACACTGCAGTGTGACAGCATGAGAGTTGAGCTTGGGGACTGTAAGCCTGAATCCTTGCCTGACCACCAGCCATGTGACTCTAAGCAAAGCACTTGGCCTGTCTTAGCTCCCACTTTCCACTTTCCAACACAGGGCTGACAGCAGGGTCTACTCTATGGGACCGAATGTGAAAATGGAATTAAAGCTCTTAGCAAAGTACCTGGCAGATGGAAAGTGTTAGCAAAAAACAGGAATGACAAAAATTACAAATATTGTAACAGATGAACAATGTGTAACAGCCACATGCCTGGCACTGTGGCCACAAATCAGAACCAGAACCATGATGTGTCTTCATCTAAACTGTGTTCATATCCTGGCTGGGTGGCTCAGTTGGTGGGAGCGTTATCCATACCCCAAAAGGCTGCAGGTTTGATCCCCAGTCAGGTCAGGACACATACATAGGTTGTGGGTTCAATCTCAGTCAGGGCACACATGGGAGGCAAACAATCAGTGTTTCTCTCTCACTCTTACCCTGCCTCTCCCCCTCGCTACCTCTCTATCTCTCAAATCAATAAAAAACATATCCTCTGGTAGGGATTTAAAAACTGAAAAAATAAAAATAAACTTTGTTCACTCTCTAAGACTCAAAGGTGCATTTTAGTCAAGGCATAAGAATTGGCATGTCTGTAAAAATGAAAGACACATCTCTTTTGACCCAGCAGTTTTATTTCTAGGAATTTATTCTATAGAGAAACTTACATGTGTAGGAAATGGTGGTAGTCAAGGATATTCAAAGCAGCACTTAATAACAAAATAACTGGAAATAACATAAAAATCCACCAAAAGGAGACGAATTAAATAATGTAGAATAAATATGTACAATGGAATATTACATATCCCTTAATAAAAAAAAGTATGGATGTAGAAAATTCCCTAAAGTGCACCCTTAAGTTAAAAGTAAGAAAGCAAAGAGGGAACTATGCAGACCCTCCACTGTCTGTGTCAACGCCAACACGTATGTGCATAATGGACCCGTGAAAGAACGCACGAGGAGCCATCACAGCAGTTGTCTCTGGGGAGGTGGGAGCCAACGGTGACATTCTTCTCAGCATACTGTTGCATGTTTTAAGTATTGTTCTGTTTTCATCTAAACTATTAAGTAAAGTGACACATCAAATATGCCCTGCCTCAGAACTAGCCTACTTCTTTTACACCTGACTTCTGTAAATGCTGGCAAATCATTCCTAGATTAAAATGAAAAAATTTTAAATACTTTGGTCAAATCCTTTTGTGCGCCCAATTTCTAATCCAAAAATGTCTGCAGAGGGGCTAACAGTTAGCATGCAGTTTGTTGCACTGAGAATGAAAATGGCAAGAGGTTTTCATTATAACGCAGACTTGCACCCAGCCTTCCCCCAACCGTCCTTTGCAAACTCCAACTTTTGAATGAAGGGCTGTATTAATCAGCAGAACCAGTTGGTTCTCAGACATTGAGCTGGATCCTGGGCTATTATTAGTTCCTGAACAATGGCTTAGAAAAAGGGGAAAAGATAAATAAAACTTACACTGGGCTTTGAATGTTGACACCACTATTCTGGGAAAAGACAAAATTGTATATATTTCATTTTCTTCTTTGGGCTTTTTACCTATTTCCAGTTTTTTTACAATGAACATGGATTGCTTTTATAGCAAGAAAAACAAGTATTATTTCAAAAATGGATGTGGAGGATGTTGTGAAACATTCATCGTTATGATATTATTGTGGATCAAATTTTGGTTTTTAATGCAGTTTTATTTTACCAAAATAGTGGACTAATGTTTCTTAATCCCATTAAGCCTCCTTCTCTCCCTACCACAGAGAGGGCTGGCAGGTTAACACAGTGGGCAACTGACATCCACCTTGACTTCCAAAGCCTGTACTTGTCCGCATTTTCAGTGTGGAGGCATAAACCAGTGCAGTGTGACTGCCTCCTCCCAAAACAAAAGTTTTTTAAACCTTCATGGTACTAGCTTCTTTGCACAGAAACAACATGCAAACATAGCAGGTCCCAACCTGAGTGGGATTGTGGCTTGGTAAGAGCACATTAGTGTCCAAAAAGAAAGAGGCAAGCCCAGTGGCATCACTGTGCTGCAAAGGGAGATACCCAACCCCTTACATCCTTAGGGTGCCTTCTGACTGGTGTGGTCCTGCCTCCCCTTGAAGACAAAATTATATTGCACAGTTAGATGATTTAGAGCATTTACCTTATGAAATGAGATCTGCTGTACCCTTTGACCCCAGACTTAAAAAAAATGTATTTCATGGTCTTTTAATTGATACTTGTGTTTGTATGTGTTCCTACTGAAAATAATTAATGTTGCCTTAAAAAAGTTAAAAGGGAAAAAATAAAATGGCAAGGGCATACTGACATCTGCTGGCATTTCATAAACTTTTCTTAAGACAAGCATTTGTTCCACACACTGCTCTCCATTTATCCTCATGCATGAGGCACATTCGCAGCCTACCAGAACTAATATTCCCCAAATGAGGTAGGAAGAAAATCATCACGGGATGAAAGCCCAAGAGCCCCCTTCCCTTGGAGTGGGTTCCCTTCCTTCTCTCAGTAAAGCGATCTGAGGTATAAACAATTTCACTTTTTTCCCCTATTAAGTAGAAGAGTTGGGCAAGAGACAAAGAGTGGGGCTCCATCTGCGAGGTGTTTCCCCTGACCTCACGTCTGTACGTGGTCATTCCACCAAACCTAGTCTCAAAGTGCTGAACAAAGAGGAACACAGGGTAAGGACTCTACCTGTGTCAGAAGGGCAAGGAAAACAAAACTGAGCTTCCTGTTTCCAAGACGCAGAACCAAAAAGCAGCAAAATAAAAGACATGTATAAAAATGAAGGGTGCTTAAAATATTGACTTTGGAATAGAGGCAACAGCCTCACTGTTGTGCTAATGAAACACTTGAAAACAGACTCCAAAATGCTGCAGTCCCAAAGCATTTCTTAAATTTTAAAAAATCTCTATAGTGAAATAGAGTCAATGGTTAAGGTGCAGGATTATGTGGTGGTTATGTGAAGGCACAAACTCCATTTTCTCACTTAACTTTATGGATGTTATAAAGATATATTTGTGGAGATGAGTTCTGGCTCTGCCTCCTAAGAAGCTGTTACCGCACGAATGCACCTGCAAGCACAAGGTTGACTTGAGCAGGGAGGCCATGAGATGAAACAGAGCTCTGCCCTGGGCATGAAATAAGCTGAATGTCCAGCAGCCACTGCTTCTCCATCTTGTGGATTCTGAAGACAGAGCAGAACATCACCCACCATCATATTGCCCTTCACTCCCTCCCTTCCTCCTGCAACACACCCACACACACCCATGCACACACACACAACTCACACACCCATGTACACATGCACACAGCACACATGTGCACACACATGCATGCTCACATGTACACAGTCATTTTTAATACATCTATGAGTGATGGTATGAACAAAGACCTTACCCTTTTCAGAAAAGAAAAAACATGGGGCCTCAAGAACAGGCTGCCTGTCTGGCCTCTGCAGCCTCTCCAGCTACATGAAGGCACCAGCTCACACTGCTCCAGGCATGTGGCCACCTTAAAGGTTCCAGGATGTGCAGAGCACTCTCCTTCCTCCAGACTTCTGGACACACAGGTGCCTCTGGCCACCATGGGCTCCACCCCTTTCTCTTTCTGCTACCCTCTTTGCAGAACTCGATCTTTCTCATTCTCCAGGTCTCAGCTCACCTAAATGTCTGTCCCTGGAGAGACTTTCCCTGACCCTTCTACCTAATATAGCCATCAACCATTTTGATACATTCGTGCCTGTTTTCTTTTCATCTTAACACTTATTATAATAGGTAATTACATTGCCCATATATTTTCCATGTCTTGTGTTGGTCTCTCCCACTAGAGACTAAGCTTCATGAGGCAGAGATCTTGTTGGCCTTGGCCACTGCTCATTTCATCATCCCAGTACAACAGCCCCAGTGTCCGGTACAGTGCCTGACCCAGAGCCTGGGCCTGAGAATATCGACTGAATGCAGGAGAAAAGCAATGGGTGATCCTGTGAAGCTGAACCTACATGTTGTAAGTAGTGCTCCAAGAAAAAAAAATTAAACAAATCATGGGAGAAACTAAGAAAGACTGTCCCTGTCCGTTGAGACTCAAATACCAAGTACTGCACTATATTACCCTATTTTCCAGGGAATCCTGGTGTTTTATTGGGCTGCAATTGATTTCTGTGTCCTTTACAACATTCATGTATCTTATATATATTTATTTTAGGTATTTTGCAAAGGAAATTTTTCTAAAAAATGAAATTAATATAAATCACAATAAAAGGTGAAAATTAAAACAAAGCAGAGGAGTCAAATGGGACAACAATGAAGTTACTATGCAAAACTTACAGTAGCAAATCCTATACATTGTCAAGATTAGATGGTAAAATCAGCTCTGAGCTTCCTGGCAGGCTTTGTAAAAAAGGAACATGATCAGTTGTTCCACTTAGAGTGTCTAGTATATAAATACCAATCAATATCTCAGGAAAGGAGGAACTATTCTGATCCTGAAAACAGAGATAACAACAGTGGTAGCCAACAGTGCCCTCAGAAATACCATCATGGCCAGTAACAGCAGGAAGCGTGGATTCTCCATAGGTGAATCACTCTCTCTTGGTTTCCCTCATTTGCTTTCAACAACATTATGGTTCCTTAGTTCAAATGATTATTCTTTTCCTGTGTGTATATGTAATATTTATTTTTTACATATGGGATCAAATGGCTTTGTTAAAATATCCCTCATTATATGCTGACAAGAGCAAAGCATAAGTCAGTAGAACTGAATTTATGGAGTGAAGGTGAATTGAATGATTCCTTGTCCTCATTATGAACTGTCTGAAAATTCACACAGACTAAAGCTAGGCAAAATTCCATGTGCAAACAACAGAAAATCACTAGAAAACAAAACATCTTTCCAAGAACCATGGGCATGTTAACTAAGCAACAAAACTTTCCCATCAAAGAATGTTGGAATGAGAAGCTCATGTCTGAATGTTAGAAGGTAAATAAATGTACAAGCAGTGACTTCTCTAAGAAGTCCATGCGATATCTGCTCAACTTACCTCACTCTGCAGCATCAGTCTTTAGTGAGAGAGGCAGAAACATCTGCCTTCTAATAGATAAGGAAATGGAGACTCAGAGAGGTACAATCACTTGTCCAACATCACACAGCTAGAAAGTGACAGAATCTGGGCTCCAAAGTTAGATAAGCCTGACTCCAAAGCCTGTGCCCTCTCACACCTTTGCTCTCAGGGAGTTTGGTCTTCTCAAAGCTTCTGTGACTCCAGAATAACTCCATTGGCTTGGTTAGGTCAATGTGCCATCCATATTTAGCCAGGACCCTGCTTGCTGTAATTCAGACAGACCAAACTCCCCAAATCAAAAATGAGAAATTCCCCCATGAAGAGTCTCATGTTGTTAATGAGAGAGATCAATTATCCTCTTTATTGTCCCCAAGGATACTCCTGAAATTTTCCAACTTGTGTAAATAAGAACTGTTTTCCTTCCCTTTGGGAATTTTTCCATCATCTTATGTCTTTGCCATTAGCAGCAGCCTGAACTACACTCACCTTGTTGAAAGAAAAGGTGCTTTCTTCACCATGACGTGACCATGAGCCATGTCACAGGCCAGCCTTCCCTTCAGAAAGGCCCAGGAAGGTGCACCTCACTCCCAGGGCATTTTTAAGAGACTCACTCTCGACACAATCAACAACCCAGAACCGAGATAGAGGGCTCATCCCAAGGGAAACAGACACACGGCTAGTATCACTGGGATCTGGCCAGGGCTGCCAGTGCTGAATCAGCCTCTTGATTCCCTCCTCTGTCACTTTTCATAATGAGTCTAATAAATTAGTATTTCTCTCTGCCAATCAATCAGAGCCCGTGCATATGGCCACTGTCAGCAGTCCTCTGCAGGCAGAACTCCATATAGAGACTTGGGTCTGTCAACTCCCTCAACTCCACATTTGCAGCTATTATGGGTTTTTCCCCCTTCACTCTCAATTTATCATCTTGGGTACAGTCAAGAGGAAAATGCAGGAATCACATTTTGGGGCCAATTTGTTAACTAGAGAGACTGTGAAAAGATGCCAGCAACAACAATAACAACAATGATATTAGTAGTAGTAGTAGTAGTAGTAGTAGTAGTAGTAGTAGTAAATGTTAACAATAATTGTCATTATTTTATAGCAGGCCCTACTACTGAACAAACCATGTGCTACACTAATTTATAAGGTTGATTAATCATCAAACTGACCCATCAATGTAAGAATAATTATTATCTACATTTATGGGATAGAATGGGGCTCAGAGAGGCTCAGTAAGGCCAAAGGTTGTGGAGCTACAATGTGATGGAGTTGGGATTTGAAGCAGGGCAGGCTGACTCTGTAATGCTAACCACTGCCCTGCACTCCCTCCTACCTCCGGAGTGTCTTGTAACAGCCCCTCTGCACTTTCACCCTGCAGTGTCAGTGCAGAGTAGACCTGGAAGCTCCACTTGAATCTAGAACTGCTCAAATCTGCAACTTAGCCTTTGGGCCTCAGTCCCCCGATCTGTAAAATGGGGATAATAAAGGGCTTGCAATAAAGAGTTAATGAAGCAATGTGTACAAAGTGTTCTTCCCTGTGCCCTAGCAAACAGTAGCTCTTACAGAATTGATGATGATACAAAGACAATTTAAAAAAAAAACCTAAGGTTGAAAAACACTCATCTTTGCCTCTGTTCTAAAATTCACAGAAAAGAGACATCTTGAGGAAAGACAAGACCTAGCAATGAACAGGTGATTGTACAAATAGTCTATTAGGCTGGCAAAGGTCTAATTTTGTCCTCAGAAAAAAAACAAAAAGGGAGTTGATTCAGATGATGATGCTTCAGGTTTGCCAACTGCACTTGGAGTGGTTATCAGAGCAGCACAAGCCCTCAGGGTATGATATCCAAGGGTTGCCTGTAGCCAGATCAGTGGCCCATGCACTCAGAGCTGGAGTCTGGAGACACAAACTGAGGTGCTCTGAGCAGCTAGGGCCTTGGGGATCTGAGGAGAAAAACAGCAAAACAAGAGCTAGACTGTACCTCTGCAGAGCCCAGTACAGGGCACTCTTACATGATAAAGAAACGGTGGAGCATATAAAAACAGGTGCCCTGTTTATCTTTTTGTGCTTCTGATCAACTCACTGCATCAATTCTCAGAGCAACTCAAGCTAAGCAGCCAAGTCCCCCTAACCAATGCACTACACTTCCTCTTCCCCACCTAGCATCTTACAAAGGCAGAAGAGGCAATGTGCCGTGATTCATATCACAGGCTACTGACCCAGGCTGTCAAAGTCCTGGGTGTACCACTTACCTGCTGTCCTGAGACAAACTGCTTAAGCTGTTTTCACCTCTCTATCTACCGGCAGAATGGGGTTATGAAACAAATCCAACTCTAAGTGTGCCAAAAGTTTCAAATGGAATAATCCCTTATTTCCACATCAAGTGCTTACTCTGTAGCAACCATTGTGCTAGATGCCAGGGATACAATGATCCAAACTAGAAGTGCCCACAGCCCACCCAAGTTTATTGTCCAGGGAGTAAGAGAGAGAGATGAGACACAGTCACTCATGTGAATGTGAAGCTGCCCCTGGGATGGCTGTGAGGAAGGAGAGTCCACACAGGGAGAGAGGGAGGTTTCCCTGACAAAGGAACTTTTGAGTAGTGACTTGTAGAATGGGTAGTAAGTGAACAAGGTGAACGATGCTGGGGAGGTGGAAGGGGGAAATGATCACGTGTCAGGGAAACATGGCTCACTATGGAGGAATGCAGGTAGCACAGCTAGTGTTGTGAATGAAGTGTATGAAACATATAAACTTAATATTATCATCACATCATATCTAACAGGCAATGACAGAAGTTCAGGGTTCTGGTAAACAGATAGGTTTGGGGATCAAATGTGGGAAGAGAGTTGAGCTATCCAGATGTCCAAACCCTCCACCTTCTAAGGCCGGGAGAGCTTCCCAAGACTGACAATGTTAGGTGCACTCAGCCCATGAAACAACTCACTTCTTTCTGTCAATATCCATTATCACACCTACCTATGGGAGAAGCACGTGGCCACACTCTGAAAGGAAGCCCTCTGAAATATATGATGAATAAAAAAGATCTGTACAGGAGATGTGTCAGCCAAGCCACAGGAAAGAGAGAGGGTGGGGCAGGGGGAAAGCAGGGACTGTTCCTTCTCTGAAAGGACGCTTAGGGAAAGAACCGCTAAATAGGATATTGTTTACAGATACATGCTCAATGTCCCACCCGCACAGGAGTATTACTGAGAACCTTGAGGTTCTTTTTCCCTATAAACTAATCTCCCTTCTTGAATGGAAGATTTTGTTCTAAGTCCCCAGGGGAAACAACAAGGTTTAATTTCTTAGGTGTTATAGGGCATACCCTTTTGGGTACCAGGAAGTCCATGGACCAAATTTGGTTACAGAGATGAATCAGGACTTTGTGACAAAAGCTGGCTGGCCTGGAAAGCATGCTTGTTTATTGACTCTTCTCATAAATGTTAGACAGTGGTTCCAGCCAAGATGGAGGCATAGGTAGATACACTTTGCCTCCTCACACAACCAAAAGAAGGACAACAACAAATTTAAAAACAAAAAAATAACCAGAACTGCCAGAAAATCAAACTGTATGGAAGTCCAACAACCAAGGAGTTAAATAAGAAAAACATTCATCCAGACAGGCAGGAGAGGCTGTGACAGGCAGCTGGGGCAGGGAGGACTCATGGCAAGGTGGTGGCAGAGGGACAGGGTAAGCTGGCAGCTTGTGGAGCAAGCAGTCCCACATTTGTGTGTGGATAAACCAGGAGGAACAACTGGGGAGCAAGACAGACCATAAAATCCAGGGTTCTAATGCAGAAAATAAAGCCTCAAAACCTCTGACTGAAAAAATCTGTGGGGGGGTTGAGGCAGCAGGAAAAAATCCCAAGCTCAAAGGAGAGTTTGTTGGAGAGACCCACAGAGTCCTAGAATGTATACAAACCCACCCACCCAGCAATCAACACCAGAAGGGCCCAATTTGCTTGTGGGTAGTGGGGGAAGTTGCTGAAAGCCAGCAGAAAGCAGAGCAAGTGCCATTGTCCCCTTTCTGACCACTCCTCCACATACAGTGCCACAACACAGTGACTTGGGTTGCTTCACCCTGGTGAACACCTAAGGCTCCACCCCTTACTATATAACAGGTGCACTGAGACAAAAAAAAAGGCCCAAATGAAAGAAAAGATCAAAGCTCGAGAAAAAATACAACTACGTGAGACAAGAGATAGCCAACCTATCAGATGCACAGTTCAAAACCATGGTAATCAGGATGCTCACAGAAATGGTTGAGTATGGTCACAAAATAGAGGAAAAAGTGAAGGCTATGAAAAAGGAAATAAAGGAAAATGTACAGGGAACCAACAGTGATGGGAAGGAAATTGCTACTCAAATCAATGTTTGGAGCAGAAAGAAGAAATAAACATTCAACCGGAACAGTATGAAGAAACAAGAATTCAAAAAAGATGAGGAGAGGTTTAGGAACCTCCAGGACAACCTTAAACACTCCAATATCTGAATCATAGGGCTGCCTGAAGGAGAAGAAGAAGAGGAAGAAATGGAAAACTTAGTTGAACAAATAATGAAGGAGAACTTTCCTAATCTGACAAATGAAATGGACTTCCAGGAAGTCCAGAAAGCTTGGAGAGTCCCAAAGAAGTTGGACCCAAGGAAGCACACACCAAGGCACATCATAACTACATTACCCAAGATGAAAGATAAGGAGAGAATCTTAAAAGCCACAAGAGAACAAGAGATAGTTACCTAGAAAGGAGTTCTCATAAGACTATCAGCTGATTTCTCTAAAGCAACCTTGCAGACAAGAAGGGGCTGGAAAAAAGTATTCAAAGCCATGAAAAGCAAGGACCTAAATCCAAGATTGCTCTATCCAGCAAAGCTATCATCATTTAGAATGGAAGGGCAGATAAAGTGCTTCCCAGATAATGCTAAGTTAAAGGAGTTCATTAACACCAAGCCCTTATTATATGAAATGTTAAAGGGACTTATCTAAGAAAAAGAAGAAGATCATAACTATGAACAGTAAAATGACAACAAGCTCACAACTATCAACAACAAAAACCCCCCCAAAATCAAAAACAAACTAAGCAAATAACTAGAACAGGAAAAGATTCACAGAAATGGAGGTCACATGGAGGTTTACAGAATGGAGGGGGAGGAAGGAGAATGAGGAGAAAGGTAAAGGGAATAAGAAGCATAAATGGTAGGTACAAAATAGACAGGAGGAGGTTAAGAATAGTATGGGAAATGGAAAAGACAAAGAACTTATATGTATGACTCATGGACATGAACTAAGGTGGGGTAATGATGGTGGAAGGGCATGTGCAGAGCAGAGGGGAATAAGGGTGATAAAAAATGGAACAACTGTAACAGCATAATTAATAAAATATATTTTTAAATGTCAGTGTTTTCTACAATGTTTAAGTGAAAAACACATCATGGCAATTCTCTGCTAATGGCTTCCCATTGAAATAATATCCAGATTACTTACCAGGCCTCAAAAGGCCTACATGACCCAACTGCATCCATACAATATTCTCATTGTCACAGCCTCAGGGCCTTTGCACTTGCTGTTCCCTCTCTCTGAAAGTGTCTTCATGAAGATAACCACCTTAGAATGGAAGCTCCATTTGGGCCAGGGATGTCTGTATATAATGATCACTGTGTATTTCAAGTGTTTCAACAGTTCTTGACACATCACAGATGCTCAGTAAGTACTCATGGGTTGAATGCCTATCTTGAAACACATCAGCTATTTCTTTTCACTTACATCTCAGCTCAAATCTCTCCTCCTTGGAAAGCCCTTTCTAGTCATTCTCTGTCATGTCATAACCATGTTATAATTTTTGTAACCCTTGTCATTATCCTCATAAAAATTCCATTCCTTGAATGTCATCTAGTTTCCCCCAGGACAATAGAAGCTCCAAGACAGCAATGTTCTCATTGGCCTTATTCCCAAGGAGAACTCCTGATGTGGGGTATGGACATTCATTGCATTAGCCACTCCTCCCGTCACAACAGGCACACCCATCCATAGTAGCAGGCAACTATCACCCATATTTCTTGTGTCTAGTGACCAGTGACAAACCAGTAGTAATGACAATGCTCAGCACAACTACAGATACAAAGTATGAAGATGCCTGTCTGTCCTTATAAGTCCATGTGTCATTTTCATAAGAACCACCAGACCCTACAACCAAGTCAAACCATGTTCTCTGCTGGTGTCATCTGAAGGTGCTGGGTGCCCCTCATTCTGAAGTTCCTTCACTGATGGATTCTTTAATTAAAGTTTTAATATTTATACTTGTGCCTTGAGGCAGCATATTAACTACTGGATGTAGGCATTGAGGAGAGCCTCACAGCTTCTTTAAAACTATCATCTCCAAGTTTGAGGTCTCCGGCATAACACAGATTTGTCTCAGGCAATATGGGGGAATGTTAATGTGACAAGTTATCAGATGATTTTAGAAAAGTCGACCAGCATTAATCTGGGGAGCATGTTTACTGTATATCTACATACTGGTAGCCAGGGTGGGACTAGCAGCACTGTGTCCTTCAGAGTCGATGCACTTGGATTCCAACACTGAGACATTGCTGTGTCCCCACAGTATTTTCTGTGTCAGATCTGATTTCCTCTTGAATGTGTTCATGGCTCCACATATCAGCAGAAAGCATGCAAATAAAACGATCTAATTTTTGGAAGGGTAAAATATCAGACATTTATACAGGGCAGACCCAATTTACTAGATTAAAAAAAAAAACTCTATCTAAAAGGAATTTTATAAAATTTAATGATTGGTATGACTTGAACTGAAAAGGCTAAACTTTTTTTTGTAGTCATCAGAGACGTGAGGATGTCTGAAAGGCCTGTGCTCAGACCTGAGAAGAGCAGGTAAAAAAATAGCATCAATTATCATGAAGAGAAAATAGGGCAGAGTGGGTCAATTCCAGGAGGAGAGATCAACTCAGACCCGTGTTTTGGCTTGTTCTGACTGGAAATCTCTGGGACCACAGAATAATGTTAAAGACAGTGTGCTCTGAGGAAAGTAACATTTACTAAGAGGATACTTCCATCCCAGGAGGCAAGGAGAAGCAGGCCTTCCTGATAATTTGGAGAAATGCACACTTGTAAAAACTTAATTTCAGGGTATATGTGCTCGTTGAGATGGTATCAAATGCCACCAACCTAAACCCAGCCAGGAGGCGGCCTGTTACTGATTCTTCTTGAAAAATGTGGAAACTGGAAGAGAGGTCACACCAGCTTTCTCTCAGGTAGAGTGAGGTTTCTCTAAGCATCCTCACTTTTAGGATTAACTTCTTTTTGTTTGTCTGTTTGTTTTTAGTCCACTCCTTGTTGAAAAGAAAGTGTGTGTGTGTGTGTGTGTGTGTGTGTGTGTAGGGGAAACTGCCTGCCTTTTCTTTCCTACCAGGTATTACAAGGAACAAAATATAATCTATTTGCTTTAAAAATAAAAGAAAATTAACATTATCCAGGCATTTACCATGTGCCAGCCCCCGTTCTAAGTGTTTATTACTTTATTTTATTCTCCCCAAACTCTTTGAGCTCCATACTACCACTAAAACTCTCATTTGACAGGTGAACAAACAGGCACAGAGATGTTAAGTAACTTGGCCAAGGTCATACAGCCAGCAGGTGGCATAGCCAGGAACCCTGTGCTCTTCTCCACCATAATACTACTCTCTGAACCCTTAAGGGTCCTCGAAATTGTAACAAATAATGTCCATTTCTCCCTGCCCCAACTCAGCCCTGCTAATTTATGGGAAACCCAGTGGATTATGCTGTACCCGGTGCTTCCCAGATGAGCTCCAAAAGCAAGAAGGTGAGTCAGCCCCATGGCTTGTGAATGCAGACCCTGCCAGTGCCATAGTTACCGTTCACGGACCCCAGGTCTTCTACCACTGAAGAAGACAGACCTTGGTCCAAAATAAATCTGCTGATGGTTCCACCCAAGCCCTCTGTGGTCACTTAAAAATTCAAAGGATCCAGGCCCTGTCTTTTTTTTTTTTTTGTAACAAATGTAAATGGGAAATGGCAAGTGAATGAACTAGGACAAGGGCAGGGAGGGATCTCTAGCTGAGGTATGTCCTAAACTCAGGCCAACAAGGTCAGGCCTCTTGGTGCATTGGATTTTTAAAAAATAAAATAAATAATCATTATTATTATAAAAGATAATTCAAGGTATGGTGCATCATATTTCAGCTCAGACAAAGCTATTCTGAGACACCTCCCCCATTTTTTTCTAAGTTCAGCTTAGAAGAGCTGTTGTTGGGTGCCAGTGCCCTGAACTGCCCTGAGATTTCCAAGCACGGGAACAGCCCCACCCCACATGCTCCTGGGCACGCAGGTACATCCAGGTCTTTGTCTGAGCAGGAGCCAGGAGACCCTCATTCTCTGGTAGCAGGGAATGGAATTGGTGCCTCCTGGTCCCAGTAGGTCTGGTCCCCTGCTCTGTTTCTGCAAGCAGTTTCTGAGTGTCTAGTGACATCTGGTCCCTGGAGCTGGTGTCTCAGAGGCATCAGAAGGATCCCAGCAAGTGTCCCCCCTCCCCAACCCTGGGGCAGTGGGGATATGGGAGTGGCGCCCCGCTAACCCCGCCCTTGCCTCCATTCCTGGACTGGGGAAATTGGAGCTACCAGGGACTACCCCAGCCTTTGCTCCCAGGACTCCTCGATGCTGGAGATCTGCACCGCCTGGGTCTCCTCCCCGCCTCCGCGCGGCATTTAAAGCATGGAATGAACCAAGGGGGTCAGCTGGAGTTTCCAAGTCCTGAGTTCCCAGGCTGGCCCCCTCCCCTGGCGACGAAAGTGACATCTCAGGGTCCTGGTGCCAATAAACACAGAGACTCTACCTCCAATTCAGCGACCCCCCTCTTCTCTTTCCCTGCTCCCCGACCAGGGGTTCATCCTTGTCTGCACCCAAGCATCCGCTCCCTCAGACCTCCCGAATGGCTGTTAAGGCAGGGACCAGGGCTGCGCGATGAGTGCCCACTTCCAGCCCGTCAGGGAGACTAACCAAAGTGCGCAGGCAGGTTCCAGCCGCTCCCTGCACCTGGGACTCGCTCCCAGGAGGACGGACAAGGCAACCTGGGTGCTCCTGAGGGCTTTCGAGGAAGGGTATGCTTCTGAAAGTGACATGGGATTGGGGTACCTAGGGGGCTCAAGATCTTGGGACCCCAGGAGGATATGCAAGGAGACCTCTCCACCACACTGAAAAAGTTCCCAGTCCAGCCTGCCCACCCTGGCGCTGGGAGGAAGCCAAGCTCTTGGGCACCCAGCTCTTCCCTCTGTGGGACCCTTCGGTTCAGGTCAGGGGGACACAGAGGCAGTGACTCCGCTTGGACTTACCTAGAACTCCAGGCCAGCCGGGCTCCAGTTGCCTTCCAACCGGCCCCAGCTCTTCCAATTCCCTTGCGCTTTCTGCACCGCCAGCCACACTCACCATGAGCTGGAGGCAGTGCAAAGGGGGTGCCGGCTTCTCCTAAGCTGTCCGCAACTTCGCTGGCAGGTCAGCCCCACCCTGGCGCCCCTTCCTGGGCGGCAGGCTGGGCGCAGCTGGGCACGGTGTGAGCCGGACAGCCTGGGCCCTGACAGCCACGGCCAGGGATCTGGAGCGCCAGGTGCCTCAGCCCTGGGTGCGCTCTCCGCTGTTCCTGCTCTGCCAAGGTTGGAGGCTTACAGTTCTCCCGCTTGGGATGCAGGGGCGGGGCTCACGCCTGTCCCCTCCTGATGCCAGGTGTCCTGTTCACTCTTCTCCTGTCCGGAGGCGGAGGCTCACTCCTGAGTCTGGGTACTGCCGCTTCTGCCGTTCCGGGGATGGCACAGAGCCCCCACCCCACCGCGAGTACAGTCCGAGGCTGGGGTGCAGCAAGAGGGATTCCCTTCTGAGTTCGGGGTTCCCCACCCTGCGCGGCCCCCGGGCTAGGTCCGCTGCCACCTCTGCTGCGAGAACCACTTCAGGGCAGCGCAGCCTGTGGCACAGGCTCCAGCTGGAGGAGGCGGCGGTGGCACGGCTCGCAAGGGGACTGGAAAGGAGGTGACCTTCAAACCCCGAGCTCAGGAGACGGGGAGGAGGGCTGGGGTGATGGAGGGGAGCGGTGTGCACCCGGCAGGCCCAAGAGAAAGCTGGCGGGCGGGCGGGGGAGAGTAAAGAGAAGATCTTCAAACAAAAATATAGATTAGAAAATAAACAAAGGAGAGAGCGAGCGCAAAAATGTGTGCATGTATGTGTGCGCGTGTGCGTGCGTGTCTGTGTATGTGAGTGTGTGTGCGTGCGCGCACGACAGGCGGCGAGCAGCCCCGGCTGCGGAGCCAAAAATAATCCGGTGCACGAGGGAGCACTCCCTCCCCCTAGCATCGCAGGCGCTGCCGCTTACACCAACACCATCACCCGCGCAGCCCCGGATTCCAGCAGCGGGTGGCAGCTGATGCGACCCCAGTGCTCCTGCTTCTGGCCTAAGCAGGTGAAGGGGTGAAAGTGGGCAGTGGGGTCTATGAGCCCAGGCACTTTTCCTCCCAAAGACCTTGTCTCCCAAAGTGGGCTGGGTCATTGAACACCAGCGATCTCCTCCTTTGCTACTCTTCACTGCTCCCCAACCCCCAAGAAAGTAGACAAACACCCTGGAGAGATGGTAAGTGGAGGTAGCTTCTTGGCCTAAGTCACTTCTAGTCTGGGGAAGTTTTCTGGAGAATCTTTAAGTCTCCTGGAATTGTATCCAAGATGCAGAAAGTTATCCAGGCCCAATGCCATGCAGGAGATGAAAGCCTGCAAGCCTGGGCCTCCCCTGCCCTGGTCTCTTCCTGGCCTTCTAACCCTGCAGTGGGCGAGGACTCTAGAGGCTTCTGAAGATTGATCTCTTAGCAGTTCCCTTAAAGCCTGAAGCCCTGTGACTCCTTACTAAGCACTACCACTTAATAAGCTCTTATTTTCACCAGATTTTGAACATTTACATTGAACTTTCTTAACAACTAGCTGTAGTAACAAATGTTAGATGGGTTAAAGAATTTTTTTTTTCTTTTCTGAGCCCCGCCCTGGACTCAATGAGCCAGAAACTCTGTTTGTTTGTTTTTTTTAAAGTTAACATTCTAGGTGATTGTGTTGCACAAGAAAGCTTAAGGTCCAGAGAGTTAAAATTTGCTCAAGGTCACACAACTGGCAAGGAACCAGGACTCCAAATTTTCTGTGGAATATCACTTGTACCACCTTGTCTTCCGAGTGACAGGCAGAGGAATTGGACAAGGCCAGATCGAATTAAGCATTCAACCTGAGTCTTATGTTCATTTTCCTGCTCTCCTTGCATTGTTTTTTCCGTTTGCATCCTGGCTTCTCATCCAGGCAGGGCTGAGGGCTTCCCAAGCAGGGGGCAGGCTGCATGGCCGCAGTGTCCTGTGCACTGTCCAGTGCCTCGTGGACAACAGTGTCACAGGAGCTTCTCTGCAACCCTGCCAGGCCAGAGTTTCTCCCAACATGAGAATAAAACAAAGAAAGGGAACTTTTGTCAACAACTGGATTTTTTAATGTACCATTTTATCATCATTTGAGAAAGTAAGTTTGAAAAATCCAAAAAGATATCTTTTATCATTGGTCCCAGTAGGTGATTTTTGCAATTGGAGATGGTTTTACCATATGCTTCCTTAGGATTCTCTTTGATAATAATATATTTGTATATAAACAACTTTTTTTTCTAGTAGTCTCTTATCCTACAGTGATAGCACAATGAAGCCATAAATCTGGGTTAGTAACATCATAATCATTTCCCCCAGAAACTGTTCACAATGGGAAAACCACTGAATTTAAATGTAATTGTCTAGCCGTGCAGGGAGATGAGATGGGTTGTAAAAGAGGTATTCTCAATTTAAAAGCAAATTATCAATAATGAGAGAAGAAATAAATGGCAGTTAATGGGAAGTTCTGTGAAAATACAATGTTTTGTGCAAATTCACCAACAGGAATTGTTTCTCTATGCTCCTTCTTTTTTATTCCAGAAGGGGAAAATGAATGCAATCATTCAAGGCAGAAACACTGGCTGTTGTTTCATTAAAACGGGTAATCTCTGGGTGCTTTTATTAATTTTAATATATTTTTTCCATTGGAAATGAAATAAAACATATTCCATGATCTCAAAATCCAGGTCAGTCTGAATAGATTCTGACTTATTTATTTTAGAGAAGAAATAAGCTTAGATATATTAGCAATGAGTGTCAGGCATCACTCACGGATACCTGTGTTGCTATGTGGCTTAAGAACATTTAATGTGAGTGAGGGAGACATTCATTACAATTTAAAATAGAATTGAGTAAAGATCAATATAGCATGCTATTATGCTATTCATTTGGAAAGTATTAGTTTCTTTTTCACCATAACCTTTCCCATTCTGGGCAGTTTTTCTCTTTTCTCTCTTGAGCCAGTTGTAAGTAATAAGAGGTGCTGAAATAAATACCTTCTAGGACATCCTAGGGCCAAAGCACCCAGTTCCAATAGCAAAGAATATGGAGACTTTGGCTCCTCCTACTGGACATAAAACAAAAACTTTACAATTTGTGTTTTAAGCATATGTCAAAATGGCGTCTTCCATAAAACTGTTAGGAAAGAGTGACTTTGTAGTCTTATGCTTGGCTGAGAGTACATGAACCTTTCTCAAAGCTCTCAAGATCTATAGAGAGAGTAAATTTCATCATCTCATTTTCAAACTCAGGATCATTCTATGGTTCCTCATGGCCTCCCAAGGCGAAGACTGAAGTCTTCCACATGGGGTAAGAGCTCCTGGATTAACTGGTTCTCATTGTGTGCTGACCCTATGATCCAGCAGTAATGTTCTCTTGCTTGTCTACAATCCTTTGTTCCTTCAACCAGGAATACTTCTACACACTCTCTTTCCCTGGATAGCTTCTATTTATATTTTAGGTCTCCATTTGGACATCACTTTCTCCTTGACAAACCCACTCCCACACAGAGATACAGCCAGCATGCCTCTTTCGAACTCTCTGAGCACCTCACTTAACTTTATCGTATCATTTGTTTTTGCCTATAGTAAATGTTGTTTTCCTCCATTAGACTGAAATGTCCTTGATGTCAAGGACTTTTTGTTATTGCATGGAGCCAAACACATGATAAGCTTAATAAATGTTTGGTGAACCATCCTTCTTCTTTGCAGTGATTTGTCTCAATGGGCTGACCTCTTTGAGATGTACAGAAGAGATCAACACCCTCACCTGTGTTCAGTCTTTAATTTTTTTTCAGCCATCAACATGTATCTTACTGGAGGCGAGTCTCTCTTATAAACCATTTGTTATATAAACTAGAGACAGTCTCTGCCCTCAAGAAGCTGGTAGTCTAATGTGATAGGTAGGCACATAAATAAGTATCCCAAAAGTTTTGAAAGAATAAGAACATATAGCCAAACAAGTGGGAAAGAAAGAAGATCAGGCAAAGCTCCCTAGAGGAGATTGTCTCTAAGCAAAGAAGTCGGAATTGTCCAAATTGTTGGTGAAGGGCATTCCTAGAAAAGAACACAGCTTATGAGACTGTCTGAAGCAAAACGGAATATAGATCCTTTAAGATCCTTTAAGGAACAGCAAATCTGTTCCATAGAATCATGCTGAATTCAAAGGGCTAGAAGGTCGTAGGAGAGGCAAGACAGTGAATGCTGAAGACATAGGCTGGGGAAAGGGTCCTGACTTAAAATGAAAGGTATGGCTGCTTTACCACAAAGCAGCTTTTGGCAGAATGACTCAGACTTGTCAAGACCCACCATCCCTAACTCCAGTGCCCATTGCTCTGTCTTCACTGATGTCTCAATGATCATTTTACTCATTATTATTTTATATTTTAAAGAACTTTTCCAGATGGTCAATGTAAATGTCTAGTGAATTTTAGGGATTGTTAGGTTATTCCAAAGTACTCCAGGAGTTTTAGAGATGATGGGTGGTACATTAGACAGGCTAGGAGAAGGGTGAAAAATAAAAGAAGCTGAAGTCACCAAGCATCCTTCTGTTTCTCTTGCCAAAGGATACCTTTCAGTAACAATCAGTGAAGAAAGGATACTATTCTCAAATTTATTTATAAATGACTCTGACTCAATAAAATTCTTTGCATGATCCTAATGTGATGGAAGATCTGCCTTGCCTTCAAGTTCTCAGTCTTTAGGCTCACCTCAAAGCTTTGTCACAGTCTTGGCCAACTGATGAACTAATTAAGACAGGTTGAGGACCACATGGGAATGCATCACACCTTATATTCTCTATTCCCCCTTCAGTCATTGCCACATGGCAGATGCTCAATATATGGATGTTGATTGGTCCAACTAACTCACCATCTATCGTGAGTTTTTATATTAATCAAGGCTATTTAATGAGCCATCCAGTTTCCATGAATGAGTTCCCTTTTTCTGAAAAGACCAACTTTCTTTTTCTGTATTCAAAAATGTCTTTGAAATACTCAACATAATGGTTTCTCTACTTTGCCTCAAGCTCATCCCTTTTCCTCTCTGGTCTACATCTCCCAAATTTTGACGAAGATAGCAATAACATCAACAAAAATAACATTTTGAACAATTATGATGATAAGAATAGTAATAGAAATAATAAGCATGTGACATTTACTGTATAAGCATTTTAGTTGTATGATCTCATTTAATCTTCACAGTACAACTCTAGGTGTAAGTACTATTACAACTTTCTTTTAAAACAATGAGGAAAGTGAAGCTTAAAAGAAAGAAGAGGTTTAGTGAGTTGGTCACACCTACAGGGCTGGTGAATGGTTAGGACAGGACTCCAAACTAGTCTATTTTGTGTCAGAGTTGGGTTCATGAAGCACAAATCATGATGCATCTTGTCCTTCTGTTTACTAGGTCTCATACTCCATGTAGGTAGCCTTAAATCATGTCAGTGATTTATGATCATACATGTAGAAATTCCTAGCCTACTGGTCTTGAAGTAAGAAAAATAAAGATGGAGGTTTAGTGATCTGCAGCACTAAAGGGTGCCTGCTTATATAAAAAGCATTTTGGAAATAGGTATTTTGAGTGTGGTCAGAATTAAGTAAATAAAGAAAAAATCCCTACTGCTTGGCCAATGATAAGCAGAGACTAAGCTTATCATTGATTTAGGGTGACCTAGTTTATATGCCCTTTAGCATATCTTTAAGAAATATACTGTCATACATCTTAAGAATATATATCTTTAAGAAATAAATGGATAACACACTGGAGCAACACAGTCTGTTTTCATATCATGAATCTACCACTTAATAGCAATATGAGCTACATAATATTTTTTTAAATATCACTTATCTTCCACTCCTCTATGTGTAAAATGGGGATGATGATGATAATGATGATAACATAATTAAGCTAATAACACTTACTATTGATACAGAGGGCACTACAGTTGACACCCATCCCAAGCATGATAATTCTAGCTTCCTTGTAAGTGAGTGGTTCAAGAAATGTCACAGGGTCTACATCATCTCAGTCAGGAAAAGGTGGTTGATCTGTTTATGGAAAACATTTTCTAGACCCAAGTGAAAGCCATAAGGAAAGATTTTATTTTCATATCCTTTAATATATTTCCTGTGTGGCTATGATGTCTGGACCTGCCACAGATTCCTATGATCAACCTGAGGCTGACGGGACAGGGAAGAATAAAGAAGCTGTAACATCTATTAAGTTAGGGAGCTGGTTAAATCAATCAACATTGGAAGTTACCACAGCACTGACTTCCCTGTTCCCTGGGATCTATCCCTTACTGCATAAACTTGTGTAAGACTACATGTGGCCTAAAGCAGGGCTTCTTTAACTTGGTACTATTGATATTTTGAGCTAGATGAACCTTTGTTGTGAGGGGAATACCTGTGCCATGTAGGGTGTTAGCAGCATCCTTGGCCTCTACCCCACTCAATACTAGCAGCACTCCCTGACTGTCCCTTAATGTGGTAAAAACCAAAACAGTGTCCCAACATTTCCATATGCTCCCTGGGGGGCGCAAAGTGACCCAGAGGAGAACCACTGGTCTAAAGCATCCTCATCAATATGGTGACATTAGCAGTAGAAGTAGTACTATTACTAGTAGTAATGTAGTGATAACAATTCACATTTATTCGGGCTTTCTAGGTCCCATGCTTCATGTTCTATACGTCCACACATATTCTTATTTACACTTCATAACCGCTCCACAAACCAAGTTATATTATTAACCTCATGGGGCAGATGAAGAAACTGGGGTCCAGAGAAATGAAAATATTTGCTCACAGTCACCAAGCTAGGAAGTACTTGGCTTAGGATTCAAAGTGAGCTCAGTAATGACCTCTCTCACACAAGGTTGTCATGAGAATTAAATGGTGTAATCCATGAGAGGTCCCTCAGCATCGTGCCTGGCACACTAACTACCCAAACAAAGTGAGTGGTGACTTCTGCAAGACAGCTACAGACCAGTGTCATCTTTAGGAATTGCAATGTGGTCTCAGCAATCCTCTGAGTGTCTCCTGTTGGGCAGAAGATCCCAGCCAAGGCCTACATTGCCTTGAACTGATAAAGAGGACAAAGATCACCACAGTCTTTTATGACCCACCAAGGCAACCTGCGCACAGCTGACTGCTAGCTCCTTTTTTCCAGCTTCAAAAGTAACAGTAAGACCTGTATCTGACTGGTCATTAGCAAAAACCCTTTGCCTATTTCACTCACTCACAATTGAATATTGACTTGGGAGTTAGGTGCCAGTTTTATCTCCTGTTGGAGAAGGTCATTAAAAAGTAATTATATGCCTGCTTAGGACTTGAGGAAAAATAAAAACAATTTTGAGAACTTTCTCAATGCTGAGCCTCAAGTAAGACATCTACTCTTAGAGAAGCCAGAAAGGTAAGCAGTATCATTATTTCCATTTACAGTTAAAGAAACTGAGGATCAGGAAAAAAAGAATTTGCAAAGCTTACAGCCTAACAAACTCAAGACTTCATTTGAAACTTCTTGATAGCCCTGGTTGGTGTGGCTCAGTGGATTGAGTGCAAGCTGCGAACCAGGGAGTCGCCAGTTCGATTCCCAATCAGGGCAAATGCCTGGGTTGAGGGGCCAGGTCCCCAGTGGGGGCCACATGAGAGGCAACCACACATTGATGTTTCTCTCCCTGTCTTTCTCCATCCTTTCCCCTATCTCTAAAAATAAATAAATGAAATCTTTAAAAAAAATGTTGACAGTCTGACTTCAGGGAAAGACATGCTTTGCTGTATCTCCTAAGACAAAGGCCAATGAGACAGAAGCATTGCATACATATCCTAAAGTCCTATTAAAAATGATTTAACAAAAAACATAAATGCAGCTTTCAGTGTTGTACTAAAGTCAACTGTAAAGCCTGAAAGTCAGACTTCTCAAGAGAAAACTGAAAGTTATAACTCAATGAGGTATAAATAGTTAATGAATTTATCAATATAAATATTTATCAATATGAATAGTTTTGCCTTAATGTATTAACACCCCAAGGAGAAAAAAAATGTCTATGTATTAGCAGCATAGAGTATTGACAATCGATTTCTTTCAAATGTACTTGCTTTATTTTAAGCCTTTGTCATTTTTTTTTTACAAATGGATAAGTAAAGACATTTAAGCCATTTAGGATGAAATATGCAACCTTACAAGGAAGAATATGCATTTTCAGTGCTTACTGGTGGGTTATAGATGCTCTGAACAGTAAAATATCTGTAAATCCTGGTCAACATATGCATTACAATGCTCTCCACTTTTACACTTACTATTCCTATTCATTCTTTATACTATCATTAAGAGGCACAAATCTCTAAATTTAAAAAAGATTACCAAAAATATCTTCAAGACTATGTAGTAGTTAATATGAGGAAAGATAGGTAAATGGCTAACATTTGGGAATATAAACACCCAAAGGATACAGTGGCGGCACTTTGTCAAAAGTGAACTCTCTTCCATGAAGCACATTGGCATGCTTTCTCTCGTTTTCCCTTCTCCAAGTTAGCAGCACCATTACTATATGCTTGGCTCAAAATGCTCTGGGGCATTATTCTACAGACACCCTCTCGGGTTCTCCCAGAAGCAGACCTGATACAAGTATTTAAGAGCAAGTATGAATCTGGGAGGTGAACTCAGGAAATAATGGCCAGGGAGTGGGAAATAAGCTAGGGAAGGGACAGGAGGCAACAAAAGTGGGTAGTCAAGCAAGTTACCGCTGTGAGTAACTTCAGATAATGTCCACTAAAGAATTCTGGAAGCCAGGCTAGCACATGGCCCTGACAGTTATCCCACCCAGGGGCAAGGAAGCTGAGTAAGTGCACTGATCCCTGTCAGTAATTCGTTAAGGGCTAGTTGTTTATGGATGGAGTATTAATGCAAAGCCACTTCTAGCCTTCCTTGGCATGGCTAGAGGAATCTAGTGGTCAGAGAGAGTCCTCAGGCAAGGGTGCTGACATTGGGAAGTCCAGAACACATCAGTGTAAGGGTAAACCATTGGGAGAAGGGTCTGCAAGTATGGAACAATGACAGCATCTTTTGTATTCTCAATATCTGGTGAGAAAGGAATGGGCGATGTTGGCTTTGCAGGAGCAGTTAGTGATGTGCCCTGCAGCAATGAAAAGCCCCTGTATCTCTCAGGGCCTATGAAGCTTCACAGACCTGTTCAAATGTCCTATAGTTCTCAAACTGTTGCATATATAAAAAATGTCTCAAATTCAGATCCTAGGCACCACCCTAGAGATTCTGATTAAGAAAGTCTGAGATGAGACCTAGGAATATGAATTTTCAAATCCCCTATACATACACACATGCACACCATGTATTCCTGTCACAGATGTTCCAAGTTCCTGGTGTGAAACAACTGTGCATTTAGTCCAACAGAAGAATGACTTGTGGATAGGGTTGAAGGTGAGTAAAGTGGGAATTTAACATTTTTATAATTTGAGGGCTTTGTGCATGGATATTTCTATTCTCTGTGAAAACATGATTACTTGCTGTGCTCTCAAACTCAGAGAAAGGAGATAATTGTTAGCAGAATTCTGAAGCACTGATTATGTACCACGAATATATTATAACTTACAGGTATTTTGCAGGGAACCCATGGGACCACTCAGGAAGTGCCATTTTGGAGTCTGTGGAGCCATAAGTAGGACTAAGAAATGGTGATGTAATGCATTAGTGAAAATAAACAAATTAGACTTCCAGAGGCTCCAGGTCTTGTTCCAGGCAGGCAGCCTGGAGGCAGTCAAGCCTTGCTGAACCAGTGTCTTTGCATCAAAGCCCTACCTGGCCCAAAGGTGTGAGGATATAGTGCAACCAGGTGAAAATGCATTGATAATTTTAGATAGTAGACCAAATAAAGTAGACCTTTATTTATTCCTCATAGGTCATTTTTAGAGAATACAAATGGCAGTAATACTTGAAGCACTGTTGAAGAATCTTCTAGAACTGGCTTGGCACAAGAAGCTCTTTTATTAATGAAAAAAAAGGGGAAAAAAGTAAAGCATGAACCATATATGTCTTGTGATAGCAGGTAGAATTTTCCTGCCTCCTTCTCTATTTTTAGCTTAAAAAGTATTCCACGGATGTCAGCAACCATTAATAGACTGACAAAAGAAGGAGTAACCAATGTTTGACTGTCAATGAGAAAAGGCCATCAGTCTATTTGATTTCTCTACCTCTTCTTGCTTTGATTCGTCTCTGGGCTCGAAAGCTCTAAGACTAGCTTGCTTGCCATTATTCTGTAAGGCAATTAAGCAACTTGGCAATAAAAGCAACCACATTTTTCTGGATTCATTCACAGAGAATACTGAGCAGAACAGCACAGGACAGATGTTGAACCAAAATGTAAGTACTTATCTGAACACACTTCTCAGTGCCAAGGCTAAATGCCCTGGCAGAGTGCTTTTCTTTGGTCTTCCCTCTCCTCCTCCAGGATCATTCTCTACCAGTTAATTTCTCCTTCTGCTTTGTTTCAAACTCTCCTGCCCATCAGGATATAAACATGCTGAGGCTCTCATATTAATCCTCCTCCTTCAACACTTCTTTAATCCTAAATGCACTACTTTGGTGTCTCCCTTTACTACCAAGCTTTCTGAAAACAGTAATCCAATCTCTGTTTATCATCTCCATTTCTCCACTATCCAAATACCTACTACAATCTGGTTATCTTCATACCATTCCACTGAACTGTTATCTTAGCATCTTCTTAATTGATGAATACCTTCCCCCACCCAGGGCCATGTTCAGTCCCTGATTTTGGTTGCTGTCTCATTCTATAAGTATTTATTGAGTGCCATCTATGTATAAAAAGTAAATGGGAACAAAAACCTGTTGTAATAGTTATCTCCTGCTGCAAAACTATTTACTCCAAAATTTAGCAGCTCAAAACAGCAAAATTAACTCACAGTGTCTATGAGTCAGGATATGGGCGGAACTCAGCTGGGTGCCTCTAGCTCAAGTGTCTGCTGAGGATGCAATCAAAGTGTTTGTTGTGGCTACAGTTTTATCTCTAGACTTCACTGGGGAAGGATCTGCTCCCATAATCATTCAGGTGATTGTTGGGATAATCCAGTGCTCACAGGTTCTTGGACTCAAAGTTTCAGTTCAGTAATGACTACTGCCTGGTGTCTACCCTCAGTTTCTTGCCACATGGGTGTCTCCACTAGGCAACTTACAACATGGCAACTGGCTTCCCTCAGAGCAAGAAAGAAGTACCTACCTTGCAGTGAGGTTCAGTTGGTTGGGTGCTGTAGCACAAAGAAAGAGGTTGCCAGTTCTATTCCTGGTTGGGATGTGTATGAAAGGTAACCAATGTAGTTTTTCCTGTCACATCAATGTTTCTCTCCTTGTCTTCCTTTCTCTCTAAAAATAAATACAATTGAGAGAGAGAGAGAGAGAGAGAGAGAGAGAGAGAAAGGAAGGAAGGAAGGAAGGAAGGCAAGCCCAAAAGGGAAGTCATTGTTTTATTATGACCTAATCTTGGAAGTGATATTTCATTATTTTTCATATTCCACTTGTTTGAAGTGAGTCAATAAGTCCAGCCCATGCTCACAGGGAGAAGGTTACACAATAACATGGATGCCAGGAGAGAAGGATCATTTAGTGCCATCTTAGAAGCTGACTATTATATTCCCATTCCCAGGAAGCTTGGTTCCATTTAGCAAAAATCCTAAATGGATGGGAAAGATATGAGAGGAAGGATGGGGAGAGAGAGGGTAGGTTAGTGTTATGTAGGGATTTGCATGCCCTGCATCCAACTTTAGATGTCTAAAAGTAAACTCTTATTTCCTCCTTCAATTTTCTTAGATTCCCTTGATTTCCACTCATTGTATCTTATCTATTGTCTGGACTGGTACAATAGCCTCTTAGCTGGTCTCCTGGAGAAAAACCTTTCCTACCCCCCGCCACTTAAAACAAGAACAGTGTTTTAAATATTGTTTGTCAGGTCTCTCTCTTCCCATTCCCAGTGACGGTAACTCAACTCAAACCAATTCAAACTAGAAATGAGATTTATTGACATGGGCATGAAAATTCTGAAGTGGCACTGCCTTTAGACATTGCTGGAGCCAAATGCTCAAACAATGAAGATCATTCTCTCTGTGACTCATGTTTTTGCTTTCCTCTATCTTAGTGTTGTCCTCAGCAGGCTCTTCAATTGCTTTGTCAGGGTGCCCTCCATTATGTCCAGGCTTGAAGATAATATTCTACCAAACTAGTAGCCCCAGAAGAAAGAAAGTATCCTTTTTACCCCCAGTAGTTCTAGAAAAATACCTAGAGTATGCCCCCACTGACCCAAATGGGATCACAACCAATCACATGGTCTGGTTAGCAATGCCCTGGCTAACCAGACCTATGACACCAGAGTTGTGGGTTTAACTTCACCTGAACAACCCAGTCTCAAAAATGATAGACAGATATTTTCCTTAAAGGAAACTAGAGTGCGGTTACCAGGTCCTGAACAGTCAAATGATCAGATAGGCAATTCAGTGCAAAATTAACACACCACTTAGCTAATTCATAACCTCATTGCCTCTCTGTTACCCATGGGATACAGTTCAAACCTCTTTGTTTGGCATATAAAACTCTCCGAAGAACTGACCAGAGCCCGACCATATTATAGCCTTATTTGTCATGAGTTTAATTTCACCAACAAAGAACTATGCATTGTGCTTGAAATAGCCTATGTTCTGTCATACCACTGCACCCCCTTCACCTGGAGGATTGAGCTTCTAGTTCACTGCCTGTTGAGGCACCACTTTATCTTAAGACCCATATCAAATGCCATCATCCTGGAAATCTTACTCCACTTTTCCTGGCTGAATCAGTTGCTCCATTCCAAAGAAGTGTGCCAGGAGATGTTTGGCAATGTCTAGTGACATTTTTAGTTGTCATCACTAGAGGAGGGGATTCTTTTGGAGTCTAATAGATGGAGGCCAGGGCTGTTGCTCAACATTCTACAATGCACATGTACTCAGCCTCTAACAATAAAGAATAATCCAGTTTCAAAAGTCAGCAGTACCAATGTTCAAAACCCCTACTTTGTGGTAACATTTAATGCCTTGTAGTATAGTTATCAATTGCATATCTTCCCAACTGGATGATGAGTTTCTCAGGGACACGGATGCATTTGTCAATGTACTCTCAGTACTAGCGGGTGCCTGGCCTATAGCAGATGCTCAGTAAACATTGGCAGAATGACTGAGAAAGGGAATGAGTGTCCAGATGGGCTTATTAAACATTATCCAAGAAACTGGATTCCTGGAAGGCAGGATGATTCCTTAAATGGCCATTGTGTTAGAAAATTTCAGTGGCAGGCTGTGTTTCCTCCCCTTTTTCAAGAATAAATTTGGACAAAAAGTTTCTGAATTCAAAGCCACATGATCCTCTCTGCAAGGCAAGTTTATTTATTACTATCTGTACTTCTCATGATAAAAATATTAACAAATGCCCTCTTGGCTTGTAATACTTTCTAAAGACAGAGGAAATAGCTATCACCTCACATAAATGTTCACCCTTCCCATATTTTACAAAACTTTTCTTTCAACAAAACAAAATGTTATAGCCTTTCACCCACTGAATTTTAACTTACAATAACGCTGTGTGTGAGATGTCTTCATCTAAGCCATTGCAAGCTTGACTATGGGATGCACCCGTCATCAGGAGCTCAGCATCATGTAAGGTCTAGCACGTCTCTCAGAAAGGACATTCAAATGTCAGATGGAATGATTTACACTGCATGTCAATAAAAAGAACTCCAAGGTTCAGCAAGTCAATAAAGCTTATTAGAACAATCTTAGGGCTGAGTATCAATGTACCCTGATGAGGACCTCTGAAGTCAGACACTATCTCCAGGCAAATGGCATTAAATAGACCATTCTGGAGGGAGAAATAAAATTAAAAGCCTCCATTATTTTGAGAGTTCATGTTAACTTAATAATACACAAGAAGCTGGAGAAATTTGTCTTCATATTCCCAGAGTTAAAACCTTCTGGAAATTCATTTGTTTAAGCTCCCATGTACTGAAAGTCTCCAATATGCCAAGCATTTTATCGGGCATGCCACATTTATTCATTTTTATTTACCAACATTTACATAGTGCATTCTGTGTACCAGTCTTCTAAATCTTTTTGAATATCAGATCATGTAATCCTCATTACAACCATATGAAAT
This sequence comes from Phyllostomus hastatus, assembly GCF_019186645.2. NCBI lineage: Eukaryota > Metazoa > Chordata > Mammalia > Chiroptera > Phyllostomidae > Phyllostomus > Phyllostomus hastatus. The sequence goes on from NW_025334030.1 coordinate 2,434,023, forward strand.
AGGTATAACATTATCCATATTTTACAAAATAATGACACTAAGGCTCCGAGAAGCTAAGTAAAATGTCCAAGGGCACCCAGCTAGTAAGCAGTGGAGCTTCCTTCTGAGCCAGTCAGTCAGATGTTAGAGCCGGAGTTCCTAAATGCTGTGACACACTGCCTTGCAGGTATTACCTCCATCTGCTCAACTTTTCACCTCAACTTCAGTTTCCCCAATATTTCAAAATTAGCATTTTACTTCATTGCAAACATTTTGAAATTGAGTGACTTCATAGAAGAGCTGGATTTCTGGATTCTCTTGACAAACCAAATTGACTGCCCCCTCGGCCTGCTTTCTCACATGGCCATGGTGGGAACTGAGAAGAGGTGTCAGTCCGGCATAGACCCACCTCGCTCATTTGAGACACTTGCTCGTCCCTGACACTTGAGTTTGAGACCCTGGCTTAGCTGTTTTACAGATGAAGACACTAAGCCCAAGAGAGGTTGAAAACTTGGCCAAGGCCTGAGATCTAGTGGATAGCAGAGGTCAGATTGGAACTTGGCAGGGTCCCAATGGAAAAGACAGGGCACACTCAAATTGAGGCAACTCAGGAAAATATCCCTTTACTATGTAAAAGAGGACTAGTAACAAAGGCACAGCAGGTGTGGAGCAATACCCCGAGACTGATATCAACAAAGCCATTATTATCTCTGCCTCTTAAAAAACAAGGGGAGGAAGTTGTAAAGACAGAAAAACAGAACTGTTCAAAGCAGGTGCTTTGAGAGAAGGAATAATGACCTTCAGGTGAAGAATACAGACAATGTCACGGGAAGGGAGCACAAACACCCTGACCTCCTTCCCTCTGAATTCTAGCCAGATTGCTCCCCACAGGCAAGATCCAAATGGCCCCACAGAGGCCCCTGGATCTTGATGTTGTAGGACAGAGAGTAGAATAGAAGGGGTGGGGGAGGCAAGGGCATGTTTACAGCAACTAACACACCTAACTCACAGCTCCTGCTGGATTTCAGAAACCACACCTTTCCCACTTCACTTGATCTAACCACTCAATCAATTTACTATTCTAATAATATTAAAGACAACAGCAAACACCAACATGGTGCTTAAGGAGTGCCAGCTACTCTTGTAAGAATGTTACACGAATTAACTCATTTTGCTAAATGACTACCATGGCCTAGGAATAGTGCTCTCTCTGGAAACACAAAAAGATATGGAACCAAAAATTGACAGAGACCTGAGCAATCCTTCCCCCTCAACTATGGGGCAGATCCCACTATCACATCTCAACCTACTTCAACCTTTCATTCAAACTCATGGGCAAAAAGACTTCCTGTTTTAAAAGAAAGGGAGCCAAAATGAGTTGAAAAATGCAAAGGCGCATTCCATGCTGAATATGAGTCCTGTTAACTAGTACACCTATCCATAGTTACCTGCTCCTTTGATGCCCATGTCAAAACTTATCTCTCCCATATACCTCTCCCTTAGTTCTTAATAGTTGGTTAGCCTACCAACAAAAGATGAAAGAGAAACATATAAAGGACATAGCAGTTGACAAGGGCTTAAAAGTTATGGATCCTTCATGCTTGAAGGGAAAATTTATAACCCTACAGTAATTAATGGGGCAAAAGATTGAGGGGAGGAGTTGAGGAAGGACTTAGAGGCCTGAGTCCTTTTGGATATTTCATTTGAAATATTTCACAAACTCCAGTCATGCATGTGCCACTCTCATGGTTTCACAAACTCCAGTCACACATTTGCCACTCTCATGGTTTTGCCATATTTATACCAGCTGCACTATTGTATATGTAATATTTTCTAAAGATTAGAAATTTCTTTATTTAAATTCATGTGTTTTGAAATGTAAACATCATTATCCTAAATTGAAAACTAGTATTGTTTAAATATACACTTAAGCAAATAGATAACCACTAAAATTGACAGCCTTGTCTGCATAATATCTAACACCTATCTTGTATATTTTCAATAACACACACAAACATATCTTGAGAAATGCCAGTGTAGAGATTAAGAACATGTACTCTGGAGTCAGGCAAAACTCAGTTCAAGTCCCCATTCTATCTTTCAGGAGAGTTTGCCTTATACAACTTTGCCATGGATACAGTAAAATAATTTGTGCAGAGTACTTAACACCATGCCTGGCCCATGGAAGGCATGCAGGAAATACCACCTTTCAGAACTCCACAAGCCACACCATTGACAGCTTTCCAGATCACTTCAACCTTAGCATATGTATAATGATAATACTTACTTAAATCCTGAGAGGAAAGGGGCAGTCTACAGGAAAAAAAAATACATATCACTGGGGATTCTCAGAATTCTAGGACCCACCCAGCAGCTGGAGAGTTTGACTTCTATGTGGCAGAGCATAGGTTTTTGTGGTGTGCAAAGATGGTGCCCCAGTCAATCAAATATCACTGCCACTAACTAGCGAGAACTTAGCCGTGATTTCTAAGAAAGGGGATAGAGGCTAGGAGATTTTAATTAACATTAACATATTTATTCATCCATCATTCATCCAGCCATCTTATCCATCCACCCCTCTAGTCACTCAACAAATATTTGAATAAATCCATTTCCAGGCACTGTAGTAAGGGGTGGATATACAATACTGAGCAGAGTAAACAAATGAAGTTCTTACCCTCATGGTGCTTACGAGATTGTGGAAGACGCAGACAGGCATGCATGGGATTCCGCTTGTATGCTTGTATGCTCCAGGTCTTTTCAGCCCCGTCTCTTCCCTGGAACTTGGCCCTTTCCTCCAAGGGAAGTCCTGCCTTCACTACAGTGCCTTGTCTCCTAACAATCACTGACTGCTACCACCACCTGCTGGTGAGGGTTGGACTTCGGCACAACCTTTATCATGTCTGCTGTGATTTCCCAATCCATGTCCAATTCAACTAAACTCATGAATGCTATAGTTCTCCTCACTTTCAAGTTCAGAAAAAGCATCACACTACAAAGCATGGGATCTAGCTTCCTCAGGAACCGGGTGATACATCTTGTAAATGTATGTGAGTTCATTCTCCCATGGATGAATTTGACCAATTGAAAGACACTGAAAGATGATAGCAAACATATTATCTTCTCCCTTCCAAAACAATTTTTCCAAGGTACACTGGTCCCTTGGAACACAGCCTGCCTGGAAGGTGCTCGATCATGTAGTGGGACAGCTCACCATCATTTCTTAGAAAGCTGTGGTCAACTACATAACGTACCACTTTGTGAGGTATTTTTTTTGCTCACCTTCATCTCCTGCCTTCTTCCTTCTGACTGCCCTGCTATTATACATTTCTATAAAGCTTTAGCATGTAAGTGCTATCTCAGGCTCTACTTTCAAGGAAACATAAACTTTAGAAAACAAATCAAATAACCACACAAATCAATAAATATTTGCAAGCTGCTATGAGACCTTTCAATGGGGAAGAGTTTGACCTGGTCTAAGAGTAAGGGGAAACTTTTCTTGTTGAAGTGATGTTTGAACTAAGATAGAAGAAACATCAAAATTGATTAGTTTGGGGAAGAGGCAGAAAAGAACATCCTAGGCCATCAGAAAAGTGTATTCAAAGGCCCTGTGGTAGAGACAAAACAGAAGGGAAGAGTTGAGTAAATAATGGAAGGGCAGTGCTGGCAGAGGCTGACAACTATAAGGGGTGAAGACAAAGAAGATGGTTCAGAGTAATGCAGCTAATGAATTGCCAATGATTCCCAAGCCTCCTTCTCCATTCTCATGCTGCTTGAAGAAAGAGCTAAGACAGCCTGTGATTAATGGGAAGTACAGCTGAATCAGGATCAATGTTTCCCATAAAATTTTGTTCACATAGGTTTTCTGGGCTGGGAAATACAGATATGCCAGGCTCTTCCATAGAGAGAAAGACATTTCATAGATCATTAAATCAGAAAAGTCCTGATGAACTCAAGGGACTCTCAACCGGAATTAGTCAAAATATGACTGCAATATGACATATAAATTTTTGTGTACATAGTGACATCCAACATGGGTGTCAAGCAAGGCTAGAAGGAGTATGTGAAAAATGCCACTTGCATATTAACTATGGACAATCAGATATTTGATGACATTCTCAGTTTCTATAAACAGAAAAGTCATTGGGATAAGGGGGACATCTCTGTACTTAGGACATCAGAGAGGTGCCATGGGGACAGAAGTGGAGAAGGGTGAGAGAGGTGGCTCTGGACCCTGCCCTCAGCTCTGACCTGTCTTACATGTTTGGTGCCCACATATATTTATTTCACTCAGTAAAGGAGAATTCCATCACCTGGTTGAAAAGATAGAAGACTTCAAGTCTGACCACATTGGTGCCTGAGAGCTTCTCCTTGACCCAATATCTGATTTATACAATGGAGTATTTGCTTTGGAAGAAAAAAAAATCTTCACTTTTTTTCTTTTACTATTGACAATGAAAATGTCAGTGAAGGGAAATTTTTTAAATCTTCCCCCAAATTTAAAAAATTGCAATGAGGTCCAACAGCTGAAAATATGAGAGACTATCAAACAGTCTAAGTCACTGTGGGAAGAAGCTTCCACTGCTGGGCAATGGAGTCCATGCCCATGAGTCCTCTTCAGGACAGAACTAAAGCAACAGGCTTGAGGCTGTGCCCTCTCTATAGGGACTTGAGGGTTTACAGAGACTGAAAACTTGAGTATCTACTCATGCAGGTGCATGGGTGATGACCAGCAACAACTGAAAAGGCACCAGCTAACATCCATTCTTAGCTCCAATGTATTGTGAAATTTGTCAAATGTTCACATTTTTCTAGAGAAGTCAGAATTCAAATCTCATATTAAATAATCTAACATTTGAAAATTAGCAAATGATTCATAGCAAGCAAAAAATAAAGAAAAAAATTAATTAAATTAGCAAACAACAGCAGAAAACAATATGAGAAACCAAACACATTGAATCTGAAGATATGGCAAGTTGAGTTCAATTTAAGGGGAAAAGTTTGTGGGGATGAGGTTCATTTTGCTCTTGGATGGCTTGCATAGGGATGAATGTGGAAACCATTTCTCTTCATTGTTAAAAATGAGAACAATATTTTGTTTTCCTTGGCATAATTCACTTATCCTCTGAGACACAGGAGACATGACTTGAATGTCCAGCCTAGAAATTTGGCAATTCTTCAAAGAGCTCTTGAAGCAACCTAGAAGAAATCTGTCAGGTAGCATGCAGGTATGTGCTGCTTAGCCTGCCACATAGTCAAGCAATTCCTATGTTAATATCCCAGAATTGGCATTTCATTAGGCTCTGGGGTTTCTTTAAAAATCATGTCACCAATCATATTATGTGGCTACATATTCATGATGCTCTCAGATTCTGGTCTACCCAAAAGGGCATTGTCCTAGAAAACTGAGTAAGATGAAGTAGTCCAGATGGCCACACTGGAATGCTTACCTTCTATTTACCCATGGAGTTACAAGCTCCACCCACCTCATTCTGCTCTGTGCCCAGGCAGCAGGCTGATGTGGGAAAACTGCATGAATGGGCTCCTTTGCCTCTGGTTTCCAGGTAGGTTTGGTCAACAGGGAGCAGCAACAGAGATAGAAGGAGGGAGGAGAGTAAGGTCAGGAAATTTATTCCACAGCCTCTCTGTGAGCTGGCTGTGCTCTCAGGTAAGTCCCACTGTCCTCTGTACCCGGAGGTCCCAGTAACTGCTCCCTCTCTTGCCTCTTCTATCCTTGAGGTGGTAATTGTCTACCTACTACTGACCCCAGGGTACAGAACTATCCTAGTGATTCCCCCATACCTTAGCCATACTTCTATGAGAGTCCCTCACTTCAAGTTATTCGGTGGAGTGTGCCCCCAGCTCCCTTCTGGGACCTCCACCATCACACACCCAAATTATCATTGCTCACTGGGAACAGAAAAAAAAATACACCAACTTCACACCTCCCTAAATGTCTCCAACCTGACTGAAAAGCCAATTCAGAGTATAACATTAAGGAAACCCACTCCTGTTCCAAGTAATTGTCTCAACCTTGGTTCTCATGATTTTCTACTCAGAAACACAGTTTTTACAGGGCCTCTACCTATGGTGCAATGGATATGATGGTGCAGGTAGGGAAAAAGTTGCTACTGCAGAATGCCCCAGCCCCTGGAGAATGGCCATTATTGCAGGTCAGTGTCTCCTTATAAGGAAATGGTGAGACCGACCCAGCCGCATCCTACTCCACTCCTATTATGGTCCTACAGAGATCACTTTGACCTATAAGTCCAAGGACCTCTACCGCCCACATAAGGAAGGCCCACCAAGCTTGAACATGATCTCTGCTTGTAAATAAGCAAAGCTGACTTGGAGCATCAAGAGTTTTGTCTGTCCTCCCATCTTAAAGAACTTAAGTATAAAGTCAAGGCTCTGGGACAACAGTTAGATACACAAAGATTTCTCTGTCCACCCCTCAGCATATCTGAATTCTACATTCCACATGATGAAATAATCACTCCTAAGGAGGTTTTGTCTTTTTTCCTCAAAGTTTCTCTTCAACATTTTTTATAAATCAGGTACTATTATGCACTCTGGTATGATTCTAAAATTTATGGAGGGCAGTTTGTTCTCAAAGTATCAAAAACCCAGAAGATGTGTTTGCTTTTCCATAGAGAAATTTCCTATTCATATTTTTATTCTAAGACAACATATGGTTTGGACTCTAAGTTATATGTGCAACAATGTTTAGCAGTTTGCAATTGGAATAAAAGAGACAACATAAATGCCCTCCCAGAGAAGACAGGTTAACAAAGTATGAAATATTGTATAGGCAATAAAAATAATGGTGTAAGGAATATTCAATGATGTGGAAAGATGTTTTTAATATATTTTTAAAATATTAAAGTAGGTTCTAATGTGCATTTGTAATCTCATTTCTATAAATATAATATATAGAAAGAGATGCTATTTACATAAATATACTTTGAGAAAACTGGAGTATATTTGGGGCTCATGTAAGCTCAATTGATGGTTGCAGAAAGAGAGCAAATCCTCTTCCTTCCTGTGCTCCTTGGCTCCCAGCCAGTGAGAGCAAACAGGACTCGAGCTTCTGTTCCTGCATGCATGGATAAAACTCATGCTAGGGGCTTGGCTGATCTGTTCTTGCCACCAAATAAATGTAACTGATCACTCAATTCTTCCATAGTTTTTGCATATTCCATCACCCACCTTGGTCTATGCTAGGCACTAAAACATAGTAGAGAACAAAATATAGTCCTTCCCACTGGGGCCTTATGGTCTAGAGTTGGGCCAGCAAATCCCTGCCCCCAAGGCCAAATCCAGCTTGCCATGATGATTTAATAAATAAGATTTACAAAACACAGCCACGCCTGTTTGCATACTGTGCATGGCTATTTTCCCACTTTAGGGCAGAATTGAGTAGTCATACCCTGTAAAGCCAAAAATATTTACTTTCTGAACCTCTATAGAAAAGAATTCCAGCCCCTGGCCTAGAAAGTTGCTACTAATATTGGGGTATCCAGACCAGTAGCAGCAGCACCACCTGGAAAAATGAAACAATCTCAGTTCACCCAAGACCTTATAAATTATAATCTGCCTGTGACTACTACAACTATTGCACCTGGAGAAATGCTCATGGGGAGGGTCAGCAAGCCCTCATATAACTCTGTTCCCATGTTGTATATTAAATGTTTATGTCAACATGATCTCTGAATTAGAACAAGATTCCACAAGTTACCTTCAGGAGAATTGTCCTGCAAGCACCAATATCCCCAGCCACTAAGGGCTCTGCGTGAGGTGGTCCAAGCACCAAGTCTCCCACCCAACAGGGCCTGCTTTGTCAAGTAAGGATTAATACGCATCATCTGCCCAGACTTATCTATCCTGTATTAATTACAAGCAAAGCACTCAACATAAACGAACCACTCATTCGGCCATGTGAGCAGCAATATTTGAGCTATCAATTTTATGGCACTGCTCAGGAAAACACAGTGATACATCATTCCACCCAAAATACAAAGGTCAGATGATATCAATTAATGCGGCGACACAACTGGCTGCAGCTAAATGGGTATTCTTGATTATGGCTCCTTGATTGAGAACAAATGCCTCATTAATCTTAAAGATATCAACCAGAGAACATCAGTGAAGTTGCAGAAAATAACGGCCAACATCCATGAACGTAGCCTCATGCTGGCTGGGCAAGAAGGCAAACCCCATAGATGTAGCTATGTGTTCTGCCTCCTTCCCCCAGAAGGATTCACGGAGAGCTTCATGAAGAAATAGGCTTGAAATTCTCTCTCTCTTTGCCTCTCTCCCTCTTTCCACCCCCGTCTCTCTCACACACACACATATGCATGCATGCACAGCATTTTCAAACAGCCAGCTAGACACTTTCTCTCTTGTGGTTTTCATGCACATTACCAAAAAAAGTGATGGGCTTATACAACTCCAAGCCAGGTGAGTAATGTTTCCTCTGAGGTCCCTGTACCCACATACTTCTTACTTATTTGTCATGTGTAAGTGAACAGGAGAGAGACCAGAAAACAGGAGGTCGCTGGTTCAACATGGTGGGCATAGCATGCTGAGATCCCTTTCAGTTTGGACAGGACAGTCCTTGTGGGTCTGAGAGCACCTGGGGTGACAGCAAGGGGACAGCAGCCACAAGCCCAGAGTCCCACAGCTGGAGCGGGGAGTCCTCACGTTGACTCAGGGCGGCAGGTGTGTCTGCTGCCTGCCATCTTGAGAGTCTTCATAGTTTCACAGTGTCTCCTGACAGTGGCTTTTAGTTCCTTATAGAATTTCTAGAGAAACAACAGTAAAACCCCCAACACACGCAGACTCAGTGATTCACACTAATTGCAGGAAGGTTATTTAAAAAGCTGCACATTGGGGCTACTGTTCAAAGGAATTCAGGCTCACACATTTTCATGTACACAGTCCTTAGTGATGACTAAGAAAGGGTTACCCACTAGCAGGCACACTAGTGAATAGATAAAATTTGAGTCAATTACAGAAGTAGCTTTTGTTGAAGAGTTGCTAAGCCATGTTAACCTTCTTTTCCCTCCATTGCAATCTACACTGCAGCTGCATCCTTTTCACAAAAACAGTCTTCTAAAGAACTTGAAAATGCTTTGTTCTTTGGAGAAGCACATTATTCATTCTCTCTCTTTCTCTCTGTCTCTGTCTTTCTTTCTCTCTCTCACTTTTTAAAGCATTTTTTAATGTTTTGTGTCAAGGTAAGTTCAGCCTAATCCTGTTCCTAAAGATCACAATTTAGTGAGGGATTTTTAAAGTTCATGTCTCCCTGTACTTAAGCACAACCCTTATCTCTTACTGTGGAGAATATCTAGTTTGTAGACAGTTTATTTTAAATTTCTTTTTAACCTCAATATTTTTTTCTCACTATCTGATTCATGCTAGCATGTGTTTGGCAAGCTGGGTTAACATGTGTTTGAATCTTTGTAAAATTGTGACAATAATGATGGTTTCTTTTAAATACCTTCTGAACCTCACCTGTTGGGGCTTCATATACATCATGTCTAATTTCTAACTTGCCCCAAAATAGATTCTAAGGCTCAGAGAGGTTACAAGCCTTATTTACCCAGTACAAGAGTGTTTATCATTGTCAGGGCTATAATTTGTCCAAGTCCACCCAACTCCTAAAAACTAAGAGCACCCTCCCCCACAGAAGTTACAGACCTTCCAAAAAATAAAATGCAGAAATGATCAAGTAATTTCCCACACTGAAGAGCAACATCTTTGGGATGCTGAGAGAGGCTCCTGCTGGGCAGGTGCTGCACCAACAGCACTGGGTGCAGAACTCCCAGCTCTTCTTGGGCTGATCCGTACATTCCTTATCAATAAGTAATCCTTCTGTAGACATCTCCAGAGATATTCATCCAAACAAACTGGAAGCTAATTGCCATTCCCCAGCACAGAGCTGCAATGATGATTATTCTTTAATTCTCCCTACGTGCTGCCAGCCCAGGGCACATTGCTCTGCTCTGTGACTCTGAGCTCAGCCCACCAGCAGACAGGGAAAGCAGCAGAATCAGACTTCTCTGGAAGTCTGGGTTCATTCAAATCACGGGCATCTATACCCTAACTGTGTGGTCCTCAGTAAATCGGGAACATGGAAATCAACCCAGTAGGGTTGTTGTGAGAGGCAGTATAATGCAATACATGGCAACCCTAGAGTCAGGTTCCAAATAGTCCAAGCTTACTCATGGTGAGAAAAGGGTCAAGTGCACAAAGGATACTTTCTAAATAAACTCATCCTCTTCCTTCTGTTTCATGAGAACATTGATGGAAGGCATAACCAAAACCAGAACTCCTACATGCCACCCTACCACCTGTTTCCCTCATATACTCCAACTATTTCCATGCCTCTCTCTGAAAATGCTGAACCTGGTGCTCTCATTTTCTCCCTCCTCCTGATCCTGTACCCTAAAGGGCCAGTCTGGCTATAGAAGAAATCTCTTGGGAGGGTGGGGAAAGGGACTAAATTAAATAGGTCAAACCAGAATCAAGCTATGGGAGTAGAAAGGCTGAAGATCCTCAAATGTGAGCACAACATACTCCAGCCAGTGCCCAGTCCATGGTGTATAATGGCATGATCACGGTCCAAGGTCAGCCAACTCCCTTCAACAGTGGTCAGTGGAAATCTTGCACAGCTGGTCAGGGGAGATTCACCAAGGATGACACACCACATCCCACTGACCTGCTCTGGGTTCAGCCAGGCTCATCCTAGGTTGCCCCATCTATTCTAAAGTTCCGGCAGTGTGTGTGTGTGTGTGTGTGTGTGTGTGTGTGTGGTGACGAGCTCCTCACTTGTAATAGAATTGTGTTCTTTGGATGCTAGCCTCTTTCTGATGTTTAGCACTAGGATTACTGTCATAACCAGCATAAGCCAGGGATCCCAGAGTAAGACAAGTTTCTCCACATCCAAAGAAGTTGACACTCATCTCTGGATGTCATTATCTTCTGTGGATTGAAAGTAAAGAAGTGCAGAGAAGAATGGGAGATGTCTTCCACCAATATTTTCCATCCCTCCCCAAGTCAATGAAACTTTGTTGGACCAGAAGACCACAGTCTCACCCACTTGTTCACAAATCCCATTTCTTACCGCAACTAAATTTGAATAAAACCTTTAAAATTGTCTCCATTTCCTATGATAGTCAGCATCTACTCTTTGTTAAGCATCATTTAATGCTAAGTCCTTCATATGTATTCTCTCATTTCATGAAGGAAAAGAAAATCTCTATCAGTTAAGTGTTTGTCTTCCCATTTCAAGAAAATTCAACTGAATTCCAGACAGGGAATGTAACTCACACAAAGTCACACAGCGGGGCCAGGGCAGAAGTGAGATTTGCAGCATAGCCATTCAAACCCAGAGCCATGTCCCTGTACTCTACCACACCCTGTGACCCACCAAAGAGCTGCACTAGACAATTTGTAATCTTCTGCTATGGTTATGCATTTGGACAAGGAAACCTCTCTGAATCACTCAGACTACAAATTGACAAGGATGACACCAGGACAGGTGCACCCTGAAGTTCAACCCCCAGCCTTTTATTCCTCCAGCTTACTCACTTGTGGACAGGACTGAGGAGTGCTCACAGGGATACCAGGCTGTCACATATTGCATTCTGTCAGTCATCTCAGTGCAGGTTTATGCTTGGGAAGACTAGCAAAGGCATGTGGTTCTGGTCAAAACGGCACTGTCCTTCCTCCAGGGAGTATGGAGTGACTGGTGAACAGACCCAGGACGGGGATCCATCCCCATCAGAGAGCACCTGCCTCGCCAAAGTAAATACAATTATATTAAAGACAGAAATATTAGAGGCTCTGATAATGTAATCATAAAGTAATCACTTTGAATTAGGATAATGGCTGTGTCCAACTCCTTATTGCATTTATTTTGAATATCACATTCTTTCAACTCTCATTATTTTAATTATGTTCAATTACAGACATTTGCATATGCTTTATCATGGATATTAGTGAGGGGGAAAAGACTTCCCTGAGTTAAATGATGAACAGATATTCCATATTTATTACACTTGCACCTCCTGAAAATTTGATTTAGCTACAGCCCAGCGAGAGATTCCATGATAGGCACTGATATGAAGTAAGCCGAATTTTTTGTCATGATGTGGGGAACGTGAGTGTAGAGACAGTCACTCAAGAAACCAAACTGGAGGTAGTAAAGGGCTATGAGGTAGGGAGAGCCAGAGATTTGAGGCTTGGTTTTGGCTGTGCAGCCTCAGGAAAATCAAACACCATCTCTGATACTATCACTGCATTCATAAAACTTGGAGGTATAAAGAAGTACAAAGAAGAAAGAACAGGAGATGTCTTCCCATTCCCAGTGATGTCCCACTTTGTAGGGTAATTGAGAAGATTATATCAAATCATGCCTAAAAGTGCTTAGTTCAGTCTGCAATCCCACCAGCAGTGCACTAGAGTTCCCTTTTCTCCACAGCTTCTCCAACACTTGTTGGTTGTTGCTTTGTTTATTATGGCCATTCTGACTGGTGTGAAAGTAGTATCTCATTGTGGTTTTAATTTGCATCTTTCTGATAGCTAGCAATACTGAACATCTTTTCATGTGTCTCTGAATCCTCTGTATGTCCTCCTTGGAGAAGTGTTTGTTCACTATGGAAAACAGTATGGAATTTTCTCAGAAAACTAAAAATGGATCTGCCTTTTGACCCAGCAATTCCACTACTAGGATTATATCCTAAGAACCCTGAAACACCAATCCACAAAAACCTATGCACCCCAATATTCATAGCAGCACAAGTTATAATAGTCAAATTTTGGAAGCAACCTAGGTGCCCATCAGTAAATGAATGGATCAAAAAACTATAGTACATTTATACAATGGAATTCTATGCAGCAGAAAGAAAGAAGGAGCTCCTACCCTTTGCAACATCATGGATGGAACTGGAAAGCATTATGTTAATCGAAATAAGGCAGGCAGTGAAAGACAAATACCATATGATCTTACCTTTAACAGGAACCTAAACAACAAAACAAAGAAACAAGCAAAATATAACAAGACACTGAAATAGAGAACAGGCTGACAGTTACCAGAAGGGAGAGACAGTGAATTTCAGGGGAAAGGGGGAAAGGTTTACAGGAACAAGTATAAAGGAGACATGAACAAAAACTAGGGGGGTGGGGCATGGAAAGGGCAAGGGGGTGGGGAGGTCTGGAGGGGTGGGCTGGGATTGGAGTAAAAGACAGAAAACTGTACTTGAACAACAGCTAAAGAAATGCTTAGTTCAGTGTCAAGCACACAATAACAGTTCAGAACATTAGCTATACTTTGCAACAAATAAGGCTAAAGCAATCAAACATCCATAGGCAAAAAAAAAAAAATCACACAAAACATTTTACCTTATATAAAAATTAACTTAAATGGATCACAAACTTAAGTGTAAAAACTGGTTTTAAAAAAATGTAGTTTAAAATGTTTGTGATCCAGGGCTAGGCAAAAAACATTGTAGATATGAAAACAAAAACAAATGTCTATGGCCCTACCACCCTGAACACGCCCAATCTCATCTGATCTTGGAAGCTTAGCAGGGTCAGGCATGGTTAGCACTTGGATGGGAGAAAACAAAGGTATGACCCATAAAAGAAAAAAATAATAAACTGGGCCTCATCAACATTAAAAACTTTTATTTTGCAAAATACCCCATAAAAGGGATGAGAAGACAAGTTACAGACTAGAGGAAATATTTGCAAAGCACATGTCTAACAAAGGAATACTGTCTTGGATAGATAAAGAACTCTCAAAACTCAAGAGGAGAAAAGAAGCAAGACAACTAGAAAATGGGCAGAAGACATGAACAGAAGACATTTCACCACAGAAGATATGAGGATGGCAAATAAGAACATGAGAAGATAATCAACATCGTGAGCCATAGGGCAATGCAAGTTAAAACCACAATAAAAAATAATCAGAACCTCTAAGAATGTCAAGAAAATTTCAAATAGTATTAATAATGACAATACCAAATGCTGGTGAAGATGTGCAGAAACTGGGTCGCTCATACATTGCCTGTGGGGATGTGAAAAAACACAAGCACTCTGGAAAGCAAGCTGGCGGTGTCCTATACACTAAACATGCAATTACCATATGATCTGCAATTTGCACTCTTGGGCATTTATTCTAGAGAGGGGAGGACTTTATGCTCACACATGAACATGAATGGTCACAGCAGCTCTATTCATAACACTCCCAAACAGACGTCCTTTAACAGGTGAGTGTTTAAGCTCACATTGATACCTGCACCATGGAATAAAAGGAGTGAACAACTAAGCAATAAAAAGAATAAACTATTGACACACACAACTTGGACAACTCTGCAGGGAATTAGGCTAAGTCAGAAGAAGCCAATTCTAAATGTTGTACACTCTACAGTTCCATTTACATGACGTTTTTGAAGTGGCAACATTTTAGAAATGGAGAACAGATTAGCGGTCACTGGGGTTTTAGGGATGAAGTGGAGGTGACAGGGAGGTGAATGTGGTTATAGAAGAGATTGTTAAGGTGCTAGAACTGCCTGGTATCATAAGATATACTACAGTTTTGCAAAATGCTGATCATTGGAGGGAAGTGCTCAAAGTGTACACAGTGCCTCTCTCTAAATATGTATTTATTAAAACTGCCTGTGAATGAATCTACAACCATCTCAATACACTTCACTTGAGAAATAAGGAGGGTCTTCTGATGGAGAAAAAAAGCCATTATTTCTATAAAAAGGAATGTCTCTTGGATTATATACTGATGGACACTCATTTATTCTTATGTCTGCGTGAAATAGCATAGGCTGGTTTGACCTCCTTTCTTGTAAGTGCTATCACTGAGCCATCCTTGTTTGAATTGCAGGGCATCTGGCCTTGTGAGTGTCCCCAGAAGGCTGCCAGGTGTTTCATCTGGCCCATTAAAACATCGCAGTGGCTGACTAGGCATTGGATTCTTGCCTTTGAGACCAGCTTATTCTCATGTGCCAGGTATGTGCTGCTGCTTACAAGTTACAAATAGCTTTCCACTGGCAAGGCAGAGGGAGGGTGCTACTGGGAATGTCCCAGGCAAGGCAGCTAACTCCACTCCCCCCCTCCCCCCCACCCTCTGCTCTGGCTTTGCAGCCTGGCTGCCGGGGTTTGTATTTCAGCTGTCATTCCCCAGCCTGTGTACCTTGGACACATCACTTAACTCCTCTGTGCTTCATGTCCTCATCTGCAAGATGGAAATAATAGTAGCAACTACCTTACAGAATTGTGAGGAAAATTATCTGAATTAACAGGCCAGGTACTTATCCTGTGCTGTAATGATACAAGAGTGTGTTGCATTATTGTCCCATGAGGTTGCCCCAAGGGTAAAGTAAGTGATGCATGTGAATGAAGCCTTTAGCACAGCACCTGCTCTGGAGTGAATGCTCAGTATGTGGTGGTTCACCATTATTAATGGCTGAATAATACCTTGAGAAATTAATGGATGCCTTCCTCTTCTCCCTGCAGTTTTCCTTTTTTCTTCCCCTCCATTTAAAAAGCTCATTGCTTCAAAGAAGGCAAGATTACTACAAATACTTCTTTATCTGTCTTTCGTCTCTAAAATTATAAGGCCCAATATGAGAAGAGACAAAGTACTGGGGAAGCAGAAAAGAAATGGGGCTTCCATCCTCCTCTCCATGAGAAAGATGCACCTGCCTTGGTGACTCTGCAGAAGGAGGAGGAAGAGGAGGAAAGGGGGGAAGAGAAATGGAGAGAGGGGCAGAGAGAGGCAGAGAGAGGAGGAAAAGGTGGAGGAGGGGGAGGGGAGGAGAAAGAAGAGGTGGATGAGCCTGACCCTTCCACCACAATGCCTTGCCCCCTGCTAGAAATGCTGTTCAAAAAGGCAGAAAACTGTACTTGAGCAACAATTAAAATAAATAAAATAAAATAAAATAAAATAAAATAAAATAAAATAAAATAAAATAAAATAAAATAAAATAAATATGAAAACACTGTCCAGAACATCCATTTACTTCAGGAAGGGAAGAAACCATTTAATCCCTTTGAGTCATGAACCTTATGACCCCCTGGGGGTGGGAGCACTCCCAAACAGGATGGAAGTTAAGGTTCCTTCAGCGCAGCAGAACAAGAGTTCATAGTCAGAAATGACACTGGTTCTAAGGAACAAAGAAGAAGGTGCTCTCTGAGCACCAGAGGTGGAACACATCCATGCCCACAGTGCTGAGGTTCACGTACCAGGAGCAGTGATCTCTCCCTGAGCAGGAAGGCTCCCCTCCCTCCTAACCCATCTCCCTCCTCTCTTTACTCAAACAGCTCATGAATCCATGTGAGTCCCCCCAGCCCTCTCCCCTTCACACGCTCCTTGGGAGATGGATAAAGCACTGTTCAGTGACAACCCAGACTTTCCCGAGGACAAGCCCACCTCTAAGTGGATGTGCAGTAGCTGTCAGGGAACAGTTCTTCTTCCCACCCACTAGGCTTTTAAAACGACTGAAGTGCCACCCTCCCTAATTACCCAATTCAGTGGTTCACACAATGGATCTGCCACTTTCTGAGGATTTCTGACATCCCTAATTCCCTGAGGCCTCTCAGCTCTGCCAGAGGCATCTGGGGTAATGGGGGTGGGGACAGCCAGGAAGGTACAGGCAGTTAATTAGAGCGACAGGGATGCTGTGAGAATTGAAGTTGGACTTGCTCTGAAGTCACAACCAGAGACATCCAGGCTGGAATGGACCTTAGGCGTCATCTGTGCCAGGGGTCCCCAACTTCTGGGCGAAAGACCAATACTGGTCCAGGCTTGTTAGGAACCAGGTGGAACAGCAGAAAGTGGGCTTGAATGTAATGCACTTGAATCATCTTGAAACTATCCCCCCACCCTGGTCCATGGAAAAATTGTCTTCCACAAAACTGGTCCCTGATGCCAAAAAGGTTCGGGACCACTGATATGCAACTCACTCACCTAATAGAAAAGGAAACTGAGGCAGAAAGGGAGGTGACTAGAATTAGCCTGTCTGGGACTATAATCCAGGCATTCATTAATTCATCCATTCATTCATTCACTCTTTGTTCATTTTAAGAAAGCATCCATTTACCAGACACTCTTACAACTTGGAAATATAATAGTGAATACACATTCATGATATTTACAGCCTCACAGAGGGATAGAAAATAAAATGATGCTGTGATGGTAAATTGTATAAGGAGAAACATGGCAGGGAAAGGAGCAGAGAAGAACAAGGGGTTGCTTATTAGAAAAGATGGTCAGAAAAGTCCTCATTGGTGAGATGAGATTCAAGCAGAGCTCATGTGAAAAAAATGGATAGAGTTCTGGGCACAAGAGGGATTTTTTTCTTTAATCATGTGCAAAGACCCTGAGGTAGGAACGAACATACTAGTGTACTTGGAAAAAACTTGGTCGGGGCGTTGTAGCTTGAGCCCAGTGTGCTGAAGAGAAGGGAGTAGAACAAGACACGTTTAGAGCGGGTAATGGGGTTGGATGCTGGGGAAGACTACATGCCGTGGAAAGGCCCCTGGGTTTTATGTTCCTTGAGATGAAAACCAAAGGGATTGAATATGAGGTGTTTTGTACCTGGCATTTCATTGATCTGCACTCGGATACCTTGGATAACAAAATAAAAAATCCTTTTAGATCAGAGTTTCTCATCTTTAGCCCTACTGACACTTAGGGCTGGATGATTTCTTGCATGTGTGGCAGGGACAGGGTGGGGGGCTTTTCTGTGCATTGCGAGATGTTAGCAGCCTCCCTAGTCCCTACTCACTAGACCCCACTAGCAGCCCGCCAACTGTGACAACCCAAAATATCTTCACACACTGTCACATGTCCCTTGAGAACCAAAGGACATTTGCACTGTTGAGAACCACGATTTTAGAATAACTCATGACTTTCAGGGGGGAGAAGCAATCCTATATTTTCAAACTGCATTGTGATTTTGGGCAGGTTTTTGGGTTTTTGTTTCTGTGGGGGGGGGGGCTCCCCTAAATACAGACCCAGATCTACAGAACCAGTCTCTACAGGGCACAGTGCTCCAGAATCTTGCAGGGCACAGCTGTCTGGGTGTGAGTTCCAAAGACATAAAGTTCTCCTATCCCATTTTCCCCTGTGGCCCTTCCATGTGGTTGCTGCACCTGTACTACCATTTAGGCATGTATTTCCTCAAACTGGCCCATTCATTTTATGTGAAATATCAATTCTAAAACAGGAAACCAGATCCTGAGTTCTCAAATTGAGATCAAAGGTGCAGGAGCCACTGGGTATCCTGAGAACTTGCATGCAGCCCAGGTTGGGGTCTGATTCACACACACTCCCAATGGGCTCCCAAGAATGCTGCTGGCTTACACACAGCACTCTGACTCCTGCATCTCATATCACTTCCAGAAATGGAAATTCTCCTCGTCAAACATAGAAAGCAGTTATAAAAATCAAAGAAAGAGCCATGTTAAATTGCAGGGAGATGCTGTTGCTTGCCAAAGCTCTGAGTCTGAGGCCTGTCGCCTCTGGTGCTAACAGGGGACATTAGCAAAGTTCAAAAAGGCATTAAAGACACATAAAAGTATCCTATTGCTATTCCCTCCTTGGAACCACCAGAAGAACACAAAAGGAATGAAACTTTCTCATTATATTATTTAATGTTATTCAATGGCTGGTCTGTGTACCATCAAAAATTATCCTCAGTACCTTCTTAAAATACCTTGCAGACCCTCACACTCTGAGAAATGCTGATCTAGTCCAATTCTGTCCATTAAAGAGCTAATGACTATTGGGGCATCACTGCTTATTGCTTCGTGAAGAGCTGATGGAAACTGGAACCAGTTCCAGGGTCTTCTACCTGTCACTCTAACACCAGAGTGGGTACTGCTGCCTTCAGGGTCCTGAGACACCCTGAGTCTCCCTTCCCCATCAAAACCATATGCATTTCCAGCTCATTATACTAGGGCCAGGTTCCTCTAACTAGGAAGTTGTTATCCTCCATACCAGCCCTGCAGAACCCCACTCCCCTGCCAGCAGTGGCCTGGTCACAGATCCTACTGGAGGGAAGAAGTCAATTTTGATGCTGAAATGGCAATCACTTAGCCTGGGAAGAGGGAGGTAGGAAGTATTAAAGCATTTTAACACTTGACCTTTGTGTCCCAAGCTAAAGAAACAGAATTGTTGACCATGGCTGAGAATGTAACTTCCTGCCTTTCAGAAAAGAAAGAAGTCATAGTTCCTAGAGCAGGGATGTGAGCGGGACTGACTGGACACTTTCCAGGAGTCCCTTGGTCAAATGTCCCATTACAGTCAGGGTTCAAGTCCCAGTTCCATCTACCACTGATACCTGGGTCTGTGACCATAGGGCATAATGTAACCTACCTGCACCTTAATCTCACCATGAAAGTTACCTGAAAGAATGTGGGAATTAAATGGGGCAATACATATAAACCCTGTCATCTAGTAAATGCTCGGTTAACTAGCTATTATGGTGTTAGCCTTTCAGGTCACTAGCCACACTGAATGAATGCTTTCTCCCTTGGAATAAAAAGAAGGAAATAACCCAATAACAAATGACTGTTGCTGTCAAGAGTGCTACATCGAAATCTGATGGTGGCCTGGCCATATTCACCTCTCTCGGCTGTTGGTCCTGCTGAACCTTCTGTATTTTTTCTGTGAGGCTTTTTCCTAACTTTCCTTGCAGCTCAGAATGGATAGCTGAGTTTCTTTCAGAAACGGCAGCTGGTTTTCTCCTCTCCCTTGGTGTTCTCCCTTCTCATAATAAGGAGCAGCTTTGCAGTTGTTCCCAGAAGCTGGAGGCTGTTTCCAGGGCCAAAGGTGAGCTTACAGTCACCTGGTCGCCATGGAAACTGAAGCATTGTCATGCTCTCTCCAGAGTGACTTGGCAGAGCCTTGAGTACCTGTCTCTCCTTTTTAAAGTAATCTCCCCCACACAAGTTTCCCTGGAGGAGCATTACCAGCGATCACAGGGCCCGGGCTCTCACACTGACCGCCGAGGGCAGGAAGGGGTCTCTGTGGAGGCATCTGCATGGTGGGCTGGCCTGTGAAAACCACAGATGCCTCCAGCGTTCTCCTGAGATACAGACTTTCTCTGGAGAAACGAGGGCCTGCAGAGAGGCAGTCCAGCGGGACCAGACTCCAGCTTATGAGAAGGCTGCCTGAGACACCCGTTGCCATTCAGGCTCTTGCACTCTCACACTAGAGACTCCGGTTCACAGGTCTGAGGTGGCCAACAGGAAGGAGTCTGCACTCCTGACCATCCCCTTCCCAGGTGTCCTGATCGAGATGATTGCAGGTGGCGCTTGTGTAGGAGGAAGCACAGGTGGAGGAGGAAGAAGCGAAGAAGCTGAGCCTCAGCAGTCCTTAGTTTGGGCCCCACTCTGCATTTAATTTGCTTTATCAGCTTGACCAAGACCTCACTGGCCTTAATAATAGAATTGGGTCACATTCGAATTTCCCAGTGGTATTCAAGTGACACACTAACCCTACTCTTAAAAAACTTGGTTCCAAAGCCAAATCGTCTGGGGAGCAATGTTTACTCTACCCCTCTCTAGGAAACACACAAATTGCTTCAGTATATTAAAGGCTCTGCTAAGTACTGCAGTGAAAAAATGCTACGTGATTTTTTTCAACCCAATCTTTTTCTAACTCATGTACTGGAAGAACGCTTTTACACTCTTTTATACTCTTTCATACTCTTTTATACTACTTGTTAGTAACTATCTCTTAGGGTATCTAAGATATAGTTTGTTAAATGGCAGGCTAGACAATATTAACAAAAATAGTTCATTTTAACTGAGTTATTACTATGTGTCAAGTGCTTGACATACAACTCATTGAATTATATAACTTCTCTGCCTGAAGCCACACAACTAGAAAATTGCAGAACCTGGACCCCGACCAGGGCATTCTGACATGGACCTTAAATTATGTTAGGAGCTGCTCAAACACTGGCAAGAACAACAATAGTGACACTGGACCTTCTACTCTGTCACTGATCACAGATAAACCAGCCTCTGGACTCAGGAAACATGAGCAGACATTAGTTCGGGAAGAACAAACTTAGCAGAGCATGTGAAAACAGATTGCAAAGGGGAAAATCTGGACCCCGAAGTTTCAAGTGCCAAGCCTGAAACTACAAAACAAAGCCCCAACTTTGGAGCTATCAGCACACTAGGTTTTTCCCTTCCCTATCACATTAGCTTTTGAGTAATGGAGCGGCCAGGCACCCAGCTCTGTGATGTATTACATTAATGCATTATCAGAACCAGCTGTTGCTCTAATGATATGGAAGAAGGATGAAGGGCTTTGGTGATGTATTGCCCCAATGTACTGCAATGGAGGAACAAAGCAGATCCCGTGCAGGATAGCAATGCAGTTAGGAAGTCGAGATTGATTTATCAGGGGCATCCCAAGCCGGTATCAGGAAAGAGGAGTTGGCTTGGCTGTTGGAATTTATCAACATAATTATGTGCCATGATTTATTAAGTACTAAACAGCAAAGGCATCAAAGGCACTTTTTTATTGTTGTTTTGGCTTAACTTATTAAAGAAGGAAAGAACTTTTTTGTGGTTTTGGATTTTACTTTTAAATGATAGAAGTTCCTCTCTACAAACACATGTGAATGATGAAGTCTTCATGAAAAAGGTAAGAGGTAGGCTGAGGCGAATCACCTTTAAATAGGTACC
Organism: Phyllostomus hastatus; assembly: GCF_019186645.2. Classification (NCBI taxonomy): domain Eukaryota; kingdom Metazoa; phylum Chordata; class Mammalia; order Chiroptera; family Phyllostomidae; genus Phyllostomus; species Phyllostomus hastatus. The sequence continues at coordinate 2,455,731 of NW_025334030.1, forward strand.
TTTCTCCCCATGAACAGAAGGCCTTACCCAGTTACTCGTGACACCTACCAACACCTACCCCTCTTCTTTGCAGTCACCACTGATTCAGGGACAAGTGAAATCATTGATAGCTCATCAGGATTTAGGTAGCGTATCAGAGGGAGATGGATAGCCATGAGGACAAAATGATGGAGTGTTTATGTGAGCCACTGGGCTAAGCTCTTCATATCCACTATCTTTTTCTCATCTGCCTTATAACTGTGAGGTAGGAAGGTGCTAGTCTCATCCCCATTTTACAAGTGAGGAAATTAGGCACCAGCAAGTTAAACTCCTTCAATCCAAGGTTTCATAATTAGCAGCTGAGCTGATGATCAAACTACAAGTCCTCATGACCCAGAGTCAATGCTCTTCATTCACTTGTCCAGCTATGCAATAATTTTTACTGAGCCCTACTAAGTGCAAGGAGCCCTACTAAGTGCAGTGATGAAACTGGAAATGCCCTATGTGCATGGAACATGATTCTAGGAGGAACTCTGGCTTAAATACTTGAAGTAATTTATCCAGTGGCCTCAGAGCTATTGTATTAACAGCAGAGTCTAACTTGTAATGCTATTTAAGTTCAGTGCTTTCTGTAAAACACAATGATTCTATACCATAATAAACTTAGCACCCAGAATGATAGAAAAATTGGCATGAGAGGAAAAAGACTGAGTTGCATTTTTTCATCCTTGAAACCTCTAAGATTGGGGTCAGAAGCCAAGCACTTCCTATTTCTCCACCCTCATGCCTCTTTGTAAGAATCCCAAGGCTTCCTGTTGCTGAGGACAACTTCCCAACATGATGTCATCTCCTCTCACATGATGAGGCCCACTGCCTGAGCCTTAAGTGCCTTGGCTCAGAATCAATTCAGTTATGTCCTGAGGTCTTTATGTGAATTACTTGAGGAAAGTATGCCTGATTCACTGCTAGATCCCCACAGCCAGCACTATGTCTAGCACATGGTAGGCCTCAATAAATGTGTTGACTGGTGGACAGCCAGACAATGGAATAAAAAGAATCAATACATAAAGCAGAAAGGTACATGGTCATGACATCTCACATAGCAAATCTACCTTGGTATAGACACATAGCAAGCCGGGATAAATATGTCTCCTTATGGGATGAGATGGTTCTGGAAAAAAAAAAAACATTTGGGCATACAAAAATCTGGATAAGTGGTTTAGGGCACATTAAAAGCATATACTTGATAACAGTGACTACTTGCATATTATGGTCCAACGAATCCAAAGAGAGAATGAAAAATGAGTATGTGGCAATGTGAATGCTGACTACAGGCATGTCTTGCTGTTGCAATAAAAATGTGGCTAGAGAGTCACAAACATCAAGTTTTGCTGTTGCTATTGTCATTTCAGTCAATTTGGTAGGGTCCTTTCTCTAAAACAAGGGAAGAATTCTATTAACACCATGATTGTAAACATGTAAGCCAGGTTCTAATCTTGCTTTAGCTCTTATTATAATCTTGTAGGTGCTCATTTGACTTGGTTGGTCTCAGGTCTGTCTTCTGTACAGACTATAAAATTATTCAAGGACAAGTTTTCTATTTTATTTATACCTGGGCAGCTCATTGGTCAAGGCTGGCATTATGATTAGTGTGCATAAGTGTCCAGGTTAAAACCAAGAATGTTCATCATTCACAGCAGCAATATAACATGATAATTAAGAGAGCAGTCTGCCCTGGTTTTAATCCCAGAGGAGTGGCCATGAACAGGCAGCCACTTACCCTCCAGTGTTTCAGATTCCCTATCAAAACCTGTCATTAACATTATTTGGAATTCTGGAAATATGGTGGCAGTAGAAGAAGCATAGATTCTGATGTTTCCAAAATCCCTACATTAAAAATAGGTGGAACAATGAATTAATAAAAGTAAAACAAACGTTTTTAACAAGTGATAAAGTGGCTATGTGAATGTCAATATGTAAGCAGGTGGCAGGGGGTAGGGACAAACCATTGACATCCCCAGCAGTTGTGTGCTACCAACATCTATGAGGGAGGAAGCAGAAGGAAAACAACAGGTCCGGTGACAGGCCATGTGACAGACTTGACAAAGAAGAACCCCAATGTGACCACCAGGAAATCCCTGGAATGTGTGAAGTGCCAACTTGAGAACAGTACTGAAACCAGTGAGGGTGTTTCCTAGACCAACAGTGGGTGGTGCAATGCAGCCCCAGGAAAACACGAAGGGGCAGGATCAACCTAGTGCTTTCTAGTCCCTGCAAACACCCAAAACTGATCACTTGCGGCTGTTTCTAGGACTGTCCCACACAGGCAAGACATTGCTGTAAGTGAGCCCAGGAAGGACAGTATAGGTGGAGGATAAAGAAAGTCTAGATAAAAGTGGGGGAGGGGAAAACATGGACATCATAGGGAGCAAGCCACAGTTTTTTCAAAACTACAAGGAGGAAAAAAAAACAGCAGAAGAGATTAGAAGAAAACAGGTTTTCTAACCTGTGAAGTTAGAAAAGCCACCTGAAAAAGGCTCTTTCTAAAATTTCATGAAATATAATCTTACATATAAATGAGTAAGAGAAGCCCTGACTCGTGTGGCTCAGTTGGTTGGAGCATCATCCTGCAAAGTGAAAGGTTGCTGGTTAGATTCCCAGTCAGGGCACATGCCTGGGTTGCGGCCAGGTCCCTGGTTGGGATATGTGTGAGAGGCAACCAATCCATGTTTCTCCCTCACACCGATGTTTCTCTCTCTTCCTCGCTTTCACCCTCCTTTTCCCTCTCTTTAAAAAACAAATAAATAAAGTCTTTCAAAAATGAGCAGAAAAGAATCATAGTCATATTGCATACAAATTTATTGAAAGAAAAAAATAAGTAAGGAGCAGAATACAAACCTTAAAGGTAACAAAAGCATTTGAGATATTGTCAAAATTAAGATCAACATTATGACATCCTATTTCAAAACATGCCCAAAGGCATTAAGGAAGGGATATAAGATATGGAAAACAACATAAATCAACATGAGAAAAGTTTAGAAATAAGATGACATAATTCAAGAATTGTAAGTAAAAGAAAAATTTATTTTAGCAATAAAGAGTAAGCTAGGAAAAAAAAGTGTCAGCAAATAAACATGAAAATAATGCCTTGGGAGAAAAAAAGAAAAAATGTAAAACAGTACACTCACAATGAATTTTATTGTATGTAAATAAAGCTGCTAAAAAAGAGAGAGATAAAGGGTAAAAAGAAGAAAAGGATTCAAGAGAAAATGACAGATGCCCTGGACAGATATAGTACAGGTGGTTAGAGCATCATCCCAGTATGCCAAGGTTGCAGGTTTGATCCCCGGTCTTGGCACATACAAGATTCAATTAATGATTGCATACATAAATGGAATAACAAATCTCTCTTCCCCCTCCTCCTACCCTCCTCTTTCTCTCTAAAATCAATACATAAAAATAAAAAATAAAAGAAAATGACAGATGTTAAATATAAGCAAAGAAGACCCAAAATATGGACAATACAGCCCTGGAAAAAGAAAAAGAATAAAAAAAAACCTAAAACTAAACATTCTATTTCAAGAAAACATTTTTAAAATTTAAAAGTTATGAAGTCACACATTAAAAGAGTAAATGATGTACATGAAAATATTGTCTAGATAGCCAATATCAAGAAATACTTTAATAAAATTACTAGACTTCAAAGTAAAAGAAAAATAATTCTTTAGGTGTCTATAAAGAACACATGATTTAGAAGAAAAAAATTAGATTATTTTCCACACAGTTTGGTGAAATCACTTTAGATCCAAAGAAATGGGGTAATAATACTTAAGATACAGAAAGAAAGAGTATGTGAGCCAAGAAGTGCATATCAACACCAGTGACCTTCACGTAGAAAGGGTGCAGGCAGACTGTAAGGAATATGCAATAACTGGAGGGACATAATCCTTCCAAAGGAATCCAGTGGGGAGTGAGCTTCAGATAAGCAAAACCACCAGACAGCTATTGACAGAAGGACTAGTGGTGAGCATTAATTATACAGTAGCTTGTAGAACTAAGACTAAACTAGGGTTAAAGGGCAATGTTGTCATATAGTGCCAAATCTAACACTGTGTGATCTGACAATTTAGATATATAGCAAAACCATAAAGAAGAGGAACAACAGGAAGAGTGTACCAAGACACTGTTGAAAACTGTGTTTTCAGATATCAGAACTGAGGGTGGTAATAGCATTGCTTTGAACCTGAGACTATAGCGTGTGTGCTGTGGGGCAGAGTCAGTGGATTTAACATTGGTATGGAAGAAAGGGGAGACATGTAACAGAGAGGAGATGTAAAATCCCTTCGTGCAGAATTTGAATCGCAAGTACCAGTATGAATGAACCTATGAGGCAGTTTATCCTTTCAACTTTAAATTGTGTGTGTTTCTTGCTTTATTCACTGTGAAGACTCAGCAACAATGAATAACCCAACAAAAACCATTCCTAGCACTTAGCTTATGGTCTTGCAATACCATCCCTCACTAAAAGAAACAAGGACTTCTTGGAGAAATGACCGATGCCAATAGTGGGTTAAGAAACATACACATGTGAGCCCCAACTGGTGCAGCTCAGTTAGCTGGCCATCGCCCCACGAGGCACACGTTCACCTGTTGGGTCTCCAGTCAGGGCACCAACTGGCAAGTTCGGTCCTGGTCAGGGAGGGCACGAGAGACAGCTGATCGATGTTTCTCACATCCATGTTTCTCTCCCTTTCTTTCTCCCTCCCTTCCTCTCTCTCTAAAAATAGATAAATATAGTCTTTTTTTTTTAAAGATATACAGACCTATAATGAGCCTGGAACACCTTGTCTATCAGCAAAGAAGCTATCAAGGACTACTGTGGTCCTATCAAAAGGACTCAAGAGCCAAGCCAATTTTATATAATGTATACATTTTTTAGAGAAATATTAATTGAATGGGCTATGGTTATTTTCATGAGCTGTTAAATGAAAAGTTTTAAGACCTCTGGTTTAGTGCAGGGGCTGGCAAGCTTTATGTGCAAAGGGCCAAACGGTAACTATTTGGGCTTTGTGGGCCAGACAGCCTCTGGCACAACTCCTCATGTGGCTGTAGCATGAGAATGCCACAGACAATGTATACATGAGTGGGCGTAGCTGTATTCCCATCCAACTTAATTCACAAAAACAGGGGGCAGCTGGATTTGGGTAAGGGCTGTATTTTGTCAACTCCTGATTTAGTGGAAGAAAAACAATTAACCAAGTCACTTCAGACAATATTAGAATGGAGAAAATGAATCTCCAGTGATTGAGTCAGAACTTTGACTGCTTTTGGACAGGAGATAGTAGCAGTTAAGCGGACACATGAGTGGGGCTTCTAGGGGATGCTGATCACACTCTGTTTCCTGGCCTGGTGGTAGTTTCATGGGTGTATTCACTTGTGAAAACCCACTGAGCTACACATGTATAATGCATGCATTTTTCTCATTATTAAACATCATTAAAGTATAGCAAATTTCAAAAAACTGTCAAATGTGAACTTATATATACTGCAGTTGATGACACGTAATGCAATTATAAATCAATAAAATATCATTCTTTCTTATCAACACTTTCTAAATTGAGGACTAGAGTGGAAGCAATTACTTCCAAGCACTAGAAGACCAAACTGAGCTTGGATTCCTGGCTGGAGTCCCAAAGATACGCTCTAAGGTAAAGGAATTTCTTTCTCTCTGGGGAACATACTCACCATTATCATTATCTATAAAATCCCTCACTTCTCATGTTTTAGGGTCTAGATTACTGAGAGAGAAATGCTACAACTCCAAATCTGGAAGTTGGAAACAGGATGTGCATATTTTCATCACTTACAACTACCATCAATACCAGTGGTCACCTATTGTCTGTTAGCCACTGTTCTGAGTGCCTTATACATAGTGATGAATGAACGAACAAATGAACAAACCAACAGATAATGTGGGATTTGAAAGGTTATCAAAGGAACCATGGGATTTAGAACAGTGGTAAAAACAAAGGGGGGGTGAAGACATGCTAGTCAAAGGGAAGATAGAAGGTAGGAATGTACATGCCACATAAAGGGAAAGTGAATAGGCATTTTTGGCATAAAATGGAATTTAGATTTACTCTAATAGATAAAGAGGCTCTATGGAAGGCTTTGGATCAGGGGACTGAAATGACAAAGCATTGTTCAGAGACCTTGTCCTAGCAGCAGTACGAGATAAAAATTAGAACAGAAAGAAACTGGCCTCAGAGCCAGCTCATATTATTATTGTGATAGCTCAGCCTCAATGGGATATGGGCCTTGACAAAGAATTGGGTGTAAAGAGTGGGTATGATTAAGTTTGGCCAGTGATCTATAAGTGGGACTGTGATGTGAGACCTTGTGAAGTCTTCTTGAAGGAGGAAGTGCATCCTTCTTTGTCTGTTCATCCCTCCTACTGCCTGGAACATAGAAGTGACAGGTGGGTCTCCAGAGGCTATTTTGCTCCATGAGGACCAGAACCACACACAAAAGATCGTGAAGCAGAGAGCCAGACCCCCAATACATTCAGGAGGCTACCAAGCCAACCAAAGTCTCCCTGCTTCTGAATCTCTTTTTGCATCAGAGAAAAAGAAATACTTATTTTAAGTTATTGTTATTTGAACTTTGTACTAGAAGTAACTAATGCTACATGGTGGAGGCCTAAGTCCCACATGACAGAGGTCAGAGAACAAGGGGCAATCTAACAAGCCAAGCAAACATCACTTGATGTGGGAAATGAGGGTTTGTGTCCTTCCACCTGAGTTTAGATTCTGGTTTTCCTATTCGTAAGCAAGAACCTTAGTTTCAACAAGGGTAGACTAATACTAAACAGTACCCACCTAACCAACTCCTGGTATCCTACCTAAAGATTAAATGCAATGACTTGTGTTAAATGATACAAGTTTCATTAACTGATGCTAAATAAAGTAGAATGTGATGTGCACAAAGTAAAGACTCGAAATCTTGAGGGGAGGGCATGAGTAAGAACAGAATAACCACTTTTGCCAGAAGGGTGAGGGAAATTAGAAAACCTTCTTGGAAAATGCTTTCTCAAGCATCCTTGCCCCCTTTCAGGACCACCCTGGTGGTCCTGAGAGGGAAAGGGAAAGGCACTGAGACTTCAGCCACCTCCAGATGGGGTCTTTGACCACAAATCCAGTTTCTTGTCCTGTTTAATGGGCTTATGGGCAACAGTTTATCAACAGTCTATCAACACCATTGATCTTCGTGTTCCAGGAAATGCTGTTCTGTTGGGAAGAAGAGACTCTTGGCTTCATTTCTGCATAAAAAGGTCTGATTAAAGTAAAGAGATGTTTGGCTTTTCAACACACTGGGGCTGATAAACAGTGACAGGACAGTGGAGGAGGTGGGGCTGGAGCTCTGCAAGGTTGAGAACTCTTTCAGGAAAACCAAGCCACTTGTAAATGCCCCCAAACACTTCATGAGGAGATAGAAGAATCTGAGATATCCCTGCTCCTTAAAAGACATAAATCTCTGATTAACACTTCAAATGGCAAGACAAAAAAAGGGGGTGGGAATGCAAATCGTTTAATTGCGAATATAGTTATAGCTACATTCGAGGACTAGAGGACTACGCTTGAAGAGGGCATCGCACAGCCCCACGGCCCTGTATCTGAAATGCGTAGATGAGATAGCTTGAGGGAAACGGAAGAATGGCATGTGGGAGAGGCATGAGGCTGGTAGTAATATGAAATCAATAGATATAAGTCACAGTTGTCCACTCAGTATCAATGTGTCACCTGAAAAACAAATGAGTTGTGGTAAGAATTCAGTGAAATAATATTGATAAAAGGGCTTAGTAAACTGAAGCCCAGGTCCTTCTTGTTCTAAAGCACGTGTTGATGGCCTGATGGAGCCAGAGAGAGACAAGGGGAGGATGTCCCTATTTCTTTAGGATCTTCACGTGTCTTTCCACTTGTGAATGAAGTTTGCTATTCCTTACACATCCTTAGAGTTCAATCCAGACACAATTGTGTTTTTCCTTTAGGTTTGCTGTGGGATTTCTGCCTCACACCCATTGTAAATTGAAATAAAGAAACTGTTTTGGACTTTTTGAAAATTTTCCTGTTTTCTTATCACCTATCCCCAAGATGAAGAATGTTCCCCTTGGAAAACATCTCTGTTATCATATCTGAACAAGGGTGCCTGATAGATCAATAGAAAGAGGTTTGTGTGATGGGCTTAAGGTTTGTGCCTCCCCCTAGTTAATGTTATGAAGCCCTAACCCTCTTTGTGGTGGTATTTGGAGATGGGGCCCTTGGTACATCATTAGGGGTAGATGAGGTCATAAGGGTGGGCCAGTGGTATAAGTTCAGTCTGAAAGCCACAGGCTCCAGACCCAAGAAGAGCCAATTTTTCAGTTCAAATCAATAAGCAAAAAAAGGCTAGTGTCTCAGCTCAACCAGTCAAGCAGGAGGATTTCCCTCTTACTCAGCCTGTTTGTTCTATTCAGTCATTTAACTGATTGGATAAGGCCTGCCCACATGAGGGAGGATACCCTGCTTACCTCAGTCTACCAATTCAAGTGTCAATCTTGCCCTGGCCAGTGTGGCTCAGTTGGTTGGAGCATCATCCCATAACAACCCAATCCCATGAGGGTTGTGGGTTCAATCCCCAGTCAGAACCCATACCTAGGTTGTTGGTTCCATCCCTGGTCTGCATGCATACAGGAAGCAACAAATTGCCACTTCTCTCTTGCATTGTTTCTCTCTCTCCCTTCCTTTCTCCCTTCCTCTCTGTCTAAAAGCAATGAATAAAAATGTCCTCGATAAGGGAAAATATAAAAATTTAAAAATATATATTAATCTTAACCAAAATCACTTCCCTGACACACACATCCAGAATAACGTGTGACCAAATGTCCAGGCCCCCCATAGCCCAGTCAAGCTGACACATAAAATTTAAGTCACTATAAAAGTGACTTATGAATGTATTCCAATAGTGTTTACTATATGACAGGTGTTCACTAAACCTTAGCTGTTGATATTTTTATCATTACTATAATATTATTCTCAAAAGGCTATTTCTTATCTTATTTCCTCCTGAGTTTCCAGGATAGAAATGTCTGAGGGAAAACAGTTCTCAGACACGGAAGAAAGACTGCAGCTCTTCGACGGCAGCTTCATCAAGAACCCACTGACCAAGCAGGGCCATTAGTTGGAAACAGCAAGACCCTCCCTAAATTGTCAAGTTAGTGAGCTCCCCACCCTGCCTCCATCTGGGAATGCCCTCTTCCTCCACAACTTTCTGGAAACGTTGGCCAAGAAGCGAAGAGTCTGCGGGAGGTGAAGGAAGGAAGCGTTTTAAACTCAGCCACTGCAGGTTGGCCGAGTTCCTGGTTGCAGAGATTAAATAATAGCTCGTGGCCCACACAGTGGGGGCTTGCCGAGAGTTAAGGGGCATTACTGACTGCTCTGCTAACTTATGAGTCCTCATTACATTTCTCTGAGCTGAAAAACTCTACTTACGACCACAAAAACTATGCCCTTTCTGGCCTGGCCTCTTTGAAGGTCATAAACTAGTTTAATTAAGAACAGTTTTAATAATGGAAGACTCAAGATGCCACCCAAGGCCACTGCAAGCATCCATGAAATTAGGATGAAAAATCTCCCTGTTCTGTACCTTTCCTGAGATCATTTTCTCCTGGGTTAAATGCTTCTCTCCTAGCCCAGTGCAGTGGCATTGCTGAAGGAGGAGCCGTAGCACCACCTGCTCATGCCATCTTGTTCCCTGCCCCCACCTGGCCAGAGTCAGACCAGAGGACGCCCCACCAGGGGGAGCCCTACCCATCTTTCCTGGTGTGGGTTCAGCCCAGAGTAGGGGGCAGGGTAGGGGCGGGGTGGGATGTCTGTCCCAGACCCAGGAAGCCCCTCCCCTCCACTAGCCCATGGCCTGCCAGGTGCGTAAAGTATTTCTCAAACACGGGCACTAAATCAAGACTGAGGGATACACGTCAGAACAGGGTTTCTCACCCTGGGCACTATGGCATTTGAACTGGGTAATGCCACCTCTCCGTGGGGCTGCTATCCTGGGCCTTGTGGATAAATAGCAGCTTCCTGGCACCTGCCCACTAGATGCCAGTAGCACTTTCCAACCCTGTTGTGATAAGGAAATATGTTTCCAGGCATTTCCAATTGCCCCCTAGGAGTAGGGTTTGTTGTCAGATGTGGCAAATAAAAATAGTCGGTCCAGTTAAATTTAAGTTTCAGATAAACAACAAAGCATTTTAAATATAAGTATTCCCATGAGATCTTTAGGACACACTAAAAAAACTGTCATCTGAAATTCAGCTTCAACTGAGCATCCTGTCTTTTATCTGGTGACTTTACCTGAGGGGCAAAATCCCCCCTCAGGTGAGAAACATTGCCCCAGGGTACTTGCTCTTAACTTCAGGTTACAATCCCCTAAGAAGCTTTTCTTTTTTTTTTCCTTTCTTCTATTTTTTATTGTTGTTCAATTATAGTTGTCTGCATTTCTCCCCCACCACTCCCCCCACCCCAGCCAAATCCCCCTCCCTCCCTTGTTTCCACCCTCCCCCTTGTTTTTATCCATGTGTCCTTTAAAGTAGTTCCTGAAAACCCCAAGAAGCTTTTAATACACATCTATCCCCTGACCAGCTAAGCCAGAATCTACAGGGCCAGTGCCAGGTCATTGATAATTTTGGTTTTTTAATCATCCCAGGAGATCATTTTACTATGCAGCCAGGTTGAGATTTTTTTTACTAAGCAGCTGTTGTTTTTCCCAAAATTCCCTGATGATGATAATATCTAGAGTACTTATAAAAATGAAACAAAACCAAAACTGACAAAGATTCCTGGTGCCCAGCACAGACCTACTGAAATATACTTCTCAGGGCCAAGGCCTGATAACCCTCGGTGGTTTAGAAGTGCTCCAGGTGATTCCAGTCATCAGGCAGGTGTGGGAAGCCTTGCACCAGAGGAACTCTCCCACCACCAAAGGAAAAAATGAATGTCCACCAATGGCAAAATGACTTCATAAAATGTGGTAGAGTCGCCGCACAGAATATTATGTAGCACTGAGGATGAGTAATTGATAGCTGCATGGGTCAAGTCTGATACTCATAAGGAATACAATGTACGATGAACAGAAAACCAAAAAGTTACCTTTTTTGTAAAACTAAAATACAAACAATTCCTGACAATATTTTCCTTGTATCCTTTAAAGCTACACAAATGTATACTAAGTCTATAAAAATGAGAAGGACAAAATAAAAACCCAGGAATGTGGTTACCTGTGGAGATAAGTCAGCGGGACATGGTCATGCAGGTCAGCCCTGTGAGGAATGACCCGTCTTAGGCAATGTGGTGGGTTCCAGGAGGTTCATTTTAATATTAGACTTCAAACTTACATATAACCAAAAAATTATTTTGTTTGTACCAATCTTTATCTATCTATCTATCTATCTATATCTATCTATCTATCTATCTGTTTAATTTTTATTAAATTACCAGTTCAGAGTCCTGCCTTCTATTGACTCAGATTCTACAGGTCTGAATAAGCCATTGAAAGCTTTTTTCAATTAGCACCAGGTAATTCTGATACAGATGATACCTAGATTACACGTTGACATACACAGTAAGAAGCGACATACACACTAGAAGTTAGGAGACTTGAGCTCAACACCCAGCTTTATCTGTGGGGCTTTGGGTACATCACTTGCTCCCTCTGATCTATAGGAGGACAGCTGCAGTTCTAATGTATCTGGGTTGGATGCTGCTCCTGCATAATTCCCACATCACCCCAACACCCCCTCTCCCAGCACCTGGAACTTTGGAGGGCAGGAATTCACTACACAGAGCTTTCCCTGAGGGCAGGGCCCTGTCTTAAACACACCTGTCTCCCAGCTCTGAGAGAAGTATCCAGTAGGTGGCTAATCAGCATTTGCTGGACTGAGCAGAAACAGAGATGGAATAAGGTGAGGACAAAGTGATCACTAAGAGACTCCCACTGCCAAGATTTGGGGCAAGTTAAACATCAGGAAGAATTATGACTGCAATAATGATAACACATTAAATAATAAAAAAGAATCTATGAGTCCACAGTGCTTCTCAAAATTAGGGGGCGTGTGAGTGTTGGGGGCGGGGTTCTCCTTTAGAGAAGAATTCTGGCTCATAAATATAGAAGGAATGACAGAATTTGAAAACTACCATTATGCAACTGCCAATGTTAAAATTAATCCAAGCAGGGATCATTAGTGGAGGCCAAAATCCCCTCTTTGACAGGGAACAGGACCCTGACATGCTCTCGGTATCACCGAGTGGCAGGGCATTCGTGGGTGCTCAGTCTCTGTAGCTGTGTGGGGTTCACGCTCAGAGGGACCCCTGCTCAGCTTCGTGCTCGGCTCATTTTCTTGAATTTCCTAATCGCTTTTGAACAAGGGGCCCCACACTTATTTTACAGTAGGCTTTGCAAATTACGTGGTCATTTGCCCTTTACAGAAGGAAACGTCTTTCCCTTGGAGAAGTCTGGAGAATGCCACCTGCACAAGGGATTAAATCTATCATCGCTCAGCACTGGAACCAACTGAAAGCATGTGCCTGCAGCCGTGATATGCTGAGTGGTACCTCTGTCACCAACTCAATGTCCTTGACAAAAATCTCTTACTGGATCTCGTCTCGGAGTCTGATCAGGCCAGCTTGACTGTGAGACGCTCTAGAGTAGTGGTTCTCTATCTTTCACATGTGTCAGAATCCTCTGGAAGACCTGTTGAATCAGAATACTGGCCCCACCTCCAGTTCAGGAGGTCTCAGTCTCAGGTAGGGCCTACGACTGCATGTGTCTACTGAGTTCTCAGGTGTGATGGTTAATTTTGTGTGTCAGTCCAGGCGGGACCTAGGAAACAAGCACCTGTGCTCCTGGGCCAGAGCCCTGAGAGAGAAGGTGGTAAGAAGGCCAGAGGCCAGTGTTTCCTACAAATCCCTGGGCACCTCTCTCCTAGAAATCACAGACGTCAGTGTCCAGGGCAGGGCCAGCCTTGGTACGTATGTGTCAGCAGCACCAAGCTTCCTCAGAGTGAAGACCCAGCCAGCCCAGTTTTGTAGGCTCATTTTATCATGAGAGGCCTCTCCTTCCTCCTCTGCATGGTAGCCAGAGGCTTCTCCCTGACAGCGACTGACCCATTGTCCCTTGGAGACTTGGGTGTCATCAGGCCCACCAGCTCCGACCTGCCTTCCTCTACACCTGCCCCCTCTGAGCAGCAATGGTTCTCACCAAAGAGTTTCAGCCATGAAAATGTATAAACATATGTCCTCAGTTTCACGGTCAAACGGGAATTCAATCAAGAATCTGGTATCCATTCGCAAATTAAAAATTTGTACCATAATGAGAAGAGCCATTCAAACTAATAATTACATAAACTCCCGTTATGGGTGGCATGGTAATTACAACAGGTACTTTCAGCAAATTTAAAAAGCAACATAGGTTTCCATTTCCTTCATGGAAATTGCAATTAGCAGGTGCATGCCTGCACGGCCTGGTGAAGAAGTGCCCTTAGAAATTGATGGAGAAAAATGAGTGCAGAAATCCTCATTCCCACTTTCTCGGGATGGCAGGAAATTTGTCATGGAGAAGAAAGATGGTGAGGATAACAGTAAAAATATCTGGAATCATGATATGTGCCACAAGTTTGTAAGAAAGGTGTCCACCCAAGGGCATCTGACTTCCACTTATAGCACCTTATCACATTACTCTGGACTTACTGACCCCCCTTCTGCTTCAAGAACGCCCACACAAATTCCTGCCACAGGCCCTCCGCACTTGCTGTTTCTCCCACTTGGAACGCACTGCCCCCACACCTTCCTCCATGCAGGTGTTCCCTCTCTGGAGAGGCTCTTCAGCCACCTGTGCCAAGTGTGGTCCCCACACAGTTTAATCATCTTTCTGTCCCTTAGCAACCCCTGACCATGGCTGTTAATTCATGATTTCTTAAAACTGCAGTCATGATCTGCCTCCCACACTGGCACTTAAGATCCATGGGAGCAGAGACCTTGGCTGTGCTTCCACAGCTCTGTCCTAAGGCCCAGTAGTGCATTTGGCACTTGGCTGGGATTCAATAAATGTCAATGAGTGAATAAAAACTATGAATAAAGGAGTAAGTCAAGGAACACATACTTCCATTATCCTACTTGGGCCTCATACAATCCTCTGAGGGAGGTGCTATTTCGACTTCCTTTTACAGAGGAGAAATTTGGAGACCTGGAGACCTTCAGGCATTTGCCATTGGCACCAGCTCTGATGCGGCAGATCCAGGCCCTCCAGCTTGGGTCCCTGAGTGTGTTTTTCATTGCACTACGACTTGCCAGGATAAGAGCTGGGCTATTTCTAAAAGCTAGAAGAAAGGGGGAGAGGAGTAGCTGATAAGTCAACTAATTAGAACACAGTCTCTCCCACATCCTATTGCAAAATAAATAGCTCCCTTCCTGTCCAACCTCAGTGGGGACCTCAGGGTGGACAGTCTATTCTTCTAGACTAGACTTAAAAGTAGGATTGTGGTATATCTGTCCATCTTTGGCCCATGGCACAGAGTGGCCTATGTTAATGGAGTAATGGGGTAATGGATAGAGGGATACAGGTGTGGAAAAGGAAGGAAGGAAGGAAGGAAGGAAGGAAGGAAGGAAGGAAGGAAGGAAGGAAGGAAGGAAGGAAGGAAGGAAGGAAGGAAGGAAGGAAGGAAGGAAGGAAGGAAGATCTAGTGACAATTGAGCCCTGTTCAATACAATTTGCAAACTGTCTGGCACAATATTCCTGACAAATTCAGCCTTACCAGGTTAATGTCCCTGGAATCCTCCCCAGATTTCTGGGATGCCTCATAAGCTCCATTTCATAGATAAATACACCAAGATACTGGAGAGCTAAGAGCCTTGGCCTGGGTGATCCAGAGGGTTAGTGACAGAAGAGCCAGGAGACTTGGGATCTCCCAGTGCTTGGTCCCAGTCTCCTCTTCCCTCTTATTCTGGTGGCATGAATCTCTGTGGCCAGACTGAGAAATTCTTTGTGTCTTTCTTTTGGCAAGGAAATGTTTCCTACCTTCTCTCTGCTCAAGCAAGCACTACGTGCTCAGTTCTGGGTATGTGGACACAGGAAGAATCACAAGCCTTGGCATTGACACTTTAGGGCCATAATTTCCCTTCTCTAAGGTGTAGAAGAATCAACTGGGGAGTCCATTGTGGATTCCTGGGCCAAATCCACAGAAATTTTTATTTCGTAAGTCTTCAATGGGATGGTCAAAACTCTGCTTTTAAATAATTACTCCAGATGATGCAAAGATAGGTGGTCCGTAAGCTACACCTGGAAACCCTGGCTTGGGCTTCTGGGGGTGTTGATCTGGTCTGCCAAGGACAGGTGTCTTGGCATTTTGGTCCAGGGACAGCTGCCTGAGAGGAGGGCAATCCCTGATGAGGCGATAGGAACAGAGCCTGGAGAACAGTGGTCAGGCCCCCACCCCATATTGGTCAGGCCCCCAGGTGGTGGAGGAGCAGCGCTAGAAGGGGCACTGGGTATCAGAAGGACCATAGTCGAGGACCATAGACAGCCACAGTGAACAGGGATCAGCCCCCTGTGCTCCCACCGACCCCCGGTTCCTGGGCTCTCAGCTGGTCTAGGGTTCTTAAATAAACCAGTGGACTGGAGGAGGGAACCCTACTAATGACTGATTTGGGACTTTCCTCCACCGAGGTTGCTAAAGTTTCAGTATCTGACTTAATTTAGAAAAATATCAAAATAAGGATGTTTCTAGTTCTCTAGTATGGAGTAGAAAATGCATACAAGTACTCATTACTTTCTGGAGCAGACCCAGGCCTGAAAAGAGAATTCTATGTAGTTTCCAAACTGAAGCTCCTGCTCACTCTCAATTTGCACAAAGTGAGACATGCTGGAGACCCACTCAGAAGCTATGAGCTCCTGGAAAAGGTTCTTAGTCAATCTGGGCTTTAGTTTCAACCTCTGTGAGGAAGAAGGGTAGAATAATTCCTGCCTAGTTCAATTAAAATGACTAAGCAGGATGCCCCAGGAGGTCGTACCTCTGCCATTTTTAACTGGGGACATATTATGTGTGAGCATTTTTCTGGAAAAATTCTGTGTAAAATAAGCACAATTTTAGTTCTCTTGGGACCCTTAGTAAGTATTTACTTCTTAACTCAAAGCCCTTTTACTTTCTTAAGCTACACTATTGTTCTGACTTTATCCACATCACCAAGAAAGTCTTATTTAAATGTCTTTTTTTGTTTGTATGTTTATACTACTTTATTAAGGATGCTTAATAAAGTAGTATAAACTTTGATTATGCATGCAAAGCTTTGAGCCCAGGCCATGGGCTCAAAGCTTTGCGTGCATAATCTCACTTAATTCCCACAACAACCTACCTAGAGGTAAGTGTGTTATTTTTCCTATTGCAAAGATGAGGAAATAGACTTGGAAGGTCACAGAGATAAATTGCAGAATTCAGATTCAAACTCAGGCAGTCTGACTCCAGATCCACCCTGAGACCCTTCAACAACAACAACAAAAATGCATAAAGGCAGGGATAAGTCCCCAGTCTTCCCACCAGATCCAAGCTTGGCCTCTAGACAAAGTCCTGCACAGGCCAGCCCACCTGACTATAGCCTCAGCAAAGAGTTTATTTCTTCTTCCATCCACTTGAATGATTTCATTTTCCCTCTGATTCCTGGCCTAGAAACCACTTTGCTGAAATCTTGATTTACTACGGGTGCTCCCACTATGGGGCAGGCACTTTAATTGCTTCCTGAAGGGGCCTTTGGTACTCTTCTGAGAGCCCTGATTGGAACTTTTAAAGAATTATGATTTTCCAAAGCAAGCTGTCATTAAAATTCCATAAACCTCACAGCTAGCATCTTAACCTCCCCACTGTTCTAGGCTTAGGTGGGCATCTCCCCACTGCTTGCTAGGGGTTGACCTTGGGACAGTCCCTTTAACTCTCTGAGCTTAAATTTCCTCCTGGCTGCCTTAGAGGGCTCTTGTGTGGCTCAGATGAGAAGGTGTACATCAAGTTCTTAGGGCACACCTGGAAAACTAGGTCCTTGACGTTAAGCTAAATAAGTCCAAACACTGAATTTAACAGTGATTCAGGAGAAGAAAAGTGACTTGCCTAAGGTCACACAACTAGAGATGGCTTCTCAGTGGTTGTTGTATCTTCGTAACTCCAATATTTCAGAATGTTTCCTCCTCTTCCCCTTGATCCCAGGTGACTATAATCAATGTGGGAAATAGGGATGGCATACAGGTACAAGAAGCAAAAAATAAAGGAGTTTATTTTTAGGTAGCACTCATTATGTTCTGGTCTCGTTGATTCAATAATCCTATGAGAAAAGGGTATCTGCCCCACTTTACAAATAAATAAATTGAAGCTCAGAGAAGGTAAGTATCCTGCCCATGGTCACACAGTGAGTATAGGCTCTCAAGTCAGGATTCCAGTGCAAGTCTGCCAGACTGTGAAGCCCGCATTCTTGCAGCCCACTGCACAGCCAGCCTGCAGCCGCACCCTGTGTCCCTGGGCTTGGGGTATGGCTGGGACTCCACAGAGATGTCTACATAAACATTCTAATTCTCAGTGAGGCTCTGTCAGCCGGTGTGATGATTATAAAATAATTCCACAGATTCTTTGACACTCCTTTCAAAAGATAGCCAAACCCCCACACCCTCTAAGGGGTGTATTCTCTTCTCGGAAACTGAATAACAAGCTATCTTTTTAACGACAACCATCTTCTGTTCTGTTGGCCTTACTGCTCCTCAAATTTTCTATTAATATACTACATCGTAACACACTTGGCTGGGTCATGTCCATACTGCAGGCCCCAGTCTCCTGCTCTGGAGGAGAGTCACACTCTAGGTCAGTATTTCTTGCCATCACTCTTAAGCCTGTGATTCTTGCCACACTTTGTGTATCCCCTTAAATGAACTCTCTTTTTATGTTTTAATTTTATTTTTCAATTACAGTTTAAACTCACTACTATTTTGTGTTAGTTTCAGGTATACAGCATAATGGTTAGAGAATCATATACTTTAACAAAATATTCTCCCCAATATTTCCAGTACCTACCTGGCAACATACATATTTATTATATTATTGACTGTGCTCTCTATGCTGTACTTTATATCCCTGTGACTACTTCATAGCTGTCAATTTGTATTTCTTTTTTTATTATTATTTTTTAATCATTGTTCAAATACAGTTTTCTCCTTTTTACTCCCAATCCAGTCCCCCCTCTCACCCTCCCAACTTCCCTCCCATTACCAACCTCCCCTTAGTCTATGACCATGTGTCCTTTAAGTTTGTTCCTGTGAACCCTTCCCACTGTCCCCTTAAATTCCCTCTTCTCTCCCCTCCAGTCACCATCAGCCTGTCCTCTATTTCAGTGTCTTTGGTTATATTTTGCTTGTTTCTTTGTTTTGTTATTTAGGTTCCTGTTAAAGGTGAGATCATATGGTATTTGTCTTTCACTGCCTGGCTTGTTTCACTTAGCATAATGTTTTCCAGCTCCATCCACGCTGTTGCAAAGGGTAGGAGCTCCTTCTTTCTTTCTGCTGCATAGAATTCCATTGTGTAAATGTACCATAGTTTTTTGATCCATTCATTTACTGATGGGCATCTTGGTTGCTTCCAGCATCTAGCTATTGTAAATTGTGCTGCTATGAACATTGGGATGCATAGGTTCTTTTGAATTGGTGTTTTAGTATTCTTAGGATAGAGTCCCAGCAGTGGAATTGCAGGGTCAAAAGGCAGATCCATTTTTAGTTTTCTGAGGAAGCTCCATACTGCTTTCCATAGTGGTTGTACCAGTCTGCAGTCCCACCAACAGTGCACTAGGGTCCCCCTTTTCTCCACAACCTCTCCAACACTTGTTGTTTGTTGCTTTGTTTATGATGGCCATTCTGTCTGGTGTGAAGTGGTATCTCATTGTGGTTTTAATTTGCATCTCTCTGATAGCTAGCGATATTGAACATCATTTCATGTGTCTTTGGATTTTCTGTATGTCCTCCTTGGAGAAGTGTCTGTTCAAGTCCTTTGCCCACTTTTTAATTGGATTCCTTGTCTTCTTAGAGTGCAGTCGTGTAAGTTCTCTATATATTTTGGAGATTAAACCCTTGTCTGAGGTGTCATTGGCAAATATGTTTTTCCCATACAGTTGGTTCTCTTTTAATTTTGATACTGTTTTTCTTTAGCTGTGCAGAAGCTTTTAATTTTGATGAGGTCCCATTTGTTTATTCTTTCCTTTATGTCCCTTGCTCTAGGGGACACGTCAGTAAAAAAGTTTCTTCGTGAAATATCTGAGATTTTCCTACCTACGTTCTCCTCTAGGACTTTAATGGTGTCATGTTTTATATTTAAGTCTTTTATCCACCTTGAATTTATTTTTGTATAAGGTGTAAGTTGGTGCTCGAGTTTCATTTTTTTGCACATGGCTGTCCAGTTCTCCCAACACCATTAGTTGAAGAGGCTATTTTTATTCCATTTTATGTTGCTGCCTCCTTTGTCAAATATTAATTGCCCATAGACATTTGGGCTTATTTCTGGGCTCTCTGTTCTGTTCCATTGGTCTATGTGCCTGTTTTTATGCCAGTACCAGGCTGTTTTGATTACAGTAGCCTTGCAGTATAGTTTAGTGTCGGGTATTGTGATCCCTCCTACTTCACTCCTCTTTCCCAAAATTGCAGCAGCTATTCGGGGTCGTTTATAATTCCATATAAATTTTTGAAGTGTTTGTTCTATGTCTGTGAAATATGCCATTGGTACTTTAATAGGAATTGCATTGAATGTGTAAAATTGCTTTGGGTAGTATGGACATTTTGATGATATTAATTCTTCCAATCCATGAACACGGTATATGTTTCCATTTGTTTGTGTCTTCCTGGATTTCTTTCTTCAGTATTGTGTAGTTTTCTGAATACAGGTCTTTAACTCTTTGGTTAGGTTTATTCCTAGATATTTTATTTTTCTTTTTGCTATTTCAAATGGGATTTTTTCCTTGATCTCTGCTTCTGCTGTTTCATTGTTGGTGTACAGAAATGCCTTTGATTTCTAGATATTGGCTTTGTATCCCGCTGTTTTGCCAAAATCATTTATTAGGTCAAGCAGTTTTTTGGTAGAGTCTATAGGATTTTCTATGTATACTATCATGTCATCTGCAAACAGTGACAGTTTTGTTTCCTCCTTTCCGATTTGAATGCCTTTTATTTCTTTTTCTTGTCTGATTTCTGTGGCTAAAACTTCCAGTACTATATTGAATAGAAGTGGTGAAAGTGGACAGCCTTATCTTGTTCCTGATCTTAATGGAAAAGGTTTTAATTTTTGTCCATTGAGAATGATGTTGGCTGAAGGTCTCTCATATATGGCCTTTATTATGTTGAGGAATGCTCCCTCTATTCCCACTTTGCTGAGTGTTTTTATCATAAATGGGTGCTGTACCTTATCAAATGCTTTTTCTGCATCAATTGATATGATCATGTGGTTTTTGTCTTTGCTTTTGTTTATGTGATGTATTACATTTACTGACTTGCGAATATTGAACCATCCTTGCATCCCTGGAATGAATCCCACTTGGTCATGGTGTATAATCTTTTTAATGTATTGTTGGATGTGGTTTGCCAGTATTTTGTTGAGGATTTTAGCATCAATATTCATCAGTGATATTGGCCTGAAGTTTTCTTTCTTTGTTGTGTTTTTATTTGGTTTTGGAATTAGGATGATGTTGGCCTCATAAA
This sequence comes from Phyllostomus hastatus, assembly GCF_019186645.2. NCBI lineage: Eukaryota > Metazoa > Chordata > Mammalia > Chiroptera > Phyllostomidae > Phyllostomus > Phyllostomus hastatus. The sequence goes on from NW_025334030.1 coordinate 2,476,506, forward strand.
AAGAGTTTGGGAGACTCCCATCTTTTTGGATTTTTTTGGAATAGTCTGTGAAGGATAGGGGTTAGCTCTTCCTTAAATGCTTTGTAGAATTCTCCTGTGAAACCATCTGGTCCCGGGCTTTTGTGTGTTGGGAGTTTTTTGATTACTGCTTCAATTTCTTTTGTTGTTATTGGTCTGTTCAGACTTTCTGCTTCTTTTTCATTGAGTTTTGGAAGATTATATTTTTCTAGAAAGTTGTCCATTTCATCTAGGTTTTCAAATTTCTTGTCATACAGCTCTTTGTAGTAATTTCTTACAATCTTTTGTATTTCTGTGGTATCTGTTGTAATCTCTCCTCTTTCATTTCTGATTGTGTTTATTTGGGTCTTCTCTCTTTTTTTCTTGATGAGTCTGCTTAAAGGCTTGTCGATTTTGTTTATCTTTTCAAAGAACCAGCTCTTGGATTCATTGATCCTTAGAATTGTGCTTTTAGTCTCTATGTCATTTAATTCTTCTCTGATCTTGCTTATTTCCTTCCTTCTGCTTGCTCTGGGCTGCCTTTGTTGTTGTTCCTCGAGTTCTTGTAGACGCAGGGTTAGGTTGTTTGTTTGGAATGTTTCTAACTTTTTTAGGTGGGCCTGTATTGCTATGAACTTCCCTCTCAGGACTGCCTTGGCAGTGTCCCATAAGTTTTGGGTTGTTGTGAGTTCATTTTCATTTGTTTCCAGAAACCTTTTGATTTCTTCCCTAATATCATTCTTGACCCATTCATTGTTTAATAGCATGCTATTTAATCTCCATGATTTTGAGTGTTTTGGGTTTTTTTCCTTGGGGTTGGTTTCTAGCTTCAGTCCCTTGTGGTCTGAGAAAATGCTTGATATGATTTCAATTTTCTTGAAATTCTTGAGGCTTGTTTTGTGCCCTATCATGTGGTCTATCTTTGAGAATGTTCCGTGTACATTTGAAAAGAATGTATATTTAGCTTCTTTTGGATGGAGGGCTCGGTATATATCAGTAAAGTCCATTTCATCAAGGGTATTGTTCAATGCCACAATATCTTTGTTGATATTTTGTTTAGAAGATCTGTCCATTTTTGATAGTGGGGTGTTAAAATCTCCCACTATAATTGTGTTGCTGTCCATATCTTTCTTGAAGTCCTCTAAGATTTTCTTTATGTATTTCTGTGCTCCTATGTTGGGTGCATATATATTTACAATATTTATGTCTTCTTGATGGATTCTTCCCTTGAGTATTATGAAGTGACCTTCTGGGTCTCTCTTTATGGACCTTTTTTGGAAGTCTATTTTGTCAGATATGAGTATTGCTACCCCAGCTTTTTTTTCCTGTCCATTTGCTTGGAAGATTTGTTTCCAGCCCTTCACTTTCAGCCTGTGTAGGTCTTTTTATCCTGAGGTGGGTCTCTTGTAGACAGCAGATATGTGAGTCATTTTTTCTTATCCAATCAGCCATTCTATGTCTTTTGATTGGAGCATTTAATCCATTTACGTTTAAGGTTATTATTGATAGGTACTTATTCATTGTCTTTTATGTACATGTGTTCCTCTCTCTCTCTCTTTCTTCTCTCCTCCTTAAAGCAGTCCTTTTAGAATCTCTTGCAGAGCTGGTTTGGTCGAGGTGTATTCTTTTAGACTTCTTTTGTCTGGGAAGCTTCTTATTTGGCCTTCTATTTTGATCGAGAGCCTTGCTGGATATAGTAGCCTTGGTTGCAGACCTCTGGTTCTCATTACCTGGAGTATTTCTTGCCATTCTCTTCTGGCTTGAAGAGTTTCCATTGAGAAGTCAGCTGTTAGCCTTATTGGGGCTCCCCAGTATGTTACTTCTTTTTTCTCCCTTGCTGCCTTTAAGATTCTCTCTTTGTCTTGAAATTTTGTCATTTTAATTATGATGTGCTTTGGGTGGGTCTCTTTGGGTTCCTCTTGATTGGGACTCTGTGTTTCCTGGATTTGTGTGACTTTTTCTCTCATCAAATTAGGGAAATTCTCCTTCATTACTTGTTCAACTAGGTTTTCGATCCCTTGCTCTTCTTCTTCTCCTTCTGGTATCCCTATTATATGGATATTATTACGTTTCATATTGTCTTGCATTTCTCTTAATCCCTCTTCATTCTTTCTGAGCCTTTTTTCCTTTTCTTGCTCTTTCTGGATGCTGTTTTCTACTTTGTCCTCCAGCTCGCTAATCCGATCTTCTGCTTCATCAATCCTGCTTTTCATTCCTTCTACTGTGTTCTTCAGTTCAGAAATTGTATTCTTCATTTCCTCTTGACCTTTGTTGAGAGTTTCTATTTCCTTTTTCATGTTTATATAGTTTGCAGTGAGATTGATGTAGTTTCCCTCTAATTTCTGAAAGCTCATTGTGAGTTCATTGAACTTCCTGGTAATCATTGTTTTGAACTCACTATCTGATAGTTGAGTTGCCTCTATTTCATTTAGCATTTTTTCCTGAGGCTTCCTCATTTCCCTTCAGTTGGGGGTTGTTTCTTTGTTTTCTCATTGTTCTTGGGTTTCTTCTTTTTTCTTCTTGTTTATTAATTTGAACTGTTCTGATTCCCTGTAATTATGGTGTAAACTTCTGTGGTAGAATATTTGTGTGTTTCAGTGGTGCAATCTCCTTCGTGTATCCTGGTGATCACAGCTTCCCCCTACTCTTTTTTGGGATCAGTTGGAGGAGTAAGGCAAAATGGTTTAAAACAGCAAGACAGTATACTATGATATTTACTTTAGCAGCCAGTAGAGAAGAGATGGGTTATCCTTTGGCTCCTTATAGTGTTAACTGTGATCCTCCACCCCACTATCCACGTTTTAGAAAGGATGGAAAGAAGGTAAGACTCTTATTGGGGCCAAGAGGATTGTTAGTTGAATCTAGAAATCTGTGAGGCTGTGGGAGGTCAGCTTCTAAGGTAGGATTGGACTAAATATTAGTATATAGGAGTAGTGAGTGAAAGAATAGAGACAACCCCCACAATAGTATAGTTCAGAAAATTGCAAAGTGGGCTGAGATCAGGTAGGGGTATTGAGAAGCATTTACAATTGTATAGACTAGGTCTTACTAGCAGTAATAGTAAAGTGACAGTCTTGTGGCAGAATCGATGAGGTCTAGATAACAAGAATAAAGAGTATAGAACCTCGAGAGGTGTATTAATGGAACACAGATGAAGGATAGTAACTTATCAACACCTTGTGACTGAGATACCAGGGGGAACCTATCAAATGACAGTATAACCAGCCAAGCAAAGAAGATTATACAGAAAGAAAAAGAATACCAAAATATTATTAAAATAAAAAATGTCGGAAAAGTGAGAACAAGATAATACAAGTTTACAGTAACTTGCAAGATTTAAAAAAAAAGGAAAGAAAAGCAGAAGATGTAGTGCAGGAGAGATAAACTTGGAGTGGAAAGAATAATATTAGGTTGAATGGAAGAGAAACATGAGGGATTGCGAGATAAAAATAATAAGAATTGAAAAAAAAGTCACATAAAACACAAGACAAAATCAATCAACCAACAACAGCCAGAGAAACCAAACAAAACCAAACAAAGCCAAAAAAACACAAGCAAACAAAAACAAAAACAAAAACAAAACAAACAAACAAACAAACAAAAGCCTCTTGTTGGTTTCTAACTGGCCAGACCAGTTTTTCTGATCTTGCTGGCTTCAGCTGGCTGAGGGGCCTTTGAAATGCTTCTCTCTCTCCCAGTCAGATCTCAGCAAGTGTGTCAGGTACCCTGAGTGCTCCCGAACACACTGACGCCTGAGAGTCAGTCTTCCGACAACAGTGCATGAGCCCAGCTGTTTCCAGCTCCCTGTTCCCCGCCGAACCGCCCTCCGACTGGGTGTTGTCACCTTTCCCAGCTTCCCTGGTCGGGCTGGCTGGAAATCTCTCAGCCACCACTGCAGGAACACACCCAGCACCACGTCCCTCCCGGGATTGCAGCGCGAGATTCTGGGATCGGGATCGCAGCACGCGATCGCAGCTCGTGATTCCGGCCTCCCTATGGGGGTGAGCCGAGCACAGCCAGCTTGTACTCTCCACCTATCTGCACTTCCACGGGGCTAGAGATGCCCCTGGTCCAGTCGGCTAGAGGCTCTCACTTCCCCCCGTCTCTGGGCGGGTGTTCATATTCCCTGGGCGATTTTTTTCTCAGTCCAACTAGCCAATCTGTTCCTTCTAGCAACCCGTTCTCCCCTGGAGTTTCTCAACCCCGTATGCGGGGGAGGGAGGGAGCAGCGGCTTCCCTCTCCCGGGGGCCCTAGGCCAGAGCCCGGAGCACCGGGCGGGCCTGGGGTCTGCACACCCCCAGACCCCGCGCTGATCCCTGGGCCCCTTTTGTCCTGTATCAGACTCCTTACCATCGGGTTTTCCAGTGAGTGCAATAATTTCTGATGTCCTGCTTTCAAAAGTGATTCGGCAACCCAGCCCACTTGCTCTGCCTCTCCACCGATCCGCGAGTTTCCCCCCTCTTCACAGAAGCTGAGAAAAATGCTGCCTAGAGTAAAGCCGCCATCTTCCGACCTCCAATTTGTATTTCTTAATCTCTTCTCTTTTTTACCCAGTCCCCTAAGCCCCATCCCCTCTGGAACCATCAGTCTGTTCTCTGTGTCTATAGTCCACTTCAATTTTGTTCATTTATTTTGTTCTTCAGATTTCACATATAAGTGAAATTCTATGGTATTTACTTTTCTCTGTCTGGTTTATTTCACTTACATAGTAATCCCCAGGTCCATCCATGCTGTCACAAATGGCAAATATCATTTTAATGGCCAAGTAATATTCCATTGTATATGTGTACTGCTTCTTCTTTATCTAATCATCTGTTGATGGACACTTGGGTTATTCCATATCTCAACTATTGTACATAATGCTGCAATGACCATAGGGTCACACATACTCTTTAAAATTAGTGTTTTGGGTTTCTTGAGACATATACCCAGAACTGAAATCACTAGGTCATGAGGCAGATCCATTTTTAATTTTTTTGATGACCCTCCATATCTTTTTCCCATAATGGTGGCTGCAGCAATCTGCATTCCCACCAACAGTGCACAAGGGTTTTCTTTTCTCCACCTCCTTGCCAATACTTGCTGTTTGTGAATTTATTGATGAGAACCATTCTGACAGGTGGGGTGTGATATATCACTGTGGTTTTAATTTGTGTTTCTCTGGTGAGTAGTGATATTGAGCATCTTTTCCTATTTCTGTTAGCCACTTGTATGTCCTTTTTGGAGAAGTATCTATTCAGGTTCTCTGTCCATTTTTAATTACATTGTTTGGGGGTGGTGTGTGTATGTTGAGTTGTATAAGTTCTTTCTAAATTTTGCAGATTAACCCCTTATCAGATGTATCATTGGCAAATATCTTCTCCCATTCAATAGGTTGTCTTTTTGTTTTGTTGATGGTTTCCTTTCCTGTGTAAGAACTTTTCAGTTTAATGTAGTCCCATTCATTTATTTTTTTCTTTTGTTTCCCTTGCCTGAGAAGATATGAGTATATGAGGAAAAAATATTGCTGAGAAAAATGTCAGAGATTTCATTGCCTATGTTTTCTTCCAGGAGTTTTATGGTTTCAAGTCTCACATTTAACTCTTTAATCTATTTTGAGTTTATTCTTCTGTGTGGTGTGAAGATGGTCTAGTTTCACTTTTTTGCATGTATCTGCCCAATTTTCCCAGTACCATTCATTGAAGAGGCTATCTTTACCCCACTGTACATTCTTGCCTCCTTTGTCAATATTAATTGACCATATAGGCATGGGTTTATTTCTAGGTTCTCTATTTTATTCCATTGATGTACATATCTGTTATACCAATACCATGCTGTTTTGATTACTATGGCCTTGTAGTATAGTTTGATATCAGGTAGTGTGATAACTCCAACTTTGTTCTTGTTTTCCAAGATTTCTGTCATTATTTAGGATCTTTTGTGGTTTCATATACACTTTTGGTTTATTTGTTCTAGTTCTGTGAAATAGGCTGATGATATTTTGATAGGAATTACAATGAATCTATAGATTGCTTTGAGTAGTATGGACATTTTAATGATATTACGTTTTCCAGTCCATGAACACAGTATGTACTTTCACTTATTTGTAGCTTCCTCAATTTCTTTCTTCACTGTCTTATAATTTTCCAAGTTCAGGTCTTTTATATCCTTGGTTAGATTTATTCCTAGGTATTTTATCCTTTTTGAAGCAATTGTAAATGGGATTATTTTCTTAGTTTCCTTTTCTGATAGTTCACCCTTGGAATATAAAAATACAACCAATTTCTGAATATTTATTTTGTATCCTGCTACTTTACTGAGTTAACTTATCAGTTCTGGTAGTTTTTTGTTGGAATCTTTAGGGCTCTCTATATACAGTATCATGTCATCTGCAATAACAATGGTTTTAATTCTTCCTTTCCAATTTGGGTGCCTTTTATTTTTTCTTCTTGTCTGATTGCTGTGGCTATGACTTAATGGACTCCCTTTTTAAAAAGTAAAGAAATTGATTTTAAAAGGAAGCTTTATGTAAGTGTAAAATCAATATAACATGCCATAAATAATAAGCAATCATAAAATAATTACAACAGATACAATAAATACAACGAGCCAGGTCTAGCTGTCTTTCCAAGGCTCTGTGGCTTCTTTGTAAAAAAGAGAAGTTGGTGAGCTCTGGAGAGGTGTGAAAGCCACCTTTGCACCAATCTGAGCCTTTTTCCCTAACAGGATCAGAGCGATGGAAGGAAGACAGGACAGGAGCATGTTGCTCACTGTGACTTCCTGTGTTTTTTGCCATCCTGTGTCCACCTAAAACTGCTCTGTGGCTGCCATTCTTCCCAGACCTCATTACTGGTAAGACTGAACTTATCCATCCTCTAGCCCAAGATTTCACACGGCATTTCAGAGCAGGGAGGCCCAGAGGAGAACAATCAAAGCCTAACTTTTTAAGCAGGTTTTAAAAACATAAAAATGTCAGCTAGATCTAACATCATGGCTTGGCCCTCTAAATAGTTAAGCAATCTTTGTTTTTGTGTGCATATGTGTGGTTGTACCTAAGTCATCACTTCCCTCCCTTGATTTGTCCATCAGTAAAATGCCAAGATCTGATCCTTACAGCCTCTGTTATCCCTTGAAAATGACTGAGGATCAGGCTGAATCTCAGAGCTACCCTTGCTCAGTTGCACACTCACTTGTGCACACACACAAACACACAGGGGCTCCCCCAATGGCCTCCATTTGCCTCAGAGACATGGAACAGGAATTGCATTTAGTAATCAATTGACTCCCCTTGACTTGGTTTGGTGCCTTTTCTAAATAACAAGGGCCTGGCAACATCAGAACCTCGCAACAATCTTTATTAATGAAGCTCCCGGCACCGTGTGGAGAAGACACAGGCAGCATATGCAAACGTGCTAAGGAAATTATTTCCATCAGCTCCAGCTATTTGAAAGCAATTGAAAAGTTTCCATTTGAAGAAAAAGTAATTTTCCTGATGTGCGTTTCGAGAGCTGTTTGTTTGCCCCCACCTAATGCAGCCACAGCTTCCCCAGCTCCGAGCCTTCTACATTTTATTAAACCACAGCTAAGTGGCGTCATGCTGTTAAAATATTGTGTCGCTTTTTAAAGTGATATCATTACCTAATAATTTTGAGAGCTTTGCTTTTTTTTTTCTTTGTCAGCTAAGGAAATGGACCAAATGTCTTGGCAGCATCTCAGCACCATGGAGATGAGGAGTAGGGGGCTCTGGGGGATTGGTGCCACAAAAGCAACTATAAATTCTTCCCTGTCTCATGATTATAAAGAATTGGAAATAACACAAATGCAGGTAAACATGGCCAAAGCAACAACCCTTGACCCCAGAAGAGGATTCTTCATGAAGCTAATGAAATTTAAATTTCGGGATCCCACCCTCGAATGGGCCCTTGTACCTAATTTTATAATCATAATTTGTCTCATTTAAAGCATGTACTTGTTTTCTATTTCAGTGACAAATTAGCACAAACTTAGGGGCTTGACCCAACACCCCCTGTAGCTCACAGTTCTGAAGGGCAGAACTCTGGCCTGGTGTGACTGGGGTCTCTGCTCAGGGCCTCAAAGGCTGAAAGGAAGGTGTCGACCTTCATTTATATGGAAGCACCAGGGGAAAGAATGCTTCCAAGCTTATTCTTGTTGGCAGAATGCAGTTTCTTGAGACTAAGACTGAGGTCCCATTTCCTAGTCAGGTGTAAGCTAAGGGTAGCTGTCAGTCCCACAGACCTCTTGCATTTCTACTACGTGGCCCTTCCACCTTCAAGCCAGTGATGGTGCATCAAATCCTTCTTGCTGAATCTGAGGTCCTCTTTTTCTTTTTTGTAAATGTTTTTTTTATTTCTTTAATATATTTTATTGATTATGCTATTACAGTTGTCCCATTTTTTCTCCCCTTTATTCCCTTCCACCCTATACCCCTCCCCATCATCACTCACGCACCTTAGCTCATGTCCATGGGTCATACATATAAGTTCTTTGGCTTCTCCATTTCCTGTACTATTCTTAACCTCCTCCTGTTTATTTTATACCTACCATTTCTGCTTCTTATTCCCTGTACATTTTCCCCCATTCTTCCCCATCCCCATCCCCTCTGTAACCTTCCATGTGACCTCCATTTCTGTGATTCTGTTCCTGTTCTAGCTGTTTCCTTAGTTTGTTTTTGTTTTTTTAGGTTTGGTTGTTGATAGTTGTGAGTTTGTTGTCATTTTACTATTCACATTTTTTATCTTCTTTTTCTTAGATAAGTCCCTTTAACATTTCATATAATAAGGGCTTGGTGATAATGAACTCCTTTAACTTGATCTTATCTGGAAAGCACTTTATCTGCCCTTCCATTCTAAATGATAGCTTTGCTGGATAGAGTAATCTTTGATGTAGGTCCTTGCTTTTCATGGTTTTTTATACTTCTTTTCCAGCCCCTTCTTGCCTGCAAAGTTTCTTTTGAGAAATCAGCTGATAGTCTTATGGGAACTCCTTTGTAGGTAGCTATCTCCTTTTATCTTGCTGCTTTTAAGATTCTCTCATCTTTAATCTTGGCTAATGTAACTATGATGTGCCTTGGTGTGTGCTTCCTTGGGTCCAAATTTTTGGGGACTCTGAGCTTTGTGAACTTCCTGGAAGTCTATTTCCTTTGCCAGATTAGGGAAGTTCTCCTTCATTATTTGTTGAAATAAGTTTTTCATTTCTTGCTCTTCCTCTTCTCTTTCTGGCACCCCCTATAATTTGGATGTTGGAATGTTTAAAGATGTTCTGGAGGTTCCTAAGCCTCTCCTCATTTTTTTTTTGAATTTTTGTTTCTTCATTGTGTTCTGGTTGAATGTTTATTTCTTCCTTATCCTCCAAACCATTGATTTGAGTCCTGGTTTCCTTCACATCACTGTTGGTTCCCTATACATTTTCCTTTTCATAGCCTTCACTTTTCCCTTTATTTAGCAATCATACTCAACCATTTCTGTGAGCAACCTGTTTACCAGGGTTTTGAACTCTGCATCTGATAGGTTGCCTATCTCTTCATCACTAAGTTGTATTTTTTCTGGAGCTTTGATCTGTTCTTTCATTTGGGCCATATTTTTCTTGTTTCAGCACACCTGTTACCTAGTAAGGGGTGGAGCCTTAGGTAGTTACCAGGGCAGGGCAGCCCACATCTCTGGGTTGTGGTGCTGTGTGTGGGGGAGGAGTCTGAGAGGGAACAATGATGCTTGCTCAGCTCTCACAAGCTTTTAGTCACTTCCTCCACTAACCACTATCAAATTGGGCCCTTCTGGTGCTGATTCCTGGATGGGTAGTTTTGTGTATCTTGGTCCTAGAACCAACTCTTCTGTGAGGTTGGGAGTGTCTCCTGCCACCTCAACCCCCACAGTTTATTTCAGTCAAGATTTTGAAGCTTTATTTCCCTACACTGGAACCCTGGATTGTGTGGTCTGTCTCACTCCCCAGTTGCTCCTCCCAGTTTATCCTCACACAAATGTGTAACTGCTGGCTCCACCAGCCACTGCCTTGCTGTGAGTTCTTTCTACCCCGGATGCCCATTTCTGCCTCCCCTACCAGTCTGGATGAATGTTTCTTCTTTAATTCCTTGGTTGTCAGACTTCCATACAGCTCAATTTTCACTGGTTCTTTTTTGTTTTTGCATTTGTTGTTGTCCTTCTTTTGGTTGCACAAGGAGGCAAAGTATATCTTCCTATGCCTCCATCTTGGCCATAACTCTGAGGTCCTCTTTTTCACCAACTGGAGAAAACTCTCTGCTCTTAATGGACTCATGATTAGGTCAGACCCAGCCATATTATCTCCTTATCTTAAGGTCTATGGTGTCATATAACAATCTAATCATAGCTGTATAATCCATTATAGTCACTGTCCCAAGGAATATGCATGGAATGCAACTGAGAGGGGTGGAAAATCTCAGTGGGCCAATTTCAAAAATCTTCCTACCATGCTGTAGAAGCTTCAGGCCACACAAAACTAGGATCTACCTTTACCTGATCCCCTTGATCTTAGAAGCTCCCATTTGGACCATTTAAATGGCCTCAGGTTGATCTTGGGAATTTAGTGTTTTTCAGATTCAGTGGCTCAGAAATTCATCATGCCCTTCTTCCCAATAACCTACACAGAAAGTCAAATGGAGTTGGGCACACAAGACTATGGTGGTCAACTGTTGGTTATTCTGGAAACAACTCTCCTTCTTGATTAATAGCCCCTTGGTTTCCCTTCCCTGTCAAACTTCTCCCACTTGAAGTCTGTGTGGTTCAAAAAGGGGTCCCATCTCCCACCCCAAGGATGAGCAAATCATGTGTATTTGGTCAATTCATGACCTTCTCTCCTTTTGATCATAGCGTTTGGTGTCTGGGTGTTTAATTAACCAACTGGCCCAAGGTAGATTGGTGTAAGCTGTGAAAAAAGAGCTTTCTTCTTTTCCACTGAGGCTATAAGCAACAAGGATGATGTGCCTGGAATTAAAGGGTTAACCAGTGAAGTCTAAAAATGAAGACAACCCATAAGAACAGCCCTGAGAAAAAAGAGAAATGGTCCTAATTATGTCATTTGAGACTTTTGATCATACTGAGTCTGATGTTATACTACCTTTAGACAAATTAATTGATTTCTTTTTCATTTAATTCCTCCATCTATCCATTCACCCATCCATCCATCTAAGCATTCATTCATCCTTTCATTCATTCTTCTTTCTTTGAAGCTGTTTGGTATTGAGTTTCTGTCCCTTATAATCAAAAGATTAACAGATGGTCCCATAGCCAGTATCTATCTCACTCATTCTACTCTCTCACAAGTATATTGCTACCCCCCACCCCACCCCCTGTCTCCAGCCAGACTGAAATGTTGTCATTCCTGGACTTTCATTTCCACTCATGATACTTCCCTTCCCTGACATATCCATCTTTTTCCTCTGTTCATCCACGTGGTGTTCAACTCAACCAACATCCTGCTCTTGACATCTTACCACCCTCCTCTTGCCTCATTAAGAGTTAATTTTGTCCATTTTTTGACTCTCAGAAGACTTTGTCAGTACCTACCTACCCTCTAGTCCTACTCCCTTCTGACTGTTCTCAGTTAGTCCCACAGACATACCATCCCCATGTGTGGCATACAATAAGTGATTAGTTAAGTGTGTGTGTGTTTGGGGGTGGGGAAATCCACCATCATTTACATTTTAAGATAAAAAGAACACAGGTTCAGGGAGGTAAGTTTGACCAATCTGAAACCAAAATCTACATTCCTAACTGTTGTAAAGTCTTTCACTTAACTATCATCTTACCATTAATACTGTTATTAATATTAAGAATAACTAAACATTACCACACACTGAGTCTTTGCCTTGCAATGTGCTAAGAAGTAATTTAAATAGATTGCCTCTTTTAATCTTTAAAACAATCTTCTAAGACAAGTGCTAATATGCTGTTTTATAGGTAAGGAAAATGAGTCCCAGAGAGGTTAAATGATTGCCTAAGGTCACACAACCAAAATTCAAACCTAATTCTCCTTTCAGAAGCATTTCTCTTGGCTACTACATTTGCAAATGCTTGGCCAGAGAGGGAGAGAAGGAGAGAGGCACTGAACTTGAAACTTGAACATGCTGTGCATTCAACCTCAGACACCCCTTAAATAACGACAAGAGGGCTCAGAGAATGAGCGAAAATGCCCAGCTAGAAGCAGCACCCCTCCTCCACCCCTTTCCCAAGAAGACTGCTGTTCCTTGATCCAAAGCAATACTTGGGTCAAAATCTCCATTTTCAATCACCTATAGTCTGGACTGTGTGTTTAAACAGGTTTTTTCTTTCCTTTTTTTTTAATTGGAAGGGAGCTTTAAACACTTTGAAAGTGGCCTCAGGGACCAGATCACAGCATGCTCTGCATCCCCTCCTTTTGAGGCAACCATTCCTGCAGCCACATTGCAAGCTTGGTTTTCAATTACAAAAGCTTGTTTGAACAAGGACTGTCACAGAGGCTGTTCAAATAGACTTTTGTAATTGAAAAGAAGGAAAAACAAAAGATTTCTAACCTTCCAAAGCCAAGGTGGGAAGTAGCTGGTCAGACAATTGTGGAACCAAAATGGCGAGAACAGTAGGGGATTGGGGATAGCCAAAGCAGCAGCTGGGGCTGTTCTGAGTGAGTTGAAACATAAATGGAATAAGAGCATAGAACCTGGTTCAGCGTCTGTTCTGATGTAAAAAGTCAGAGGACTGGAATCTGATAGCTGGAGGGGACATGAAAGTGAACGCAGATAGAAAAGTATAATGTAATGAGTCTCACCAATGGTACCTCAGGAAAATGTCATATGATTAGATGATCATTTATAAATGGTATCAAAAGCCATGGGTGCCTAGAATAAGAAAATTACTTCATTTTTAATTTTGTGTCAATACTTTGAAATTCATCAAGCAAAAAGTCTGAGTTTGCTTCATGTATATATTAACTTTTAATATTTATTATTTTCACACTTGGAACTCTCTAGGACTCTACAGAATTTAGTAACATTGTTTTGTTTTCACTATATTTTAAGAAAAATAATAGGTTCAAATTTAAGTGAATTTAAACCAATTATTTAAACCAATCAGTAAAAATTTATTATTTAAATTTAAATATAAATTATTTAAACCAATCAGTAAAAATTAAACCAATTATTTAAATATTACATGAATGATAGAGCTATAGTATTAAAATACAGGAAAAAGTTATGCTGGGACTTGGATACCACAGAGACAAAGAGATCAAGGAAAACCAAATTTGGGGACACTGGTTTGGCTGCCAAGAGTTTGGGTGATGGAGTGACTGCATGTAGCCACATCCTAAGCTTACCACATACTGGTTTGCCTGGAGTGTATAAGTCCCGTTCCTCTCTACAAAATGAAGCTAATAAAAATACCTATCTTAAGAGGTTGCTCTGAGGATTTACAAAATAAGCAGTCACTTGTTAACTCTTTTTCTATTATTGTTGTTAAAAATAAGGTTACCATTTAGCTTAATGTTTCTCAAACTTAAATAATGCATGGATGCCCTTTAGAGAGAAAGCAATTCTCATGAATCTGCAAGATAGATGAAAATTTTTGCAGACCTCAAGCATATGGCTAAGGAAGGATCTAATCTGTAAACCATGGATCCAGGCATTGCAAAAATAAAAAGTAAAGAGATTGAGGTTTAAGTGATTTATTCAAGGTCACACAACTAGTGATTTAATCAAAGCCATACTAGAATCCAAATCTCCTTTATTAAATGGGCTACAGACAATCTGGGGTGGGTCTGTCCTGCTCATTATGCTACTTCTAGCATCCCCATTTCCTTATCCCCTACACAAAATTCCAAAAGCAGTCCCAGTCAAGGTAACAACCCAGAATTTCACAACACATTTCCAAAGATACCTGAGGGTAGTGGCACCTTGCCCTGATTAAAAACCTCCAAATGTCCTTGTCCCTTTCCCAACCCTCTTCCATTATACTGGCCATGAGTGTTTCAGAAATAAGATGTCTAGTGAAAGATGTGTGGGTGAGCTCAGACAGTAGACTCGAATGGACCTGGGTCCTGCTAAAGTGTCATATGATTAATGATATGCATATTGAATATCAGATAGCATTGGATTCCAAAGGATGCCATTCTCATGTTTTCACTTTCCTCCCCTTTCACTAGGAAAGATAACAAAATGGCTTGGAATGGCCTGGCTTGCCTTTGTTCCTCCACCTCTCAGCTAACTGAATTATAATTCCACCCCAAATGAGTAGGACCTCCATTCTAACAGCCCCTCTCCCCAGGTTAACAGGACAACAGGTAGAAAATGTACAGAATACCTGATGCATAGTCTATGAATAACTGAAGGAAAGATGAGCATGACTCATCCGAGTCTTAGAATTTCAGTTGTGAAAGTGAGCACTGCCTGAAAGAGCTGGCATTCAAGGGAAAGATGGCCATGCAGAGGCCTATGCTGTTGTGCAGCAAAAACAACTCTTGCCAGAAAGCAGGGGTGGGTAGGCCTGAGAGACTGAGAAGGACCTGATTTTCCTGTGCCTGACTTCTCCTTCTCTCTCTCTCTTTCTCTCACTCCACCCCCCCCCCGCACACACACACAAACACACACATACATATACACAAAATTCACCATTTTAACCCTTTTAAAGTATACAATTCATTGGTATTTAGTACATTCAAACTGTTGAACATTTTCATCATCCCAAAAAGAAACCTGATACCCACTAACAGGCATTCCTTATTCCCCCTTGCTCTAAGCTTCAGGCAACCACTAATCTATTTTCTGTCTCTATAGACTTTCCTATTCTAGATATTTTATATAAATGGAGTCATACAATATATAACCTTTCACATCTAGCTTTTTCTACTTGGTGTAATAATTTCAAGGTTCGTCCATGTTATAACATGCATTAGTGTTTCATTACTTTTTATGACTGAATAATATTCCACTTATATCAATATGTCATGATTTTGTTTATCCATTCATCAGTTGATGGACACCTGAGCTGTTTCCACCAGTTGACTATTGTGAACAATGCTCCTATGAACATTAATGTGCAGGTGGTACGGACTATGTGGAAACCCTGAACTCAATGGAAATTTTCCTGCGAAGGTGAGGGGCAGGCAAATTGCCTGTGAAGGTCTGAAGACTACTACTTACAAGAGGCAAGTTTGAATATGGAAAGAGGGACAGCAGGATGGCATGAATGACTAACTCCCATGGGAGTGTGTGTGGGTGGGGTGGGGATCAGATGGCAGTAAAGTCCCAGACTTGTGGCTGGAAGAGCCACAAGTATGCAAGGAGAAAGATAACATCCCTGGCACCAACTTAGGATACTCTGTTGTGGTTTTGCCTAAAGAAAACTTTCGTCTTTACTGTGCTTCCAGTTTCTGCAAAAAAAAGAATCTTCAGACAGACATTGCTCTCCAACACCTGGCACCCATGGAATCATCACAGTCCTGGCGAAGGTGGACAATAGCTCAAGTCATAAGCTGTAGTAAAGACAATGAAGGTGGACTCACTCAGTCAGGATGTTCCTGGGATGGTGGGAAAACCAGGGATGTCTCTAAAGGTCCCTAAGGGAAATGCAGGAAGGCATGATGGTCAAGAACTGGCTCTGAGGGCAGAGTGTCTGGGTCTGAATTCACAGCCAGCCATTTCAGGTGTCACTTCAGGTGTAACTTCAGGGTAGATGCTCCAATTCCATGTGTCCCCCACCTCCATCCCCCCTCCCTATGTGTTTGTTTGAGCTGAAACCTATATAGAAAGACCTTGCTACTCATCAGCAATCCATAGCTCCCCTCTCACTCAGTGGAGTCCCTCACAGTCTTATTCTGAGGGTTCCCTGAAGCCCCTCTTGAGCCATACTTGAGGCTCACAGACCAGCTTAGTGAATTACAGAAGAGGAAGTTCAGGGAAGAAGACCTCCCTCCCCCACCACAGCCATATACTCTTCTTCTCTCTTTTTGTTAATTTAGAGTTCATTATTTTTCTTATTTAAATTGTAAATGTCCCCTCCCTGGAAGTCTCATCTAAACTGCCCCATTACTGCGACATTAGCAACCATTTCCCCTCTGGTCACAGATTTTCTGATCACTCCTGTGCATCACTGGGTACAGAGCAAAATTATCAGCTGCTCTAGCAAGCAACTATAGAGGTTAATATGGAAACTATCCAAGGCCTCGCTGGGGGGCCTCTGGGAAGAGGCAAAGGGAGAGTGCTGAGTGAGCCCATCTCTGTCCCCACTCCCCTGCGAGAGCCAGCAAGGAAAGAAGAGCCAATCTCTTCCACCAAGCTCAGGAGCACATCCAGGAAAAAAGGCAACATGGCCCTGTCTGCCAAGCCCAGTGGTTGCCATCTTTCAAAGGCTTGAATATTTTACACTTCCTTCTATGGCTGGGCTCACATGCAGAAGGGAGTGCAATTGCCCCTGAATTCCAAATTTACTTTAAGTAATTAAACTCATTTATTTCCATCTGAATACACTATGGGGTTGGAAGAATTTATAGAAATCTGGGTAAGGAGAATTCTGAACAGATAAATAAACAAAGGGGTGGGGCAATTACCTATAGAAATGGGAAGAAATGGCCTAAGCCAGCCATAGCTTTCTGCCAGAGCACCTAGGCCCTCTGCAAGGTGGATACCTCTCACCTTGGCCATGTGTCCAGCAAGGAGAGTGAGTGTGCTCTCAGGAGCACTTGTCCAGCCTGGTGGGTGGGGACTGTTCTAGCCAGGCAGAAACTTCTAGTGCATTACCTTTGCTCTAACAAACCTGGGAGTGGGCAAGGTCTCTCCTTAGCTGGGTCCCCTCTGTCTGCTATATCTCTTTGCTTCCTCCCTTCTATTCTTCTTTTCCCATTTTCTCATCCCCCTCATTACCCATAATAACAGCAACAGAAATAGTTGCTATTATCAATAGCCTCATCAATATCTATCAGTGATTAGCTCCATCTTAAAATCAAGTTCATATTGATGCCCTCATTGGTCCCTCTATGTCAGATAAGACTCTTTTCCCCTCTAAATGCTCTCTTTAACCCTTTCTCCTTTCTTCTTCCCCCCAACAAGGGATTTTTGCTTTAAGGGCTTAAGATCTGAACATTTGAATCTGTAAAGAAAGGTATTATTCTAGAGAGGATGAATGAGACAGAGAAAGGTCCCTGTCATATCAATAACTATCATAAATTCCGTTAAGAACTGGAACAGGACCAGAGCTCCTGCTTCTCAGTTGTCCCTCAAACCCTACTGCTTAGTATGATCTTTCTAATCTCTGAAAGGCAAAACATGATACCTGTATCCTAACAGGTCCTCAGCAATGTTTATGGAATTGCATGATATTTGGAAGGGTTAAGTTAAATTTTTGCTATTACATCATAGATTGATGTGAATGGGAACCTACGGTCACCATTTTCCATAGGGTCTCCTGCTCAACATCACAAAGGAAAAGGGAGAAAAGATTCCTTCTTGCCTTATACATATTCACATGCCAACATTACAAATATGAGTGTACAACTCCAGTAGGCAGGAAATATTGGTGCTTTTCCATTAAGTTCATTGTGTACCTATTTTTTCTCTTTCAAAATATTTTAAAAATTCCAATGATTAGCAGGAGTTTTCAACCAAAGCCCTCCTAAAGGGCATTATTTATTCCTGATCCACACTATCTAGCAAAGGTCTGCTGTCTCAAGGATCAGGAACTTAACAGAACATTCACCTTATCTCCAGGCTAGCCTCCTTCTCTGACAAGGGCTTTTAGTTACCCTTGGAAAGGACACTCCTTCCCAGGGCTGGGCACAGAGCTATCTGTCTGGCCATGGTGATAGAACAAGGGAACAGGTCAAGACCAGTATGGCAACACTCAAAAAGCTGTTATTGGTTCCTCAAAAAGTTAAAGAATTATTATATTACCCAGCAATACTCAAAAGAGTTGAAAACTTGGACTCAAAGTAAATACTGTGCTCAAATGCTCATAACAGCACTCTTCATAATAGCCAAAAAGTAGAAACAGCTGAAATGTTCACCAGATGCTGAATGGATAAACAAAATGTGGCCCATCCATACAATGGAATATTATGTCTCCATGAAAAAGAATAAAGTACTGACCCATGCTATAACATGGATGAACTTGAAAACATGATGCTTGGTGAAAGAAGTGAGACACAAAAGGACCAATATTTTTGTATGATTCTGTTTGTATGAAATATCCAAAATAAGCAAATCTATAGAGACAGATACAGATTAGTAACTGACAGGAGTTGAGGGAGGGGAAAAGAGGGAGTAACTATTTAGTACCTATAGGCTTTCCCTTTGAGGTTATGAAATGTTTGGAATGACATAAACATGGTGGTTGCACAATGTATTAAGTACTATGTATGTACTGTACATTCACAGTAAGTACTGTGAATGTATTAAGTACTACTGAATTGTGTGCTCTAAAAGTTAATTTTATATTATGTGGATTTCATCTCAATTAAGAAGAAAAGCTGTGATCTTTGCATTGATCTTTCATTAGGGTAACCACATAATTTATTCCAGTCTGGGATATTCTAGAGGGGTTTTAATAAAAATCAGGGCAACAGGCATTAACCAAATTTCACCAAAGTGTCAGCAATTTCTACATTATTTCTACATATTCAGATGGCAAGTATGAACATCTCAACTATTTTTTTAGGTCCTTGCAGGTATCACGGACCTAGAAGAGGTGAGAGGTAATAGGTTAAAACTTCTCCAGCTCTCTGGCATTGGAAATGAGGTACATAGGTTTTTGCATCCACTGTTTGCTCTGCCTGGAATTCCCACCTGCCTTGGGCACCTGTGGAAGCACCAGTCCTGGAGTCTGAACAAGAGACACTTGCGCTGAGAAGCCTCCCTGGTGTCCCAGGCAGAGCCAGGTGTTGCTTCTTTGTTCTCATCTATTGCACTTATCACTGTAATTGCACTTCTGCCCCACCCTCCTGACTATCATCAAGTTGAGGACAGAAAAGATATTTTATTCAATTTGCAATCATAATGGCTACACTGGCACATTCAAGTAAATCTGGTGAGCCAACTGTATTAATCTCAGTTGAGATGAGAAATGCATATGGCACATTCCTTGTGTAGGACTGGGTGAGCATGATCTCTGATTCGAGCTTCCCATGGCCCAGTGTTGGAGAAAAAAGGTAAAATTTCTATTGTGATAAGAGATACAGAGAACTGTAGGCTGCTGTTGACGGGCCTGAGTATGTGGGATGTGGGATTTGACCTGGTTAAATAGGGTGTCCTTGAAGGGTGGTGATCAAGCTGAGCTCTGAAGCCTGAGGAGGAGAATCCATGAGGTGGGAGAGTGTCACAGGCAGGAAGAAGAGATAATGCAATGAAGAGGGATCTATCTAAGCAACTGAGAAAATGTTAGTGCAGCTGGAAGAGAGAGAAGGAGAGGGGAGGAAGAGAGGGGAGGGGGAGGGGAGAGGCGGAAGTTAGAGAGAACCAGGGGCTGGACCATACAGTGGGAAGTCATTTTAAATAGGGGAGTGTTGCTCCAGATCTTTCTGGCTACCTTTTCAAAATAGAATAGAAAATACCTGTGAGGGACCAGGTAGGAAAGCAAGAAGGAAGCTAGGGCAGGTATCCAGGTGGGAGGTGTTGGTGGCATGGAGCAGGGGCATGATCAGCTCTGTACTGACACTATTTCTCAGCTCCCAGGAGAAAGAAAGCAGGATGTGTCTATGTGTCCAGTGCCATCTGAGTTTACCTTGGACCTCCTCCCATCCTACAGCACAGTAGAATTCTGCTACCAGGCAGAAGTTACCCAGGGGATGTTAGGCCTTCTTCCCCCAGTCAGTGAGTTTTCTCTCTTGACTAAAAGGATGTCATTTCCCATTCTCTCCCAGCTCAGTCTCCAGAAGTTGTGCCTTCCAGAAGTTAAGCTAATAAAGCAGCAGCCCCATGGAGGCAGTGATAAGCAGCTTAGCATGGAGGGCTGGTGCTGACCTGGCAGGTTTCTTACCTGAAAACCACTTGTGGAGCTTATGAGAAGAGAAAATGAGAATTATCTCTTCCTCATGGGAGAGCATCCTCTTGTTTCCTTAGAAATCAGTTCCAAAGCCAAGATGCAGTGGGGGATTTAGCACTTCTGAGTTTTAAAGGGGAAATCCTGGGGGTAGGCACCCCAGGCTCCTACAAAAGCATAAGGCTGATGGTAAACAGTCTAATTTAGATAGAAGTCATGATCAAGTAGAGGCCTCTCCCCTAAAACTTTGCTCTGAGTTTATTCTTATGAGTGAAGAGCTGGGGGAAGGAGGAAGAGAAAGAAATGAGAGAGAAAATGAGCCAGGAATGTTGAAACTAAGAGAACAACATCCCCTGACAAGTGAAAGGGGAATTAGGAACAATCGGGCTGTTGGGGATAAAGTCACCTGGCCTTCTATGGTGATGAAGAAAAAGTAATTCTTTCACCAGTGCTGATTGCCCAATGATCAGAGAGCCAGTTCAGACAGTGCACAGATTATTAGACACAGTTTGCTGCTTCCAGCTGTCCAATGCCTTCCATGAGTACTTGAGATAGAGCATAAAAACTTAACTGGGTCTGAAGAGACCCGCACAATCTAATCTCGTATCTACCAGGGGGCAGCCATTATCAGCACTTTGAAGGCTGGTGAGATAAGTAATGCTACTCCTGCCAAGCTTGCTATGTGCAGTCACAGGGTAGTGTACTAAGCAGCATCATTCCCAATGCGGTCATTATGGATTTAATTATGATAACAACTTGGGGTGAGGGGTTACCACAGTAACATGTATATGTTATCTTCCTAAAACATCTCTGATCACCTACTAAAACTTATTCCCTGTTATTCTCTATCATATCTTATTTATTTCCTTTATGGCACTTACTGTAATCCAAAATTATACATAGTTCTTATTTATTTACTTTTTTATTGTCAGTTTTCTCCATTAGAATCTGAGCTCCATGCAGGCAGGGGACCTTGTTGATTTTCTGCACCCTCTCTTCTCATCGCTAAGGAACAAGTAGACCTTCAATTCTTTGTTGGCCAAAAAAATGAACATCACTAAAGTACAAGCACTGAGTGATACTTTAATCTCTAGATGGTTTCAGCCTGCTCCAGCATCACAAAACATGAAAAGGATTCAACAGCCAGTGGAGTCACCTTGACTCTGTCCAAACTGTGTGGAAGCAAATGGATGGAAACCAAAAGTACAAGCCAAATCCATGACAATCTTGCCCCCTCAGGATCTGTGAAATCATAAAGAATGCAATAAAATGGTTATTTCCATTCCAGACACTTAAAAAATAAAGAAAGAGAATGGACAGTAAAAAGTAGTGTTGTGGAAGCTTCCGAGAAAGGCTTCCCCACATCCTGGTGTCCATGTTCTAGAGGAACCCCCTGCCCTGAAGTGTGGACTCAACCCTAATGACTCACTAAAACTGAATAGAATACAGCAAAAATGATGGTATGCCACTTCCAATATCAGGTTATAAAAAGACTATGGCTTCCAACTTGGGAACCCTCTGGTTCTCTCTCTCTCTCTCTCCTCAACCCCCTCCTCCTCTCTCTGTCTGTCTCTCAGCACCAGCTGCCTTGTTGTGAGGACACTCAAGCAGACAATATAGAGAAAGGCCCCCATTGTGAGGCTGGCCGACCAACAACTACATGAATGAGCTTACAGGCAGATCCTCTGAGGTCTGCCAATAGTTGTTGGGTTGGCCAAAAAGTCTGTACATATTTTTCCATAAAATAAAAGAGACATTTTTCATTTTCACCAATAACGTTATTGATTTGGATATTTTGAGTATGTTGGCTATCTTCTACATGGTATAATATTGATCATTCTCAACTAATGTCTCGATTTGATTGTTATCAACTTCAATTGGTCTACCTGACCATGGAGCACCATCCAGTAAGAAATCTCCAGCATGAAAGTTCACAAACCACTTTTGACACATTAAATCAGTCATAGCACCTTCTCCATACACTGCACAAGTCTTTTTATTTTTTGCATTTCAGTTGAGTTTTTGCTTTTCTTAAAATAATAAAGCATAATATGCCAAAAATGTGTATTTTCTTCCATCTTCAGTATAAAATAGCTGTACAAAAATTCACCAATTTTGATAACATTTTTAATGCATGCTGATATGACAGCTGTCAAAATACAATTTAACAAAATTGTTTCAAATGAAGTTAAAGACAACTAGGTGCTACTAGAGCCATCTTACCTAAAAAAACAAATGAATTTTTGGCCAACCCAGTACATTACTGAACCTGGAAGTGGACCCAGCCTTCAGGTGAGACTGCAGCCCTGACTGACAGCTTGCCTGCCACCTTGTGAGAAACCTCAAGCCAGGGGCATGCAGCTTCACCACTCCCTGATTCCTGACCCACAAAAATTCTTGGATGAATAACATGTTGTTTTAAGTTACCAAATGTTGGGATAATTTGTTACAATGGTGGACAACTAACACACATGGGAAGACATCTTCTAGGCCCTGCTAACACAGAATGAAAATAGTTTCCCACACTCTTCTTGGATGTTTCAGGTCCATGACTTCCTCCTCTCCTGACCATCACCAGATGAGAAGACAGCAGACATCTCATTAAAACTGGGAGTTAATGCTTCTACCTCTTACCTTCATACGCTGTACCTTCATACAGACCTGGGTTTGAACCCTGACTCTGCCACCACAAGGTCAGTTGCAAGGAACAACTAAGTACCTTATCATCTCTGAACCTTAATTTCCTCATGTGTTGAGTGGGGCAGGGGAGGGGGAGGATGCCAGGATCTACCTTGCCCACCTCTTAGCATTGGTGTAAAAACAGAATAAACACACTCAAAGCACTCAGCATGGTACCCAGCACATGGTAGGTGCTGACATAATGTTAGGTGTTATTTTTATCCTTATTGGGCCATCAATAAAGGTCAGATGCAGTATCCTTGGAATTTTGGCCAAGTTATGAGAATAGTCAGGTAACTCTTCAGCCAAGACCTGATCATACACCTGTGTAAGTTCAAACAACCTCATACATGGGGTGAAGGAAGCAGTAAAAAAATAACTGGGATACACAAGATGGTGAGCATGTGTGTGCCTTTCTACTTATTAAGGTGGGTCACTCTCTTCCTTATAGTATCTCCATGAAGCTCATGTCTAGACAAGGAAAGAAAAGCCAACAAATAGCTACAAAGTGTAGCTCAGAAATGTTGAAGGACTTGTCTAAGGCCACATGCTTAGCAGTGCTCGCATCTGAACTTAGACTTTGGTCTCATGACATAAAGTAACGTGCTTTTCCTGAGTTGTTTAATTCTTTTACAAAGCTGACCACTGAGCCAGTATCCTGCTTCCCCTCCATGTCTGAGTTCTGAGGCCAGAACAGGACAAGCACCTGACGCTTTCCCCATGGACCTATCCCTTTGTTAAACTTTTTCCTCAGAACTTCACTTTCATTGCCAAGCCAGGTCTCCTAATCTTGTGTCAACTCTGCCACCTCTAATTAGTTCACTGTAATTATTTTTCCTTAACAAAGGAGATAAAACCAATCATGACATCTTTTTGTAAGCCTTCCAAGAGCCATGCTTAAATTACTGCACTGATTTGAAAACCCCAGCAAGCAAATAAGAAATAATTATTTCTTAATTATTATTAAGGGTTGTGGCTGATGTGTTCCCAGATACCTACTAAGTTCTGGTATAAAAACAAGAAGTCACAAGCAGAAAATGACTTTGTCATGAAAATCCTTCAACCTGAGATGAATCTTCCTACTGCAAATTTGTGACCTGGAGGGGGCTGGGGTGAGGGAGGAGGAGGTGGAGAATCAGTAGTGTCTCAAAAACTGTCCACAAACCACACTGTTCTCAGTATAGACTCCAAATATGATCAGTGCAAAGCTGACATCTGGTAAACTCTTCCCCAGGAAGGGTGAAATGTGTGTGCTTCAGTGGGGCACAAAGAAAAAGCAGTCACTAATGTTGATTATGTAATTACTATTAGCTAAGCACCATTCTAGGAAACTGAAGTACTTTGCCTCATTTAATCAGTATAATAGGCTGAGAGGTGATTGTCAGCATGTCCATTGCATGGATGAGAAAACTGAGGCTAAAAACTTACCCAAAGCCACAAAATCAGCAAATGGCAGAAATGAGTCTGGAGCTCTTACCTTAAATTGCTTGTTCTTTCCACCAATCTCCACCCTAGGTAGTACCTGACTGGGGAGGGGAGGATAGAGGAGTAGGTGGGCCTTTATTTTAGAGGGTCTCCTTAAAGTCAATCTTCTCCCCATAAGGATGCCTCAGTACCTTCCTCAGAAGGCTGAAATGGTATTACTCACACAGTACAGGGACTGATGCATTGAAGGCTCTAGAAGCACTAGCTCCTCTGCTGTCTGACAGTCTTAGGGCAGAAAATAAACACATGCTCAAAGCTGTGGGGCTGAAAAGTGAGAGACTAAGGTGGCGCCCCAGGGAACCCATGCTTATCGTAGTAGCGGAGGTCTCTGAAGATATGGCTGTGGCACAAGATAAGGGAAACAGGAACTTGAGTGCCTCAGATAGTCTACAAATACCCAGCAAAATCCTCATCAGTGACAACTCTAGAGTCAAAACAGAGAATGAAAGTATTTTTAGGGGATGGTAACAGATAGTGGAGTCCAAGTGTGAGGCCACAGAGAACAGGATGGCTCTATGCAGTCCAAATGATAAGACCCCTTTCTGCCAACTACCTCAACACAAACAGTCAATCAAATTATGAGCTTTTGAGTTTCTATTCTCCTAGAAGTAAATGCTGAGTCAAAGATATAAGCACAGTAGTTTCTTTACAGGGTGATTACAAGTACAGGAGGTAGGAAAAGACACATACTTGCATTATTAGGCAGATTACCACTGTGGGTAATTGGAGCTTGACCCCTCTGGGGAACCCTGGGAGCCAAGGTCAGAGTTATCCTACCCAAAGGAAAGGGGACCCAGGGCATTTGTACACCACTTCCATCTGTCATGGAAAAAAAGAGCCCTTCCACAGAGTGTTAATTTGCCAGGACTTCGAGCCTTCTCTGCTCACACAGGAACTTAAATGGCTCTAAACAGGGGGAAGAAGAAAAGGAGAGAGGTAGAGAGAGAAATACATACATACATACATACATACATAATGAGGTAAAGATGTAGATGCTGCTAGCTGAAAGATGGGTCACTGTGCACCCCAATAGTGAGAACAGGAGCAGGGCACTGATGGAGGAACAAACTCATAGGCTGGCAGTCCTCTCCTCTGACCAGCAAGGTACCCTGGACACCTCCTACCCTTTCTGTGTTAGCCCAGCCCTAACTCAGGGTTATTATCTTCTGCAATCTGTTAACCAGCCTCCAGGTGCCCTGAACCCACCCTACAAGGTCCCTCCCCTCCTCCTGTTCAGAAAAGACACTCACAGTTGCCATTGTCAAAATTTTCATCTTATTGAAGGCAGAGGGATGGACAAATTGTTCTGAGCTGAAGAGGGATGACTTCCAGGCAAGAAAACTGACTCCTCCTATAGATCATGCCTCACTGAGTTGGGAGGAGCTATGTAGCTAAGTAGTGGAAACTGTGTCCCACTTTGTGTGGAACTTGTCCCTAGAGACGATTAAAGTCCAAGGCTGTGTAGAGGTCTCCACTAATGCTACTTCCCTTTAATTCTGAGTGCCTTTGGTGCCCATTCCAGGCTGCTGGCAGAAAGGGCTTCATAAACTCACATGGTCAGTTTGATTTTCAGAGGGTTTATGTGGGATAAAAACATGTCACAGATTATTTCAGTGCTCTGACATCTTACCAGGGCTGGATTTTCTCTTTACTTTATTCCATCCTTGGTGTATGAGCCACCCAAAGCAGCCACCCTCCAGCAACTGAACTGCTAAACAGTCCTCAGATGGTAGAGATGCCTGTGGTGGGGGAGGGGTTTGCAGGGTTGGGCTCCCTGGTACTTTCATTCGTGTAATAAGCAGAAGAAAAATCCCTTCTCTCAAAGGGAAAGAGATGCATCAGGCACCCTCTTCCACAAACAGAACAGTTCTTTTATCTACGTAATATTGAGCATCTCTATGAGATCTGGGGGGCCCCACTAGTTTTCATTCATACATTCACCAAATTGAAACTAAAATTCTGCAATATTATGCCATGATTGGGGGTCCTTGGAGGAAATATCATATAGTAACTAAGAATAAATCCTCCTGAGCTCAGATCTGAGTTAACCACTTACTGGATATGGCCTCATGCCATTTCCCAAGTGTAATGGGTCCCACCTGTAGGGTTTGTTGTAAGAATTAAATGAGTCCTCATGCACTGGACATGTGTGTGGTTCAGAATAGAGCAGCATGAACAGGGAAAGTTATGATTCTTCATAAGTTCTAGCCCACAGAAGGAGATAGTGTGGACCACATGGTCACGCAAAGTATTATATAATCACAAATGTACGGTGTGCTCTGAATGAAAGCAGTGTGGCTCTATGGGAACTGCTTCAGACAGATTGAAGAGTGTTTGTCTCATTCAATCTCTTTTCCTGACACTTGGGGAGATGAAGACATTTAATCTGGAAGATCTTGGCTCAAGGTCATGCACAGTGTGCCAGGCAGGATAGGAACTCCAATGCCTCAATTCCAAATCTCATCCCCTTTCAATTGTATGATGTATTCTCACATAAATCACTGGGTCTGTTCATGTCACCCTGAAGCCACTGCAGGTACATAATGTGCAAAGTTTCTAAATTTTGAGAGATTACAAAAATGACCCACCAAATGTATACATCCCCCAGTCCCACTCACCTCCATAATGGCCCTGGGAAGACTGCTGTCCCAAAACCCCCAAATAGTGGAGCTCCCATCCTTCCCAAGAGACTCAAATAACTCTCAAAATTAGGAAATCACCCTTTGGGTAGCATATAATTTGACAATGAGCCTTTCTGAATACCTATCAAGGTTTACCATTTGTAGTGGACAAAGCATTTTCTCTTCCAGAGATCTGACCAAAGTCAGGCCTTGTGGTGGATGCTGGAGTGAACCACCAGACCCCCTTCAGGAATCAAGGATTCTTTTCCCAGGCCCTGGGAGTGCAGACAGCAGACAATCCTCCCTTCTCAGCCCTCTCAGGATTACCTCAATTGAAGGGAGCTGCCTCTTTGATGCTCATCCTTTCTTCCTGGGCAGCTCAGGTATAAATACCTGGCACCCAGCCCCCACATAGAGCAATTCTAAATGGCCATTCAGTCTTCTAGGCTCCCCCTGGGCTCAGAGTAGGCTTCTGTTGAGATGACATTGCAGCCCAACTTCTCCCCCTGTCTAAGTCCTGTTTTGTTGTCTTCCCTCCTGCAGGTGTGAACTCCAGAGACCTTCCTCATAAACTCTTGTGTACACTAACCATCGCAGACCCTGCTTCCTCAGAAACCCAGCCTGCCACACATGCCCACCTCAGAGGTGTGGTGCAAACCAGAGCCCAGGTGTCCACACCTCCAGTCCCGGGGTCCCTCCATGAAAAAGAATCTTCATCTTTGTACTATTTTCCTAGGGCTCCCTAACAAAATATCACAGGTTGGATGACTGAAACAACAGAAAATTATCTTATCACTGTTCTGGAGCTTAGATGCCTGAGATTAAGACAGGATTGGTTCCTTCTGAGGGCTGGGAGAGAAGAATATGTTCCTTGGCTCTCTCCTAGATTCTGGTGGTTTTCTGGCAATCTCAAAGATTCTTAAAGAAGCATCATCCTGATTTCTGCCTCCATCTTCACATGGCATTCTCCCATGTGCATGCCAGTGTCCATATTTTCCCTTTTTATAAAGACACCAGTCATTTTGGATTAGGGCCCTCCCTACTCCAGTATGACCTCGTGTTAACTAATTACATCTGCAGAGACCCTATTCCCAAACAAGGTCAGTATATGTTAAAGTACCAGAGGATAAGGCTTCAACATATGGATTTTGGTGGGACATAATTCAGCCCATATCACTCCTCTTAAGGAAAATACTAATTTAGTGTTAGGTGTCAACTAAAATGCACCAAGCAGGGCCCATGTGTAACCTCTTCACCTGTCCAAAGCAGGCTTGGAATTGTGCACAGCATTCTCCCCCATCTGAATCTGGCCAAAGTATCTCATCCCAATGCAGGACTTCAGGTGACTACTGCCCATTAAAAGAGCTGACACAGAGATAAAGCCTATTTATCTTTCATTCAGGGGGGAAAGTGATTAATTCCAAGCAGGAAAATTAGGAAGCCTTCTGAAAGGGGCATTTCAGGAATGTATTTGTTTTCTGAGGCTGTCGTAACAAAGTACCACACAGACATGGAGGCTTAGACAACAGACATTGATTTTCTCACAGTTCTGGAGGCAAGCAGTCTGAGATCAAAGTGCCAGCAGGGTTGGTTCCTTCCAAGTCCTCTCTCCCTGGCTTTCAGAGGGCTGCCTTCTTCCTGAGTCTGCACAGGTCGTTCCTCTGTGTGGGTCAGTGTCCTAATCTCCTCTTCTTATAAGGACACCAGTCATATTGGCCTAGGCTCATCCTAATAGCCTTATTTTAACTTCATTACCTCTTTAACTACCTTATCACTAAATACAGTTACATTCTGACATGCTGGGGTTAGAAATTAAATGTATGAATTTGGGGGTTGGGGACACAGTTCAGTCTATAACAGGACAGAGAACATGCTGTGGTCTGAACACAAGGCCTGACTTTTCACACCCATCCCCACCCCACCCCACACTCTGCTTGTTTACATCATTATCTTGCATCATTAGCTTTAAGTTGGGGAGTTTCCCATATTTCCTGCCCTGAGAACACAGGGACAAATACACACTGCCTAAAACAGAACTAGCTTCTAAACACCTCTCCCCAAGTGATGAAGAAGTCTCTGCTAGAAACACGCATCAAAGTCGAGAGGAATCTTTGTATTCTGCTGGCCTGGCTTACAAGGTAAAGTGGCATGCAGATTTCTTATTTAATAAATTCCCACAGAAAATTAGTTTTTCACAGTAGGAAGAATTTCAAGGCTTGCTGAGATGAGCGGGCAGGATCTAATCACTGTTGAGGCTTTGTACATACACCAGGCATTGCCGATCTCTGAATGATCCAATTACTCTGCAGAGGCCCATCTGCCTTACCTGCATACTAATCACGAGACAGGGGAGCAGGAAACACACTGGCCTTTTTGGGAAGCTCCAGACGCACATGGCTCCCTTGCTGACCTTCTGCCAATTACATTCATCTCAATTCTATTAGCTCATCTTTTGCCCAAAGGTGACATATGCCCAGCTTGGAGTGTAATGTGCCTCCACCAGCTTCCCCTAGCAACAGGAGAGAGTACCAGCTTTGGGGGGGGGGGGCGTGGTTGGGTATCAATTGCTTGCACCACCTGAGGCCCCAAATTTTCTTGCCTGTGGTCCCTGGCAATGAGGACTGGTGAATTCAGGAAGATGCATCCTTCCTGGAGGACAAACCAATGTCTAAGGTGGCCTGTATCTGTTAAATAGTGGATTTTTTGGGAGGGGAAGAAGGGAGATAAAGTGATGAAATGAGGTCAGACACCTGAGTTTGAGTATAAGTTTTACTATTAAAGGTGACCTGGAATAGTCAGCTTTACTTTTTTGAACCTCTGAAATCTTGCAGGTAAAATGGAGGTGAATATACTTCCACTGTTGAAATAGAAAGTATTTTAGTTGGCCTGCCCACTCCTCCTTTCTATCTGTTTTTCATCCACCTCTGTCCAAATAGGCTTGGGTTGTTTCAGGGACTAGAAGAGACACAGGAGCATATGGTATGTCTAATAAATGGCCCCTTATACAAATGAGTATCTAACCAGCCATGTCTTTGTGTGGTGCAGGTTCTGAATTCTGTAGAAACACCAGGAAGGCAGGATAAGTTGGGGTGACTTCTCAGAGCAACGTTGGGTTATGAACAAAGGCAGGGGGAAGAATAAAAGGCATCAAGAAATAATAAGAAAAAAGATGTGGAGTGGAGATTATGATGTTATATATGGATAGGGGAGATCTACTTAGATAAAATTAGATGGGGTTTGCCTACATTTTCCAGTAAAGAACATACTACCCCCCAACCAAACACACACACTATATACATACACCCATGATACAGGAAGTAAGTCAGCTTAGGCAAGTCCCAGAGAAGGCCAGAGGCCCAAAGTCCAACCATCAGAGGCTGGCAAGGGATGCACATGTGGGTGTTGAAAGTGGGGGAGTTCAGGATGATTTACCTGAGATGGGAACTCAAAGAGCCAAGGGCAAGGTTAATAGTAGCATCCACTTGACAAGCTTAGAAATCCATGTGGACAGAGCTTGCAGGTGATCACTGGTTCTCAGGGGTCTCTTTGTGACTTATAAGTTTGCCATTCAATGTTTAAAGAGTGACAACTGCATGCCACACTCTGGTCTTGGGGTAGAGGGGAAGAAGGTGGGCAGAAGTGGGAGAGAATTTCATGAAGACTCTTTTTCTCCTACAGTAAAGTGAAGGAAACTTGCTTCAAGGCAAAAACAGCATAGCATTACTCTGTGGGAAAACAGAGGCTCAGAGTATTTCAGACTTACGTTTAAACTCTCACTCTTCTATTTGTCAACTGTGGGCTTTGAGATAGGGTGCTGAATACCTGAGCCTCACCTTACTCATCTGTAAAGTGGGCATATCAATTCTTACTGCTTCTGTTGTAAGGGTTAGAGACACTATTAATAGATTTCCTAGAATGATGCCTGACTCATAATGGTAAACAATAATGGGTATTTGTCAGTATTTACAGCTTATAATGCAACAGAGTGAGTGTCACTCATTCATTCAACAAATGTCCATGGAGCCCTGCACATGTTACAGGTACTGTGACATGTATAATGCTGAATAACAATGAAAAATTACAAGAACCATCAGAGTACTAGGGATTATGAGAGCTTAAAGTAGGATAAGTCATTTCTATGTGAAGAAGGGAGGGTCTTCCTAAAGGAACCTTGAAGAATCATTAATGTTTGGGCTTTAGGGAGATGGAGGGAAGGCATATCCAGTAGGGGTAAGACCATGAGCAAAACCTTTAAGGTGGAAAGCTAAGGATATAAACAAAGGAAATTAAAAGGTCTCATTTGGATTGAAGCTTGTGATATGTGAAATGGCACTGCGCAACAAAACCTCCTGTGCTGATGGAACTGTCCTATCATCTATACAATATCCAGTATGGTAGCCATTAGTTCCATGTGGCCATTAAATACTTCAAATGGGGCTGTTATGACTGAGAAATTGGGTTTCTAATTTTATTTAATTTTAATTAATTTAAATTTAAATGCAGTGCATGGACACCAGTGGCTAATGGCTACCATATTGGCCTGCACAAGTAAGAAGGGTAATCAGGACCAAGCTGTCAGAACAAATGAATTGAGGTCAGACTGTGGAGGGCCTAAGTGC
Organism: Phyllostomus hastatus; assembly: GCF_019186645.2. Lineage (NCBI taxonomy): Eukaryota > Metazoa > Chordata > Mammalia > Chiroptera > Phyllostomidae > Phyllostomus > Phyllostomus hastatus. The sequence continues at coordinate 2,507,878 of NW_025334030.1, forward strand.
CATGCTAAGAGTTACATTTCACTTTCAGGTCACATGTAATCATAATTCAGCTATGGAAAGCCAGTCCTGTTGCAGAGTGCAAGATGAATTCTGAAAGGGGATGCTAGAGGTGAGAGAATCAGGTTGCCAGAGCCTAAAATTGCTCAGAAGAGCAATAATTAGGATCCTGCCTAAAACAATGAGAATGGAGAGAACAGGGCAGATATAAAAAATAGCCCCCGTGTATATACAGCCATCAGAAAATAAAAGATTGAGAGGGTCAAGGGAGGCAAATGTGACTGAGGGGATGCTGAGATGTGAAACCTAATCGATACGTGTATCAGTGTCTTGTGGCACCAGGCACAGGGAACAAAAGAAGGGCTTGTTATCTGGAACAAAGGAGAGAAGTCAGGTATTTCTGCAGCCAAAGGCAGTGATTACTAAAGAACAGCCTTTCTGTATCCCATGTGCCTCCCAATAGAACCATGGCACTCTCCTACTGTTCCAGGGAAGAATTTCTCTTTCATTCATTTCCCCAGGTAATCTGAGCTGTGTAGACTTGGCTTTTGAGGTTTGGAGGCCCACGGGCCTGGAGAGGGCTACTACGGCTTCCTGGAGATCCTGATGGTGGTTGTGATTTCCGCCAGGGAGAGGAGGCTGATTTGGCATTCCTGGCACTGCCTACATCTCTCATGTTCATCTCAGAGCTGACCGCCAGGTCCCCAGGAACCCTGCATGACTTGCTGGAGAGTGGTCATTTGTTTTTGTCCTATTAACTTCTTAAAAGGACAGAAATGGATTGCTGGGCTGCAGGGGTGGCCTGGGAAGCATACGGATGAGGAGCTGGATGCGTGAGGCCAGGAGAGAGGTTAGGATGAGGGGGCAAAGGGGGCTGAGGAGGAAACAGAATCTCTGTCTCTTAACTCACATCTACTGAATGAAACTCTGCAGAAATGCAGTTGTTTGGGGAGTTATCTCTCTCTCTCTCTCTCTCTCTCTCTCTCTCTCTCTCTCTGTCTCTCTCTCTGTCTCACACACACACACACACACACACACACACACACACACACCTGCCCCATTTTGGAACATGCCATTCTGTCTGGAAAACATTTTCTATCATCTCTCCCACTCCCTTCATTTATGATTGCATGCATTTATTCATGAGTCAATGAGTGTGTTGAGCACCTACTACATGCCTTATCACTGCGTTACAGTCTGAGTGTACACACAGAAACAAAACAAGATAAAACTTCATTCCCCACCCACAAAATCCGGAGAGCAGGGAGAAAGCCTAGATACTAATCAGTTAACTGCCCAAAAAAGATATGATTATGAACTTAGATAATGTTGTTGAAAGAATTCTTGCTAAGCTTTAAGCATGCTCATTCAGATGTCTCTGCGGAATGACCTTTCTGTGTCTTGATTTCTTTAGCTGAAATGGTATTGAGACTAGAACCTACATACACTGTGGAAAGGGTGAAATACAACTTAACATGTGGATGTCCAAAAGAGCACCTGCCCCTGTTGGCTATTTTTTTTTTGTCATTCCTTGTGAAAGACAAACAGGGCAAGAAACACACCATGAGTCAGCCTGTCCCTGCCTCTCAGGTAGCATAGTTAGAACCTTGCTCTCTAATACACAAATGCTGTTTCCTAAATTCCTGCCCTTCTGGGGAGCTATGAAAAAAATATTTGGAGCTACAAAGCTTAAGCCTATAACATTCTAGAGTGAAACCAGTGTGCTAAAAAGGAGAGGAGTTAAACCAATTGCAGTAAAGGGCATGATTTATTGACTGTCTCAAGTAATATGACCAGTCTGAAAAAAAAATGGGGAATATCTGTTGAGTCTTCCAAACTGAATAATCTTTTGATAAACCTGCAGTAGAGGGGAAAAGGTTTGTTCCCCTTATTTCAGCCAAGAGAGAGGCCCATGCTGGGGCTGGTTGCTTCATTAGGTGTGAAAGCCTGCCCTCCTAACACACAGTTTCTCCTTTAAATTAAGTGGAGCAAACCACGAGGTTGGCTATTGTATATTTCTCCATGTGCTCTTACAGATTCAAAACTGATTTTTAAAAATAACATTGATCCTACACATGCACTTCCCAGGAGATAGTAATGACAGAAATATGAAATATTAAAGTTTCCATATCTAAGAGCCTTAAAGGAGGCTGGATGAGAATGCAAAGGGAAGAAGGCAGAATGGAATAAATGTTCTATATTAAAAGCGGGTAGGTAGGTTTAAGTGGTGGAGGAGGAAAGAAGAGACTTTTACTTAAAGATAAGGAGTAAGCTAGGTTGTGAGGGAGGCTTTCCACGAATTGTAGGGTACAAAGACAAAGAGATTTGGGGGTGGCTGATGAAAAGGAGAGGAGCCTGGGAATTGACAGGTGATGTTTAGGAAATGTAGTGGATGCTGTTGGTGCCTCACTCTGGCCCTCTTGCCCTGCCAGAACATCAGCCCCCAGATGCTGGAGTGGAGTGCTAGCTGACAATAACTCACTCATCAGCCTTCTCCAAATGGAAACCCCTTTGCCTGAGAGTCTATGCTTACCCCACCCAACCTTGGGAGGCAAACCTCAGCCAGTGGCATAGGGGTACAAGAAGCCTGGTGTCCTTGCCTCATGACGGGACCAAACGAGTGGTAGCATTCATGCTCTAGAGTCTCCCTCCTGTGAAATCAGTTTGAAACTGGATTCTGGATGAATCTACTTCCTTCCTTCATCTTTTATTTTCCTTATCCCTCTTATTTTTCACTTCCCTTGTCTAGAAAGTACTCTCCCAATACATCCCCTAACAAGAATCCCCTTTCAGGCTTTGCTTCTGGGTTATCTGAACTGAGACAGGAAGTTCAGTGTGGTGTGTGATGCTATCCCCTCCTCCATGCCCCCTTTCTAAAGAAATCTCAGAAATACGGACTTACTTCTTAGATTTTTTATCATTTAGAAATGCGCATCTTGGACTATGATAATATTCTGAGATTGATTTGAAGGTTCAGCAAAACAGTTAAATCACTTTCAGTTTACAATTAAAATAGCAATATCTATAATGTATTAAATGCCTGTGTTCTAAGCACTGTCTTAGGTACTTGACACCTTGTATATCATTTAATCCTCCCAATAGCCCTATAAGATGCCCAGTTTCACCCAATGTTATACATGAGGACACTGACTCTACAAGAGCTACACCAACTTGCCCCATGTCACATAACATGTCAGTGGCAGAAATGGGTTCAGACTAGGTTTTGGCGATTCCAACACCTGTTTTCTCTATGGTGGACCATAGTGGCCCTTTCTCTAGCTCAATAAGAATAAAGATCAAGCTGCCAAGTTCTCAGCTCAAAATGGAAATGCAGACTCCCTGAGCCCTGGTATTTCAAGCACGTTCATTTCCTTCTTCAGTCAATGACACAGAGGTTGGCATTCACTAGAGTCCAGCCATGAGTTGATGGAAATCCAGTTCCTACTTCCAGAAGCTCATCTGAGAAATCTAATATCTGAGATAGATAATCTAATGGGCATACAAGTCATCCATTTCTTGGTATTCTCTAAGCTCTAGGTTTGTATTAAGTTAGAGAGACAGGCACCTGGACCATATTATGTTATCTCCCCCCATGAAACAGCATCAACTAAGTTAAGATTTAATACTATGACTTCAGCATTTATAGCATATGAGGCAAAAATGTCAATGTAAGCAACCTTTTTGTTGATGACATTGCTTTTCTATTATAACATGCCCCTTAAATATGGAGGCAAGTGACTGACTTCCTCTCAGAGTTCAGTGCTTGTATAATGCTCCCTCCTACAGATGAACTTTGTGTTCCTTCCCTCCACACAATATAGATTACATGACCCAATGGGTTTCTTATTTTGCCATTGCTGCCAGGAAGCTCAAAGATAAAGACACTCAACTTTGATAGATAAGATCTATCTTGGGTGTTTACTCTCACAATGTTTTAAGATTATTTTTTAAGCATTTCTCATTTTTTGACTATATGTCTACCTCAAATTTTTACATATGTGTACTAAAAGACTAAAAGTAAATCAATGTGTTCTTATAAGAAATGCCTGGACAAAGGTACCACTGAGATTGTATTCAGATATGCTGGCATGTGAATAACTTTTAAAAAAATTTTAAACCCTCACTTGAGGATATATTTATTGATTTGGGGAAGAGAGAGAGAGAGAGAGAGAAATATCAAATTGGAAAAAAGAAACATTGATCAGTTGCCTCCTGTACAGGCCCCAACTGTGGGTTGAACCTGCAACCTAGGTTTATATGCCCTGACCAGGGATCAAACCCACAACCTTTTGGTGCACAGGATGATGCTCCAACCAAATGAGCCATCTTGCCAGGGCTGTGCTGGCATATTTTTAAGAAATATCCCCAGTGGGCATCTGTTTTCTCTACTCTCTCTCCACTTTCATGACCACAACCCAAGCCAACATCATCTCCCATCCAGATGACTGCAAACACCTCCCATCACTTCTGGAAAGCCCATTTAACAGGCTGGATTGGATACCTCTGTGGAGGTTTTATGGGATCTTGGGCTACATTCTAGCACTTACTGTACCTTACAAATGGTCACTCACAAATGGTCAGTGCCTTCCTGCTTCTCTTTCATTTCCCAACCCTCAATGGTTTATAGGTTTTCTCCTCCTCCTCCTCCTCGTCATCATCACCATCTTTATAGCTCTCATTATATGCCAAGCACTTTACAATAATTTACTCACTGAACCATTTAAAGTACTATCGTCCCCACTATAGAGATGCAGACACCTAGGAATAAATAGATATAGTCACAGGCAGAGGTCTTCAGGGAGTAAGTGACGAAACACAGAACTCCAACTCAGATTTGCTTCAGCAACAGAGGCAAAGCTTTTAATCACTTGTAATCACACTTAATCACCAAGATCTTGCTTGGCTAATGCCCTCGCCTCTATCAAGTCTTTGCTTGGATCTCACGTTCTCAGAGGAAAACCAAAATCAACCAGTAGTGCTGAAGCTGCACCCAGCACTCTACTTGTCCATCGTCTGTTCCACTTTGCCTTTCCATGTATCACCTGTCAACATCCCATATTACCCATCATTCCTCTTGTTCATTGTCTATTTACCCTGGGAGAACATAAGCTCTGCAGGACAGAGAAGTAGCACATTCACTGATATATCTAACAAGAATGCAATAAATATTTGTTGAGTGATTAAATACATGAACTATGCCATGGGCCCTTTGGATCAGTTAAATCCCAGAGCCTTGCACATACCTAGCACAGAGGAGGAGGTGAGTAAAAATTTGTCATTGGCTGAAAGAGCCATGCCTCCTCATGGATCTCACTGAGCAGGTTGGCTCCAGCCCCAGCACAAGTGTTCTGTTTTTATTGTTGCTGCCATCCTTCCAGAATCCCTCAGAGCTGGGTGGAGGGCCCCTGGGCCTCCATCCAAGGTCAGAGGAACCAGCCTGGCTGTGAGAATCCCCTGGCCCTGTGCTCTGCTCCACTTTGCCTCAGGCCCTGTCCTCCTGTGGCTCTCCCATGCCTCACTCCCTCCACCCCGATTTGTCCCTCCACTAGTCCAGACCTCCCCTTCCTAGACACACAGCCAAGACCAGTGGGTTTCCTTGGGTGTCTTGTGGTGCCTCCTCCACCTGGCCATTGGGTGGGAAGGACCCCTCTGCCATTTTGTTACCTCACACAACCAATTAGGTGGGCTCTCAGTGGTAGGGGAAAGCTGGCTGTTTCCTTGACAGCAAATACCCAAACTGACTGAAACAATTCATTTGTCTATTTTAAAACTGAATTCCATGCTTCCATGGCAACCAAAGTTATTAAAAGATGTAAATTAAAGTGTTGTGCAGGAAAGCTGGTTTGGCATGGAAGGTGATTGTTTTGGGGAAAGAACACCAAGAACTTCAAGCCAAGGGCATCCCCATGCCCAGAGGCATGTTGCAATCAGCTGGAGAGAAACTGCTCAGATGGCTCCTCCCCATGCCCTTGGCTCCTGTTACTGTCTCATATAGAAGACAGCCTGGTCTCTCCCACGTATAAGAGAGATGAGAGGCTTTGCACTTTCTGAAGCCCCTTGTGCCGAGAAAGAAACCCAGGAAGAGTGGGTGAAAGAGCTGACATTAATGTAGCACCTATGATATAGCAATACGGGAGTTGACATGTGTTGTGTACATACTGGGCCCCTGGCATTGTGCGATGGGATCGGCAGGCATGAACTCATGGAATGCTCCCACGAGATGACAGAGAATCTCAGTTCATTCTTATTTCACAGATGGGGAAGTTAAGGCCCAGACACATAAAGACACTAAAGGAATCACACAGCCAGTAAGAGATAATACTGGAATTAGAGCCCACATCTGTCCAACCATATTATATTTCACTGAATTTGTGCCAGGCAAAATGCTGAATGACTGGATTATTCTCCTTAATATTCTTAATCTAAATGGCAATATGTATGGAGTAGAGTTAACAGCTCAGTCTCCTGAGTCAGATAGATGTGGGCGTGATCCCCGGCCCTCTATTGTTAGTTCTGGGGCCACAAGGCAAGAGTGCTAACCCTCAGAACCTCCATGTACTTGGATGTACAATGAGTGCTGCCTGGTGGTGAGGTAATGTGAGCTAATGCAGGAGAGGCACCTAGCCCGGGGTCTGATAAGCAATAAGTATTATCAACATTCTTTGTGTTATTATTATCATCATCATCATCACTATCATTATCATTATCATTATTCTCTTTATAGCTGAAGAAAAGAGGTTTAGAGAGGTAAAGAAGGCTGCTCAGCAACACGCAGCAGGGATTTAGAGCCAGGTCTCCAAGCTTGTGTTCTCTCCCAGAAACTGAAGGAACAATAGCATTTGCTCATGATCTACAGTTCACAGTCTTTTCACGGTGAAGCTGGGATACCCTGGATCTTGAGTCAATGTGCCCCTTGTCTCATGTTCTGGGCAGCCTTGCTGATTCTGAAAAGGTGGATGGAGAAAGGAGAAGTTATATCTAACATCATGATAATTATATTCGCTACTGTTTATCAGATCATTGTTCTCTACCAGGTACACACTCTGGGCTGTATCCTGGTTCTCTGCTCCCTGCCCCCTCTAAAATGGGTTCATTTCTTATAAATCAACAAACAACAAGTGTTGGCAAAGATGTGGAGAAAAGGGAAGCCTCGTGTACATTTGTAAACTGGTGTACCCACTGTGAAAAGCAGTATACAGGTTCTTCAAAAAATTAAAAATAGAACTACCTTATGACCCAGCAAACTCACATCTGGATATTTATCTGAAGAAACACAAATCATGAATTGTATAAGACATATGCTCCCCTATGTTCATGGCAGCATTATTTACAACATACAAGACATGAAAGCACATTAGCTTTAACACAGCCTACTGCTTCTACCTTTGGCCAACACATGTTGGTCTCTCGAGACTTAGTTTAAACATGAATGCCTCTGAGAAGCTTTCTCTAACCAGAATGGCAAGATCCCTCTACAATCTGTCCCCTCCCCCAGCACCTGGGACTCCTCTGTTCTGGCTCTTGGCTAGTTATAATTATGTGCTTGCCCTCTATGAGGACCTGCATGGAATCTATTTGTACTGTTTCCTCCATGTCCAGAATAGCCTCTGGTACAAAATAGGTACTTAATAGAAATTTCTTCAATGAATGAATGAATGAAGGAAGGAAGGAAGGATACATGATGGCATTTTTTATTGGTGAGTATGTGAGGATTAACATATTATTTGGACAAATCTTGAACAATACAGGTCCTTAATTAACACCCCTAGGGGAAAAAGAAAAAAAATTCATAGTCCAAAAGTGAAGATGAAAGGATCTTCCCTGTGGACCAGAAGAATCATAAAGTTAGAATTATTTGGCTCCAAAAGTCGATAGTGCCAACACTGAGAAACCCAGGAATAAGAAAAATGATTGGCCATATTGTTAGCACAGATAGCTAGCTAGTCATTAATAAAAGAAGGAAGCAAATGGAATTGGACATTGAGCCTAACAAACTAGGGAGCTGAATTGGACATTAAGCTTGATTCACTAGGATGCCACCGCATTCACAGGTTCCCTTGGGGACAGCTGCATCTTCTGCAGAAGGGACTCAACCCCAAGCAAGCAGGAAGAATCTCCCTGGGGGACAACCTCCCTAGTAGTGGGATTATTAAGAGAAGGAGTAGGGAAATTCCCTTGCTAGGTGCTTACATAATGGGAACCAAGATGGTTCAGGGGGAGGTAAGCATATGCACAGTGGAAACCAGATGACTGCAGTAGGAACAAAAATGGTGGCACAAAGGGTTGGAGTCTAGCCCGGGAAAAGGATGGGATTGGATGAGGGTGCAGAGCCCAGAAGATCCAGGAAAGGGATTATTTAGGGGCATGGCCCAGCAACAGCCTGAGAAAACCCAGGAAGTAGGTTGGATAGTTCAAAAGAAAGCCTGTTTCCAAAAACCAAGAAAATATATGGAATATTATCAAAGATCTCAGGGCAGTTGCTACTGGAGCCTTTCTACTCTCTATGCCTTCCCATCCTGAGGGCATATTATTTCCCTTCACCCCAATAAATCTTGTCACTATGCTTAAACTTCTCCCATGTGTGTGCCCTTTGAAATTCCTTCCTCTCATCACCGCAAGAACCCATATACACTGGTAACAATATGAATGAATCAGTGAATGGATAGATGAATGGATGCTTTGAATAATGCATTACCTTCCAGTTAACCCAATTGTTTTCATTTGCATAAGGTGACCAAATATTAGAAGTTTTAATTAAAACATCCATTGGGAACCTGAAAGATCCATGGAAAAACAGATCTCTCCACAATTCCAGGATCACGTGTGAACCAAATGTTATTTCTGCCTCTTTTTACAGCACTCTTCTCCTGACTGTTAATAACCAATATTTTGTAAGACTTACTCTGCCCAGCACAGGGCTAAGCACTTTACATGTGTTAGTTTGCTTAATCCTCAAAAGTACTCATCCTTCTAATTTTACAGATGAGGAAAGAAAGACACAGAGACTTCAGTTAACCCATTTAAGATAACACAGTTAGTTAGAAGAGAAGTAGGGGCATGAAGCTAGGCACTATGGTCTGAGACCACCACCCTTTACTGTATCAGATGGTGTTGAGCAGGGCCATGATGTTGTAATTTATAATAAAAAATATATATTTGGTTTTCATCTGCATTCCTGGCAGAGCTCTGAAAAGGCTTGGAATTTCCTAAATGTTGGGAGCAATCAAGGTATCTTTTGTTATGTTAATGAGGTGGCTTTTGGAAAGCCCCTGAGTCATCTAAGGATGTAGGCTGGCTGCCAGTGGGGCCAACCCTATAATTAGAAGTCTAGAACTTCAGTCCTACACCCCTGACCTCATGGGAGGAGAGAAGGGCTGGAGATTGAGTCACTCTCCAATGACCAATGACTTAGTCAATCAGGCCTATTTAACGAAGCCTCCAAGAACACCCATAAGGACAGGGCTTGAAGAACTTCTGGGCTGGACACATGGAGATTTGGGAGAATGCCTTGGAGCTCCGCACCCCCTTCCCACATACCTTGCCTTACCCATCTCTTGTATCTGGCTGTTCTTGAGTTATAGCTTTTTATAATAAACCTATGATCTAATAAGTAAAATATTTCCTTGAGTTGTGTGAGCTGCTCTAGCAAATTAATTGAAACCAAAGAGAGGGTCATGGGAACCTCTGATCTGTAGTTAGCTGGTCAGAAGCACAGGTGACAGACAACATGGATTTGCAACTGGCACTTGGCATCTAAATTGGGGCAGTCATGTTGGACTGAACACACAACCTGTGGTATCTGACATTATCTCCAGACAAACAGTGTCAGAGTAAAGTTGAACTGTAGGGCACCGACCTGGCATCAGAGAATTGCTGGATGTGGGGGAAAATCTCACACATCAGAATCGCTGGAACAGATTTGGAGGGTCACTCCTTCTGCTGGTGGACTCCCAGCAGGCACTGTCCACACACACATTAGAGCACATTCCTCCTGACTGTTTAAACCCCAACCCCAGCAAGTGACTGGAGAGCCAGAACCATGGTTCAGGGCAGAAGCCCCAGGACCCATCAGAGCATCAAGCAGATGTCTAGTATGTTTGTCAATGAGTACATAAATAGGAAAACCAGCTCCTGCCTCCAAATTCCATAAGTTAGTATACTTTATTTCTTTATTTTGGCTTCAAAGCTAATTTCTCTGGGAAACATTAGCACCATGGGGGAAATTCTGAAGGGGAACATAGAGTAGAGAACTCAAATCAAGCCAGGGCCTGTAGTGAATATTCACCACATCCGAATCACTCTGCCCATCATTTTGAGGAGGGAAAGGAGATTCTGAAAATGGAAGACATCTGCGTCTGAGTACCCCTGACTCCATTCCCTAAGCACAGGTTGCAAAAGTTTACATTTTTAGCTAACATTTTGTGTGATGCTTTTCTTAACTTTGCAAGTTGGCATTTTACTAGCAGTTTCCTTTTGGGGCATCAGATGGCAGATTGAATGATTTAAGAGGAAAAAATGTGGCTGTATTTGAAGGGTTCTTTTTTTTTTAATAGCCTCCAGGAGTCTAATGTGACATTCTGGATAAGAGCACAGCATTATGTTGATGCATATGACATCTCTGTTAATGATGTATAAAATCTTCTTGTGGCAGCAGATCACCATGGGGTGGGGCAGAACTTGGAAGGGGATTACATCAGCCAGGTAAACTGTGATTGCCACCCCTGCCTTAGAAGAAGTAAGAAAGGTTAAAAGGTCTGGAAGGTTCTCCATTTGAAAAATGCGCATCCACAAGGAATCCAAAAAACATCTGGTCTCAGTGGTCAGAGTTTACAAAATTGGGTTTTCCATAGATACAAGTAAGCTTGCACAGCAACAGTTCTGAGTTCCCCTACCTCTGGACCCAAGCAGGAAATTAGGTCCCCTGATAGAACCCCCAGCTATGTAGGGGAGAGGCTAATGGGACTCTTGGAGCACCAGAGCATGGTGAAATGGGAGAAAGGCTCTCTCCCCAAGCCAGTGTCACACTTTGCCTCCCAGGCTCCAAAGTCCCTTCACAGAGCTTCTTGTAAGCACCTTCTAGACCGCATGCAACATCCACCAAGGCTTTTCATGATAACTATTTGTTCCTATGACCATTTGAACTCCAATTCATAGATCAGGCAATGGAGACACACAGAAGTTGAGACTTGCCTTGGAGTTGGCTTCATTTGGCTAAAAGATAGAACAACAAAGAGTACAGATGATCAATCCATGGGAAGTTTCATGGGCCTTGTGTGGAAAAATCACACATCTCTACTCTCCACTCTCCATTGGCCAGAACCCAGTCACATGGTTTCAATGAACTCAAAGGAGACTGGGAAATGTAGTCTAACCACAAACTCAAGGGAAAAAAGGGAAGTGGTTTTGGTGTACTCGAACTTCTCTGTACTGCAGGTACTAAGCAGAGCCCTGGAGAGCTCAAATTAGTCTGGGAAGCCAGATTCATAAACACACTCTAGCAAATCTTTCAATCATCCATCTCTCCCACAACCAGTTACGATAAAAGCTTTCAAACATATCACTGGACAGTACTGAGTGGCTGAGGGGTAGACATGAAAGTTATCTACAAGAAATCTCCAGAGTCATCTGGGATGCTAATTAAATGTAAAACTGACATACTACTTCTCAACAACTTATGTGCCAGGCACTGTACCCCACCCTGAAATTGCTTCATCTTGTTTAATCCTTACCCTGATAGTATTAGGTAGTGAAAATGATCATCTCCATCTTGCATATGAGAAGCTGAAATGTTGAGAGGTCATACAACATGTCATAAGAGAGCTGGAAGTCACACCCAAATGAATCTGATCCCAGAGTGCTTAACCCAACAGTTCTTATATGCCTGTACTTATTTCTTCTCATCAATAAGATTATGTGTTGCACCTCAAAGGAGAAATATCAGGATTTCTACCTTCTAGTCATATTATTTAAACCACAGCATTAACTCACTGGGAAAGAGAAATATGTTCATAAATTATTCAGAATGTGAAATATGAAAGAAAAGAAATATATCCACAGGAAAGTCACTCATCAAAGTGATTTTCTTATCCAGTTGCCTTATGTGACTGGTGTTCTACTAAGACAAGAAGGAAACAAAACGTTGATGGCCAAAATATTATGCTTATCAGACAACACTGCCTCGTGCACTCTCAGCCTCAAGCAAACAGGCTTCAGATACCAGAAGTAGAGGGAACATGTGTGGTCAAATCCTCACTTAGAGCAATTAGTGGAGTTCTACATTGGGACCATGGGTGTTTGTCCTCCACATCTGGGACTGCATGTTCCTCTAAGGTGGTCTATTAACCTATGTGGTAAGATGGAAGGCTGAGAGATGGGTGGTTATTAAGTAGCCTTGTTTCATACTTGGAAAATATGAAGAAAACAATTTTCATGGAGAGAGTTGTATTGTTATTGTTTTACTGGTCTGTTTTCTACTTGGGGGTATGGTAAGATTTTTCCAATTCTAATAGGCACATAATTTTGTAAACATCTCTGAAATATAAATGTGTTTTTAAATCAATATTGTGTTGCTTCTATTCCTCATCATCTTCCCTCCCTCCAAAAAAAGTATTATGAAGGTCAGGCTGTGATATATAACCCATGATATCTGAGAATAGAGATAATATAGCACATGGTACTGAATGATATAGCACAAGAGTGTCCATTTCTCTTTGCTTTTTCTGTGGGCCTGATAATGTGACAATAAATTGGCCACATGTGGAGGCTTTGAGCAGAAGGCCCTGAAGGCCTGGAGCTAAATCATTCAAATTTAAAATACAGACCAAACTAAATGGGAAAAAGTCAACAACTATTTTCTTTTAAAAAATGAGACTATATCTTACATATTCATTTAAAGTTATAGTAATGAACTTTTATACATATTAATCTGTGTTCTATTTGACAATACTTCCTTTGCAAACTCTTCATGGCTTTTAAAATTAGAACCAGAGTCCAAAGCTGCACAGCATGAAATCTTCCACATTTTCTAATTTATAGTAGTGTATTCATATCAAATTCCATTTATAAGCCACCCTAAGGCACAGCATGGACACTTGGTGCCTTACCTCTGAGAGGGTAGGCTGAAGATTGAGTCCAGGCACCACAGGGGCTATAGATTGGGTATAGGACTAGGGTTGTGTGAGTGAGGTGCTCAAGTGCCTCTTGCCTCACCCTAATCCTGCTTCTGCTGTGGATTGACTTTACTCTTGAGGCATGAGCTTTCAGAGTTTTGCTTAGTGCCTATGGTAGAAGCAGAGATGGTTCTGAGTTCAGCAAAACCCATTTCTTTTTCCCTTTGTCTTCATAGCTAGACTACATTTCCCAGCTTCCTTTGCAGTTTGGTAGGACCATGTGACTGAGTCCTAGCCAATAGAAGGTGGGCAGAAGTGATGTATGACTTTTCAAAGCACAGCCCATAAGTTCTCTGACTTATCACTTGCATTCTCTCTTGTTCTATTTTTAAGCTGAATGAAGTCAACTCCAAGGCAATGTTCTTAACCTCTCTGTTCCTCAACTGCCTGGTCTATGAATGGGGGCAAACAACTTCCATCTCTGGGGTTGTTTTGAGGAACATTTAACATAGTATAAATAAGACAGTAGAACTTAGTGGTCAACCTCATGGACTGTGAAATCTGAACATCTAAGTTTAGGGCTTTACTTCATAGCTCTGTGACTCTGGGCAAGTTTCTTTATCCTCCCTGCACCTATTTCTCATTCTGTAAAATGGGAATAACTCACCTAATAGAAATGTGATGGAATATAGTTGAAATGAACATATAAAATACTTAGAATATAATAAGCTTGGCATCTAGTGAGTGCCACATAAATCTTAGCTGCTCCTATTACTACTGCTGCTTCTATTGCTATTGCTGCTATAAAAATAATCTTTGCTATTTTAGTATATAAAGTGTGCTTAGAAGAGTGCCTGGTGCACAGTAGTATTCAAAATGTTAACTATCATTATTACTTTCTATAAGATATGTGTAACAATAAAATCTATCAGAATTAAGTGAAATAATGGGTATAAAGTCTTACCTTAGTACTTTGTACTGAAAAAAAGGTAAGCCTTTAATGGACTCTGGTTCCATTAAATGCCATATGTGCTCTGGTGGAAAAAAAGGATTTGAGGGTGAAGACCAGGCAATGACATGACAAAAGTGGTAGAAAACTAGTAGATGAATACACCAAAAGAAAACTTCACCTTATCCATAACTTTCAGCCTTGGACTATCCCATTCTAGGCTTTGCCTCTGAAATCAGAAGGCAATTCAGAGCCAAAGATGAACAAGGCTCTTAATTATGGATCTAACACCCACAGAGCCTCCCTAGATAGAAATCAGTGAACCCATGGACTTGGATAGGAAAAAAACAACCTTTATTTCCTCTAGCTTCTAACTGTAATCTGGTACTCCATTTAATTATAAATGTAAGCAGCAAATCACAGTAGTACTACCAATACCTATGACTTTGTCACCAAAAAAAAATCACACAATTTTTAGTCATATTATAATAGTTACAGATACCTCAAAATAGGATAATGCTTATCACTGTTTCTAAATTAAGATAATTATTAGACTTGGTTGTTATTTAATGTATTAACAAAGAAAGCAATAACTTTATTAGATCACATCATGTTAGTAAATACATTTCAATATAAATGGTTTCTTTAGTAAGCTTAAGTATTTTATGTTATGTATCTTAAGTCTTTGTTCTGAAAAGAGGGCCATATTTCTCCCCAGACACCAAAGGGGTTCATGCAACAGAATGATGCAGACCCTGGCTCATGGGGTACGAGTCATTATGAATGAAAATGAGACATTCACATGGATTACTGAGTCTGGTGGAGGAAAATGGACAGCATGGTTTTTCTCTCAAGAGGAGCAAATGCCTCAGTCCTTGTTCCAATGAGCTTTTATTGTCTTATGGGCACATTACAAGAAGGTCCTCGTTAACTATGCACAGGCTCTCTTTAGGTGGTTACCTTTTACAGAAAACAAAGGAGCCAATGCTGCTAATCACATCACAGAAGAGGGATATTTGCAAATGAAAAGGCAAAAGTGGTTAATGGGTTACATTCATCCTTGGAAGGTTTAGCATGGTTTTTAGGAAGTTGCTTTGCAGTAAATGTCCTCAATTCAGGATGAGGGAGTTTTAGCAAAAAGCAAGACTCATAGCGACCTAGGCACATTGCAGGCCTGATTCCCCATGGGAAAACCTATCCATGGGTGTGGGTCCTGTGCATCTCCCAGTGGGACCTGGGCCCATGCCATGCAGAATGGCCTCCCACCTCTCCCCCCTGTTGTTTTTTGTTAGGACCGCTATAGATCCCACAAAGCTTGCTGTTTGCTGGTCTCCCACACGGCCCTGGGAAAATAATTTGTAAACATATCAAAGTACACAGGGCATTATCATAATCAGTAAGCAACCCACATTCTCAGATGAAGCCCATGATCACTATCAGGCAGTAATGATCAAATAGATAACATTCAAAGAAGTCTGAGGGCCTATTTTGAGTCAGGGTCAGATAGCTAAAGGGCCATGAAACTTTGGAGAAACAAACTCATTTCAGGCTTGGACCCTTATCATTTAAATTGAGGGTATTAGCAAAGCAGGTTTCATAAAATTTTATGTTTTCTTTCTTAGGTCTGATTGCCCCTGGGAACCTGCCCTTTCCAGCACAGAGCCTTACCCACCTCCGGCATTGTTTCAGGCTTAGGTGGAGCAAGGAAAGTAAGGCAGCCAAGAGATTAGGAGACTTCTTGCAGACAGAATGAGGACTCAGGCTATGTCAAAGCCAAGGGAAGGGGGCGAGGATCCATCACCCCCTTTTTCTATAGCCCCCAAAGTCCTTCCCTAAGGGTCTTCCCATGTGATCATGCCTGTCTTAGAATGATCCTCCCTTGAGGAATCTTACCTGTCATTGGCTAACTGAACATGCACCGGGGGCCAGGCAGGGTAAAGTAAAATGGGCAGAGGCAGTGCTCCTGCCAGGGAAATAAGCTTTGTCTCCTCAGTGGTTTATGGTCCCAAGGTCTCTCTCTCAGCCTTGGTCATGGTGGGTCACAGCTCCTGAAACCAGGCAGGGCGGTTCCCAACTTCTACAGAAAAGATAACATGTCCCTGGACCACAGTCCTGAGGATTTCAGTCTTCTACACAAAGAGGCCAGATCAGGATTCCAGAAATCTGTTGGTGATTACCTAGGTGTCTTCTGGAAGGTGTCCTCTGGATCCTCTGTTACCACATTTTTAAAGAGGAATTAATAATATTCTTCCCAAATCCTTAATAGGATCATTATGAATCAATTGTGATGCAGAATGTGAATCTACTGGCTAAGAGCAATATGTTCTGCACCAACTAGGGCATTGCCTTGGAAACTTAACAGACTGATCCTGATTCCCTGTGGGTGCTCTGAGTGTTGGTCCAAGTCCCTGCTGCAATGCTGTAAAGCAAAGTTGACAAAAACTAGGTGGCAAAGACCACTGGAGGTTCTATATCTGATTTTGGGTGGAGTCTGGGCTGTGCCCCTTACTCACTGTATGACTGTAAACAAATGGGTTCACCCCTCTGAGCCTGTTTCCTCTTTTTTTTACAATGAAAAGAAGGACAGTGGAATGAGATAAATTGTACAAGGTGCATGACAGAGTGCCTGGCAAGCAACCCCTGTGTATGGCTCAGGGAAGCACAATGGTTTAGATGACAACAGGGGTGAATGTCATCATCACTATCAAGGTCATCATTGTCACTTTGTGGCAGGTGTTTAATGCACATGGAATATCTACATGCTCCTCATATTTCCCAGATCCCTTACAGTGGGTGTCGTGGGACAAGTTCTAACTGACAGACTGTGGATGAAAGTGATGTATTATATATCATTTCTGTGCTGAGACAATGAAAAACATGAGAGATATTCCCTGTTCTCTTTCCTCCCCTGCCATGCTGATGGCAGAGGTGCATGTTGACACAATGGAGTCGCAAGATAGAAGCACCTTTATTGATGGATTATTACATGGAGAGGGCTACCCTGGAGTGTCACTCACTCTCACTAGACATGTACCCTTGGTAAGAAATAAACCTCTCTTGGGTTAGCCATTGAGATGTCATGGTTAACTTGCTACTTCAGCATAGCCTAGCCTCTCCTGACTAAGAAAACCACAAAGAGGCAGACTTTTCTTAACTAAGAAGCAGACTTCCTATAATGATAACTGCAGCTAGATCTGCCATGACATACACCTAGAATTCAGCACTTTACTCTAGGACATGAGTATGCAATCCATTTGCAAGATCTAAGCAAACTCAAGTCCAAGGACTGAATGCAACCCAAAGAAAGACAGGCAACAGCCACTCACTCTGGCTTCTACTTATTATCTGAAAACCCTGCTGACTGAGCACAGCATTAACTCATTGGAACTCAGGAAGCCTTCTTGAGATACTGTGTTTTCAGTCCACATCCACATTAGCTGAAACCACTAAAAGGCTATTTCCATACCGAGCTCACTCTTCTCTCTAAAGAGACAAGTAGCTCTGAGCACTGCAAAGAGCTCTCAGTATCTACTGGCTGCCAGACTGTACAAAAGAGGAGGAGGAAGCCGTATGCATAGAACCAGAATCCCTGCTCATGCTGCTGCTGAGGACAGTAGCAGGCCAAAGTATAAAATGTAATTAACACATTTCAAATCAACACGTAAAACACGTGTCAGATGTTGGAGTATTAATTAATATTTTTGCAAACTAATTACATTAGAATGACAAGGCCAAGAAGAGACTCAAAGAGTTTACTAATTTTGTTCTACTCCTCCTATTTAAATGGCTGCATGGATTACCACTTTATTCAATTTTTATTTTTTTAATTTACCAGAAACGATCTAAACACGACACTATTTCACAGCTATCATCATTTATTCATAGCTCAATAGAGGAAGCTGGAATAGCAATAACTCTTTCCCCCCTAATTGTCATTCTGGTAAGATAAGTGGGATATCAACCCTGAGTAAAGCTACATTAGTGCCGAGAATCAGGCACAGTCATGAAGTTTCTCCAAAGTGTGTTAACATCATTTGTCATGAAATGTCTGTGCTAAGCAGTGCAGACTTTAACCAGAGAGTTTACAAGTCTGCTTTCCCATCTTAGTTGGGCTGCTGGTTCAAAAGGCAAATTACCTAAAATCAACACTATCTGCCTACTAGCTAAATGGCCTTGGATGGATCCCACCAAGTCTTCTGAGACTTAGTGTTCTCACCCATCAAATGAAGGTTATATTAAAACCCATCCACCTAAGTTTGTCAGAAGAAATAAAAGAAGTAATTCATGTAAAATGATTAACACTGTGCCTAGAATACAGTGGGCATTCAATAAACGTTGCTGCTCTCACTACCCACTACCACCACCACCACCATCACCATCATCACTGCCATCATCAAGAGTCACCTTCAATGTTTTTCATCAGGTGCCAACCCACATGCTCTTCACTTCTCTTTCATCCCTCACCCACTACACAGACAAGCCAAAGCAGTGTCTGCTATTTGTCAAACTTCTTCCAGATTATTAAAAATGCCATGGAGTGTAGTATCCAGGTTGATAGCCCCCAATATCTCTTACTGACCTTAGAGCTAAGGCACATGTGTATATGGGAAAAAAGACTCACATCATCTGAGAAGTCTCAGGAGACATCCCAGGAGACTTGATCAACTTCTCTAGGTGTTTGCTCTCTTTCTGAAATCCACTTCTACTTTAGAATTGGCTAAGAGCACCTGTCCACACATCTGCATATTTTACTAGGCTGCAGGCTCCTTGAAAGCATGCATCTTTTTCGTTTTAACTGACTAGGGTAGCTAGTGAGTTGTAGATGCTCTCCAAGCTTGTTGAATCAATACATGCTCCCTGGCAGAGGTCCATCTGCTAACACATGTAGTCTGCCTTGTTCCAGAACCCCTGAGCCCAGCCTGGATGCCAGCCACAGCCCCTCTTCCTTCTTCCTCACTAAACCCAGTATTGCCATGATTCTCTTGGGAGCACTCACAATTCCTACGTGGACCTCCTCTTTATTCACTGACCCTTTATAAAGCTTTGCCCTTGGCTCTGATTTTCACAATCAACCTTTTTATGTTCCCACCTACTAGGCTGATTCTGAACGTCCCAAAACTCCCCTTCAATTGTGACCTCTCCAAGTCTTCCCCCATCTCCTCTGTGAAAGCCCTTCCACTATAGATGAGTCCATTTCTCCTTTGCCATTGATAAAGCATGCTGAACCCTTGTAATTATGCAACATTACAGACTATGACAGGCTGGAGCCTCCACTGTTCAGTTTAATTTGATGCATTGAGTTTGAGAGCTGAAGTGAAATATGAGCCTGGAGCACATCTTTTGATCTTAAACAGTTAGAAGGTTGGAATGTATAATGCTATGGAAATAAATGGTGTCAAAACTGTAGGAAATAATTTATGGTGTGGGAATGGGGTTTGGTGATCACAGAATGCTCACAAAATCTTAAAAGAAAGAGTCAATAAGATTGGTTGGGCTGTGGCAAGGGAAGGCTTGCAAGAAGACAGGATCTGGAGAAGAGACTAGATTTTTCTCTTGAGGTTTGAAAGGTCCAGCCTTCACCTCAGAGAGACGGGAAGTAACTCTTGGCTTCACTTGCTTGTCACCTCAACTGGCTTTAGGAGCTAACAGTCTTAGACATGATTCCTGATCCCCCTTTAATTACCTATAAGACTCTTTTAATCAACTATCTTGAGACTCAGTTTGCTTATCTGTAAAATAGTGTATTTTAGGAAACAGTGCTTACTTCATAGGGTTCTTGTAATGGTGAAATTGAATAAGATAAGGTATATAAAATGACTTGTAGAGTGCTTGGCATACAGTCAGATGCTAATTAAAAGTTAGCTTTTTGTTTTTTATTTTGATCCCACTGCAACATAAAAATTGTGAGATCCTTCTAATATCCTCAGGACTTCATATTAACAGAAACACATTTTTTTTCTGATAGAAGCAGTAAAAAGAAACTTTAAAACTAATCACCTTTTCTAGGGACCCTTAATTAATTTCCATGGAGTAAGGTGCTTCTGGATGATCTAGGACAGATGCTTCCATTTGGTTTAGAGGCTACGCACCGGCTCTGGTTGGCACCTTTACAATTTTCTATTGTAGCTGCAAATGAATTCCAATGATACTAACATCAACAATGACTAGCATATATTAAGGGCTATTTATGCACCAAATAATATTCTATTTGACTTCCATACCTTATATCATGCCTTTTCACCTTTCCAAAATAAAAAAGGATATAAGGTTCATTTTTTTAATTTACTGTTATTCTATTATAGTTGTCCCAATTTTTCTCCCTTTGCCCTTCTCCACCCAGCTCCCTCCCCATAGCCACAGTCAATCCCCACACTGTTGTCCATGTCCATGGGTGATTCATACATGTTCTTTGTCTAGTCCATTTGGGATAATGGTTGAAATAAAGTTTATTCATCAATTATTTTCATTCTACAGAGGAAACAAATGCAACACACAAAGGTTAAGTAACTTGCCAGTTTCACTGCCATTAGGGACAGAAAATGAGTGATGGAGATGAACCCAGGCAACAGACTCCACAGTGGTGGTTCATAGTGGAAGGAGCCTCAGTGCTACAGTCAGGCAGACTGATTCAAACATTGGTCCTGCCATTTAATTCTTAAGTAAGTTTGGTCAATCTATGTTACCTCTCAGGGTCTTGGTTTCTTTCTCTGTTAAACATAGATAGTTACATTCATTTTAAAGATGGTTGTATATGCTGGCCAGGTAGCTCAGTTGGTTGGAGTATCATTACGTACACCAAATGGTTGCAGGTTTGATCCCTGATCAGAGCACATGCTAGGTTACGGGTTTGATATTGGGTTGGGGCGTATATAGGAGGCAACCAATCAATGTGTCTCTCTCATATTGAAGTTTCTTCCTTTCCCCATCTTACTCTCTCTCTAAAATCAATAATTTAAAAAAAGATCATTGTGAAGATAATGCAGTGCTTGGCACTCAGTGAATATATGGTGAATGACCGCCACAGTGTTCATGCAGCTCCTACATTAGGTTCCTGCTCATCTCCCTCCCTAGATGTTCCTGGATGTCAGTTTACTGAATAGATCTCTGATCTATCAGCTTCTCACCTGTGCCTCAAGTCAGCGGTTCCTTCTCTCTCCTTGTTGTTCACCTCTAATGCCCAGTTTTACCTCTGCTACCCTCATCAGCATATATAGTGCCCTCTGCTACTCACTGGGAAGAGGAGGACTGCCAGGAATAGCCTCTCTAAATTTCTCTTCCCTCTCCTTCACTTTATACACTCTGACTCTCCAACTTATCTTTCTTAGAGTCACTGAAGAAAAATGTCTTTTCTCAGTCCAATTAATGCCAGAGGTCTCTGGCACAGTGCTGAGCCCTGGTGACACATGGTGAGCAAAGCACAATCCCCTTAGGGCTACTCTGGTCAACTTTCAGTGGATAAAGCTTATCTGTGCTCTGATGCCCATTTTCATATTCTCTGAGAGCCCTCTTCCAGGCCTATAGGGAAGGTCCCAAATTACCACCTCACTAAGCCTCTTATTTCCATCTTCAAAATTTCTTCCAGCCAGGGACCAAAATTCCAAGGCTCAACTACTTGAAAGGCTGGTCTATGTTGTGTTTATGTGTCTTCTTTTTATTTACTCCTTAAGCCACCACATCTAACTCCTGCTTCTATCACCTACACAGGAAAGGCAGTTGTTAAGGGCATCAATGGTTGTGGTCTTGATAAACCCAATGCCATCAATGCAGTGCTCATTCTCCTTGACCCTATTGAATCATTTCATACCCTCACCTCTTTTTTATAACCTTGTTGATCTTTGCTTTCCATAAAGACACTTTTTATATTCATTTCCATCTCTTCCATTTTCTTCACTGCTTCCACACCTCCACTGATGCTTATTCCCTGAACATGCAAGCTCTGTCCCTTCTGTGCCTTTTCTCATGTTCTCCCTTTTTCTTTACTGGATGCCAACCAAACTCATGCTTCAAAGCTCCAGTCTGCATATTACTTCCTCTGGAAAACCTCTATAGCTAACCACTTCAATCTTAGGCTCACTTATATTTGAACCCAGATCTTAAACTTACTGAATATGGAGCAGGGCTTATGCAGAAAGGGCTTTACTCTTATGAAAAAAATGACACAGCACTTATGATATAACCTCCCCACCTCCAATGTTGGGCCATGTGTTTTTTGAGGGTATGATTGTGTGTAAACCTTGTGTATGTATCCCAATGTCCAATGCTTTCCCCAGAATATAATAGCTGTCTCTTATATGTCCATCAAATTAAAAAAATACCAACCATATCTCTAACTGAGAATTCTGGGTCTTTGAATTAAGACCTGATGACTGTTTAATTTTCTTTAAATATTCTTTTAAGCTGGCTTCAAGGACAGAGAAAACTATCAAAGTGTGATTGGGTAAAATCAGGCAAGGCCAAGAGTACTTCTTGGGAAGTATTGTTGATCTTCAAGTAGATCTTCTTGGGAGGATCAAAGAGGGCCATTAACTCCAATGTGAATTAAATCACATAAGTAAACTTCTGCCCAGTTAAGCCTGGGTCAGCCATAATACAAAATCATGGGAGCAAGTTTTCAAAGTCATGGGTCTCAAAATAAATTGCTAATTAGGTTATTTATTTATTGTCTTACTTTACACAAGAGATAAAGGTTGAGGGTTATGCAAGGAAGAAAATAGTTGCTAAACATCTGCTTTGTGTCAAGTACTATCTTAGGCATTGCATATAGATTATCAAATTTAAAATTCAAACCAATTTTGGGGATGGGTTTCATTATGCCTATTCTACTGATAAGAGGCTGTTTAGCACTTATGTGACTTGCCTACAAGCACATAACTTGTGCATGGTGGACACTTGATTCATACCTCATCTATAAGACTCTAAAACTCACTGTCTTGCAGTAGTAACCCTCTTGGTGCAAGAGCTCAACTTTGCCTTGTAAAATGTTCTGGCTTCTCAAGTGACTTGGAATGGCCAGGACTGGTGTTTGTTCACAGCAAAAGAAACTTGATCGGTTCTCAAAAGGACTGATTTCTCCCCAAATGACCAGACTTCTAAGAGGCTCTGCAACCCTGGATCTGCTTTCCTGAGAATCAGGGTTGAGACAGGAAAAATAAATGATTCCTTGGCCTTGGATAAAGTTTCCCTCTGGCAGGAGAAAAGGATTGGTGGGAGGGAGATTCTACCTATGTCTTCCAAAGGCCACTGGGTGTCAGGTACTATCTGCCACCTGTGTAGTTTGCCATTGCAATTATTTCGGATAGCAAAACTGTAATACCAATCAATCTCAGTTCGACTGCTTTGCTATGAAACCGGAGCAGGCCAATTTATCAAAACTGAGGCTCTCCACTGGGTTTAGATCGCCATTAAACTATCAACAGGAAATCATTAAGGTGAGGCAAGAAACCAACTGGTAACTGAAAAGAAATGATTTTTTAAAAACATTCTCATCTGCAACCTTCTTTGTTTGGCTGTCAGCATAGCCAACATGGGACTGGGTCTTAGATCTTTGTGTTAATGTGCAGTTAGTGGTAGAAAGAACTCAGATGTAGGTATTTGCAATCCAATGGCTGTGCCCAGGTTACTTTGGTTCTCTCTCAGCAGGGCAAGCTGCGCGACGATAAATGGGGGGGGGGGGTGGAATGTGCATGCATTTGTGCGATAAAACAGGCTTAATAATTCTGAAGGGGAAAGAGTCCGCAAGACATACAGTAGCAACTTAGGAACAAAATGGAACCATGCAGGGCCAATTAATGTGCAAATATGTGTGTGCTGAACTTGCATTCCATTCATCATGTGGACATGGAAATTGGCCCATTTATCTGTTATATTATGTATGTGACATCTTAGTTTGGTTCTTACAGGCTGCTCGGGGACAAAGGGCCATGTGCTTTGCAGCTAGCAGAGGGAATTTAAGATAAATTCTTCAGCTGTCACAAACATCGCTGGGCAGAATTTGGTCAGAAGATAAAGCTCTTTCCTCTGCAGGATTTTAACATTTCTCAATAGTTCATGTGCCATCTTATTAAAACTGTGTGTGGTGCAAGGAGGGGTGGCATATGCCATGAAAAATTATTGGCACAAACAGCTTGCTGTCATGTTTTCAAAGTCCAGATTTAGCAAACGTTATTTACATATTCACTGCCAGTCTGCAGAAAGAAAGGGAACTGGCAAAGCCATTCATTCTCACCAATTCAGTGGGTTTGTAACTCATCTCTCTCCCTTTAACCAGTGTTTTCTCCACAGGTGGGGTTTGCTCTGCTTAAACTACAAAAAGAAAGTTACTTGAGAAGGAAAAGGACCTCATAGCAGCACTTTTCCAGAACCACTATTATTTACCTAACAGAACATGCCATGAATATGGATCATGCATTAAATAATGGTGCTCACTTGCTTTGATGAATTTCCATGAGATATTCAATTAATAAAATGTTGCCTCCCTGCAGTAGTGAAAAAAAAAATATGGTCTGCCTTCAGCAATTACAATTCAGCCTTAGAAACAATGGTTAAGAAAAAGAAAAATTGGTATTTTTTAAACTTCTTCTATCTGGGGAATGGGAGTCTGGAAAATGAATGAATGAATGAATGAATGAATGTTATTTTTTATCTGCAGTTTTGTCTATATGCTGAGCATTGCTATATTTCAGAGGTAACCACTGCTGTTACTTTTATCACCAAAGATGAGTAGTATTTGCATATGTATGTAAATAAAGCCATACAGGATGTATTCTTTTCATTCAACATTATATTGCTGAGATTCATATAGGCTGTCTCATATATCTATAGATAAATTCTTTTTGATTGTTATCTTGTACTGCATGCATATATCACAATTTATTTATCTATTATCCCCTTAATGGACATTTGGTTTGTTTATAGTTTGGGTGATAAAGTATCACCTGTGATAAAGTATCAGCTGTGATAAAGTATCTATGAAAATTCTTGCATTTTTTTTTAAGCACTCATTTCTCTTGGGCACACAACTAGGAATGGAATTGCTAGGTCATTAAGAATCATTTCACCAATGTTTAAAGTATAATATTTCAATTCTCCAAAAGTTCATTTTTAAATCTGTAAAATGGTGGTAACAAATATTCTCCTGTATGCGATTTCTCTAAAATTGAAAAGGGGCAACATGTGTAAAGGTGTTTAATTGTTGATTGATTGTTTTAAACTGCCAAATGTGGCACAAATGTGAGACTGTGCCTAGGGGAAAGAAAGATCTTGGGAAACCGGCATCTGTCCATGGTGCTGACTACGGAGGCCTGAGACATATGTAATCAGGTATAATCTAGAAAGCACAATCAGTGCTTAAGGAGTGGCAAAGCTAACATTTATTGCATGCCCACCATGTCCCAGGCCTTGATCTGGGCGTTTTATGTGTATTGTGCACTGAATGTTGAAATCTGAATTCCCAGTGTGATGGTGGGGCCTTTTGGAAATATGAATAATTAAATCATGAGAGTGGAGCCCTGATATTGATAAATTGGGTCAGGGCCTTTATAGGAAGAGACAGGAGAGCTTGCTTTCTCTCTCTGCCTTCTCCCCAGGTGAGGACACAATGAGAAGACAGCTATCAGTAAACAAGGAAGAAAGTTCTCATCAGATACCAGATCTGTCAGTGCTTTGACCTTGGACTTCCCAACCTTCAGAAAAAGGTTTCTATTGTTTAAGCCACCCAGTGTTTGCTATCTTGTTATAGCAACCCAAGTGGAGACACATGGGATGACAGTTAATAGCCAGCATTTTGTGCCCCACTAGACATGGTTATGAATTCCAGCTGTATCACTCATTTGTTGAAAAGGTACTGCTCTTTCTGAGTCTCAGTTTATTCTTCTGTAAAGTGGGAGTTATAATAGCACATACATCACTAGATTTTTGTGAGAATTTTATAACATGGTTCATGTGAAGCCCTTACATAGTAAATGGCATATAATAGATGTTGAATATATAAACCTTGAATTCTGGTTACAGCAAACCAAAAGAGCAAACACTGCCATTGCTATTTTAATGCTATCAGCAGCCTCGTGTGATGTGTACCGTAATTCCCATTCTTGAAACAAGGAAGATAATTTTGGGTAGATAACTGACTGAAGTAATTGGTCACAAGATCACTGGGAAGCAGGTGATACTAGTGGCTCCTTACCTGCACCCCATCCTTCTGCTTCCCGACCCCCTCACTTTCCACTGATCTCCTTCCTAAGTACCTGCTTCACTAGGCATTTAAAATAACATTTACACTGTTAACGCATCATGGTTCCTGGAAAACTTTTGCACACTAGGCAATTATGTACAAAGATGTAGACTTTTGAACTAAAGTTTCTACTTTTGATAATGATCTCCCCTTGCATTTTGTAGAATGCTGCCAGAATCTGCCTCTGTACCCTTTATTTCATGTTATCTTCCCAATAATCAAGTGGTGAGTCAAAAGCAGTGTTGATGTGGCATGATGTCTCACAGAACCAGGGTACCTGAGGCCCAGGTCCATGTTCCTTGCTCCATCCATACTATAACTTAGGAGTGGGAAGGTAACTGGCCCATGGCACTGGATCTATTTGGGGGGGAGGGGGCATACATGACATCCTGCACAAGTCCCAATGAATGGTCACCCTGCTGGTGACCTCTGGCCAACACCTTTGTAAAATTCTTTACCTACATTGTCAGCATCAGCCATAGTTTCCTTCATGCCACAGCACGATTAGGGAGAGGAAAAAGTGGGAGGGAATGGAAAACACCACTGAGAAAGAGGATGGTATCACTACCAAACCAAAGGCTTGTCTCAGTAGAGCAAGAATCACAACATGTATCTGCAGAGACAGACTCTGAAGTCACCAAGACGGAAGCAAGCAGGAGATGCAGCTTTGAGACCATTAATCAGCTTTACCAGGCTACCCGATGCATACTCCATGGGACCAGTGCAGGTGACCAGGTTAGCCCCAAACCCAGCACCACAGAAAACACCCAAGTGAAAACACATCATCCAAACCACCAGATCACACAGAGAAGAGTCACAACTAAAACACCCCTTTCCAAAACACCAGTTCAAAAGAATTTGTGTACCCCTATGTTCACAGTGGAGCTATTTACAACAGTCAAGATTTGGAAACAGCCTAAGTGCTTATCAATAATTGAGTGGACAAAAAACTGTGGTACATTTACACAATCGAATACTAAGCAGCAGTAAAGAAGAAGGAATTCTTGCCTTTTGCAACAGCATGGATGGAGCTGGAGACTATTATACTAAGTGAAATACATCAATTGGTAAAAGATAAATACCATATGATCTCACTTATAAGTGGAATCTAATGAACAAAATAAACTAATGAGAAAATAGGACCTGAGGCATAGAAACATGGAAAAGACTGACAGCTATAAACAGAGAGGGAGAGTTGGGGCTGGTTGAATGAAGGTGAAAGGATTAGTCAGAGACCATTTATGCATGACCCATGGACATGGACAGCAGTGTAGGGATTGACTATGAGAGTGGAGAGGGTAGGTTAGGTAGAGTGGGGCAAAGGGATAAAATTAGGACACCTGTAATAGCATAAACAATTAAATAGTTAATAAAAAATAAATAGAAGTAAAAACAAAGCAATTAAATTTCAAAAATAAAATAAGATACCCATTTCACTGCCTTGTAAGACAAAACCATTTTAAAATGGCCTCCAAAGGGACAGTGAGGCCACATTTCCTACCTCAGCTTTGCTGGCAGCCAGGCTTGCCGAAACCTACAAGTTAAAGAAGAAAAAGACATTAGTATTGATTCAACAAGAAGGTAATTGGATTAATTGTCTTTTTAAAGAAACTGGCACCAATAATTTATTTTGACCTGAAGGGACCGTAGGTACAACACACACACACAGGCACTTTTTCTCCTACCAAGCACAGCAACAAGATTTGTTTTCCAGTCCTGTGTTTAAGGTAAAGAGGATAATTAATATTTTTAACACATTATAACAATGTTGCCAAGGAAAAAAGGGGAGAGCTGTGTGCAATGCCCATGAACTGATAATGACTAAGTGAACATTGAAAAAGCAAAGGCATTGAAGACATTCTTGAGTTTATTCCCCTTAAGGTTTTGAGTCAGTGTTATGAGAAGATTGAACTACTAACTGTAGCAACAACAGCCTTCTGTTTTCAAACTGCCTCAAAATTTTGTGCAGTACAGACTTGTGCCACACATTGTGCTGAGTTCTTTACATCTATTGTATCATTTAATCCCTGGAACAACTTTCATTATCTCCATTTCATAGATGAGAACTTTGGGCTTAGAAAATCTAAATCAGTTTTCAAAACCCAGAAAGCTACTGATTAGAGGAAATTAGTCTTAAACCCAAGTTGAGGACAGGTAGACTTTCAGACTCCTACTCACAGCCCATTCTGTATCAAAGGATGTGGACACAACCCACCATTGTTCCTGTGTGCTAGAAGGGATCTCCTGTGTGTGGACAGATAACTCTTTGTCTTGCAACCTTCTGTCTTATACCTTGGTTGACCTGGCCACCCTCAACCATATTTTATTTTTTACCAGACTACAATACATTGAATTGTCCACCCCAAACTTATGAAGTCCCAACCGCCTATGTGTTGGTATTTAGAGATGGGACCTCTGAGAAGTAACCAAGTTTAGAGGAGGTCAAAGGGTAGGGCCCTCATGATGAGATTATGGTCCTTATCAGAAGAGACACCAAAGAGTGCTTCCTTTGCCCCCCTGCCCCTGGGTGCACTGAGGAAAAGCTGCCATGAGGACACAGTAGGGAGGAGGCCACCCACAACCAAGGAGAGAGCTCTCACCAAACACCAACCAAGCTGACTCCAAGATTTGGACTCCCAGCCTCCAAAACTATGAGAAATAAATTCCTACTGTTTAACTCACCCAGTATGTGGTGCTTTGTTATGGCAGCCCAAGCTGACTAAGACACAGACCAATACCACTCATGCCCTGTATCCAACAGAGGTCTTAAGAATACGTAGTTTCCAGAGTTAGCTGACCTGTAGCTCACACTGGCCCTGCTCTCAGCTGCACCTTGCTCATGTTCACCCCAAAGTATTAAACCAGCCCCCACCTCAGCCATTAGCCCCAGAAGTAGTTCAAATGGAGCTTCCTATTCAATGGGCAGCTTTCATGCACCATTAGCCTCCTAAACAGAAGACCAGCCTTCAGGCTGACCTTGGCCAAGAAACTCCATTAGCTGTGACCTGAGACTTCCCAAAGCACGAATCCACGAGCCAGTGCTGGAGAAACGCTCCAAGGTATGATGAATGACAAAGTCCAGAGCCTCCACTCCCCTCCTACCCTCCTCTGGAGCCCTTTCAGAGCTGGGGTTGGGAGAGCAAGCCGCAGATTCCCAAGCAATCATTTGCATGTGAGCGTCTTCCTGCTGACAACCAATAGGAGGGACAATGTGATATTCAACAGCTACAGGCATTAAGCAATCAGTCTCTCCCTGCTTCCCAGAGCACATGTGCAACAGTTCTCCGCTGACTTCCCTGATTTCCTCCACTTCATAATCTCAGCCTATAACCCCAAACTCTGCATTTTTAGTTGTGTGACCTCTTTTATTCTACCCTATTAAGCAAATGCAAACAGAGAGACACAGACATGGCTAGTCATTGCAGCATTGTTCATAGTAACAGTCTATTTCTGAAAAATGTGTAATATCTATGGGAAAAAGGAAGAGCTAAAGTATAGGGTTTGAACACTCAAATACCTGCAGGAGCCAGGACACTAATAAAAGTTTATAAGGTGGGCTGCCTGTAAGACAGGGCATGGTGGGGCCTATGTGCAAGATAGATTGCCTGCTCAACCTTGCATCAGTTTCTAACAGGCAACATACTTCTAGCCAAACAAAACACATATGTAGTCCAGATATGGCTATTAGACCTCTAGTTCATGATTTTCTAAGCCAGATAGATTATGATACATCATATAAATATTACACAGCTGTTAAAATGAATGCAGTGGATCCTAATGTTTTGACATGAAAAACTCTACAACACATACTGTTAATGAAAAAGAAAAGATGTAGAACATAACACATAAAATGGTACCAATCTCTAAGAAAAAATAACTAAAGTATATCTGCATTATACACTCCTCCCTCCTCCCCCCTCCTCCGTCCCCCACCACATACACACATGGGGTATGTCTGGAAAAAGTCCCGGAGGATATACATCAAAATGACAAAAGGTTGACTTCTAAGGAGGAAACTGGAATTCGACTGGGACTTAGTAAGTTACAAAAGGTTGTGAGAACGTTCTCTTTCTCAGAATTATTTGAATTTTTTAATGGAGATTGTATCCATATATTATTTGTCAAAATAAATATACATTTAAAATATGATATAAATAAAGCTTTACAGTGCCTCAATGTTAATAAGGGACTTTACAGAAATGTTGGCTTTTCTCTCATTGAAGAGGAGACTGAGGAAAACAGCTCTCTTACCCATGTACATTGTACAGAGAGTAACAGAGAGTAGAAGGTGACACAGAACATATGGTCACAATAGGGAGTGGTGAGGCTTATGGCCAGCTGGAGATAAATTGTATTTGTGGCTTATAGTTCTACTTATTAGATAAATATATGAGAAGCAAATGCTGAAAGTTACTGGCACCTCTATATTCTGCATCTGGAGTTGACTTTATAGTCATCGGCATGTTAGATTCATTTCCAATAAGCTTATTCACAAAGGTGGCACCTGCAGACATCGGGGCCTTCTGCAATCCACCGTGGTGTGTTAGGAAGCTGGAATGGACTGCCACAGCCAGCTGGAGGAGGGAGGGTCCTTTAAGGCCTGCAGGTGCCAGGCAGAGGTGTTTGGCTTTTATCTTGTCAGCAGCAGCCACCATCAGAGGGTTTTCAGCAGGGGCTGATATGATTAGAGCCACATTTGAGGTGGGCCATTCTGTGGACCAGTGCAAGGCACAGAAGGATACAGGAAACTCCTGGCAGGGCATTCCCTAACATTCTGTTCCAGTGATTTCCCATGCCTTTAATCATTTTCTTCCTCTTCTCTGCATTTGTTTGAAATTGCAAAGGCCAGCTTTAAGGATTTCCTCCTCCCTTGTGCTAGGAACTTGCTGTACACAATTTCCTTTCAATTCCAACCTCTTCCCTCAGAGCTGACTCTCTAGCCACTTTTTTGTTTGGGGAAACTGAGCTTAGACTGCTATATTCCTTTCCTAAGGCCACACTAGGGAGTGTTAGAGGCAAGGCTTGAACCAAGATCAGACTCCAAAACTGCCTTCAAAGCCCACCCAGGGATTTTGCCCAGACAATGGATAGATGAGTTTCCCCCTGGAACTTCCCACAAATAGACGTTAGGACTGAGTTTACTGGTAGAGGGACAATCACTGTTCAAGAAAACCCACTTGGTCTCCTCTACATCTGTATCTGAGGTGCTCAAATACCATCTGAGATTCTGTTGCTCCAAATTATTCAATCTTCTGTGCTGAAAATTTTGGGGCACCACTCTAATACTTTTGTGGGGGTAAGGATCAATGGGTCTTTTTTTGTTTGCAAGGGATAGAAATAACTCAAAATAGCTTAAGGACACAACAGAATTTATTAGCTCCTTCAACTCACTTTAAATGGATCCAGAGAAGAATCAAAGAGGTTAAATTACTTCTTTGACAAGTATTAGAGTAGGGAATTGAACCCAGGCTTCTATGATTAGATGCATCTCTCTGTAAGGCTCCACAGCACTCCCACACAAAAATCCAGGAACATAGCAATTGTGCACTCTTCCCTGCCTGGATGTTATCCCATTCCAATCTTATGCAATGATGCATGTCCTCTGCCTTCCGCTGCTCTCATCCCCTCCCTTCCTCCAGGATTCACAGCAGGGTGTCCCCATGGCTGTACTCACAATGTCATAGTGGCCTGCCAGGCAGGAAGATAGAATAATCATATTCCTCCTCACACACTACCCTGTTGGGCCTTCAGATGTGTGTCCACATCAACAAGTGGCACCACTGTCATTTGGTGTCAGTGTGTCACCTAAACAGGCATTCTAGGTAGAGAGGCTTGTGTGGATGTTATTCATGAGTTTGGGAGATTTCTTCTATTGACAGTCTTTCAAATAAAAGTGTCAGGTCCTCATGTCCTGTAGTTGACCGCATAGTATTCTCCAGGGTGCCAGGTTATCTGGGGATTACATGATTTTTTTTTAATGAAAAGGTCCAACCCAGAATAGCACCAACGTGGAGTTTTGCTCTTTCCACCCATTCTCCTTCCATCCTCTCTCCCTTTTTGGTGCTATAAGGACATCTCAGGAAGACTCAGAGCTCCCCTGGACCCTCAGGCATGAGAATCCCAGTCTAGCTCAGTGTGCAACTTCAATCTCATAGACAGCGTAATGTTCCTCTCCTCCATTCCCCCAACGGTACTGGCCAGACTTTGACCAGAGAGATTAACTGGGGAGAATAAATGGTCTCTTCTTACGCCTTCTTCTCCTTTTTCTGTTTTGGTTTTAACAGCTCTGTCATTGGGTCTGAGCAGATGGATTAGAGGAAAATGGCAAATTACTTTCCACTTAAACATATAACAAATGAACTCACCTGTTATCAATGCTGATTATCAGGCCAATGCCAATGGCCATAGGGTGCCCTTTGTATAGGAAGTGTCCAAACGCTGGCACCTGTTTGGGGCACAGGTAGGCTTTTGGGAGCTCTGTGGGTACAGGCCTCCTGTATTTGTCAGGGACATCGAAGCTGCAGTAACAGATGGAACCAAGTGTATAATGGCTCAGCACAATGGATACTCATCTCTTGCTCCCATAACAGGCCTAGATGGGAGAAAACATCAGAGGCAAGCTCTCTTCCACATGATCACTCAGGGACCCAGAGTGAAAGAGTCTCTGCCCTCTTTAGTATGTGGCTCCCAGAGTCACCATGGTCATCTTCATCCCAGCCAGCCAGAAGGAGAATATATGGAGGAACATAAGTGGGTGATCTTTATGGACCAAAACTAGAAGTGGCATGTATCATTGCAGCTCACATTCTATTGGCTGAGGCTCAGTCACATGGCCACATATGATGGCAAGGGAATTTTGACATGGAGTCAGGCTGCATGTCAAAGAGAAGATGGTTTTGGAGAACAGAGCTAGCAGGCCTGGTCACACCTCCTCACAGCAGCACTGCCTTGCCTGAGATCCCTCTACATGGTTCCCTGACAGAAAATCCACTTCCACTCAACCTCTTCCAATTTCTTCTAGTGACATGATTCTGGTAGTATAAGGCACAGTCTCTTGATACTGAGGTCTTCTCACCTTGCATCTGGTCCTCCTGAGCACATTGACCATATGGTTTAAACTCAGCTCTTCCATGGCATACTCTTGACCCTCAGCAAACTAACATGTCCTTTTGTAAGAGCAAAGCAGAACTCAATGCCCTCTCTTTCCTATTTTCTTCTCCCCCTTCTTGAATAAGTAGAAATGGACAATTGGCAAAGCAGTTGCTTGAGCAGACTAAATCCCCTTCTTGCTGGCGTTCCAATGCCTACAAGAGGTCCCCTTGGAGCTCAGCTTTTCTTTGGGTCGGCACTGAGAATTCTCTCTCTCTTTGAATATTGTCTGATCTTCTGCTTAAATATCTAGTGATATTGGTGACAGCAGAGCTGTTGTCCCCTCTCAACAAGCCCTGAGGAGGTATTTGAACCCCATGGTGTTTGGCTCTGTTTCAAGTGCAAGAGATACTCAGAATTCCTTTGTCTTCAGGTACAGTCCTAGTGATGTAGTCTGAGAAAACAGGAAACATTTCACAGTCACCTTGGCCAAAGGGGCCAGCAAAGGTTGTACACTTCTTCACCAAACTGAGTCAACTCTTTGCTTGAACTGACTGAATTTCTGGGTCATTTCCACTGTGTACACAGAATACCTTAAGGTCCTCTCATCAAAGACTGATAAAGCAGAAAAAAGAGTTTGGGTTATGGAATAAGACTATTGGGATTCCTGTGACTCAGCAGCTGGGTGGTTTTGAGGTTCCTTCCCTTGTCTGAGAAAGTTGAATTTCCTAAAAACTGGAAAATGAGAAACTCTTCTTCAGGGTGGTGTCAATTCTATGTTCTCTCTTAAATAGGAAACACCAGCATCCTACCTGAGATGTCTGATTCCCTGCACACTGGAGACTCTCAGCTGTAGAGTTGTGTCCTGGGTTTAAAACAAGCTTCTGCGACTTTCTAGATATGTCATCTTTGGCACATGTGGTCACTGAAAGTGGCCACATGTTCTTCTGGTACTTCTCCTATTGAGAGGTAGGGTCTATATTCCCAGTCCTTAAATCCAGGTGGGCTCTGAAACTCTCTGACCAGTGGATTACAAAAGGAATGCTGTGCCAGTTTGGGCACAGCCTTAAACACTAGCAGCTTCCACTACTGTCCAGTGGGCCTGTCTGGGCACAGCCAGCTGCCACATCAGGGGTCTGACTGTTGTGAGGCCACCACGCTGCAAAGGCCACACTTTGGTACTTTGATAGACAGTCCAAGCTGACCCCAAATTTGCAGCCTCCCTGGCCAATGTGCCAGCCATCTTGGACCCTCTAGGTGGCTCATCTGCCAGCTCAATGCCCCTAAGACACCTCAGTCAACCTGTGCCCCTGCCTGGATTCCTGACCCACAAAATCCTGAGCTATAATAAAGGGTTGCTGGGTTTTTTAAAGATTTTATTGCCCTGCAACCCAGGCATGTGCCCTGACTGAGTATTGAACTGGTGACCCTTTGGTTTGCAGACTGGCACTCAGTCCACTGAGCCACACCAGCCAGGGCCAAATGGTTACTGTCTTGAGCCACTAAGTTTCAGGGTACTTTCATACACAGTAACAGATGACCAGAACAAAGGGTACTTATCTTCTCTAAGCCTGTTAGTTTATACTTACAAAATGAAAATATAATACAGTTTTACAGAGTGTCCTAAGAATTAAGAAACAATATGTTCAAAGTGCTTGACACAGTTCCTGACACATACTGAGCAGTAAATTTTATCTGTTCTTTCACAAAACCATCAGCATCTGTGCTGTTCTTTGTGCGTTTCCATGAGTAATAGTCTTGATTTATTGTCAAGTGGTGATTTTTCAGAGCCCTTGATTTGGAATCCAGCCAGCAAATATGTATGATTGCTCCAGAATCAGAAACACCGGGGTTTATAAATCCATGCCCTACCACTAACAAGTTGTGCCCATTACCAAGGGACAGTTAGTTGCCTTTTCTCTCTGAGCCTCAGTTTCCTCATTTAGAAAGCAGACACGAAAAATCTATCTCACTGCCTTTTTGGTGTGGGTTCAATGAGCACGCCTGGCCTAGAATTGGAGACGGAGAATAAATAGCTGTCATTTTGGTTAGTTTGGTGTGGTAACTACAATAGTAGCAGCAGTTCTAACACCTGGTATTTTGAGCTCCCCTGCAATGAATAGAGCAGCTTGTGAACAGACCACCTGAAGGGGCATTTCTGAGAGCAGTCAGCTCCACTCTCCTCACCATCCAGCTCCTCTGTTCTAGCCCAGGACTTGGTTCCAGCCACTGAGCTGCCGGGACTCAGCCCAGATTTTTAATGTGAGTGTAAAAAAGGAAAGAGCCCATTCACAGATGATATTCATCCTCACCCTCCCCCCTAAATTCCATAGACTCCAGACAGATTCAATAAATAAATGTCTCTTAAAATTCTTCTAGAAAATGCACAAGGTTTCTCTTAATAACTCTCACTGTCATAAATGCAATATTTACATGCACTGGCTTCAGAATTCTGGCAGCTTGTAACCTAAGAATAGTTTCACGCACGGTGTTGAACAACTGCCCTAGGTCTCTCCAGCAGATGAGCAAGAGGCTGCAGGATAGGGCTAGGAAAGGTAAAGCCACCCTGGTGGGGAGGCTGAGCAGGGAGGGGCTGGCAAATCTCTGCCCTTGAATTGCCCTTGAAGTTGGTGTATTAAGAAGGTTAAAGTAGTTACAGCCCTGGGTTGATGGGTGTCTGAGCTCTGACGGGCCCATCAGTCACCCTGACATGTGCTGGAAAACACGAAGAGATTGCAAACATTATCTGAAGCTTAATTATGAGGCAGAGAGGAGGCTGGGTTGGTGTGAACAGGGAATGCTGGGGCTTCCTGCATCCTTTCCCATCATTTCCTGTAGCCGTTGGGGAAAGTTGCCACCACTCATGTCTCCTTCCAAGGAGTCCCTTGTTGCTTTTTGAGGCCAGGCTGCAAGAGTAAAGAAGGCTCTTAGGTGGTTCTGTGTTCAGCTCTAACTCTGCAGTCTGGAAATGTGGATGAAGATCTTTTAGAATTCTCCTTCCCTCTGACCCACAGTTCTTCTCCTGGAAATTTCTCCTAAGCACATATTGAAAAGACAGCAAAAGCTTGTGGCACAACATTGTTTTGTGGAACTTTCTATAAGGAAAAAAACAATAAATTGGAAACAACCTAGTTGTCCAACAATGAGGAATTGACTTAGTGAGTTTAGTCTATCCCTTTTCATGGACTACTTACTCTATAAGTACTAAAGTGGTGGTTAAGCAAAGTTTGGAATAATATGAGAGATGCTTATATTAAGGGAAAAATAGAATATAAATGATATATACTACACAATCTCAATTATGTTGAAACAAGAATAGAAGAAAACAGGGGAAGGAAATTTTAAATATTAAGTATTTTTCTTTGGTATCCAAACTAGATATTTTATTTCTTTCTCTTTTCTGTACTTTCCAAGTTTTCTCTCATCAATACATGTGCAAAAATTAGTAGTTACGACACCATCTAGTTCCTGCCAGTCCTTTCAAATAGTCTACCCACTTTCCCAATGAGTCCCCAAGGGATTGGTGCAGCCCAGAGCAAAGCCAGGCTGTGTGGCTCCAAATGGCACCAAACAGAGAGATTAGCGACCTAACATTAGTTCTGTGTACTTCACAGGTCAGCCACTGTGCTGTGAGTTTTATTTACACTCACTCAATCCCCAAAGCCTGCCAGGTAGGAGCTGCTATCACCATTTTATCAGTGTTGTGGGAACTAAGCGCCCAGACAGGTTAGAGAAATTTCTAGGACAACATCAAATTAAAAGTCAAGGTGGGGATATAAATTCAAGGTGGCCTGACTCCAAATCCTGTTCTCTTCCTTCCTTTACCATCAGCCACAGGTAGAGAGAAACACAGACAGGGCCTTAGCTATAATAGTACTTCCTTTGCAAAGCCCTGGTGCAAAACTAGAATTGCTATGAAAACATTCCTGAACACTGTCTCTCCTTAGCCAGCATCTCCTTTCTTCATGGTCACAGTATGGGGGATCCCGTATTTAAAGATGCTTTCACTTAGGTTATAAAGCTGTGACTCTGGCCTCTACATATAAGGCTGGGAGAGGTAATAGGGCATGAGGCTTGGACAAGACTAGGGGTGGGGGTTTCAGAAAGCACATGCTGACCTGGGGTGTTTGATGTTGGGGTTGCTCAGCTTCAGCCAAACCATTTCTTTGCTTAGAAGCCTCATTCTTCTTCCCTCACTTCTTGACAGGTCCCCCTGAGCATGCTCCTTCAATACTCATTTGCACAAGAATCACATCTCAGCTCTGCCTGAGGGAGTGAGCTGACCACTGACAAGGCAAGGAGGGAGGGCCTTCTAGGGCTTTCTAGGGCCTTCTAGGCAGAAGAAACAAACTGTGTGGGCAAAGGTTTGGAGATTTGCACTGGCATGATTCTGGAAGGTAAGGAAGCTTTCTATGCAATATTATTAATAATGAAAAAAGTTAAAATGACTAACAATTATTCTGTGGGCTCTGAAAAGAATTCTGCTGTATGTATTTTTAAATATCTCAGTCCTTATCACAACTGTATGCTATAAATTCTTATTGCCCTCAATTTTAAAAACAGTTGGTCAGAGAGGTGAAGTAATTAGCCCAAATGGTCTAGCTAGTAAGTGGTGGAATGGGGATCTGAATTCAGGTGCATCTGTCCAAACACAGTTTGGATGTGGTCACTAACTCGCCACACCTGGGCAAATCACCCTGCCTCCTGACTCACCACGCTCCCCAGTGACAGGTGGTTGTTCCTTTAAAACACCCGCACATGGAACCCCAAGCTTGTGGTTTCCCTGTCACCTCTGAATGCACATGTTCAATGACTCTTTTTCTTCTTTTCTTTTTTAAGATTTTTATTTATTCATTTTTAGAGAGGGAAAGAGAAGGAGAAAGAGAGGGAGAAAGAGAGGGAGAGATATATCAGTGTGTGGTTGCCTCTCAGCACCCTGTACTGAGGACCTGGCCCACAACACAGGCATGTGCCGACTGGGAATCGAACTGTCAACCCTTCGGTTCGCAGCCTGTGTTCAATCCATTGAGCTACACCAGTCAGGGCTCAAAGACTCTTTTTAAAAGGACACACAGAGCCCAAATGAAAAAGACAGCATGAGGAATGCTCAGGACCTCCGATGGCACAGAGATGACATAACTTATGTTCTGAGGTGATCGTTTTGCTCTCCTCGCTGCACATCTCGAAATGGAGGAGAGACTTGGTAATTGCTACAGCTGGGCTGGACCTGCTGTTGACTGCTTGCTTTTCTTATTACCTTGTCCTGCTTGGTGATTCCCAAGTATTTTGTCTTCTTTGGCAGGGCTGGCAGGTTTTAGGACATCCCTGGCCAAGTGGAGAATGCCTCCAAAAACACACAGAAGAAAATTAAGGAGGAGGGGGGCCTGGAGAGGAAACCTGGAGAAAGGTCTGTAGGTAAAACAAATGGACTGCATAGGAACCTCCGCAGCTGGTATTTGAAGGTTAAAGGCAAAGCACCCACTGTATGCCCTGGACAATAGCTCATTTCCAGTTAAGCAATATTCTATAGAACTGGTCTGAATGGGCCCCAATATCCCTCTTGCCTGGTGTGGAACACATTTTAGAATCACAATAATAACTATCAGGAGAGTTATCATCATAACAGATCTGGCACAACAGTCCATTGTTATGGGGCTTATTCCCAAGGGTAGGTAGGTCCACAAGCAAAGTGTGCAAAAAGGAGGGGTGAAGAAGGACTGAGAACGGGAGAAATGGGTTGGCATGCACTCTGCATAGGAAATCTGGAATGGACAGATACGGGGAGGTTTCACGTGGCCACAGCTCGGCTTGGTTCAGGGGATACACCCAGTATCATCCTCCAGCCAGGGTGCACACCTGCTGTACCAGCCCCTAAAAAGATCTTTTGTCACTTTCTCTTCCATGATACCCTGGGTATCTACCCCATCCCCCGATGGCTCAAGTCTAAACTCACATTTCGTTTGGGGCCCTTGGGAGATGGGGGGTGAAGACAAGAGAAGTCAGGCATTGGACTTACCTGGATAGGTTAGAGAAATTTCTAGGACAACATCACAATTAAGAGTCAAGGTAGGGATGTAAATTCAGGTTGGCCTGACTCCAAACCA
This sequence comes from Phyllostomus hastatus, assembly GCF_019186645.2. NCBI lineage: Eukaryota > Metazoa > Chordata > Mammalia > Chiroptera > Phyllostomidae > Phyllostomus > Phyllostomus hastatus. The sequence goes on from NW_025334030.1 coordinate 2,547,355, forward strand.
TGTTCCCTTCTTTCCTTTACCATCAGCCATAGATGGAAAGAAACACAGGTAACCCTTAGCTCTTATAGTCCTTTCTTTGCTGAGGTTCAACCCCAGCCCTGCCCCTTGCCATCTGTGTGAGCTGTGGCAAGTTGCTCGACCTCTCTGTGCCTTAGTTTACTCATCTGCTAAATGACCATATAGAGTTCTTTAAGGAGGAAATGCATGCATAAATCATTTAGGACGGTTCTTGATGCCAAGTAAAGATGCAGTAAGTGTTGCCTGCTGTCACCATGCATTAGTATTACTGTTTTTATTACTTCCACCTCTGCCACTACTGCTGCTGCTTTGCTAAAAAACCTGCACAGCACTTAGAACACACGGTACCAGTGATGGGTATTTGTTTGTTCATTTCTTTTTTCTTCTTTCTCTAAATAATGCCAACAAATGGGGGGATGGAGCTACTGGTTCAAAGGACATGAGAGTGAGTGTGAGAGAGTGCGTACCCTCACGTGTGCTAATGCACACAGTATCCACACCGTTTTCTGTCTGGCAGGTAATTTTCATGCCTGAGTCTTCCTATTCCTCCACTCCACCCACTCCCTCTAAGAGAGATCACGAATTATTTGTCTTTCCTCCATCCCTCACTTAGTCCAAGCATCATGAAGCATCATCCTCTCTTGTCTGGCCAAGAGGGATGTGACCACTTAACCAGTAAATCGAAAGTCCTCATCTTCCTTGTTGCCACTGAGGCTACAGAGCCCTTGAGAGCCCCAACCCCTCACTCGAGTTCAGAGTAAATAGGATTACCTGGGGTGGCAGGAACTGGTGGGGACAGAAGGTGTTTCAAAACTTAATCAAAAATTAATTAGAAGATGAAACAAGCCAAAGGATAAACATCTGTGAGCAGACGATGTGCAGAGGCAAACAAATCCAACAGACAACATTCTGTGAGTTAGGAGCAGGATCCTGCTGGGCTACCCTGGGAGGAGCGGGAAACACTGTTAGGGGAACTAAAGGCCTCCATGTTTACTTCTTGGGAATGAATGACAGTGCCACTCTGTATCACAAAAGCTACGGGGAAGCTGTGCGTAGGGAGATGCTAATAGAATCATCAGAACACACACTAGCTGATGCCTCTGTGGGAGGAGGGGGCTATGTGCACAAGAAAAGCCTCCTGAGGCTATAAGAACTGGGGCCTCCCCTGCATGCACCCCCTCCACATTGACCTTCCAGATAGGACTAGTGGTGATGACTCTTCCAGGGCCAAGAGAAAACAAGCCTTAAGAATCACAAGAGGTGGAAATCATAGGGGCTGTGGCCACTGAGATGGGCCTGGGAGTGTGGACTCGGGATGTCTTTCTAGGAGAAATGGGCCCTTGGAAGTGATTTTCTATAGAAGACCACAAAAGAATGCGTGAGTATCTCACAAATGTCGCCTCACCATTCCTACATCATGATCACATAGCAGCACTGGTCTGTCTTGCCGGCTTTCTCTGACTACATGTTGTCAGCACCGACATCCCAGGAGTGTCCCTCAACACATGAGGCACCCATGCCCCTGGGAGACAGAGCTCTCAGATACACCTGCAGCAGCACCATCACAGCTCCAGTTGGGACTGGGACCCAGTTGCCCACATGGTGACTTTCTCCTTAACATACCTGCACTGGTCTCCTCATCACCCTGTCTCAATTTTCCCTTCCGCAACTGCTTCCCAGACCAACTTCCAAATAAGCCACGTGTATTCAAAGCCTTGCCTTGGTGTCCACTTCCAGAGAATAAACGGAAGATAATGGATGTTGGTGGAAAAAACTGGGGCCAGTGATTTGGCTGAGTAAGGGGTGCTGTGCACTGACTTGGCCCTTGGTCAACAAGATTCTCACAGGACTTGGAATCTCGTGTCTCCTGTTGGGGTCAGCCACCCACAGACCCTGGTTACTGCCATTTCCAAGATCCATATAACCCCTAAAATCAGGACACTGTATTGTGCTTAAAGTCAGAAACCTTCTCTGTGCATGAGGTTAAAGTTTAGAAATAGCAGATAAATGTCATTTACCTTCTGTTTGACCCTAGGAGACTATGATGGACCCTGACCTCTTCTTGTTGGAGAACAGGGACACTAATGTTCTCATGAGAGTTCCCTGCTCCCCTCACCTTGCACATTGTGGTCTCTCCTGCCTGGAGCCCCTGACCTGCCCCCACCCTGATTTATTCTAATGAACCACTGCTTCCACTACCATCCAGCATCACCTGCTCCGGAAGCTTCTCCACCCTCACTCCCATCTCCAACAGCAACCAATGCTGGCCTGTGACAATAGATGTTTTTAAATCTGTCTCTTTTGTACCATGTTGCACAAGGTACAAACACTGGTTTATCCACACTCCCCAAACTAGTCCTGAAAACCAGAAGTTAATGGGCTTTTGGTGTTTCCTGGCCCAGAATCACACACGCGTGTGTGTGTGTGTGTGTGTGTGTGTGTGTGTGTGTTTCTGGAGAGAAGATCCATTTTATCCAATTCTCAAAAGGTTCCCTGGTCCCAGAAAATGTCACAGCCACTGCACTAGACTGCAAACTCCTCACAGACCAGATAATGCCTTACTTAGTCCCACATCCCCAGAGGACAGCCCAACACATGGACAATCACTAGCACTTGGTTGGCAATACTAATGGCTAACCTAGTTTGAGTGCTTATTCTGAACTGAGAACTCTATGGGTCTTGATTTCATTGGCTCCCTGACAACCCTGACAAATGGCTGCTATCTCTGTGGATGGGACAAGGAGAGGGAGTAAAGGAAGAGTGGCCATGGGGCCCACAGCTGGAAGGCTTCCTGTAGGATTGGAAGGCCTGTAGTTCAACATCTGAGCTCCAAGCAGCTTCACGGAAAGAATCTAGAAAGAATGACCAAGGAATGAACAAACATCATTCAGCCCATACCCACATTGTCCCCCCAGCTTTTAGGCAGCACTGTAACACCTAGAATGATGTGTCAGCCTTTGGTGAGACCCTGAAATGCCCACCAGTGTCCACACTGGAGCTCCTATAATCTGGAAATGGATCTCTCTCCTGTAACATCTATGAATGCATTTTAATCCTGCAGGGCAAGCAGCTTCTCTTTGGAGAGCTTTTCAATATTTTTTCTCACAAATAAGGAAACCGAGGCTCAGAAGGTTATGTGATTCACCCATAGCCATGCAGTAACTTAGCTGCAGAGCAGGAAGAGGAATCCAGGTCCTGCCAGGTCCCAGTCCAGTGCCCTTCCTCCCCTTCTCCCAAAGGCAGCATCTTTGCCAAGACCACGCTAATGTGTTTCCCAACTGAATGTCATGTGTTTCGCACTCCAACCAGGTTCCCCAAGCCAGCCATGAAATTAAATTTCATTCCTCAAGTGACTTTCAGAGAACAAGTTGACCCTTGCACAGCCATTTGGAGATTCACTATTCCAGGGGTCTCCCAGGGCCAACACTCTCCTGGAGGCTGTTGTCTTCTATTCTTGGGATCTACAGGTGCTGGCTAAGGGGATGAGACAGACTGACGGCCATCTGTCTGGGCTGGTCTGTGCGGCCTGGGCCTGAATGCACTAATTGATTTATCAGCTAATAATGCAGTTCGTGTGTATGGCTGGGCTGTTTGCAAAAGCGTGCCTTTTCCACAGCTGCTCTGAGGAAATCCCTAATCCCCAGTGAAGCAGACAACTAGAAGCTGGTGCACTTTCAGGGGCCGGGTGGCTCTTCCCATCCACTGTTCAAGGACCATGAGGTGGAACATCCCTGGCCACCTGGAGCACTGGGGCCCAGTCTTTAAATTAATAAGAACCACCTGGAACTCTGTGCCAATAGAGATGACTGAAGGTGGTGGAGAGGAGGAGTCCAGCTAGTCTTTAGAACAGGGCATGCCCTGGCTCTAGGGTTTGTGGGCTCTGCAATCTTGGGCACACCGTGCCACCTGCCTGAGCCTTCATTGTTTCCTCTACCTGTCAATGAGAAAATCTTCCTCCCTGAGTTATTGTGAGGGATGTATGAGATGGTGGGCTATAAATAAATATTCGAACTATAATACAGAGACATATACATAACATGCTTAAGAGAAGTTTCCTTCCCTTCTATACGTCTTCCCCCTCCCTTTATTCTTTCCCATTGTGTCAAGAATGGAAAGAAAAAGGGAGCTGAGTATGGGGGTGCCCCTTCTTCTTTTTCCCCCTACTCCTCTCCCTCATCACAGATGCTATTACTGAGCATCTTCCATCAGCCATATGCATCTGTGTACTTTCTCACTATGTTCTTACATTACCCTCAAAGAGAATGGTGTGTCCAATATCACAGACCAGCACTGTCCAAGGAAGTCTCCATGATAATGGGAATGCTCTGCATCTGCGCTGTCCTCAAGTTGCTACTGTAACAGGGTGCAGCCAAGAGGGGGCCCCAAATAGGGATTTGGAATGGGGTCCAGAACCTAAGGTGTCCAGGAAATATTAGGATGTCCTCACCCCTTCCCCCCAGAGGTGTGAATTGGGGAAAGAGGCACATAGAACAGGAACATGCAAGGCTGTTTTGTACAGCCACAGCTTTGCAGCTAACCTCCGGCATGGTCATTTAACATATCTATAACCTTTAACTGGTTTCATAGATATGTTAATTAATGTGGCCATGCTTTGAGCCAGAGAGAAGGGAGTGACTTCCACCCAAGATATAACAGGGAACAACTCCCCCTGATTACAGTGCCTGTGTGAGAGCTTGGAGATGATTGGCTCCATGCCATGGGACCACACCTGCCCAGACTCACTATGGCAGCCCAGTGAAGTTAGAAGGATGTGGGAGTTCTGGCATGTGAGGCTGATTGTAAGAGGAGTTGGAAATGGGGCTGCAAAGGAAGACTGGGGTGGGAATTTAAACCCAGACAAGGCAGCCATTGAGGGATCACCATGCGGCTTTAGTAGAAGAGGACCATGCAGCTGTGGCAGTGCAGAGAGAACCACGCAGTTTTGCCAGAGTAGGGACCCCCACAGCTTTGATGGGGGGGCCTCCTACAGCTTTGGTGAGAGTGGAGACCCCACGGCTTTGGGGTGCACTCTTTGGCCACGTGGCTTAAGAAATAAGAGAGACTTTGCCTGGAAGAAAAAGGGGAAAGGACCTTTTGGTAATGGGCTGTGAGAAGGTGCCACATGACTTTGGATTAACTGGAGTCCAAAGAGGGAGATCCTGGTGGTGACACAGCAGATGGTGCCGGGAGCCTGAATCACAGATGTCTACTTCTTTTCTTGAGATACAGTACCCCAAATTAGGGCAGAGGGGGAAAAAAGGACTGCGTGCATCTGTGGGTATCCTAAAGGACCTTGATATTTTAATGAAGACATTAGGTCACTACTTTAAGTTTGTATAGCTTTAAATGAACATTTCCTTTCCTTTTCACAAATCTCTGGCATTGAGAGACGTCTTTCCTCTGGTGGCAGACAAGCAAACCTAGTGGGGGTTCCTTTTGGTAATAGTATATCGTACCCCCCTTGGCCTTGTTCTGTAACACTACTGAACCCTTGGAAACATGCCTAGTGCCACCAGGAAACTGGATTTTTAATGTTATTTTTATGAACTTACATTTAGGTAGCCCCATGCGGCAGTGGCTATCAAGTTGGACAGCACATTATAGATGTAGGTGAAAAGAAAACCCTGATGAAGTTTGAAGAAGTTCATCAACTTGCTCAAGGTTATAAACCTGAATGATGGTGGAGGGAGAGCTGAATCCACACCTGCTAGTGTCCAGGGTGCACCTCAGAGGGAATGGTCCAGCTGGCCACAGACTTACTCCAACCCACAAACCAAGATCTGAAGCTCAACACAGACGGAAGAAAGCGTCCCAGTGCCAGGGAATTGGCCCAAAAGTAGAAGGAAATGAGTATTCAAAGCAGATAATGGCTGTGGGAACGCTTTGTAAACTGTGAAGTGCTGTCTCAGCGTGGAGGTTATTAATAATACCCCTTGGCAATGATGACTCTGGGGCAAAGCTTTCCTGTCCCTCTCCACATCCCGCTGCTCTGTTAATCCTTAATTAAAGCTTAGGGGATTTGGGAATGCAGGCCTCTGAAATTTGGACTAAACCCTCCACGTTACAGAAAAAAAGAAAAAATCTTGGATAATTAGCTTTTCTTTCCCTAAATGTTTTTTGGGTCTCATTACAAATGAAGTGCTGGGCTAATATACCTTGAGTTGTGAATGCCTTACAATTCCTGCTAATTGAATTAAGCCCAATTCTCTGCAAATAAACTCTCGGTGCTCTTAATGGCAAATACGGAACAGAGCTGTTTCTTTTCGGAACGGGTCATTACAAGGCCCTAATTACCAGGATCTCAATGTGTAACGCAAACTGTCTTTGTGTCGGCTTCCGACACTGACGGCTTTGTTAAGATCAAAGCCGCAATGTGCCCTTGGAATCTTCTCCCTCTTTTTATTCCACTTCAAAATGTTTAAGAATGACGAATCCAATTTCCAAGGCAGCAGAGAAAGGACAAGAGAACCAAAGTCCGCCTTTTTTAATTCAGGACAAATATTCCAAAACCAACGCAATGCTAATATTTCCCCTGCTTCTTTTTCCCGCGGACGCAGCACATTCTGAAGTTGCGGGTTAACTGAAGGAGCCTGTGCCGCCGGAGTTGCACGCCTGCCCAAGGTGAACAGAGGGGCTGCGTGGAGTAATCCAGTGTCAGGGAGGAAGATGGATGCCCCTGTTCTCACTCAGCCCACCGCCTTTATCAATAATACAGTTCCAATTACTTTGGGGACCAGCCTAGACTCTTGTGGGATGGGGAACTTTATTCCAGGGCTCTTTAGAACAGCATATATAATCAGCCGCACCAACCAGATTTTAAAATGCAGCATGCATCCTCTCACACTAGCAATTCTGAACTGATGTGTGGGCGGAGGTTCCAAGTTTGAGAGTTCAGGGTAAGGTGGATGGAAAACTTTAACACTAATGGTAACTGTCCTTTGTGTACACTGAAGGTTTCAGAGTAGCCGAGGGCAGGACTTCCTGGTTCTCTAAAATGCTAGACCCTCCTCTTAGGAAGAGCCACAGATGTCCATGGCTTTGCTGCCCCAGGACAAAGCAACCCTCGGTCACCTAGGCAGCCCAGAAACTATGCTCTCCAGTGTTCCTCACTCACCTCCCTCAGTGCTCAGACACCTCATTTTTTCAAGATTTGCCTTCCTAGGAGAGGAAACCCAATCTTCTCTGAAGATGCAATTCTTAAATTCAGCCTCCAGAACCCACAGCAGACGCCCTCATCAGAGTACCTTGCTCGCTTCTACATGCTTCCAGTGCATTTTTCTCCCATGCCTGTGCCTGAGGCAACGCCATGGAGTGGGAGCTTGGGCTTTCCAGGGCAGAGGACAGCCCCAGGTTTGAATCTTAGTTCTGTTCCTTATAGCTGCGTAGCTTGGGGCAAGGTTTTTCACCTCTCAGGACCTCATTTTTCTCATCTGCAGGTCAGGGATGCTAATGGCTACCTTGCTTCAAGAAATGGCTTGGGTATAATGTGTTAAAAACAATAATGTGGGCCATGGCCAAGTGGGTCAGTTGGTTGGAGCATCATCTCATACACCAAAAGACTGAGGGTTCAATTCCCACTTAAGGCACATACCTAGATTATGGGTTTGATACCTGGTCAGAGAACATATGGGAGGCAACCAATCAGAGTTTCTCTCTTTCCCTTCCTCTCTCTCTCAAATCAATAAACATCTTCAGGTGAGGATTTAAAAAAATAATAATATATAATAATGTGGCTAAAGTGACTACTACACAGTAGATGCTCAACAAATGAAATCCAGCCATGTTTTTATAAGACAAGCTCATTGTGGTTTTATTACTTGCCTAGATGTCCACTTCCCCCACCAAGCAATAGATTCTTTGAAAGAAAAGAATGAACCTCCTTAACTCCTATCTTTAAATATTCCTGGCACCTAACACAAAGCTGGCCATGCACTTGGCTTGAAAAATTCTTGCTTAATAAATGAATGATGAAATAGATAAATGAATGTACACCTGCAACAAGCATTTAGGAAGTGAATTAAACAGTGCCCAGCATGTAGGAGGTTCTTAATATAAGTATTTGTAAATGCGTGAATGAGTGAATAAGTGAACAAACAACTACAACCAAACCTTCAGGGGGTTAAATGAAAGTCAAATCAAAGGGCTTTGTGATCTCTCACAGAGAGAACAAAGTTCCCCCCAACTCTCCTTCCAGAAGCAGCTCACACCAGCTCGGGGCAGAATAACAATGTTAAATTATTGCTTAACTACTTCTCACATGCTGATCGCCCGAATCTCACCAGGAAAATCATCACCATTCTCTCAGTGCTGGGAACAGCTGCAGTTAACAGGGTTGGGGTGCCTTTATACAGGATTCCCTCTAACAGGTCCAAACTTGATTTCGGCAGCTCCCTTTCTCTCCACTCTGGGAGATCTCTCCAGGAACCTGACACAGGAGGTCCATGGTTCAGGGAAGGGATTCACCAGCACATGGAGAAGAAGAGGAGGATGGTGTCCAGGTATGATTCTGGTGATGACAGCACCTTCAGTCTTGCCAGAGAAAAGACATAGTGGTGCTTTATTTCAAATCAGACCTGAGTCTCTTGCCTTTTAGTGGAGACAGACAAGGAAAAGAATGCAGTGGCATCTTAAAAAGCAGTCATACGAGTATCTATTTCTACTTCTTTTAGTCTGTGGATAGGAAGAAGTACTTGATGCTGGGTAAGTGACAACTGGGTTGCATCAGACCTATTCCACTGGTGGGCTGGGAGTCAGACCCGTGAGGCTCAGAAGGCTGGGGAGTAGAGCTGCCAGATGAAATACAGAACACTCACTTATTTCTGATTATCAGATTAACAATAACCATAGGATTTTTTTTAAACCTGTAAGTATATCCCCAAAACTGTATGGGACATATTTGTGCTGAACAAATATTTTGTTGTTTATTTGCATTTCAAATGCTAACTGGGCACCCTGCATTTATGTTTCCTACATCTGGCCACATTTTGTGGGAGAGACCAGGTGAGAAAATCATTCCATCAGATCCATCCTCACTCTCTGGAAATGGATACCATGGAGAGAGGAGGAAGGTAGATGGGTGAATTATTCACTGCCTGAAGTTACTAGAGTGGTAACACAGCACTGTGGTTGAGAGGACAGCCTCAAATCCAGCTCTGTGGGTTTAAGTCTGGGCTCTGCTGCTTCTTAGCTGTTGAATCTGAGCAAGTTACTTCACCTCCTCATGCCTCCATTTCTTTATCCATAAACAGTATTGCTGGTGTAATGGTACCTACTTTATATAGTGCTTGGGATAGTTCAGTAGGAATGTAGAATTCTGGATACAATGTTTGGAAATCACTCAACCATGTCATTATCTATCATAGTTATTATGAGGGCCCCATCCTCTACTCTAGGGGCCAGCAAACCCCAACCAATGTCTGAGTTTATAAATAAAGTTTTATTGGAACACAGCCATGCCTATCATTTGCATATTCTCTGTGGCAATTTTCATGTCACAAGGGCAGAGTTGAGTAGCTGCCAGAGTTGTGAGGCTCTAAAAGCCTAAAATATTTATTAGTTGGCCCAAAACAAAGTTTACTGAGTTCTGGTCTAACCACTGGCTTTAGTTTCCTATTGTTGCTGTAACACATTAATTACCACAAATTCAGTGGCTTAAAACAATGCAAATTTAGTCTTTTAGAGCTCTGGAGTTCAGAAGTCCAAAATCAGTCTCGCTGACCTAACATCAAGGTATCAATAGAGCTGTGCTCAGTCTGGGGGCTCTAGGGGAGAATCCTTTTCCTTGCCTTTTCCAGCTTCTAGAAGTTGTCATCTACATCCTCCAGCTTGTGGCCCCTTCCTCTACCTTTGAAGTGAATTACTCCAATCTCAGCTTCCAACATCAGTGCACCCCTCCTGACTCCTCCCACCTTCCCCTTATAAGGACCCTTACAATTACACTGGTTTCACCTGGATAATCCAGAATACTCCTCTATCTCAAAATCTTTAGCTTAATCACATCTGCAAAGTCTCTTCTGCCATGTAAGGTAACATTCATGGGTTCTCAGGACCTGGACATGTTTGGAGGCATAATTATTCCAGAACACTCACTATAGGTCACAGAGAAGGCTGATCTCAAGCCACCATTCTAACACATTCTTATCCCAGCACCCTCCCCTACCTGGGAATGAACAATGAATCTTGATTAACCTGAAGAGTGTGACTGGGCTTAGGGGCCCTTCAGGTCTGTCGTGTCTGGCAAGTGAGTGATTCTGGCCTGGGGAATAGTAGAGGCTGTGCTTACCTGACCTTAGCACTCATAGCACCAGATCAGCCCCCAAGGTGACACCTGGAGGAAGAGGGAGAAGGTAAGGTGTGCAGACTGTTCATCCTCCATGCATGGAGCCTTCTGCTTTCTTCCCTCTCCATTAAGTGCTTCTGACCCAGGACATACTCTTAATATGCCTCCCTTACTAGTGAGGTGCTCCACATGGCATCCTTGAAAAGCAATGACCAGCATTAGGAGCACTCCCAGGGGCAGGAAGCTCACTTCCCTACATTGGCAAAGGACCTTGGAAGAGGCCAGGACATTAGAAGCCAGAGAGACATGACACCCATTTACAGAAAGGTCTCAGACAGCCCAGACTCTCCCCCAGAGCAACCCTAAGAGGTGCTCTTCCAGGTTCTTCCAGTATGTTTCCTGTGATGGGGAACTCACTACCTCCCCAGGTAGATGTCCTGTCCAATGTGGAGCCCACACACACCTCCAGGTAGCTTTGACCATTGGCCCCACTTCTAACTAACCCACATCCTCATCCCTCTGACATCCCCTCACATATGTGAACCCAGATTCTCACCACAGTAGCCCTCCCTCCATCCAAGCCTTTTCTTCTAGAGCTCTGTGTTTATGTAAAAACCATGATGACACAGGGGGAGCTGTCTTCCAGGTGTTCTGAAGATGCAGGAGAGAGGAGACACAATGCCAGGTCACCCTCAGCCCAGTCAGTGCAAGATGGCTTTCCAGCCAGCACAGCAGAGCATTATCTGGGATCATCTGACACCAGGGAGAGTGGGAGGCCTCTCTGGGAGCTGCTTTGTTCTTCCAGACTCTTTACAAGAGCGGTCTGATTCACTGCTATGCAGATGTGCTGCCTCTGGTTCAAGTAAGGACAGAGATGCTGGGAGGTGGGGAAGGGAAAGGAGGCTGGGAATGAGATGCCAGAAAAGTGTCCTACATTTGCCACCTGGCTCATGACATAGTGCCTAGATCAGTTTCTAAAATACAGGGACTCATTGCTGACTTTTGATGTGAGGAAGTAGAGGAGGGGCAGTGTAACTGAGTCAGATATTAGATGAACTAAAGCAATGGACCACGAGTCAGTGGACACTATTCTCAGGGTCTAGCACAGTCTCTGGCACATGGCAAGTGATTGTTGCAGACATTGTTGGATGTTCAGCCAGTAGACATTTCCAACCATCTCTCCCTTGTCTTCCTTAATTCCCCAGTCTTGATTGCCCCTATAGGTTACTACAAAACCGATTCTAGACAATGAGCTTCAAGAGGAGGACTGTCAATGAGGGCATCTTTTCATAACGTAATTATTCAGATTTTTTTTTAAAAAACCTGAATAATAAAAAGCTTCCACTCATCTATTTCCTGCCTTGAAATACAGTAGGAGGTCACGATGCCTGGAGCTGTGGCAGCCATCTTGTGATGATGAGGCCACAAACATGAGAATGAAGATACCTGTGCTGAGGATGGTAAAGAAAATTATAGAGCAAAGTTTGAAATTTTGATGCTGCTGAGGTACTGCTGAAACCACCTGACTCCATTCTCTTTGTGGAATGAGATAGTGCTGTATTGATGAGCCTCTGTTGGCCATGTGTGTTGTTTGCTGCCCAGAACACTCTAGTTGATACAGTCCTTGATAAGTATTTTCTGAGTTGTACTGGGGGGACTTATATGAAATGTTCATCTGGTGAGTCAGGACCAGATACTGTCAATAGGACACTTAATGTCTAGGGAAGGAAAGGGGCTGATAGAATTATGTCCATAAACCAAGAAAATGGCCTTTGACAGAAAGTGGGTCCTTGATAAAACTCTTAGCTCCCTCTTAAAGACATTAGAATTCTGGTTCTGATTTTCTGTGATTTTGGTTAAGACATTTTCTCCCTGGTAAGTATTGAGCAGGAGAAATTTATAAGGGGCCTGAATGAGTTGAAAGGTAGTAGTACAGAGAATGGACTCTGGAATGGGCTAATTTGAATGTAAGTTGAGTCTAGTTCTAAGTTGGGGGTTTTCAATCTCAGCACTATTGACATTGGGCCAGGTAATTCCTTACTGTGGGGGCTCTCCTGAGCATTAGAGAATGTTTCTCAATATCTCTGGCCTCTACTGCCAGATACCAGGACAACTCCCCACTCTAATTTGTGAGACCATAATGTTTCTAGATATCATCAAATGTTCTTTGGGATGCAAATTTTCCTGGTTGAGAAACACACTTCTCCAACTTATCATGAGGAGACTAACTACTCTGGGCTTCCTTTTCCTCATCTGTGAAATGGGAATAATAAGACAGTTACTTCACAGGGCTGGTGTGAGAGTTCATTGAGGTAGTCTGCACAGGTTGCTTAGTCCATGTGAACTACCATGATGATTCCTGTTCTGTGAGGCAGATTTTGTGACACCTGCTTCATGACTTAGCACTCACCAGTATTAGAGCTCAGAGGAATGTAGAAATTCACCGATCCAAGTTCCCATTTCCCAGATACGGAAACACAGACCCTGAGGAGAAAAAGGTGACTTGGCCAATTTCACATAATAAGCACCAGCCCCAGAAACACAGTCCAGATATTTTGGATGCTGGAACTATGTTGCCTGCTTCTGAAGCAGAAATCTGAGCCAGCCTTCCCCAAGAGCTTTCCTCTGCCTCCTGCAGGATCCCTTACTCCAGTCAATTCAGAGTATGTATTGGAAACATATGTCGTATCAGGCACCATGAGAAATACCAGGGAGGGAGTGATCAATAAGATAAGCATGGCCTACCCTGCTCCGATGGAGGTCTGGTTGGGAAAGCTACCATTATAGAAACAATGACTGAAGGAAGAGCTACATTTGAAATTACCTGAAGCTCTGAAATTAAACCAGGAATGGAAGTGGACCCAGAACACTCCAATTCTGCCACCTTTTTCTCAAGTGAGGACCAGAAGCTCCCAGGGCAGAGGAGGAGTCTGGTGCCATCCAGCTTTCAAAAAAAGGCATTTCTCCACCTTTCCCTTCCCCAACAGGAGGGTGTGGGCAGTAGCTGGTGGGAGCAGAGAGATGCTGGGGTTGGGATGTCAGTCATTGGGATGCTGAGGTTTATGTAATTTCTGAGAATGCTGTCTCTGATCAGATTTGGATGAGGACAAAAGATCAAACAACATAGACAATAAGATCATTAAGTATTCTGCCAGGAGCACAAATCCTCATCTTGACTTGTGTTGTTGACTTGTGTTGTAGGCCCCTTGGGGCTACAACCTCCAGGGTGTTTCGGGCCAAGGAAGTAGTGTGTATATTCAAAGACCTGACAATAGTCAGGTAGGCCTGGAGTATAAAGATCGTGAGAGCTCTGTGGAGAGGAGGAGAAGTGGGCATGGGGAGGGGCTGTCAGGAAGATGATAGGAGTCCAGTGTGGCTGGAGCAGGGTGGGTGGGAGGGACAGTGGTAGATGATGAGACCAGAAGTGAAGACAGGGCTCTTAGAGTGACAGACCTCCAATTATGTTAGATGAAATGGATCCTCCTGCAGGTGCCCAAGGCCACTGGAGGATTGCAGTCGAGAGCATTGCATGATCCAGCTTCTATCAGGGACATGTCCCTTTGAAGGTTGCATTGGGGAAGTAAGGGTGGAGTCAGAGACAGGAGACAAGTCAGAAAGCTGGAGGAAAAAATCCTTGCAGAGAAAAGGATGGCCTTGGCTGGTTCAGAACCATGTTCTCAACCACATGCTTTTGCCCCTGGGTAATATTTGGCCATGCCTGAGACATTTCAGGTTGTCACAACTTGGGGGTCAATGCTACTGGCATGTAGTGGTAGAGGCCAGGGGCACAGCTAAACATCCTGCAGTGCACAGGATGGCCCACACAACAAAGGATTACCCAGATCCAAATGTCAACCAAGGCTGAGAAATCCTGGCTTCAAGAGATGCAGAGGCATGTTTGAGTTGTGTTTAGAAGGTGGAATTGGATGTGGAGGGGGAAAGAATTAGAAAGTATCAAGGATGGTCCTAAGGAACAGGGTAGATCATGGTTTCCTCCCCCGAAATAGAGAGCATGAAAGAGGAAGAATAACCAGTGGTTAGGATAAACAACTTAATTTGAGATAAGTTGAGGGAAGTCTCTTGGATGAGCACAGAGAAAAACTGCCTCAGAACAGCCCGGCTGTCTGTACAAAGGGTCTCTGTGTCTCCCTGTTCCCACATACTGCGCTTCTCAATTCCCCATCCCCTGCCTGGGCCTCCCCTATCCCCAAGCCCTTCCCCTGCATTTCTTTCCTCTGGCCTGGCTCTCCTGCACCAGCCTCACCCCCACCTGCAGAGCCCATGCCCCCCATGTTGGCGGCGGGACAGCAGAGGCAGACAGAGCTGCTGTCCCACTCCTCAGGCTTCAGTCATCTCACAGTCTCACGACTAATTAAACATCTGCTGCAAGCTACAATTTGCTAAATTAGCTCACACTCCAACTTCTGGTGGGGACTAATCTGAGTTCTCAACTTGAAGCCCAGAGCCTTCCTCCAAGCAGCCTCAGCCCCCCTAATGTCCCTTGTCTTTCCCAGGTGACACTGGGCCCCTCCCCCATCCAAACACGCATGGAGAGGCCAGGTCAGGTGTCTCTCCCGGGACGGCGTTATGGGAGGACAGGAGGCTACAGGCCCGGCTCCTCAAGGAGCTTGTTGTCAATTGTCCCCCACAAAAAGACTCAGAAGATGAATAAGTAATCAGATATAACAACTTGCCAGATTGAGTTTAATCAAGAACTAAAATGGATGAGACAGGAAACAGGCTTTCATGGGGGTTGCAGATGAGAGTCTTCCTCATAGGACCTTGAGAAATAAGGGTCCTTGGGGATCATCTCAAGCATGATTTCTCAAAGGGCCACCTGCCTCAGAATCCCCTGGGGTGATGGTTAAGAATGCAGATTCCTAGGCCCAGTTTTTGAAGATGCAAATTCAGCAGATTCAAGGGTGGGGCAGGAATCTAAACTCTTTTAAACAAATAGGCCAAGGTTTCTTTTTTAGTTTTTTAAAGATTTTTTTTAACTTATTATTTTTAGAGAGAGGGGAAAGGAGGGAGAAAGAGAGAGAGAGAAACATCAATGTGTGGTTGCCACTTGAGCACTCCTCACCAGGACACCTGGCCTGTAACCCAGGTATGTACCCCTGGGAATGGAACTCGGCAACCCTTTGGTTCTCAGGCTAGCATTCAATCCACCGAGCCACACCAGCC
The DNA here is from genome assembly GCF_019186645.2 of Phyllostomus hastatus. NCBI lineage: Eukaryota > Metazoa > Chordata > Mammalia > Chiroptera > Phyllostomidae > Phyllostomus > Phyllostomus hastatus. Next base: position 2,562,836 of record NW_025334030.1, read on the forward strand.
AGGGTAAACAGGCCGAGTTTTTAATACCAGTCTGGCAATGCTTGGATCAAGGGCATAGATCCCCTTTTCTCTGCTAAGCTTCCTCAAGCCTCCTCATCACAAGTAATCAGAACAAGATGCATGATACCATTTCCTACAAAGCTGATCAATGCCTGTGCACCTTCCACAAAACTGTGCATGGGTGTCCTGGTGTGCCCTGCTCTGCCTCCACCCACAGCCTTGGACTCTGGCCCCTGCCTGGGCTGCCTACCCAGCTCTTGCCGTCTCAGTCTCACACACTCACTCTGTGCTCAGCTCAGCTGTCCTGTCTTTAGGTCAGTCAGGCCGAGGTCAAGCACCCAGTCTGGGGAGGACACACTTCCTGTCCCCTAGGGCAGCAGTCCCTAATCTTCCGGCACCAGGGGCTGGTTTCATGAAGGACAATTCCACAGGATGATTTATGTGTGTTACACTCAAGCTCACCTCCTACTGTGCATCCAGGTTCCTTACAGGTTCAAACTGGCACTGGTTTGTGGCCTGGATATTGGGGACCCCTGCCCTAGGGTCACTCAGTCCTTCATGTTCCCAAGTTACATGTATTTGCAGGATGGGTAGGTCAATGAAGTTTCAGAAAAGGAGCTTCAACCACGTGCCACAAAATGCCCATCCTTCACACAGGGTTGGAGAGGGAGAGTAGCATATGCACAAATAAATACATAAAAGACAGTGGTATCTCCAGAGAGAGAGAGAGAGAGAGAGAGAGAGAGAGACAGACAGACACAGAGACAGAGAGGTTTTGCCAACATGAAACATTTGAAGGACCAACACACGTCAGTTATTGATTTACTCATCGCAAATGACCTTTGTCTTTCAATTTTTAAAAAAATCCTCTAAGAGTGTCTTAATAGGAAACATTGTATTAGCTAAGTTATCTTTATAATGAAAGAATGCAAGTGGGCTGCCTCCTTTACATTCTGCAAATTTCTTATTAATACATATACTTGCTGAATTAGGAAATCATGATGAGTTTCAACTTCCTTTTATTCTTCACTTGGTGACTTGGCAAAGGAAGGCAGTGAGACTCGTTAATGACTAAAACTCTAAGTGGGGTTCTTATTCAGACCCTCATGAACCCCCTACACTTGACTTCTAGGAGTCTCTGGACACACTGAAATTGAAAGTAAAATTATGCTTACGGTTTGGGGAGAAGGGTCATTAGCTCTTGCCAGATTCTCACAAACATCTGTGGCCCAAAAGGGATAGAAGCACCATTGGAAAATCTCTGTCTTGGATGTCAGATTTTTCCAGCAGGGGGATGACCAGGATGACCTCAGGGGAACTTTAAAGCATATCTTCTGCAGCAAGTCTTGTATGTGCCCTCAGAGGCACACCCCTTTGTGCTGTGGCCTCAGAAAGCCACAGTCCACAGGAAGCCAGCTTCTGGAGCACCTCCTCTTTCTGTCTAAGGCCCAGCACCCAGCTTTCTCCCTCCGCTGAGTCCGTGATGCCCTAACTAAGAAGGCACTGGACCTTTGATAGATTTGAAGACAATGCCCCATGAATGTGCACTTGCCCTCACAGGTACACAGGTTCATGCAGAGGCATATCAATAAGATAGAATAACAGTACAATCAGAAAACTAATAATGATTGCTAACATGTACTACATACTGCCAAGCCCTGTGTGCTGGGCTGTGAGTGAAGCATTTCCTACACAGTGTACTGTCTATAGCCCCCAAGACTGGACTATTGCTCATCTCCATTTACATTAAGAAAACTAAGGCACAGAGATGCCATGAAAAACAGCCAAAGGTCACACAGCTAGAAAGTGACAGAATGGCATGCCCCTGCCTACCTCTGTCTTCCCTCTAGGGATTCATCCTCAGTCCATTAGCCAATGCGGTTTAGAACTTGCTGGGGGCAGGATCTAGTTCACTGCCTCTGACGCTGTTTTGGTAGGGCCTGGGACAGGATCTGAGCTTCCCTGTCCCCACTGAGCTTCAACCTCTCTTAGGTTTCTGAGGTTAAACCTGGCTTCCTGCCTACCTAGTTCCGTTTCTCTTCCAGAGCCCAGTTCTGCCCTGTGCCCTTGTCTGGGTCCCACCTCCTCGATGTTGGGTCCTGGACCATGGCCTGTTGCTTGCTGGCATCTTGCTTCAACTAAATGGACGTGCCTTCCCTCTAGAATTACTTGACACAGCTTTTGAGAACTTATCATGTCCTAGACCCTATTTTGGGCAGTAGAATGTGGGGTTAACAAGACTGAGTTCCTGACCTGTAGGACCTTTTACATTCATTTTTATTAAAAATTCATTTCTTTCTCTAAATATTTAGTGAGCAGCTACAATGTGACATAAAGTGTTATAGATGTTTGTACCACATGGGTAAGGAGAACATGTTCAACTAGCCAACAAATGCATTAGCAAGATGATTTTACACAGTGATGAGGGCCACAATGAAACAGAGGCAGAGGGCATGACAGAGTGGTAGGTGAGAGCCTCACTCAGATGGGCTGTCTAGTTGAGGAGGTGGCATGTGAGAGGGACCTGCCTGCCCAGACGCAGCCTGTCATCCTATATACTGGGGGCAGAGGGAGTAGCAGTGACCTGAGACCATTCAGAGAAAAGGGTCAGTGTTGTTACAGCCATGAGGATGGCAGGAGACAGGTGGCAGCAAAAACAGATGGGCACACTGCAGCTGTGGAGGGAAGGCAGATGTCATTCTATGGATGGGGACACGCAGAGAAGGCATCAATGTGACCTGACTTGGGTTCAGAGGTCATCCTAGCTGCTCTCTGTCATCTTCCCAGGAGTCTCACCTCACTGCCCAGATGAGGCCCACTGTCACCCATCTGAACAGAGCTGGAAGCCACCACTCCCACTGGGACCCAGTTCCCACCTTCCTGAGTGGGAGGCTCCTAGCCGAGCCCCCACAGCCCTGGCCCCATAGAGCCCTCTTTCCTCCAGCTGCTAGTCTCTGATAGACACTGTGCTTTCACTGAGTCATTCATTTTATAGAAAAAATAAGGAAGAGCAAATAATTGGAAATTCAATGATTCTTTTATGCTCCAGAGTACCTGTTAGACCACTGGACTGCCTTGGTAGGGCTGAAATGATATCCACCTCCAACATCATCATAAAATGCATAGTGAGGCTCAACACGGCTTGTGGATAATGTGGTTTTCCCAACTCTACCCAACCACCGAGCAAATGGTCTCTGACCCATTCAGTTAGCCAGGCAGTAGCAGAGCCTGAGCTGCCACAGTATCAAGAACATTTCATAAATGGGCTTTGCAGATATACGTGCTGGACAATCCTAGCCTGAAGGACAGTGGCGGTTTGGTGTTTTTAAAACCCCTGCAAAGAATCATCAGGGTCATCCAAATATATTGATCAAAGAAAGGAGCTGGAATCAAGAGGAAAGGAAAAGCAAACATCTTGGGATCCTGCTCCTGGCGGGGGTCTTCCTTGAGCCTGGCCATCTATGCCAGTAAGTTATCTAAAGAACAAAAAATAAAACAACTTTTTTCTGTTTGTTTCTCCTTTGAACAACTGAGGGTTTTTCCAAATGGTTCCAATTTATCTTTGATTCTGTGGTTGTTGTTGATAGCATTCAAAGGCCTTGGGGGTAACAGGTGCATTTCAAATGAGTGGAAATAACAAATAAATTAGATCCAGGATTTACAGCATTAGCAATGTCTTTGTTCTCTTGCGTCAATGCACGGCTTATGGGCCGCAGATCTACACAGCCCACAGCAACGTAGAGAGATGATGTGGGCAAGGATGCTACTGAAGGGAGGCAGAGGGATAGAGGCAGCAAGGACCACTGTGTCCTCAACTGCATTTCCTCAGGACATGCTCCAGGCTCTATTTCCAAAACATGACTGACACCTCTCCTCCCTTCTGCCACCACCCTGGTCCAAGTCACCATTATTTCTTCCCCAGACACCTCAGCAGCCTCCCACTGGCTTCCCTCACTTATCTCTTTGCCCCTTCAATCTATTCTCCACACAGCAGTCAAAATGATCTTTCAAAACACATAGCTCATTATGTGACTCCTGGCTTAAAACCCTTCCAGAGCTTCCTGTGGTGTTTAGGACAGTCTCTGAGTCCTGGCTGCATCCTAGAAGCCTCTGCAGGATGCATCCCTGCCTCACTCTCCCCATGCCTTCTACACTGTAGTGTGGTAGGCAGCTTCCAAGATGGTCCACTGTGAGACCTTCTTCCTGGCATTCATGCCTTTCTGCAGGCCCTCTCCTTGACTGTGAGCCTGACCCGGCAACTTGCTTCTGATGGATAGAAGATAGCAAAGGTAAGAAAGCTTGATAGCAGATCCTTCCTCAGTTGAGCCTTCAGATGACTGCAGCCCCAGGTGACACACCTTGGAACACCTTGAAACAGAGGCCTCAGCTAAGCTACACCTGGATTTCTGACTCAAAGAAACTGTGTAGTAAAAAGATTGTTGTATTAAGTCACTAAATGTTGAGGTAATTTATGACACAGCAGTACTTAGCTAATAGACACAGACACCTGTTTCTCACTTCAGCCTACAGGCACGCTACACCCTTCCTTGCCCTGAGCCCCCCCAAATGTACCCTCTGTTGAAATGATCCACACCCGCCCTTTATGTGGCTGCATGTTTTCTTTATTTCTCCTCTATGGTGTCACTTTCTCAGACTAGTGACCTGACCCCACCATCTAAGTAGTTACCCTGCCCACCATTATTCTTTAATACTTTGTCTATTTTCTTTGACTCTGACAATACTCTTTTTCCTGTCAAGTCCACATCTGTCTCTTTTTAGCATACTGGTCCCACTTTCTATCCCTTTAAAGCCATATATAAATATAAATACAACTTATATTTCATTTCTATGTTTCCCCTCAAAGAAAGAGGCTTCTCTGGGAAGTACTGGGCACTCTATCATTGGAGGTGTGCAGGGAGATGCCAGCAGCCACTTTCCAGAACACTGCAAAGATGCTCTAGCATTGCCTAGATGATTAGTCACGGGTCTGGGCCTTCTTAGCTTGTTTGTGTCAGAAGTCAGGTGAAACCTAAACACTGTTTCTCAGAATATTATTTGTAAATGCACAAATAGTATACATAGAATGATAAAGGGAATTTATGTTAAAATTCAGATATCAAAAATTTGTAACAGAGCAGTGTGTATGTGCTTTTTTAATTGACATATTAAATAACATTCCCAGGTAAAGTAGTTGGAAGTAGACATGGGCATAAAGTAGAGGTCAGCATACTATGACCCACAGGTCAAGTCTGGCCCACCACTTGTGTTTGTAAATAAAGTTTTACTGAAATATAGCTACCTCCACTTCTGTCTGTCTGCATCCATGCTAAATGGCACAGATGAATAGCTGAGACTATTTGGGCCACAACCCCGAAAATATCTGGTCCTCTACAGAGCAAGTCTGCCAACACCCAACATAAAGGACTTTTAAGATACTCGTAACATTGTAATGTGGTATGAAAATATCTGAGATTTCAATCGGTGATAGAGTCACAGGTACTGCTAATGCTATTATGGTTTGTTTTGAAATTCACAGTTGAGGGGCCTAGTGAATTTCAGGCAAAAGCTAGCTAAAAAGCTCAGGGGGAGGAAGGAGTAGGGAGGGACAGGCTTAATGAATACAGGGTTTCCATGTGGGGTGATGAAAAAGTCCTGGAACTAGACAGTGATGCAGGTTGCACAGCACTGTGAAAGCACTTAATGTCCCTGAATTGTATAGTTAAAATGATAAATTTCATGTTATGTGTTTTTTCCACAAAAAAAATGCACTAAAAAAAGATAATGACATTTTTTTTCCCATCCAGGTTCATGGACATGCTGAATTCCATCCACAAACTCTAGGTAACAAACCAAGTACATTCCAGGAATCTAAGTTCATAGGAAAACGCCCTAGGCATTGGACTGGAAAGTGCAATGATGCTGAGTGAAATGGAGTGAAAGCAAGAGGTTGACTCTCCCAATGAGAAAAGCAGAGGAACAGACCCCAGTTCCAAGTCCCTTGAGCACATAAGCCAGGACACAGCATGTAGTTATGCCACTGGGATGCCCCTGAGAAGTACAGAAAAGGAGAAATCTCCTAGCCCACCTAAGAAACCCAGGAACTGGGAATGGGAGGCCCCAAGGGTCCCTATGAGTGATTCTCTGGGCTTGTATGCCACTCACTGTGCAGCTTCCCTGAGACCTCTGGAGCCTCTGGGTTCCAAGTATGCAGGGAGCCTGTGAAAAGCCACGTGCAAGCCCACAGCCTGAGAACACAGAGGCCTCAGATGCCCTGCAGAAGCAGGATGCCTAATTGTGGAACTCAATTTTGTTTTCACAGGAATCAATTTGAAGGGATTTTCATTTTCAATTATTCAGCAACATCCAATTTTCCCTTCATACCTCAGCCAGACAGGAGGAAAGAAATTGCATATGTCAATCACCCCAGAAAGCCACTGACCAGCCTGAAGTCACCCCTGCACAGAGGGAGCCTTGGTGGGTCCCTGGGAATGTGCCCTGGCTTCTCTGAGACAAATGGAGACACCAGATGGCCTTCTGCCCCAGACTCTGGGACATTGGCTGGCACTTGCTCTCCCTGTCAAGGAGAGAGACAGAAAATCTCCATGCCAGCGAGAATGACATGCTTGGGGAATGGGAAAGGGAAGCAGCCCCTGACTCCTTCCTTCTTGACAGTCCCCATTCATCCAGCATGCCTGTCCCTAATCCTTGGAAATCACAGGAAATAATGGTTTAGACTCCGGAGCTCCCTCCTCCCATCCCCATGACCCTGAGAAAATGAATTCACTCACTTGAACCTTGGCTTCGTACTCTTTGACTTGGACGTGAGCATTTCCTGTTCCCAGGCAACTTGCCCAAATTTCCACAACTAGTTAATGGCAGAACCTGGATTCAAAGCCCAAGTCTGGCAGTCGGACCTCAACTCCTCTCCCACGGAGGATGGCGCCTGACATGCATGAGGCTCTCCTCAAACAAGACCTGCTGTCGCCCCTGACAGCACACTTCAATGCCGTGTCACACTGCATATGACTCTGCGAGCTGGCTAGTCTCTTGAAGGCAAAAAGCTGCCTCCTACTTCATATACTTACCACCTGGTATTCAACCATGTATTTATCAGTTCACATAAGCAAGACCTCAACTCACTCCCAGCATAGTTATAAAGTGCCTACTCAGTGCCAGGTCTCATGTGACCAGATGAGAATAAAGCGAGTAGACATCTCCTCAGAGCCTAGACATCTCATGGCCCCATCTGTGCCGGGACTGCCTGCCCTCTTGGACCCACAGAGAGTTGGGGAGGCAGGCAAGGAAGGCCACTGGTGTGTCTAGGGTTAATGAGTGGGAGGGGTAGAGCTCTGAGCCTGGTGTACTGTGGGCTTTACTGGTAGTCATAGTAATGAAAATGATATGGTAGAGTCACCAATACTCTTTTTTGGACCCTTCTTCTGTGCCAGATATGGTTCTAAGTGTTTCAATGCCTTCCACTGAAGCCTCATAATTTTGTGACAAGAAAGCTATTTGGGGGCACATTTTACAGATGAAATAACTGGGGACAAAGAAGCTAAGTCACTTGCCCATGGTCTCCCAGATAATAATAGATAGTGCCAGAAATTCTAGCCTGGGCATCTGGTTTCAGAGAGCATACTCTTATCCGATTTATTATACTGTGTACTCCCTGCCACCCCATCCCCCATGTCTGTTGGGCTGAACTGGCCAGGACTGACTGGGAGGGCAGAGTGGTCTGGCAGCAGTGAGGCCAAGAGAATGAAGGAGAGCCCATGTCCCCTCCCAAGCTGGGGCAGACAGTGTCCAGATTGGCCATGACCTTGAACTCCAGCATCTGAAGTGGCTCTCATGTCATCTCTTAGATGAGATAAGCAGGGAAGGATAGCAGTCAGCTGCAAGGAGCTTTCATCCTTTGTCCTGATGGGGGTGGGCTGCAGTATGGGTGGGGGCAGGGGGCTGCAGAGGTCCTGATGGAGCATCTTTGTGGAGTGGGTCTACAGGAGAGGGAAGGAGGGGAGAACCAGCCCCTGAGGGGCTAAGGGCCAGCAAGGCCCTTTCCCAGGGAAGATGGGCTCACAGGAGGGTGCTGTGACAGTGGGCCACCTTAACAATATGGGACCTTGGGACCAGAGGTTAGGACAATTGTCCATCAGAGAGAGGGCAGCACTCTGAAATTGGGATCAAGGTCTTCTCATTAGAAAATTGCTGTCAAAGAGAGGGCTGGACATAGACTGGCATGTTTAATTGCCTAATGCACTTAAAACCCCATGAGGCTGGGAGAGTCAGGAAACAGATGGTGTCACCTAAGAGCCTGCTAGAATCATAGGCAATGATTCTGGACGATGCTGCAATGATCTTCAGAGGAAAGATTTCACATCTCTTCTTCACAGGGAAAATGTTCCTCTTCCCAAAGCTCATTTTTAGGTGCCCTCTGATAATTGACTGGCAAGCACACAGCTGGAACCATGGGAAAAGTCTGCCATGTGTATTAGATGGGGCTGCTGCTCTCATGCTGATGGACGGTGACCACCCCAAGCACAGTCCAACCACCAGGTAGGGGCGGATGGTCACTCCTTGCCTCACCTGCTCCCCTGATGCCTCATCCACTTTGCCTGTAGAAAGGAGTGCAGGCTCTCTATCTCTATTTATACTGCAGACAGTAAGATTCCTTTAGCAAACATTAATATACCCAGTTCCATGTAAAGCAAAGAAACAAAGAAAGAAACTAAGAAAGGCAGTGTGCATGGTGGTTAAGAGAATGGACTTTGGCATCAGGCTGTGGTATAAGTACTGACCACGGGCAAGTGTTTCAATCCCATGAGCACCAGCAGCTTCCTCTGTGAACTGGGAATGATAATCCTGCTTCTCAGAGTCAGCAGAAAGGTTAAAGGTGGCAACTCAGGCAGGGTGCTGAAGCCCAGCCCTCGAAAGTGAGAGTAAACTGCAGACAAGAATACCAGCCCTCTGTGCCAGAATTCCCAATCCAGTGGAGACACAGGCTTCTATACAAGTTATTTCAACAGAGTGGGATGTAACAAGAGAGGCAAACAGGAAAGCCAACCCTCTCTGATGGAGGTGAGTCATGAATGAAATGAGGAGGTGATGTTTAAGAGAGAGTCAGCTCCTTACAGAGCAGAGAGCATTGATTAGTCATTTCTATGGCCTCAGGGCCTGCCTAGGGACAGATCTAGCACATAAAGCGCTCAAAAATATTTTTTTTTGAGAGACTAAAGTCAAATCTTAAAAGATGGGCTTTGCCAACAGACATGGCAGACAGAAAGGGCGTTCCAGGCAGAGGGACCTGTATGGGCGAAGACAGGGAGACACAACTCTGATACAATGTCAGGTAGTGTCACCTTAGTGGAACACCAGGCTCACAGGGTTGAACAGCAGGAGACAAGACTGGCAGAGGTCCACAGACTTGGGAGAATCCTGTATTCCAGCAAAGCAAAGCCTCTGTAAGGTGTCAGCAAAGAAATGGCTTGATGAGGTGTGCTTTTGAAAGGTCACTCTGGGGCAGAGGCAGAGCATGGCCAGAAGCAGAAAAGCCTTTGGTGGATCCCAGGGCAGGATGGTGGGCCTGTGGATAGAGAAAAGGCAGAAAAGAGGAGGGAGAGGAAAAGAGTAAAGGCAAGGGAGATTGAAGAAGTAATTAAGATAGGGAAAGCTAGAATGTGCATGCTCACCTATTGCATGGTGGGAATGAGGGAGAGAGGTGAGCTGAGGTTGATGGATTTGGTGGATGGAGGTCCATTAAGTAAGACTGGGAACATGAGAGGAGGAGTCTCTGTGGAAGCCCTGATGAGTGTAAGGTGCATGTGAGACATAATGAGGGATGTGCCTGTTGGATACAGGGACCTAACACTCAGGGAAGATTTATTTAGCATAGCAACAGCACCCAGCTATGTTGCTAATCACGCATTGGTTTCTGTTCCCTGATGTTCTCCATAGTCAAGACTCTCCATCTTCTTTCCATCACATCAACAGCTCTTTGAAAACAAAGTCCTGCCTTATTCTTCTGCTCCCTCCCCAAAGGTAGCAGAGGGAAACACTGTTCTGGAAATGAACTTTGATCGTCTCTAATCCAGAGGGTTTCAGAAGATGTGTCTAGCATAGTGCCTGGCATGTGATTGGTGCTCGAGGAATCTGCTGACTGAGTGAAGGAGGCAGAGCTCCTGTGTTGTTTATAGGTCCCCCCAAAACAGGAACCAAGGTCCACTGGTATTCCATGTGGAATTTCAGAGCCATATGATGCAAGTACTTACAGGGCACAACTTACAAGGAAACCCAAGCTCTTCTACTGGGGCACATCACTTCCCCTCTCTGAGCCTCAGTTCCCCTACATGCACAATGATGACAATACAGGTTGTTTGAAAGCATCACTGAGTCAGATATGGAAACCACATAGCACAAAAGCCTGGCTCAGTAAGCAATAATGCTAATAATGGTGACAATTCTAGTGATTTGCTGCTACTATTGATCTGAGTGATGATGAAGATTAGTTAATATCTTTATCCATCACTCCCTTGCTTAAAACCCTTCAAAGATCCCACTGCTCTCAATGATAAAGACAAAGATAATTGATAGGGCCCACAACACCCACTGCCTGACTCCTGCTTGCATCTCCAGCCCCATTTTGATCCACCTTCTTTCTTTTCTTCCTCTTTTTCTTCTTCCAGCCCTCTTCTTCTTGTTTTTCTTGTTCTTGTTCTTGTTCTTGTTCTTGTTCTTCTTGTTCTTCTTCTTCTTTTCTCTCTCTCTCTCTCTCTCTCTCTCTCTCTCTCTCTCTCTCTCTCTCTCTCTCTCTCTCTCTCTCATTCTCTGTTTTCTCCACCCTCTGCCCCCACCCTGCTGACTCCTTCCCTCCTCTCTGGCCTGGATTCTCTCACTAAGAGGCTTGGTGACTTGCCATCATCTCAAACACCAGCAGGACACAGGACCTTCTCTTGGACCCTGAGCTTTAAGATTTTTGGCTCACTCACTTGTTCTCCTGTTAATTTCTCACTCTCTTGCTCATTGAAAAGACATTTATCCATTACCTACCTACTCTGTGCCAGGCACTGTCAAAACTGAAATGCCTGATGTTCCAGCCATGAATGGAATATCAGCAGTTCATTATCCATTCATATCTTCTTGTCAGCAAGCTCAGTTTAAAAAGAAATGTGAGGTGGGATAGGGCACAGATCCCACAGACCCAAGCTGCTCTCCACTCCTGTTTAATTATAGTAATAGAAATATAGCTGGTATAGAAACACCTAACTCCAATATGTATACACACACAGGCATTCTAACAAAGGACCCAGATCAGTTTATAAAGTAGGAAGGCAGTACAGTAAAGGGGTACAGTAAAGGGGTATCCTCAGCTGAACCCTAAATGGAATTTTCAGTCACTTTTTTGTGGGATTTACTGATAGGTGGGTGGATCTCCAGCCTAGGATGTTTATTTATATGGAAGGGAGACTGGAAAAGGAAAAAAAAATTGGATTCACAGGAAAAAACAACACAGAGGAAATGAAATGGCATCTTTCTTAGCCTGGATCTTGGCATAAAAATAATAGAGAAAAGAGCTTCAGACAGGTGATGAGGAAGATGATTTGTGAGAGATTACAGGGTTGGGGGCTCAGGTGGCATGGTTTGGGGACCCAGTGGACCCACCTGGTGAAGGAAAGAAGTTGGTCTTTTTTCTTCTGCAGAGAAAACTATGTGTTGCTTCAGCCAGTAAAGTTCAAAGGTACCTGGAGGGTTTTATTATTCAGGGGACCTGAAAGCCAGGGGCAGGGGTTTTCCTAGATGAGGTAGGAGTAAAGCTGAAAAGAAGAGTTATCATAGGGTCAAGGTGTTCCAAAGGACCCCACCTGATTCTGACATCCCCATTCATCAAAGCCTAAGGATGCATGCTGTGAGGGAAACAAAAAGGAGATGCATGAGGAAAAGCATCCGTAAGCAGCTATGGAGTGCCAGTGGTGGGTGCTGGTCTGCAAGTCCAAACACTGCCCATTTGCCTAGAGCACCCACAACCCAGGAGGCTCATGAAACCCAGGCAGTAATAATGGGGTGTGTAGAAACATGGAAATTTTTAGAAAGTAGAGAAATATGGCTGTTTCCCAAAACACCACAGCAAGAGCTGTAGTCCCACCTGCTGGGCCCTTCACAACCCAGAGCTACCAAGAACCATACACCTGGGATATGTGAGATCTGACTCACCCTAATAGGTACTAACCAATTGTAATACCCATGCAACATCCGTGCAACTTCCATGCCATGGGCAGATTTCAAATCGAAAACCCCTCCCCTGCCCCCATCTGAGTTCATTACCGAGCTCAGCATCAGTGGTCTCAGCAGCACCAATTTCTTCGGGCTCCACGGTTCCCGAGAAGGGATAATAAATGTGTTCGGAAGCGTGGGGTGATTTATTAAAGTGCATTGTATTGCAATGGTTTTACAAGAAGATTAATTTTTAATAAAGAAACCTATTACCTCACTCTTTGAGGACCTTCACACACCTAAGAAAAATGATTCTCTTTGCCTCTATGGAAACTGCTGTGGTTTCTTTCCTGGAACAGGGTCCACTTTGTTCTTCTCAGCCTCCTCCCGAGAGAGGAAGATGGACTTTCTGAGTGGGGTCCAAACAGAGTCTGCACCCCTACTTGGTCCATTAGTGACTGAATGCCCATTTTCAAGGCTCTTTTCTCACTGATGCTGGCTTTTGTTTCTGATCAGAAAAGCTGGTCCTGGTCTGGTGCTTCACAGCAGATGAGGGTCCAGAACCTCGGATGCTGGAGGCCCAGGCCAGGTGCTGACTACTGGTTCCTCCAGTCTGGGGTGGAGTAGCAGAAAGGGATTTAAGGGAGACCACATGTGATGAAGACATCAGAAAGTCAGTCAGGAATAAAAGTAAAAAGGACTAAGCATTGTTCATGAATGAGACAGTGGGTTCAGCATCACATACATCCTGCCATTTACTACCTGGGTGACCTTGAGCAAACTACATGACCCATGGGCCTGAACTTCCTCATCTGTGAAATGGGCATTGGTAAAATTTTTTTACTAAAACAAGTGACATGCTTAGCACAGGACCTAGGATGTTGTTATGATTGCTGCTGTTGATGGCATAGAGAAGAGAGGAAGAAAAGGCTGGTGAAGCTGAGATTTGGGGTATGGGGGAGTAATCTTTGTATGAATTAAGGGATTTGTAAGGGAAAAATCCCTTTTTCTCTGCTCTATTAAGAATAGCATACAAGGAATTGGGTGCACAATTTGCCAAAGAGACCTCAGTTAAAGCTGAGAAAGAAGGAGTCCTGAGAGGTGACCCAGAGAGGTGAGGGCCTGACAGGCAGGTTCTGGCACCTGAGGAGGGGCTTCGGATATTCTCTCTGGAGGATACAAACCCAGAAATGTGCCCTCAGGCAAAAATAATGACAGGTTAGTTAACTTGGAGACAGGTTAGTGATTGAAATGTGTTGTTATTACTATTATTACTGTTGCTGTTATTGTTGCTGTTGTTGTTGTTGTTGTTGTTATCATGCCACTTCATTTAAAAATTAGTGGAGAACTTACCATGTGCCCATCCTGGAATTCCATTTACCATAATTCCAGGATGCAACCCAGCAGTGGGTGCCTTCAATTATACACAAAAGGTTTTGTACTAAGCTCAGGGTTGAAATAAAATTCCCAATGAGACTGAATGTAAACAATGAAATATCAGTATTAAATAACACATATTAAGCACTTGGTCTATGCCAGACACTATACTAAGTACTTGATATATTAGAACATTTAATCCTCATAATAACTTTGTAACTCTGCAACATGGAGCCATTATTTGCAAATTGCACAGCTGATAAAGGATCGATATTATATAAAGAACACTGAAAATTCAATAGTAAGATTTGCCTGTTCCAATATTTAATTTAATATAAGTGGAGTCTTGTAATATGTGGCCTTTTGTGTCTGGCTTCTTTCACTTAGCATAGTGTGTTCAAGGTTCATTTATTACATTGTCGTATGTGTCAGTATTTCATTCTTTTAAATGGCTAAATAATAGTCTACTGTATGAAGAGACCACATAGAGACAGAAAGCAGGTTAATGCTGCCCACTGGGGCAAGGAGTAAATGGGCAGTGACTGCTTAATGTATACAGAATTTCTGTTTTGAGTGTTGAAAAATTCTGGAACCATAGTAGTAATGGCTGTACCACACTGTGGCTGTGTTTAATATCACTGAATTGTCTAGTTTAAAATGGTAACTTTTTATATTATACATATTTTACCACCATAAACTATATCAACAATAAGAAAATACATAACCCAAAGAAAAATGGGCCAAAGACTTGAACAGAAACTTCACCAAAGGCAATATACAGATGGCAAGCCAGTGAAAGATGCTCAACATCATTAGTCATTAGGGAAATTAAAAAAGAAAACCTGCAATGAGATACCACCACATATCACCATAGTGGTGCTTGACATAATTAGTCATAAGGGAAACAAACAAGACAAGACAAAACAAAACCCTACAATAAAATACCACCACACACCTATTAGAATGTCTGAAATTAGAAAGATGAGTCATACCAAGTGTCAGTGAGGATGCGTGGAACTGGAACTTCCATGTGTGACTGCTGAAAAAGTACAAGTAAGTGGTACAACTGTTTTGGAAAATGGTTTGGCAGTTTCTTAAGAAGTTAAGCATTCACCTACAAGTGATCCAGCCATTTCACTTCCAGATATTTACCCAAGAGAAGGATTTGTCCACCCAAAGACTTGTACACAAATGTTCAACACTATTTGGAAACGCACCAGGTATCCATCAGTTGGCAAATGGATAAACAAATGTAGGATGATCAAACACTACTCAGCAATAAAAATAAGAAAATACTGCTGCTTGCAACAACATGGGTGAACCTGAAAATCATTACAGTAATTGAGAAAAGCCAGGTGCAAAAGCCAACATACTTTTTATTTGATTTATATAAAATGTCCAGAGAAGGCCAATTCATAGATAGAAATCAGATCAGTAGTTTCCTGGAGCTTCAGGGGTTGCCTGGAGTTAGAGATTGGGGGAATGGGGACTGACTGCAAACAAAATATTTTGGGAATGAAGAAGTCTGAAAACTGGTTTGGGGTGATGGTTGCATAACTGTATAGACTTACTAAAAGTCATTGTATTCTACATGAATAATAAATGAATATTACAGTATTTCAATTATATCTCAATAATGCTTTAAAACAGTATATGCCATATGATTCTATTCATATAAAATTTTAGAAAATGCAAGCCAATTCTAGAAAATGCAAACCATGGTTGCTGAAGGAGGTTGGGAGCATAGAGTGGTAGGATGACAGATTATAAAGGAACAGGAAAGCCTGGGGAAGTGATGAATATTTTCATGGTCTTGTGATGTGGTTTTACAGGTATAAGCAAATGTAAACATTCATCAAATTTTACTTTTGAAATACAGGCAGTTATATGGGTGTCAATTATACCTTTGATTTTTGTTTGGTTCTTTTTAAGGGAGAAGACTCTCAGTTGAAGGCAACTTGATCTGTTGTGGCCGTTGCATTTTGCACACACACCCATGACTCAGAAGGGAGATGCCAGGAGTGGCTCAGTACTAAATAGAGTTAACTAGGAGGCCTCAGTCCTAATGGGGATGGAACCCTGGATTTATTTTATGGAGATTCTGCTCTTGAGGTTCAATCATGTAGAAGGAGGAGTAGCATAACTTAAGAGTTCTAGGATCAAATTAGAAGCCACCCCAATGAGTGCATTTCAACAGAATTACCTCTTTAAAGATGCTATCTCCAAATATTGCCACATTCTGAGGTATTGGGGGCTAGGATTTCAACATATGAATTTTGAGGGAACACAACTCAGCCCATAAAACCCTGTGAGGATACAAATGTAGAACCAGCAAGCCTGATAGGTATGCAGGAGCCACAGCCAGGAGGAAGGAGGATACTAAAAGAGAAGGATAGGAAAATCCCAGATATAGTATCCATAAACAAGGTTTATGATGTGTTACCTTGGGCAGATGTGACTCCTGGAAATGTGGAGTGCTCTAGCACCTCAAAGTGTGGCCCAGTCCAGCAACATTAGCATCACCTGGAAGCTTGTTAGAAATGCAGCATCTCTGTCCCTACCCAGACCCATTAAACCAGCCTGCACCACAGTAACAAGATCCCCAGGTGCTTCCTGGGCCAATTCCAGTTTGAGAAGTGCTGGTCTTCACTCCAAACTTCTTCCAGCCTCTCTTCCATCAGAAGCCAGGATTTCTGGAATCCATCCTTGTTCAGAGAGATCCCTGTTCAGATAACACACTTTGTTCCATCCATGTTTGTACACTAGTGTGGTTATCTACGCAATTAAGTTACATAGAGACTCTAAGGAGTCCTATTAGCAAACAACTTTCAGCAAGTTAATTTCCTGGTTGTGCAAATGTGCTCAGTAATAACCATTTTAATAGTAACTGAAATTAGCTCAGAAACCGAACTCCACCTTTCTCAGCCAGGCAACTTAGAGATGACCTCGGAGGGAGTCGGCTCAAAAGGGATCTTGGCCTTGTGGCCTCCCCAGAATGCTACAAAATGGTGAAGAAAATGCTAGGAAAGGAGCTTGTGTGGTTGGAACTCAAAAATGAGGACCGAAGGATATGCAACTGAGGCTCAATGAAGGGAAACAAGTGAGTGGCAACTATTGTCCCAACATCCACAACATTGATGGAGGCTGGTCTATCACACTACAGATTTCACTAAAAGAAAAGGAGGCTCTGAGCCATTATATAACCAGGCCTTCAGCACCCAGAGAATAAATGAAGGAGCCAGGATTTGAACCCACATGTCTAATACCAATGGCTGGGCACCTAACTTTGACAACTGAGCCAGGCTCAGCTTTTGGGGGTGTCAGGGGCAACATCAGTTTTTCCCCCAAATCTTACAAAGACATTTTTCAGGCTTTTCTATCTCTTCCTAGGGAGGTCCTTCCCTTCCTTTGGAAGAGGCTAACTGTTTGGGAAATAGCTTTGAGAGACTTAGAAAGAGCCTTTGGGAGGATCAGTGGGCTGAGAAGTAAGAAGGGCCCCTGATATGTCAGCTCCCAGGGGACTGAGCCAAGCAGAGAGCATCAATGATCTGGCAGCCACCTTCGCTAAGTAGAGAAGTTTATCCTGGGGCCTCACCAGGTTTGTTTAGCTTTCAGATCCAATCTTCCCCACTGACTACAATCCCTGGCAAGAACTAGATTTCCCAATGAGCTCTGGATAGCTGGTTTCACTCTCAGGGCCTGATTTTAACCCTTGGAAAGCAAAGCAGACTTGCCACCTGTTGACCTCCCTTGGACTTATAGCCAATAAAGAATGACAGGAGATAAGAGAATGTGAGGTAATGAGGGAGGAAGATCTGCTAGCAAAGACTGGGGACCATCTGTCTTCTTTGGCTTTAGTGTCAAATGGAAGTAATAATACCAGTCATCCCCTTACCCATGGGGGTGTTAGCATCTAGTACCCATAGTCATGACCATTTATCAGCTCACTGAGAATCCAGTTGTGCTGGTATATGTGCTGGATGGACTGCCCTCATTTGTCCCCCTGGATCCACTCTCCACTCTCAGGAGATCAGAATGTTTTTTCTCCTAACTCCCTCTTGGCTGGAATGTGGGCTGGCAATGACTTGACCCTCTCGTGAAGGTCAAACACATGTCAGGCAAACTCTCTTACAGCCTCTATGTTCAGGCAACTCCCCCTTTCCCAGCTCCTTGAGCCCCAGGGGTGGTAACAGCTCCCCACTGATGCTAGCCCCAGCATGCTGCATCTTCTCTCTTCTGTTTCCTGTAGCCCTGCCTGCTCTTTCATAAGCAATCCTTATACTAAATTCCTCAAATCTCACATGTCTATATGTCATCTGTTTCTGGCAGGGACCCATATGGAATGTAACTTCCATATGATCTCTAAACCTCAAACACAATTCTAAAGCATAGGCATTATTAACTTTATATCTGAGATGAGGAAACTGAGGCTCAGGCCTCAAATCTGCATAAATAGCCCAAGGCCTTAAATTGTTCATAGAATTTTGGACTTATGATGTCTAATTTATACTTGTTGGAGGTAAATAAGAGCTTGCTAGATGGATGAATGCATGATGAATGGATGGATGGACAAACCCATCCTATCTGACTCTCTAATCTGGTGTTGGAACCCAGGCTTTATCCCAGGGCTTCCATTGTACTTCATCCACATGAGTCATCGCTTAGTGCTGCCTGTATCCCAGGTCTCCTCAAAGACTCTTGGACAAATTGACCCCAGCTTCCAGACTCACCCAACACCAGATCAGCTTCTTCTAAGAGCATCATTATTTGAGGAGCTTAGTGTTTCCCAAACTGTATTTTTCCACCCCAGAGCCTCTGAGTCACAGCAGCTCTCTGCACTTCATCTACAAAATTTTCCAATACACTGCCATTTTAGTGGGACTATTAAAAATCTGTCATAGAAACACTGGTAATGGTAAAAACATCCCTCAGAGGCCATCAGTTCCCCCACATATCCATCAGAGCTGCCCTGAACAACAAGGAGGCCTTCATTTAGAATGTGTCAATTCTGATTATTAATGTGGGGAAAACACCTGCTAAGTATGTTTGTCTGGGAGGTGAGCTTGGCATGAAGCAAAGGAAGCAGCAGCAGTAGCTGCAAAGAAAACCCTGATGTCCAGGTCCAGTGCACTGAGAGGCCACCATGGTTCATTAGGACTTGGCGATCACGGCACACATGGAGGGGAAGGGAGCGGGGAGCATGGTGGAGAGGGGTGACACCACACACAAGGGCAGGCTCCCCCTTGTCTGGGTAGAATGTAATTCATACTTAGAGTCCACAGCACAGTGACATGTTCATTTTTCCTCAGATTAGTTTGCTATGAAATACCTGGAGACTCCTTACAAAGTTGTCCTTGGGGTTCAAATCTTATCAGCGAATAGGATAGTTCTGCTGTGGTGTTACACTAACTAAAGTCTTTCTGGATTACAGATGAAGACTCCATCACTACCACCATTAAACAAGTTTCTGTATTCACTTGTGTATTGATTCCATCCATCCATGCATCCATGTACAAATGTGCCCCTGTCTCTCTTAATCTCTGACTTTCTCCATCCATCCATCCAACTGGCATTTATTGAACAATTATTCAATTCCAGACAATGTGGTAGTCATGATGAATTGGACACAGGTTCTTGACCTCAAGGAGCTCTCAGTATAGAAAGAAAAACCAATATATACTTGGGTAATATGATCCCAGGAAGAGTGAATGCAGCAGCAGACCACCTGCAATGCTGGAGACAGGACTTGCAGAGGAAATCTCTGAGCTGGGCTTTGAAGGCTGAGTAGTAACTTAACACATAGGGAAGGATATGGGTCGTATGAGCTGGGATAAGCAAGACCATTCCAGGCAGAGAAAATGGCATATGCAAAAGCATGGAAGTTTGATTACTGGTGGGAATTGTAAGAGGCAAGGCAGAACACCAAGAGATGAAATAAGGCACTTTTCTGAAGTTTCAAAACACGTAACTAAAGCAACATAATCATGGTGGAGCACGAGGTCCTGGAGAGGGAAACAGAGGGGCAAATAACACATACTACTCAATTTAACATATCCCCCCTGCCCTAAACACCTTATATGGTGCCCTAAACACAGTAAGAGGTGAATAACTATCTGTAGAATTATGTCACTTAATTTGCTCAGCTATTTCATCAAGTGCCTAATGAATGCCAACCACACATGCCCAGTGGTGGAGGACTGAGCTGTGCCTTTCACAGAGAAGAACCTCCACAACAATTTGTTGAATGAAAACAGTGAATATCAGGATTCATGCCTGTGTTTCACATCCATGATATTATTGGAAAGTTTACTGCAAACTTACAAAGAAAGTAGTATTGCTCTCAAAGACAGGTGGAAAGTGAGGCTAGGGAAAGTTAAATAACTTGCTGAAGGCCCTCTACCTGGTGAGGGGGTAGCTGGAATTGGAGTTCAGGGCTTCTGTTTCCCAAGCACCTGTTATTTCTCTGACACTCTTCCAACATCCTTGCAGAAGTCAGTAGAAAGAAGACCATAAAATAAGATGAGGAATCCCTTGGAGCTGGGTTCATCAGAGAAACACCAAGCCTGGAGTCAAAGGGCAATGGGAGCTTTGCTTGATACTAATATGGCCAGGGATATCGCAAAATGAAAATGAAAGCACAGATGTTTTATTTTTGGCTGTGGTGGTTGTGGGGGGATCTGTGGCTTTATTCCCATCTAATGGATTCCTGCCATTGTCTGGGTCCTCATAGAAAAGAAACCCACAGGATCTAGCTTCAATTTAGCATCTGATCATCCACATAGGTCCAGACATGCTCCCTCTTAAAAGAAAGATGCTTGGTTCCAGCAGTAGTATTTCCTGCATGAATTCATGGTGACAGAGCTTTGGAGGATGGAGGGACAAAGCATACTTTACCCTAGTGAGGGAGATCTGTGAGCAGAAGGATCCCCGTCCCCTACACTTGCCCAATGTCCTATAGGTAACCATCTTTGTGGGAAGATGGTGGAAAACTAGTACCCACTGCAGCTTCCATGTCAGTTGACAGGATTGGTTCCCTGAATGCAAGCAGAGATTCCTTTAGCCTCAAACAGAAAAGGGAGAGAAAAAAAAGAGTTAAAGGGCTTTCCAAATCTTGCTCAAGCTCAACAGCTCCAATTTGGGGGATTATTGTAGGCCTCCTTATGATGGGGAGCTTAAAGGGCAAAGTTTGGGCTGCAAATAAAATTGAGTGCACTGAGCAAAGGGGAGTTACACCATCCTGGGAACATTTTAAGAAGCTTATATGCAACTCCAGAGAACAGCTTATTACACCTCTGCTTCTGGGGAAACTGCAGATCAGATTTAATCTGTAAAGAGGCCCCATCAAGGTCTCCTCTGTGGCGAACACAGCCTCCAGCAGACCCAAGCTGAAAGGTGGTTATCTCTCCTGTAGAAGAGTACACACAGCCAACCCCTGGGGAGAGAGTGTCCAAAGTAGCCATTCACTCTCCTTAATGCCCCATTTCCCTACCTAGTATATAGTTGTTCTGCATATGTAAATTCCAGAGCCCACAAAATTGAATGGCCTGATTCTTAATAATTCTAGGCAGCAATTTCATCACCCAGATTCCTCTCTGCCTGTCAGCATGGGTAGTGGGGGAGTCCTATGATGTTGGATAAAATCACCAGATGGTCTATCTCTATCAACCGCACATTATGCCTGCCATTACATTTTACTCTTTGTAAATCTCAACTGTTTAGCGACCATCTCATCAGTATTTTTTGCCTAGTTAGCCTTTCAACCTCATTCCCCAAAGTAAACAGACCACACTCAGTCCCCTGGTGGACCCTGTTCCCACGCCTGGATCCAGACACATATGTCTTCTGCTTTATGAGTCACTGCTCGATGCCAGTGAAGTATATTACTGCCTGGAAAATTAACTCGCACACTGAGAATAATCACAGAAAAGAAATTTGTTTTCCTACAAGGTTGTTTTCCAGCTGTTTTAATGCAGAAAATTTTACCCTGAAACCCAAATTGAAAAAAAGAGACAGAGAGAGAGACTTTAAAATCTGCATAATTTGAAAGTGCTTAATGTAAATTAGATAGATCAGCCTAATTTTATTTCAGTACTTTTTAATTGCATTTATAATTAGTAAAATACATTAATGTGTTACACAGAAGGTCAGGAGTTCTGGTAAAAGGATCTAATTAAAATGCCCCACTGTATTTTTGTCACACATGCACCTGGGAACCTGGGGGCCTGCTTCTGTCTGCACTCCGGACAGGGACCATTATTAATTCACTTGTGTCTTCATCAAAATCGGCCATCCTGTGATCAGATGTCTCCTGTTGTGGAATTGGCCCACCGCCTGTCACTCACATGCTAAACTTCCATTTTATGGGCTCCCAGTGAATCTATAGCAAATCCAAAAGGCCAGATCCCATTGGTCCTCATGTGGAAGGTACTTCTCAACAATAACTCATTTTCCCCTGAAATTTCCCTCCCTTGCCCTTCCATCCATTCAAGCAGAGAGGCCTGTCTATACTTTTGTCATGGGACAGGGATGCCACAGCAGCTGGCAGCAAACAACAATGACATTAAGTTTCCTTGCTGGGCCTGTCATGTGGCCATACAGGCTTTCTGAGGGGCCTCCACCAAAGACAGAAATTCTGGTCACTCCTCTCTATAATGATGGCAATGATAATGATAATAATAATAATCAGTGGCAATAGTAGTAGAATTGGTATTTTTCCCCAAAGTCACTCTGAAATAAAGCCCTGGGACACGAGCTCTCACCCATTTCACCATTGTCTCTCCTGATGCCACAAGCCATTGTTCAGAGAAGATGGACGTTTTATTTGCTGTTACTCTTGCCAGTGCACAGCCAAGAATCCTGCTCTACTCGCACCAAGCCAAGGCTCAAGGGCATATTGCAGAGGCTAGGGGCAGCCTATCTACAAAGACTCAGCCTCGCCCTCCCTCCACCCATGTCCATCAAGTCCTGGTTACAAAATGCCTCACCCCAGTTTGACCTCACTTCCCATTATCATGGGCACTGTTAACCAGGAGAAATGGGATGAACTCCATGATCAACTCTCTCCTAGCTCTCTCGGATGAACCAAAATTAAGCAACACAGTATTGGATTTATTAGACCACATCATTATGGGGTTAATCTGGGCCTCTTGTTCTCAGCACATTTTCCACTATTTCTGGAACAATCTAGATTATTCTACAGTTTCCTATATCTATTCTTTGTATTTATTTCTCTCAGTGTATAAGTGGGATATACATTTATATATTTATATACCATATATACACACATATAACATATATACTTAATAGGAGAAATGAAACATGCATATATATCTTAGGAGAAACACATATTCATTTTCTGAGGACAGATATATTTAGCACATGAAAAAGAACACCCATATATAGCAGCATGTTCCCACTTATTTTTAAAATTAATTTTAAAAAATTAAACATACCACACTATATTCTGGGAACTAACATTTGTTGGATATGCAGATGCACTAAGAGAGAGATGTATAGATTGATATTTTTTTCAATGATCCTGTCCATAGCTCAAAGGGGATGCTCTTAGAAACCTCCCTTTTGCAGATGAAGACTCTGGGGCTCAGAATGGCTCATGGGCGTCTCATAGGAAGTGAGGGGCAGAACTGGGCTTGAACCCAGGCTGGTCTGTACCTCCAGGCCACACCCACAGTGACCCTGAAGGCATTTAGCTAGTGCCCATAACAGTGGAACAGCTCAGACCCCTAATCATGACTTTTGACTCTGGCAATACTTTAAAGTTTTCCTTCTGCCTCCATTGGGCAAAACAAAATATCTAGCAAAAGTAGAAAACTAAATAGAACAGTCATCTTCATAAGCAACATTTGATACATATACATTTCATGCAGAAAAGCATAAAAGTAAGTGATCTGAAGTTTACTACCCAGCTTTTAATTTTGTTGCCCGAATAATAACCTAATGGAGATGCCCCTGTCCTATAATGCCAAACTACTTAAAGTTCCACAAATTGCCAGTTTGTTCAAACCTCTATGCCTTTGCTTATGCTGTGCCATCTACCTGGAAGTCCCATACCTTTCTGGTCCACCTAGAAAACAAACCCTTTCAGCCCTTTGAAACTGAGCTCAAACATCTCCTTTTCATCAAAGCCTTCTCTGACCTAGCTAACATTTACATGGTTCACAGTAGTAGAGAGAAATCAACTCTGCTTGGAGGGTCACTGTATTGTAATTTGTTGTTAGAACTCTGTGAGGGGAAAATATGTTACTTATATTACTAAGGACATTCAGAATCATAGTGCAATCTATGTGCTGGGACTTCAATAAGCACATCACACACATCATTTCTATGACTTATTCACAGCAACCCTAGTAGTCACATTTATCCTAGGTTTTCAGGTGAGGAAATGGAGATTCAGAAAGGTTAAGTAACATGTCCAAAGTCACACAGCTATGAAGTACTGGAAGCAGTATTCAAACCCAGACTGCCTGCTCTATAGGTTCCTAGAGCTTAGCACACAGTAGATGCACAATAAATGCTGTTTGAAGGAAATAAAAGGTGCATATTTACTGAATGCCTCTCCTACTATGTCCCATCTAATTAACCTCAAGCAGACAGAGTGAGGACATCCTTCCAGAGCTTGTCCTGCTTGTCTGAAGGCCTCATGACTTATCTAGAAGTCAATATTTCATTATGAGCTCATCATGCAGGCCAGTGTAATAATTAATGACTATCTGCTGGTGTGACTGCTTATCGTATTTTAGCTTAATTCCAATAAAATCTAAACGGTCTATTAATTTTCCTAATAAATTTAGATATGGCCTCTGACCGCAATCTGGCTTTGATTAGCTAACAAAATATTTGAAGATGAGCCAAGCTGGCTCTTTCAAATATTTCAAGCAAATAACACTTAACTGGATTTAGGATTTTCTGTGTCAGCTTATGGCTGCACTCAGCAGTGAATAAGGGAAGAGGAAAGCTTCATAATTGGTCCTCAGTGACCTGGAGTTGAGCCACCCTAGGGAGCCATCTAGATAAGGGTTTGGAATCCAAATATGACCAAGACAACAAGAAGTAATACATCCTCAGTTACAAGAAGAACAGAAAAGGATCATCAGGGAGTAACTCTCAGGAGCACTTATAGGAGGGGTGTCCACTGAGTGTGTGTACCCAGCCACCTTTCTTAGAATGCCCACCCCAAATATGTCCTGAAAGTCTACACCATTGATGAAAACCTTGCACATGGGTTTTACCTCCAGAGACACGAAAGGAAATAAAGAGAGATGGGAAAATGAGAATGTCCTTCCACAGGCTTCTTGCATGACTAGTTCCTCATACCCTTCAAGTCTCAGTGGAAATGTCACCACTGAAGAGTTCCCCTGATCTCTCCTCATAAAGGTGGTTCCATGGCCCCCCTCAATCAGTTCTTTATCACAGATCTCTGCTTAATTTTCTTTATGGCATTTATTAGACTCTGTAACCTTTTATAGTTATTTTATATGTGTGTGTTTAATTGTGTTTTGTCCCTCTCTACAGGAATATAAGCTCCAAGGGCAGAGAACTTGCACAGTGTTTGTCACATAGTACATGCTCAATAAATATTTGGTGAATGAGTAATTGATGAATAAACAATGATGGATGATGAGAGGGCCATACAGAAGTTTATATGGAAACAAGAAGCAACAAGAAACAGAGATGAAGTCTAACAGAGCTGGGTTTAAATCTTGGTCTTACCTCTTGCTAGATAGATAACCATAAAAAATTGTTTAACCTCTATGTTCCTCAGTTTTTTCATCTGTAAAATCTGGTTAACATTAGTGCCTCCTTATAGAGTAAGAGTATCAAATAAGTGTTGACATGTAAAACACTCAGTATAGTAGCGAGAACATAGTGCTCGTTAGGATTAGCTGCTATTACTGTCATTGTCACCATCATCATCATTGCTATCACCATTGTCATCATCACGATCACCTTCATCATGATTATCAAGGTGTGAAGACATCACCTGATACAGTCCTGCCTCACTCCTGGGATCCACTTGTCTAACCTCATTCCAGCTCATCTCTTCTTGGAAACCTAATCTGGGGCAGCACCACTCCTTCTCTTCCTGTCTCTGACTCCATCTGGTATTCTTTGAGGCCATTGACTTCATTACACATCCCTCTATGGTCCCAGGACCTAAAATGAAATGGGCACTCAATCAATGTGGATTGGCCAAGGTTCCCATGCTGGACTGACCAAGGCAACCCTGATCCCTTATACTTGGGTTGGAAAAGCCTTCTTCTTTCCCCTGACAAGACTATATCATTCATATCCAGAATCTACTCTATGTGGTCTACATCCACTTCCCTCCAGATCCAGAGTTTTACATTTCAGAATCCAACTCCAGATGGTGGTGGGTTCCTTGATGTTAGGGTTCACCATTTCTGACACCAGTCTATAAGCAGATTATGACCTTCCATAATGATTCACCAAAGCCCAATCATACCTTCATTAAGAGATAACACTCTTCCTTTCACAGTCTGTAAGCTGAACTGCAGTACCCTTCTAGGACCATGTAGAATGAATTGCTCAGCCCTATGCAAACATGAAAAACCAACTGTAGTGGCAACGTCTTTACACAGAGGGCATTTTCAATGCAAGTGGTGAGTGTTGTCAGATTTGTCACCAGGAGAGTAAACAAAATAACTAACTCATTAGAGGATGCAAGGGAGATTATGAGGCTTTAGATGGCAACAAAAGGAAGCAGACATAAGCATTAAGGAAGAATGGAACCAGATATCTCCTGGCTTAAAGTCAAATGTGATTTGAGATGTCTGAGCATATATAATTGGGGAAGCTGAAATATCTAGGAGGCCAACAAAGACTTTGAAAAAGTGGTATCTGGGCTGAGACTTTCAAGAGAAATGGCCAGGGTTTTGAGAAGAAAAAGAGTTTCAGGCCAAGGGAACAACATATTGAGAACAATAAGATAGAATAGATCTTGGTCTTTAATAGGAACCAAGAAGCTCAGTGTAGTTGGGCATATTAGTGAAAAGAGAGGAGGAAAATGAAGTTGAAGTAGAAATGTATCTTGCCTTTTATGCATGTCTCAATCAGTCTGGGTTACTATAACAAAAGTACCATAGACTGGGTGTTTTCAACAACAAATATTTACTTATCACAGTTCTGGAAGCTGGGAAGTCCAAGGTGGAGGTGCCAGCAGATCTGGCATTTAGTGGGGACCTGCTTCCTGGTTTGTAGATAGTCATCTTCTTGCTGTTTTCTCACAAGCAGAGAGAAAAGAGAGAGAAGAAACTAAATTCTTTTTCTTCTTATAAGGATACTAATTCCATCATCAGAGGCCTGCCTTCCTGAGCCTCTGATGATGGAAGCATCTACCTTCCTGAGCCTCTGATGATGGAAATTAGATCTAAATCTAATTTTCTCTTAAAGGCCACATCTCTTAATACCATCCCTTTGGGGGTCAGGGTTTTAACATATGGATTTGGGGATGGCACACAAACATGCAGTCCATAACAATGGGTTAGATCTTTTGTTAGATGTTTCTTACACATTGCCACTGATCTATTAAAACAACATAACAAGGTAGGAATTACTCTTTCTACGTTCTGGCGAGAAACCAAGATCATATCATTTGAGTAGCTTGGCCAGTACTCATACAAGTAGGGACAGGTAGAGTTTGAAGAAAGATGTGTTGGTTTGCATGTGATTCCTCTTCTCCTCTAAGAACCAGGCAGATGAGAATGGACACGTTCCTAAAGGAAAGCACAGTGAGTGTGTAGACCAAGATCCCATGACAGGACCCTTCCATCTTATCATTTGTCACCATGATAGTATAGCAGCCTCTTGGCCACCAATATGTAAGAGATGCCACCAGCTTCTGCAAAGATTTAATATTGGTTTAGCAGTCAGGAGTTAATTAAATGTTAATGTTGAGTCACCTCAAATTAAACATTAGGAACTCAGCTTTATTTTTAAGTTTCCTAAGCCATCATTAAGGTGTTCTGCTTGGCTCCCTGCCTCATTGGGCTGCCCTACTCCTCTGGTTGGATCTCTTATCCACAGGCAAACTCATTTCACTCACCACATGCCTTGACACACAGCATCTGACCTGCCCAACAGCCATACTCCTCCACTGAGCAAATCTAAAAGGCTAAACACACACACACACACACACACACACACACACACACACATATCAAGTTTCCCATAAGGCAAGTCTACCTATAATATCAGAGTCACTTCAGTATTTGTAATGCTTTAAAAATGGCACACCACTTTCAGGTACATAATTGGATTTGAACTCCTAAGAAGAACATGACAATGATGATAATGATGGTGGAAGAGAAGGTGAAATAAGTAGAGGAGGAGGAAGAAGGTGGTGAAGGCAAAGATGGAAGGGAAGGGAAGGAAAAGAAGGTAGAGGAGAAAGAAAACAAAAGGGAAAGAACCATTTCGTAAGTGTACCTGTATATTTGTCATGCAACATCACAATAACACCACAAGGTAGATATTGTTATTAGTGTTATTTTACAGATAAAGAAACTGAATCCCAGAGAGATTAAATCATATGCCAAAGTCCACACATGTGCTTGGATGTTGAGGTTGATAGTTGAAATGCTCATTCCCTTAACTACAAATGATTATACGCATGCACACACACGCACATACAGTGTATTTCAGAGAAGTTAAGTGGTTTATTCAAGACAAAGTTTTATGATCTTACTCATACATAAGGAATATAGCTCAGAAAGCCTAAACAACTCACCCAATGCCACACAGCTTTAAGTAAGCATCAGGACCAAATTCCTGGATTCCTTTCTTCCAGGAAGTTTATATGCATATACACAGACACACCCATACCCATACCAGATCCCTCCAAGCCCAAAATTTCTCCTGGTAAGAAGGTCTAGGGCCTCCAGCATCCTTAGAAATTTGCAGAGTTCTCAATTACATTTCAGCCTAGAGAACTGCTCTTCAGTAGCAGAGGAGCAGGAAATACTGGGGTGAAGAGGAAGGGTCACTCCACCCCCTCCCAGAAAGAGAACATTTCTGTGCCTGCACCTCACTTTCAGCACTCTGACCAGTGCCACACCAGCTTCCAGACATTTAATGGCAGGAAGCCTGTGCCCCAGCACCCACTTCAATGTGCTGAATTGAAAATCAAGGAGAACTGAACCAAGGGAGATGTCTAATCAAGGCTCAGGCTTGCATTTCCTTATCAATGGCATGTTGACAAAACAAGGAGAGACAGAAACAAATACAGTTAAGCTGACTTTAGGAGACCAGCCAGCAAGAACTGAGAGCATCAAGGGCTGTCTCTGGCCCAAGGCAAGAAGGAGCCTCACTGGAGCTAGGCTTCTGGCCTTTCAGGGCATTTCCCAGAGGTGAGCTGTAAAGTGATATAAAACTGAGGCCCACCCAGTAGAAAAGGGGTTGTGGGGGAAATGCCACTCTCCAACAAACACCTGTACAGAACTTACCATTTAGAGAATATGAAGTACATATAGGGCTGTGCTGCTGCCTCTCCAGTATCTTCAAAAGAACTTAGGAAAGGCTTATAGAGGGTTAGGGAGCAGTAGTTAACAGTGCTGACCATCTTGGAGAAGCCACTCTGTGCCAGGAGTCCACTCATGCCATTTCTTCAAAAATGGTTGTGCCCCATGATCTATTTCACAGACCCTAAGACTGGGGTCCCAAGATTTTTAATTGCTTGTCCAAAGTAACCAGTTATTAGGGACTCAAAAATCATCCCTTCCAAGTTGCTGGTTTTATGGAAGGGGAAACAAGTTCCAGGAGAACAAAGCCCTACCAAGGTCATCCTGAAAGTCCCTGACATACTGGGAACCTCTAAGCCCCGGAGGCAACCCCGTAAAATCCAGATGGTGGGCTCAGTCATCTTGCTGGCTATTTTCAAAGCAAGCATTTGGGTCACAGCGGCAATCACCATTTTCTCTACCTCTTTGTTTCCAGAGGAAAAAGTCCCTTTTAGTGGAAATCAGGCAAAAGGTATTGAGATCAATCAAACATGTCATGGTGTTGTAGGATCATTTCCTTTTGAAAACATGAGGTCCAACCTTGGCTAACTTTTTCTACTCTGCAGAATGCAGTTTATGGACAGAGAGACCTAGACTTGGATCCAGCTTTAATGCTTACAGCCATGCAGCTTTGGACAAGGCACATAACTTAGCTAAAGTTCATAGTTCCTGGAAATGGGAGAGTTATCCATTCATCCACAAAATTCTGAGTGAAAGCACTTTCCTAGGTGCTGAGAGTATGGCTGTGAAGAAGACAGATCAAAATTCAGTGCTCTTGGCTAATATCTGAGTGAGGATTATAATAGGACCCAAATCGTAGGTTTGTTGTGAGGAGTAAAGAGATATTACATATGAAGGTCAAGAACAGTGCCTCCAGTGAGTTATCACTCAACAAATAATGTCTGTTAAAATAATAGAATTATGAATATCACCATTTTCTTATAACATCATTCTATCATTTTTAAAAATATCAATAGAAGATTTTTTTAAAGAAAATAGTTATATAGTTTGGGGAGTATTTGAGCATGGGCTATTTGATCATTTAGGTAACCTGGTGTGTGAGAAATTGAAAGAAATATCAAGCCTCTTCTCCCCCAAAAGTAGAACAGAGTTTTGGGAGAAACTACAGAGACATTGGACAGCCTGCTGCTGCTGCTACAAACAGCAGAAAGGTGATGGTTTGGGCATGCACCATGTGCCAGGCATTCCACACTTCTTTTCTGTCTCCTTTCATTTTCATGGCAACCCCTGGGTAGCAGGTGCAATTGTCTCCATTTTATCAAGGAAGGAGATGAGGCATAGGGAAGGTAGGAAATGGTTTCCTTGTAGTAGGACCAGAATGTGAACCCCAACCCCTCACAACATCTGGAGCATTGTTCTTCTCATTGCACGTAGTAAAATGTTTGAGTATTACAAATCATTTTATTTTATTTTTACCATTTATAAAATGTACTAAAAAGCAAGTGATGAACCAAAGGGTTGACAGACATTGAAAAATGTGGGGATTTCTCCCTCTTACAAGCCTTTCCCTCATGCGCCACATTCTCTTCTCCTTCCTGGGGGCACAGCTAGGCTCAATTTCCCTGCTGTGTTGCTGTTAGGCATGGCCATGTGGCTCAGTAATGGTGGATAGAGGGTGAAGAGAAGGGCTGCTCACTTCTCCTAGGCGACCAAAATAAATTCTCCATGAATCTCACCCTCTTTTCTCTTTGCAGCCAGGGTGACAGTGAAGGAGCCATGGAACAGTGGGAGCCTGGGTCCTGAATACCTGCAAGGGGCAGAGTGATCACTCCAAGTACATGGTCACACAGCACAGGAGGGAGAAAAAACTTTTCCTGCGGTAAGCCCCTGAGAAGTGGGGGTTTACCCAGTATAGCAGCATACATACCTTAGCTAGCCTGAGCTAGTATGTCCCATTCAACAGCGGGATCTTTTCCTTAAGGGTAGGAATCATTCTTATTAAATTCTATAATCTGGGCACTTAGCAAAGGGCTGGCACACAGTAAATTCAGGAAGGAGGGCCTAATGGTTAGGGGAAGGGTTTCTAGGATCAGGTCACCCTGGATTTGAGTACTGGCTCTGACACCTATGATCTGTGGGAGACTTCAGGAAGATTATTTAACCTCTTTAAGTTGCCATCTTCACACTGATAAAACAGAAATAATAACTATGCAGACAATATACTTATACATCTTAAGATATGGTAGGGAAAATATCAATACTTAGCTTATAGAAAGCATGCAATAAGCTCTCAGTAGCTAATAATATATTACTTCTACTACTAATAATAATGTTTAAACTAATACTATTAAATGCCCAATTGTCAGAGCTTAAAACTTGACCCTGAATATACCCACATGTGCATGCATACTCACTCACATGAAATACACAAATATGCAGGCTTGCAAACTTCCTAAAGTGGCTTCTTACTCTAAATAAAAATAATGATGACTATGTCCCTTTCTCACAGGCATTAATTGTCACCATTCATAGTCTCTCCTCCACCCCACCCTCCTTGGTGCTGCTGGCTCCCTGGGTTCTTAGAAATTATAATTAATTCATACTTTGGACTCTCAGGATTATAAGGTATTATAGGATGGCAGAGCTAAGACAAATGCTTTAATTCACCAGCTGCCATGTATTTAATTAGAGATTTTGATGAATCCTCCTTACACAGATATGTCTTCC
Source organism: Phyllostomus hastatus (assembly GCF_019186645.2). Classification (NCBI taxonomy): domain Eukaryota; kingdom Metazoa; phylum Chordata; class Mammalia; order Chiroptera; family Phyllostomidae; genus Phyllostomus; species Phyllostomus hastatus. The sequence continues at coordinate 2,594,641 of NW_025334030.1, forward strand.
TACTTCATGTTGCATGAGAGAGAGGGAGGGAGAGGGGAAAGGATTTATGAACAAGGACTCCAGGGCTCTCAAACTTTTTGCTTGTCTGTCACATGAGAATCAGCTGGAAGCAGAGCAGTGTTGCCTGTCAGCCCTTTGCCATATGTGGTGCGCAGGGAAGATGTCTTGAAAGAGACTTCTATTTTCCTGGAACACAGGAAAGCCCTGCATAAGGAGATGGGATGTGATGGGGGATCTCCACAGATCAGAATTGCTTCTGGGACTCTTATTCTTTTTCTTTATATTTTTCTTATAATTTGGGAGATAGATGGTGGAACAAAAATCATTTGACTCTCACTAACAACATCACACTCAGGATACTTGGGAGGCAGGGGGTGTGTGTGTGTCTCACAATTGCTTATGAAGTTGGCAGTTTGGTAAATAGGGCTTTTGTTTGCTTTTGTGAAGGGACAGTTTTTTTTTAATGATTTTGTTTCACTAAGTGTCTCTGATGAGAACAGCAGCTAATAAAATTAAAAAGCAAGTGATAAACCAAAGGGTTGACAGACTCAGTCATTTATTTTTCCCAGTCAGGGCAAATACAAGTTACTGGCAAACAAGAAAGACCCAGGTTACAGCCCCACAAGTAGCCTCCAGGGCACTCAAAGTCTAACGCTCTAGGTATCGTGTTTTTAGCACCCGGGAAAAGGGGTCTACAGACAATATTCCCAACACCCCTGGAAGTCAAGCATTAGATTAGCCCTACACTGCAGGCCAAGGCAATGTGGCTTCTTTCCCTGATCTCCTGGCAGGGAAAGAAAAAAATCTCTTCTTCAGAAGCCCCGAGTCAGGAAGTCTTGGTATTAAGCCCAGCATTGCCTCTCTCTGGCCTCAGCCCAATTCATTTATGAAATCCAATGTCCTACCACTGAACACCCAAGATCCTTAGTTGAATACTCTACAGTCATAGCATATTCATCCCTTCCAACATCATTGACCAGCTCTTGCCAATGTACACTCCCTATTCAATATCCTCAGGAAGTTGTGTCCACTGTGTCTTCAATACAACAGGCTCTCTCTACCCACATCCCTTTGCCAGTGGTATAACCCCCTCCTGAGCTGCCTTCTGCATCGTGACTCTAGAGGTTTTGCCAAATCTTACTCTCCAAGATCCCATTCCTTGTCACCTCCTCTACAAAGCTCTCGTGTATCTTCCTCTTCTTCAGCAGTCATGTATAATTACTTATAATTTTATTTTTTTCTGCATTTCATATCTTGTCTTCCCACCTAAACCACAAAGTCCTTGAATATAGGAGTCAGGTTTATACAATGCTGCCCCTCATGGATAAGCATAAGGTGAGCCCACCACAAAGTCTGATAACCTTACTGTTCTGAAGACTAATTTATAGAGAGAATTACATTGATCTCCTAAGTTATAAACTCCTTGTTCAGAACATTGTTAGGAAATATCATTGGTCTTCCATCTAACTCACTGTGAGAAGTTTGTGTGTGTGCTGGAGATCATCTCTGATGTTCATTAAAACCTGGTCCCCAAGGAACAGGATCCCAGAGGGCTGTGCTCTTGTTGTGTTTATTTGCTTCTTTTTCCCCCAATGGAGGGCCCTTGCCAGTCAATGGGAGGTCTTCTTCACAAAGAAGAACATAGCTAGCTCTTCTTGTTTCATTATGAAGCTGGTCAACTGTGAAATGAGGTGCGATGAGTCATCTATCCAAGAGGAAGAGAACCTTCCTCAAGGGTGATGTCCAGGTTTGCAGCCTGGGCAATGGGCATGCTAATGAATTTCATCCTATGGGCAATATAGTTGGAGGATCATGAGAAAATGAAGGAATCATCCACAGGGGCCCTCTTATCCCCATGAGTGGATAAAAGAATGCCTAGAACCAAGTTTTTCTGTCAACATAAGAGCACCCCAGAATCTTCTCAAGTTTGAAACAAGTACCAGTGCATTGCCAATCTTCTGATCACGATCCTCATTACCATCTTATGCTATTATATATTTACATGCCTGATCCCTCTCTTGACTGTAACTTCCTGTGGGAAGGGGTTGCTTCATTCACCCTGAATCCTGAGAACCTAGCACATAACCTGGAACTGTGTAGATTTGATGAATGAACAAATGAGCAAGTGAGTGAAGTAGGGAGGGTTAATCTGAGCCTGATCTCAGACTTCTCTCTCTCTCTCTCTCTCTTAACTTTGGGTCCCCTTCTTTGAAAAAAGTTGATCTCTTATTAGTAAATGAATAAATGCAAATTAAAATAATATGAAGATATCATTTTGGACTAACTGAATTAATGAAAACATTTCTAAAGCAACAACACCCAAAGATTCCAAGCTGTCAGGTGAAGTGACATCTGTATACCACTTGTGCTAAGTAAGTTGGTGCAACTTACTTGACACCAATAAATCCCTCATTTATCCATTTAACAAACATATACTGAATGCCTATTATATGCTAGGGACTGAATTAAGTGTGAGGAATCACGGAGGGTAAAAAGACAGGTCCTTCTAGTGGTTAGAGATACACAACAAACAAGTAGTCCCAGAAGTGCTGAATGACTAAAAGAAATCTGAAGGTATCAAGGGACAAATGAAAGGGGCCCCCAACCTGGACTTGGAAGGTCAGGGATGGATTTCCTCCAGAGTTCGAAGTTAGGCTGAAATCTCTAGGCTGAGCTTCAGTTTTCCTAAGAGGGAGGAGAAGAATGACCCATGAAGGCGAGAGAGACTATGTTTCACTAGAGGGACAGAGAAAAGGATGGAGAGGAGGTCATGTCGGGTCAGAGGGGTAAGCACTAACAGCAGGCTCCAAACCAGCAAGGGCCCTGGAAAGTAGGTTAAGGACTTGGGATCATCCTAAGAGTGGTGGAACCTTTACAGGTGAGTGAGATGAACCTACTGGCATAATAGCTGTCAGCCAATGAAGAACTGGCAGGAAGAGGTGAGTGTGAAGGTTGGGAGTAAAACTTGAAGGTGGGTTCAGTAGTCCAGAAGCAAGGGGATGTTACCTGGGCCAAAGTAATGGCAATGGAAATTAAAAGAGAGGTGGGTTAATTCAAGAAGTTGGAGACATTATCCAGAGAACCTAATAATTCACAGGGTGTGAGAAGTAATGGAGAAAGCTCATTGAAGATGAGGAGTTATGAGGTTGCTATTAGTTGAGAAGGGAACAAGAGAGGGTGGATGAAACACAGCAAGGGCCATTGGATAAACCATTCCCTTAACTGGGAATTTATCATAGAAATAATTCAGTGAAGGGTAAAAGCTTTATGTACTGAAGTAACTGTGATTACATCATCTACAACAAGAAAAAAGAAAAATGACAGTGATCTAGATACTCAATAATGAGAGTGCTTTTTATGTGCCAGACATTGTTCTGAGTGCTTGACACACTGGAGCTCATTTAATTCCAACAACAACCCTATAAAGTAGATTTCATTATGATTTCTACTTCATAGATGAGCAACCAAGGCACAGAGCCAGGACATGGACTGGGATTAGCCTCCTCAGAATGTACCTAGATATACTACTTCTCTCCATGACACACAATAAACATACATCTGCCACACACCCATCCCCATGGGAGGGGGGTCTGGGTAACTTGGAGCACATCAGCAGGCTGGAATTTTAGACAACCACTAAACCATCATTAAGGTAATTCCATGGAAACAAGGGGAATGTGTCTGGTGTATCATTAAATTAAAACATCAGGGGAAATGGTGTGTAAAGACTGAAAAAAATATGTTAAAAAACATGCACACATGGATCAGATCTGGAGGAGAATTTGCTGTGATAAAAACAGAAATGCCATTCAGGTAATGAGATTAGGTTGACTTTTACAATCAATTTTTCCTATATTATTTTTGATGCCCTCTTTTACCTAATGAAAATTTCAAAACAGAACACAAAAATTTATAAGCTGTGTACTCCCAATATATGGAGTACAAAAGCAGAGACAACTAATCTGTAGGAATAGAAATCAGAACAGTGCCTGCCTCCAGCTGGGGCCCCATAGATCGGCCAGTGGCATGAGATATTTTCTGGGGGAGAAAAATGTTCTCTATGTAAATTGAGGTGATGGTCACACGGGTATACTTTTGTCAAAACTCATTGAACTGTGTTTCTGAGATCTGTGTATTTTAATATATATAACGTGTATGTCTCTATTATATATTTATTATATGCAAATGATACCTAATTTTTAAAATATAAGTATGAGGGCATGTGATAGTCAATTTTAAGTGTCAACTTGACTGATTCAGGGGATGCCCGACTATCAGGTTAACTCTATTTCTGGGTATGTGTCTATGAGGATGTTTTCAGATGAGATTAGCATTTGGAGCAGTTGACTCAGAAGATTGCCATTCCTAATGTGGGTGGGCATTACCCAGTGTTTTGGGGGCCTGAATAGAAAAGGTAGAGGAAGGAGGAATTTGCCCCTTCTTTTCTGCCTCACATTTTGAACTGAGACTTCTTACCTGATGTGCTCTTACCCTAGGACTGGGATTTATACCATAGGTTTCCCTGGTTCTCAGGCCTTCAGATGTGTACTGAATTACACCACAGTCAGTAAATCTCCATGTGGCAGATGGCAGTTAGTGGGACTTCTCAGGCTCTATAATTATGTGAGCCAATTCCTTATACTAAATCTATGTATCTATCATCTATCTATCCATCCTGTTTCTCCAGAAAATCCTGACCAATTCAAGGGGACAGTCAAAACAAAATTTCCCTCAATGTTATTATAATCAATGTCACCCCGATAAATTTAACTTAAAGAAATCTCACATTTGGTATTTCCTTCTTATTCTCCTCTTTGTCTGTCTGAGGAACACATCATTTTCTGATTACCAGTGCCACCCTGGACAAGTAGCCCATTTCTCTGCTCGGTTTTCTTCTCATATAGAAAAGGGAGTTTGAATGGGGTGACACAACTCCCTAGAACAGGGATCCTCAAAGGAAAACTACAGACCAGTTCTAGCCTTCCACTAGTTTTTATAAATATAACTTTATTGGAATACAGCCACATCTGCTTGTTGACATGTCCGTGGATGATTTCACACTACAAAGCAGTGTGGAGTTGTTGTGACAGAGACTGTGTGGTGACAAAACCCAAAATATTTGCTCTCTGAATCTTTACAGGAGAAGTTTGCCAATTCTTTCCCTAGAGGATGCTTGGAAATGTGTATGTGTGTTTGGGTTGTCACAGTGACTGAGTTGGGGCCACTACTAGCATTTTGGGGCATCATGACTTCACTGCATATTGAAGAGCCACCCTGCCCAGCCCTGCAATAGTGGCCCGACTCAGAAACTCACTCTCCAAGTATACTGAGAACCTAGAAGAGGCAGCCTCAGACAAGACGTAGGCTTCCAAGAACACTAAGACAGCACGTTGCCATTTCTCCCACTTAGAGAGATGCAGTTCCCCCCCTCCACTTTTCTATCTTTAGGCAAGAAAGAAACATCAGGGAAGCACCCACCTCCTAGCTTCCTTAACTTCATCTAACTTCAGTTATTGTTTGACAGCTTGTCTCACAGTTTCCCTTAAGATCTTGCTTTAGAATCAAGGAGAAGAATTTTAAAAGTTGTCAAACCCAAGTTTAACAGAAGGAGACAGAAATACCCACCAGGGTTCTAACGAGTTTTATCACACGTTCTCCACCTCTCCCAGCAGGACCTAGAGAGGGTGTTCTGCCTCTCATGTTGTAACTGTCACTTTGGAGTGACAAAGTATTTTCCAGATACAGCACACCAGACTTTGTTCTGTGTGGTAGACTAGATAGCACAATTTCTGGTTATAAAGAGGAGAATGTGAAGAAGTGAGAAAGTTCAAGGTTAGGTGGGCAACTTGCACTTATACCAGGACAGCTGACTTCTGGTCTGAAGGCCTTTCTCAGAAGTTGGCTATTAATATTGTACTCAAGCAGTTTAATAGTGGAATTCCAGAAGCTGAGCAGCCTTTCGAGAGCATGTCAGTCAATGGAATGGGGTGGGAAGTAGGACAGAATTTAACCTATTTTGCTTGCACAAACTTAAATGTCTGTCTCCACAGTAAACTCAGCATTTTGAGTGCTGAGGCATAGGCCTTACTCATCTTAATCTCTGTAACTCCAATGCCAGGGATAGCACAGAATACATGTTGGGTGAATGAACAAATTAATAAATGAGTAAAATTCATCTCATCCTCTCTATCCTTACTTCTACCCTGAAGGAATTAGAAGACAATAGCAAATTATGAAGGAAAATAAAAAATGATAGCTAATTCACTTAGAAGATACCAAACACTCTTGCAAACATACATACTTTATCTCATTTACTCTCTTTAATAACTCTCAGAATTTGGTACTCTCAGAATCTGCATTTACATTATAAATGAGAAGAGCGAAGATCACGCAGTTTAAAAAAAAACAACGAGCAACATGGCAGTGTGGGAAAGTAGAAGAGGTGCGGTTTGAACTCAGGTCTGGCAGCCAGGAGGCTGTAGGATCCATAATGGATCCACTCTTGTGCATCCAATGCTAAATTCTGGGGCAATGAAATATCATTATACTACTTGGGGGTGGGGGTCCCTTTTATAAGGTGGATGTATTTCCAGTGGATTCCACACTGAACCCAGGGGAATGGAGTGGGAAGACTGCTTAGCTTGTCAACATTCATAAGAAGAAACTCTCTCCAGAAAGGACCCACAGAGATGTAGGAATGTGTGAGTACAATAATATTTGATTCTGTAGTTTCAATAAAACAGAGCTTGGGCCCCACACTATGTGATAAATGACTCAATAAGTAGGGTAATATAATGCAGTCAGAAAGAAATACATTTTTATGTGCAGAGTGAAATTGCAGAACACCAGCTACAGCTTGGGTGATCATCTAATGAAAACACTTTTGTGGTGGGTTGGAAATGCAGGAGCCAGCCAGCAAAGCTCGGGCTCGGAAGTTTAACAACTATGTATGTCTTCACTTTTCACAATTTAAATTCAAGAGGGAGATACTGGCAGAGAAAATAGATCAAGAGGGTTTGTGCAAAAGCTGGGGGAGGAAGGAAAGCTGAAACACTGACATTTCTTGAAAAGAAGGCATGTGATTTGCTTGCAAACTCACCTGGAATTTATCATTAAGATATCTTGAGTTTATGTCCAGGTAGTCATTGATAGCATGGTCAGCTACACTCATAATTGAGAGTCTGCATTTTTCTGATAATAATTTGTTTCATCCCCCATAAACCAGTGAATGCTGAATATACATTTGTTGAATGAGTAAATGAATGATGAATTAATAAATAAATTAAAAAGTTGTTGAATTTTTATATGCCAGATACACAAACATGTATTTTGTTTAATTTTCATATGAATCGTGCCACATGGACACCAATAATTGCCCCATTTTTGAGATGAAGAAATGGAGGCAATGGGAAGGCTGGTGATGCACAGTGACTGAGTGCATGGAGTTAGAATTCAAAATCAAGAGGGTTGTTCTGATCACCTCCTATTTACCCTATTGGTAGGGGAGGGATCCTCACTCTAAATAGTATGAAGTGACTGAATTTACATTTAACAGTGGGCAGATGAGATCAACATAGCTTACTAGTCACATACATTCACAGCCCAGGAGAGCTAAGACACCACACATCTCACAGGGCTGCATGGAAGTTGCACTCAAAGCAGAGTGACCCAGCAGGAGCAGAGGAGGCAGACTTTGTGGTGACAATGGGCAAGATGGCCCATTGTTCCCACAGGATTTGTTTGGAATAATTCTATGGGCCATCAGGGAGGTGAAACCCATTAGGCTGAGGACCAAGTGGGGTACAGCTGATTTAGCTAACAAGGGAACTAGAACCTTTCTTGCTAATAAGGGACTTATGTGGGAAGAGCAGGGGCATGCACAATTAGATCTATGGGGCTTGAGGGGCTCAAAGATGTCAAGGGAGCACATGAAAATTCAGGTCTTTCAATACATGGATGACTCTGGACCAGTAAATCTCAATCAATGCATGATTGTCAGCCCATAGAATCCCCACCTTCTTCAGCTTGTCCTTCTACACCATGTGCAAACTCACAGACCATCCTCCTTTGTTTCACCATTGAAGGGAAGGCAGGTGTGAAAAGGTGGAGTGAACATCAATCTTGGAACCAAGTAGGTAGAGTTTGGTTTCTAGCTTGGCTGTCCAGGAGCTCTATAGCTCTAAACAAGTATCCTAACTCTCCTGAGCCTTTGTTTCCTTCTATGCAAGATGAGGATGCTACCACCTTCTCCAAATGGTGATTATAAAAATGAAATGAAACAAAAGCAAGCCTGTTAAAAAGCAATTTAAATAATAGCTTACTACTTGTAATTGTGTTTCTCATAATCTCTATATTTCTTTGATCCCATATTTTTAAAGGAGCTAAAGAATAATGTTTAAGGTTGTAGCATTGCACCAAATAATAAGAACTAAATAATAGTAGTAGCATTAAGCAATTTTGAGTATTTATTATGTGTCTCCCTCAGTGCTAAAAATTTTTCAACATTACCTCATTTAATTTTTGTAACAACCCTACCAGGTTGGTATTAGAATTATTCCCCTTTAGTAGATAAGTTCATTGAGACACAGAAGGCTATGTAACTTGCTCATAGCCAGGTTACACAGGGAGTAAGTGACAGAGGAGATTTGCACCCAGGTCAGTTCAGCTTCAAAACCTTCACCTAACCTCCAAATGATACTCCCATAAGGATTTTTGGGCAATGTAGGAGGCTTAATAATGTATCCTCAAAGATGTCCCACTCCTAATCCCCAGAACCTATGGATATATTACACAAGTAATATGGCAAAAGGAGTTTGCAAATGGGACTAAGCTAAAGATCTGGAGATGAGGAGATTATCCTGGGTCCTTACAAGAAGGTGTCAGGAGGGTCCAAATCATAGAGATATTTAAGGATGTTTTGCTGCTGACTTTGAAGATAGAGGAAGAGACCACAAGCCAAGGAATGCAGGGGCTCAAGAAATTTTGAAGGACAAGGAAATAGATTCCCTCCCAGAAAGAGTACAGCCCTGACAACACCTGGATTTGTGGAATTCTGACCTCCACAATTGTAAGGTAATAAATTTATGTCTTTTCAACCATGAACTTTGGGTAATTTGTAACAGCAGCAATATGTGGGTTCAGAGTATTATTGCATAAAAGCAGACAGTTTGCTCTGTCCATCTGTGCTCTCCAACATGGCAGCTAATAACCACACATGGCTATTTAAAGTTAAGATAAATTTAAATTAAATTTTAGATTCAGTTCCACACTGGCCATATTTAAAGTGCCCAATAGCTATCTATGACTAGTGGTCATCACTAATACAGAATATTTCCATCATTACAAAAAGTCTCCTGAACAATGTTGCTCTGGAGAAAGAAGGTCCACATATCTCCACAACTGCAAATATTTCCAGTAGGATGGCATAAGGTGTTCATTGGGCACCAATGGGTGATGGACACAGACTGCCTGGCTTATGGTCTTGGCTCTGCCACTTCCTAGCTTGGCATAAACTGAGGATGACAACAAGAACACCTTACCTATTGGTTTATTATGAGAATTGAATGTGGACAATGCAGGCAAAATGTTTTGGCATGATCTCTGGCACATATTATTGGGCATTTAATAAATATCAACCCTGATTATTATTACTGTTTCCCTTTTAAATGGGAAGACTTAATCCAGCCCAGTATCAGAAGGTCCATTGATTTCTGTCTCAGGCCAACTATTTCATACAGGTGAGTGCAGGTTAAAACAGTGGCCATTGTCTCATGCTGCAACATTCTGGAAGTGACTCTGTGCCCAAAAAGCAAGCAGAGAATGGAAGCATTGCCTGTGGGAAAATATTACATAAGACACTTCCCCGGAATGCAACATTGTGGCTGTGTGAATACAAATCACTGACATGCAAATACTCCTCAGAAATATTTATGATGAAACTTCAGCACCAACCCCAACAGCCTTCACAGAGTGAAACTAAACCATAAATTATTTCCAAGAACATTGTAATGCCAAGGGAACTCACTTAATTATCCATTATCCCAGAAATGTAGACATAATGTTAATTAAAATGAAGGGGAAAAGCCATTTCCATTTTTTATTAAGATTCATTGAGCTCTTGAAGAGCTCTCTGCCCTGAAGGCTGGGCCAGGTGATGAAGAGCTCATACTGGAGATCCAAAAACAGTAACCCAGACAAGAACAGGAGTACCTCAAGGTCAAAAACAATCACTTCCAAAAAGGAAGAAGAGCAATCTGGACTTCATTCTCCAACCTTGTTCTCTTTTTCAAAACACTCAGATTTCTGGACATCACAGCATACTGTATCTCCAGTATTTCAGCAGGCTTTAAAAAGAAGAATGGCGAGCCCCGAGGCTATACTGAGGCCATGCTCCTGGGGCTGGCCAGAGGGGATATGTGGGTGGATTGGTGGACAACAAACAGGCTTCATGAGTGTTAGACAAGCCTAGTGGGTATGGTGTTAGAACCTCACCTCTGGCCATACAAGGCAACTTTGTTTTTATAGCTAGCAATTGATGGAACAAAACAGTATAAAAACATGTTTCTAGCTTATTTTTGTTGCTTATTTTCCCCCATTTCTGAACGATTCCCATCTGGCTTGCTTCAGACCCTCTGATGCAGTGCCCCTCTCAGCCCAATCTGCCTCATCTCTTCAGGAAAGACTTGGATATAACATCGGGTCTGGAGAATTGGGAGAAAAGAGAGCAAAGAAGAGGATTACAGGCTAAAGAGGAGGAGGTTGTTGGAGACAAGCTATGACAAGTAAAAGGAAAGAATGGATCTGGGATAATGTGTTCCCCATGGGGTGCTAAGAAAGCCCCACAGAAGGATGTGAGTTACTTTGAGCTGACTTGAAGGTGTTGACTCTCTTTTGTCCACACTACCACATAGAGATCAAGCCGTGTGCACTGTGACTTTTTAAGCACTTTGTACATTTTCTAATCCTGTGGGAGATTTCGTTGGGGGAAAATGGCACGGGGGCAATTGTTATTTTTAAAATGAATTATAAATCATCTGGCGTAGGGGAAAGGAAGCTCTGCTGGTATTCTGAAGCCCTGACCCATAGTAGGTTCTGTTGTAAAGGAGTAAGGGATGGTGACTACTAAATGGATGATTAAACAAGTCAATTGCTTAGTTACTGATACCTACCACCTACATTGGGGAGGTTAGGAAATTCTCCCTATAGACAGAAATTAAAAAGAACTGGAGAGGAGCTGACATTTGTTGAATACTATCAAACATTTACTGAATGTTTGTAGACATAATGTGTGTGTTTATTTATAATGCCATTTCTATAAACATAATTTCTGAAAACATCAATATGACATACTTATTAGAATGGCCAAAAATCAGAACACCAACAATACCGAATGCTGATGAGGACATGGGGCAATAGGAACTCTCATTCATTGCTGGTGGGGATGCAAAATGGTGCAGCCACTCTGGAAGACAGTCACCACACCATATTGCACATGCTCTTTGGCATAAGTAGTTGAAAACATATGTCCACACAAAAACCTGTACATGGATATTTGTGGCCACATAATTGCCAACAGTTACAGGCAACCAAGGTATCTTTCAGCAGGTGAATGGGTAAATAAATGTGGTGATGTATCCAGACAATGAAATACTACTCAGCTCTAAAGAGAAATGAGCTATCAATCCATGAAAAGACATGGAGAAACCTGAAATGCATATCTAAATGAAAGAAGCCAGTCTGAAACATGGTATAATTATACCTATATGACATTTTGGAAAAGATAAAACTATGGAGACATAAAGATATCAGTGGTTGCCAGGGTGGGATTTTTGCAGGGAGGGAGGATAGGTGGACACAGAGGATTTTTAGGGCAGTGAAAATACTCTATATGACACTGTAATAGTGGATACATGTCAATATACATTTGTCCAAACCCATAGAATATACAACACCAAGGGTGAATCCTAAAGTTAACTATGGACTCAGGGTGGTAATGACGTGTCTATGTAAATTCATCAGTTATAATAGATATACCTGTTATATCAGTTGTAACAGGTTTCACAGGGGGATGTGGGTAATGGGGGAAGCTGTGCATGTGTGAGGGCAGGGGGTGTATGGGAAATCTCTGTACCTTCCTCTCAATTTTGCTGTGAACCTAAAACTCCTCTAAAAAAACAAAATCTTTTTAGAAAGCTATATGAAACTAAAACACCAACTCATATACCATAATAAATGATATACTCAAGTATTTTCAACACAGAAATATAAAAGTGATGCTGCCTATGCATCTGTTCATTTTTCTGTTGATGGAGGCTTTCTCTACACATCACCCTAAGCTCTCATTCTGTGGCTCAGTCTCCTCATCTGCATTATGGAGATAAACCTGCTACTCTCTCCCCACCCCCATATCATCAAGGGCTTTGTAAACCATAAAACTACATGAAAGCAGACATCATGCTCCTGGTGGGATTGTAAATTACTAAACCCATTTGGAGGGCAAGTTGCACTATCTATTAACATTTAAAATGCATATGCCCTTCAGCCTAGCAATTCTATTTCTAAGAAATAATTCCACACACATAGATGCTCAAGTGCACAAAAATAGCCATTGCACAAATGATCAGCCCAGCATTGCTCACAATGTGAAAAAATAAACTGAAAACATCCTAAATGTGCATCAATAAGGAATTAATATAACAATGCTGGTACATCCACATTATAGAAAATCATGCAGCTGTTAGGATAGGACACAGCAAATATAACCGATATTTTGAATTAAAAAAGTAAATAATGGAGTAATGTGATTAGTATGATCTCATTTACGTAAAAATGTGTGTGAGTGTGTGTGTTGTATATGAGCATAGACATAATCTGGAAGGCTGCTCATGAGAATGTAAGCCATACTTACCTCTGGGGGAGTGAGAAGTAATGGGATAAGAAAGAACACTTCTTTCTTTATATGCTTTATAAATTCATTCAGTTAATTAATGAATAACTCTTAACTTATCTCCTGCTTCTTCTCTTACTCCCTGGAGAAGATAGAGTCATGCTGTTGAAACCTAAGCCAAATCATACCCTTCCTTTGCTCAAAAGTCTCCCACGTCAGTCATGGTAAAGCCAAAGTCCTTGCCACACTCCCTGGAAGGCCTGTGTATCCTGCCTCTCTCTCTAACCGCATCTCCTGCTTCTACCCTTGCTCACTTCTCTCCAGCCAAGCCACTTTCTTGAACACACCAAGTAATGTTCCAGCCTCAGACCTTGCCACAAGCTGCTCCCTCTGCCTGGAAAATTCTTCCTCCAGATCTCCATAAAACCAATGCCCTCCTCTGAATGGCCTGCTCTTGTCCTTTCATTTAAAATCATAACTGACAGCCTTTTCCTACAGAATTCATTCCTTTATACCATGCCACTTTCCCAATCACAATGCCAGCTCTGTGAAGGGAGGGTACTAGTTTATCACTCAAGTTCATCCCATTCAGTCTGTCTCTCTTGGTCCAAACTGTCCTTCCACTGACCTCCCTCCTAGCTGACTATTTCTTCCACAACAGACAAACAACCAGTATCCTTCCTCCTCAACTGCCCGTAGCATCAATAACAAACATTTACTAATACACTAATTCATACTATTGCATAAATTACTCCTTATTTACTCTCTGGTAAGGTTCACTGTCATGTAATTGGGGTAAAATTTCAAGTCAGTCCATGGAGAAGTAATTCTCAAACTCCAGGGTGCATAAGAATCACCCTAGGATCTTGCTCAGCATGAAGATTCTTGGGCCTTAACTGACTTAGTGGGTTGAGTGTGGAGCCCAGGAATCTGGAATCTTGAGAAACACACACAGAGACTCTGTGGGAAGTGGTCCTTGGACTCCACATTTAGGGAACATGCAAGTGAGTCCAGCTGTTTTCCACTGGGCACTATAGAGGTCTTTTTTTGTGGCACCAGGTGAATATGAGTCTCTGCCCCATGAATTCACTATTCTTATTCCACAAACTAGACTTTTTAAAAAGCACTGTACTGATTGAACTGACACTGTGACAGACATAACATGAGCTAGACTAGAGCAATAATTAAATTTCACATTGAACGTCTTCACTTGCCTGACCCCAAAGTGAAGTGCTTTTTTCTGAGATACAACAGTTTCCACCTATTAGTTCAATCAAAATGGATTTTACTGCTCAGGCATATGTAGAACTCACCCTGGCTCCCTTCCCAGGAGTCAAATCCCTCCAGGTCAGAGCTTCTCAAACTTAAATGATCACCTAAGGATCCTAATAAAAAATGCGGATTCTGATTCAATAGGTCTGGGAGAGACCCCAGATTCTTCATTTTCCAAGAAGAATGGGTCAAGCTGTTCAGCGATGCTGATATTGCTGGCCCATAGACCTCACCTTCAGTAGAATGGGTCTTGACCAGGGACAGGAAATAGGTTTCATTTCACATGCCATCTTGGAATGATTGTTTGTGCCTACAGCACTGGTTTACTAATTGAGAAAGATTTGGAGGCAAGACTTAGCTCAAAGAAAAAGAGTGCTGTGATCAATTGGTGATGTGTGTCACAGGCATGTTCTAGGCTGTGTGCACCCTGCCCATTCATTGGATATCCAATGTAACAAGCTGGTTCAACATGACAGCTTCTTACTTAAGCTTTTGTCATCACCCTAAACATTAACACACACATAAAACATTCATGCACACACACACAAATACACATACAATATATCTTTGGCTAACACCTCTTTCCTCTTAGAAATCTCCAGAGCCTCCAAGTTTCTACACTTTTCCCACAGTGAATCTCTCCCATAGGTAAGCTTCTTTCTGCCTCAAGCCTCTATAATCTCTCCTTAGCCAGAGAACAAATATCCGGGACTTACAGATATTTACAACCTGATTTTCTTCCAAAATACTTTGTTGCTTACATTCTACATTAGTTTACTAGAACTGCCATAAGAAAGTATCACAAGCTGGGTGATTTAAACAGCTGAAATTCATTGTCCACTGTTCTGGACAAGTCCAGGATCAAGGTGTTGGCATGGTTGGTTCCTTCTGAGAACTGTGAGGAAGAATCTGTTACATGCCTCTCTTCTTGGCTTCTAGCTGACTGTCTTCTGTGTTTTCACAAAGTCTTCCTACTGCTGATGTCTGTTTCCAAATTTCCCCTTCATATAAGGACAGCAGTCATACTGGATTAGGGCCCACCCTAATTACTTCATTTTTACTTGATTACCTCTGTAAAAACCTTGTCTCCAACTCAGGTCATATTCTAGTTAGGATTTCAACATATAAATTTTGAGAGACAAAATTCAACCTGTAACATATCGACAAGGTGTTTCTTACTGCAAAGGTCAGATTTAGAATTCAGTCCCTCATCTCTCTTCTACTTCTTGTTACATCAATATTTAATCGACTTCAATCTTTTTTTTTGACCTTATGATAATTTATAGGCTCTACAACAGGCTTTCTGCTGACATAACTATTTGAGACTCCTTCATGGGGGCTAAGATAACCCCCTCATTCTATCTCTATCCCACTCCATGGCTTTTCTAACTTTTCATTCCTTTGAAAATGTAAAATGCTTGAGTATAGTAGGTTGAAACAAAAAATAGAGATGGTCAGTGTGATCTAGCTCTCCCTCTGGGCATCTTACACCTATGTCCCATGGAGATGGGCTCCATTTGGACACAACAAAAGTCATTTTCTAATAAAGCACTCCAGGAAGTAGCAGCGGCTGACCTGACCTGCCATTTCAACAGCACACATGTGGGCTGAGCCCAGAATCATCTGCTTCCTCCACAGCAGGCAGACTCAAATCCACACAAGAGTAATGCACAGAAGAGCAGATTTGGGTGACAATGCAGAGTTTCAGCCAAAATAAATGCTGCCACCTGGTAGCTTTCAAGCAGGATCCATGCCAATATTTCATTTGGGCTAAAAACACTAGAAAAATAGTATTTTGCATTTTGCACCTGTAGCCAATCCCTCTGTCAGCCACACCTACTTCCCCATCATGCCCAGAGGAAGGTGGGAAAATGTATTCTCATGGAGTCTGAACAAAAAGGGTATGCTGGGTTCAGGGTTTCTAATAAGATGTGAAGGAAAAAACAAAAAGTATAGTAGCCTATGAAATTTTAGCAGCCATTTTTTCAGAGGCTTATACATCTTAGCAACCCCCATTTGATGTGCATTTTAGTGTTGCCTTTGTTAAATCATGGTATCTCTGCCAAAATGCATTTGCTTCTCTTATGTTCCCAAAACTAGCATGTAGGTAAATGCTCTATACTGCACACGGGCGCACATGCATTCATTAAACATGCACACTATAGAGAAATCTGACTTAATGAAAGTTTATTTGAAGAGAATGCTTATTTGAATGCAGTCTACTCTTGCAAATGGAAATGGGTTATTTTTGGATAATTGCATAGCTGGGTGAACTGTGCATTCACTCTTCTGGATGGCCTGTTTTTTAACCTTTTCTAACTGGAAAAAATATATATGTATATATATTTTTCATCTGTAGAGAGAAACTAATGGAACTTCATTAGGTCAACAGTATGGTCATGAGGCTTAAAGACTGAAGAGAAATACAAATAGGAAGCCTCAAAGAATGATGTACGGGGAGGGGAGGAGGCGACAAAGCTGAAAGCCTCTCATTTTGATACTGCTGAGTATTAGGTCCAGCAAAGGCAACTAATGAAGGTCTTTAAATATTTAATTACAGTAAACAGGCTTCCCCTTTCAAATAAAAAGCTTCATGTATGCCTTTTTAAGAGTCAAGAGGAAAGCCACCCTATAAATATCATGGGGAAGATGTTGACGGTGCCCCAGCAATTCTGTTGTGTCCTTGGAAGGCTGATGATGGAACTAGGATGCTGCAGATGAGTGTGATATTGGACACTAAGACAAGCCAGCTCAGTGTGACATCTGCAGGGGGGTCTTGAACCCCCATGTCCCAGCTCCCTTCTTTTCTGTCCATAGAACTTTCATGTCCTTACCTCAGCTATTAGGCAATTCAAAAATGCAGCTATCAACTTCCACTTTCACAGTGGGGTTTCCATAATTGGCCTCTGGGAAGTATCTCATCTTAACCTACCTGGTTTGAATTCCCCTCCTTCCAGTAGTCCTATCACTACAAGCAGCTCCATATCTTATCTTCCTTGAAGTCAGGAAAAGAGAATAGGTCATAAGAATACAAGATGAGCTGCTGTCTTGCAGTTTCCACAATATATCCAGGGTCTTTCTACCAACCAATCCTTGCCCTCTAACCTGTGGTCATAACTGTATGTCCAGGTCTAGGCCAGTGACTCTAGAATGAACGAACACTCAAGGTGTATGAGACAGAGGCCCTGTCTTAAGGCTGAGAGTTGCCTTGAACAACTGACTGAGACACTTAAAAACAACAACCACCAGAAGTAAACAAATGAATAAACAAACATAACCCTACAATAACATGATGGCCACCAAATGTTGAAGACTCATTATCTGCAAGATGTAGTATGGACTGAACTATTAGTAGATATTTAAAGACTAGATGAGTTTGGAGATAGTGGTTTCCTAAGGAAAGATTAAGGGAAATGAGCTGGGAACTTGGTGGGAAGAGACAGAAAGTAGAGGGCCCCTAAGGCAGAAGGAGGGGCAGAATCTGAGCTTATCTGATTTCCCAAAGATGTAAGGGACTGGGAGACCTATGGGGAGGTCATGGGTAAGAACTTATCCTTTGCATGCTGATGCCCACAGCCTGGGACTTGCTTGGAAACCCGAGGGAAGTATACAGGGCACATATTATGGGTAAAGTGACTTGGATTTAGTAAAAGCTTCTCTGAATTCCAGTGCTTCCATTCCTCAAGTAAGGTGAATACAAGCTGCCCTGCCTACCTTACATTATAACCACCATCATGCTTTTATCATTAAAATTTATTATTGAGCACTTATTTGATGCCAATCACAGAAGTGGGCACTCTGCATATGATATCTCATTCAATTTTCACAGTAGTCTTGTGAAATAAGTATCATGCTGCCCATTTGATGGATGAGGAAAGGTAAAGCCACTTGCCAAAGTCCATTTAGCTGCAGGTGTCAAGGCAAGATTCATAGGTTTCTTGATCAGTATTTTGTAAATCAGGAAATACCAGCAAGTGTTACAGGTATTTTTCCAAATATCCATAAATGTTTACAAGCATATCTTCTAATTATAGGAAATGCCCTAGGTGGGAGCTGAGAGACTCTTTTCAGCATAACCAAAGTATGTGGGCTCAAAGAATTCATATGCCAGGCCCTGGCTGGCGTAGCTCAATGGAGTGAGTGTGGGCTGCGAACCAAAGTGTCGCAGGTTCGATTCCCAGTCAGGGTACATGCCTGGGTTGCAGGCCATGACCCCCAGCAACTGCACATTGATGTTTCTCTCTCTATCTCCCACCCTTCCCTCTCTAAAAATAAATAAATAAAATCTTAAAAAAAGAAGAAGAAGAATTCATATGTCCACTCCCCAAGAACATTTTTACCTCTGGTTACTGGAGTGCCCACCAAACTAGGGTAGGGATGGGGTGCCCAGCATCACAGCACCCCCAAAACCAGCAATAGAGTATGGTTTTGTCAAAAGCCAGGTTCAGCCAATCCACAAGCTGTTCTCCAGGGAAAGGAGCCAGGAATTAAATTTCAGTATTCCTGTCTTTGAAAAAAAATGTTAAAAGCTCCTATCAGCATATAATACTTTATTAGGTATAAAGTTGACTTTTGACTTTTCTTCTTCCCCAGATTCATCCACACTTACTATTAGAAACACGAAGACATTCCATGAGAGCAGGGACTTCATCTAGTTCATGGCTGCATGCCCAGTGCCTGGCACATTGTAGGTACTCAATAAGTATACACTAAAGGAATAGCTCTCTAGCAGGTGGCTGCTGTGAATCCTTTGCAAAAAACACTAAGCGAGTGGTACTTTACAATGGAACCCCAAATGGCAGGGCTGGACTTGCCCCAGGGGGAAAGGAATGCCATGTGTTTTCAGAATCAGCCAGCGAAGCAGCTGAACCTGGTGTCGGACTCTCCAGCCTCTCCACAATGCTGTGTACACACAGCTCTTGCTTTGCTGCTAACCAGGGCTGCCCATTCCTGGAGTTCCAGGCACTAATGGGAAGAATAAGGAGGAGAAAGTGTAAGTTTTCCAGGGAGCAGACCCACCTGCTCCTCAGTGAGTGCCTGCCATTCTCAAAGCCTCCCAGTCACAGGTTAATGCTCTTATTATCTCTGTTTCTGGGGTACTTGCTTGTTTCTGGTTGACTTGCAATACCAGCGAGTTCACCTCTATAGGGTGGTAGAAGTCAACTTGGCAGCACATGAGTAACAGAGTGGCCAACAGCTTAGAGCTCTGTCATTCCACTAAAGGTAAATCAAGGCCAATGGACCCTCCTTACATGGGGGTTGAATTCCATCATAGGGGCTGCTGGTGTTCTGGGAGCTATAAGAGCTCAGGGATAGTCGGAACCCCTGTGACATGGGGCCTGATGACACGGGTGGTGAGCTGGAGAGTTGTAGAGGCCCAAATACAACCACCCTGCCCCACATTTTACTGCCATCCCCACATCTTCCATTTGCAAAAGACTTTCACGTCTTGCTCATGTTTTCATCCAATCAAATGTTTATTGGGCATCTACTATGCACCTGTCCCAGTTCTAAGTGTGAAGGATGCTGCAATGAAGAAGATACCCTCGAGGCGCATGCATTCTGCTGGGGAGGGGGTAAACAAGTGAATAAAGAAGTACTGTATTTTTTGGACTATAAGATGCACCCCCCACATATGGGAGGAAAGGGGGTGTGAGTCTTATAATCTGAATGTAGCTTACCTGGCTCACTGTGGGATTGGGGGCAGGGCAGCAGTGGAGCAGGGTCATAGGTTATTAAATGTTTTACCATGTTTTTTGCTTCAAATTTTTTTCCCATTTTCCTCCTCTAAAACCTAGGTGTGTCTTATGGTCTGGTGCATCTTATAGTCCTAAAAACAAGGTAATCAAATGTCAGGGTGGGATAAGTGTCTGAAAAAGAAAAAGCCAACAAATGCAAGAAAGCTAACAGAAGGGGGTGCTATGTGAGACAGTGAGGTCAGAAGAGGTAGCATTTGAGCAGACCCCTGAAAGAAAGGTAGCCAAGAAACTGAATCTCTGGATCTAAAGTGTAGCCAAGTTACTGTGGTCTGTTGAACCTCGACCTGCTGATCACTAAGGGTAAATCACATTTCAAACCCAAGTTTTAAAAATACTCCTTTGCAGTAAGTGTTCTCAGATTTGTGCTGACTTCAGGAGGCAAGCAGACTGCCTTGACAGCAATTTTTAAAAATAAAATGAAAAGCAATTACGTTCCATTGCAGCAATTTACTCAGCAAAATCTGGGGAGCAGAAAAGGTGAATACATCCCCTTCACCCCCAATGCCTCCTTGGGCTGGGGGCTTTCCTCAAGGCAGAACCTTGCTTGCTCCCTCCAGGACCAGGGCCCAGGGATAGATATACTCTCTGATTTCTGGGTGCACATCAGTTCTCACCAAGTGGGAGTGAGTCACCCCAAGTGCAGCCAATGAGCAGCGGAGACAAAGGAGAGGGTTTGTATGTTTCCCAAGCATGACACATCCTATGGAGGGTGCAGCCAAATCAAACCTCCTGAGGTCTCAGAGTGTTGATCTGTAGTCAAAAAAGCTTAAAATGACAACCAGAAGGGAGGGCAGGCTGCCCAAATCATGCTGCACTTTTAACCCAGCCAGATGCCCCACATTCTCCTGACTAGCACATTTGTGTTCTACATTCTTATCTGGGTTTCCAACCACCCACCATCAGCCTCATGAGTCCCTCTATTTTAACATTAAGTTTTTAAAAAATGTATAAATAGTCCATGCTCAGAATATACAGAAAAACAAAAAGAAGGGAATAGAAATCATTCACAGCGGCACACCACTCAGCAAGAACTGCTTTTCATGTTTTGCTGTCTATCCTTTGAGAGTTCTTCTTTCTCATCTTATTTATGGATACATATTTTTAAACAAGCTATAGCCATATGAGATGTCATTTAACAGAATTTTTCACTCGAGGAATCAGAAATATCTTCCTGAGCATATGCAAATGAACAGCTACCCAAATAAGTTTACCAAAACCATTTTAATGCTGCAGTGGATTCCATTTCATGGCCAGACCCTAAGTTACTGGATTTTTCCTGTTGTTGGAATTTTCATTATTATAAACAATGCAATGATAAGCACCACTCACACCTTAATTTAACAAGTATTTATAGAATACCTTCTGTGGCTAAGTTTGAGAGTGCATCCTTACTTATTCTCTGAGGACAAATTTCTTGAAGTGAAATTGACAGGTCAAGACACAGGCATGTGTCTAAGGCCGTAAAACAAGCATATTAGCCTTATTGCCAAATCGACCTCTGCCAAACGCTGTGCCAAACTGTCCTCCCACCAGCCCTGTATGAGAGTGTGGCTCCCAGACGTTTTACCAACATTGTTTCTTTCATTTCTTTTTCATTTTTGTGGGGAGGGAGCAATTTTATAGGAGAAAAATAATGTTTTGTTGTTTCACTTTTCAGTCTTTTGTTGCTACCCAGCCATTTGGATTTCCCTTCCGGTGAATTGCTTATTCATAGCTTCGACAAAACGTCTTAATTAAATCTAGGGTGAAGAGGAAAGAATGGAGAAAATTAATAATTATTGAGTGCTTGTTATTTGTCAGACAGTGTATACTCTTGGCTTCACAGAGAAACACTTATCTTTACAACAGGTCTATTATTTTCTACATTTAATGGGTGATGAGGTACAGCTTGGAGTGTTCACCTGCCTGAGGATGGAGGGCAAAGAGTAACAGCAAAATTCAAACTCTGTGTTCAAGTTTGTTCCCATCACTGCATCCTGGGGGGTGTTCAAACTTTCTTTGAGTCTGGGGTCAGTCAGTTAGAGGAAGCCATGTAAGGGCTAGAACTAAGATGCTTCTGTCCTTTCTATGGGGTCCTGCCCAGTACCAAGTCACTTTGTAACAATGAATGGCCTCCTCAGAGAACCTACCATCTCAGATTTTTAAAAAAATCATTTTAGCCCAAGAGCCTCTAGGAATATGTTCCTTAGGAAATACTTGGAAAGAATAATGGCCAAATGGTATAGACAGATCTTTCTCATGGCAGCTGAGTGGCTAAAGATGCATTTTAAAAGTTGGGGCATATTCTGCCAGCAATTGCAGCTTTCAGATTCTTAGACACGCTTCAGAAGTAGCCTTCATATGCTCAAACGTGCATCAGTGTATCATGGAATAAACAGCAGTGTAAAGTGTCTCCTGACTGCCCCTTCTACATAGGCCTTTTCCTCTTGGTTAGAACACGGCTTCTCATCTTTTCTCTGACCCCACTCCTGCAGGATGTTCGTTGTCTACCCCACCAGCTCCTTTCTGCCCTTTCTACTGACTGCCATCACATCAATGACCTCACTCCATGGCTTGTCTGTTTGCTTTTCATTGAAGTAAAATTCTCATAACACAAAATGAGCCATTTCAAAGTGCTCAATTCAGTGGCACTTAGTACAAGCACAATGTTGTACAACCGAAACCTGCATCTAATTTCAAAATACTTTCATCATTCCCAAAGGAAATCCTGTACCCTATAGCAGTCACTCCCCCATAAGTCTCTCCTTCCAGCCTCGAGCAACCACCAATCCAGTTTCTGTCTCTATTGATTTAACTACTCTGCATATTTCACGTCAATTTATCACAATATGTGGGCTTTTATGCTTGGCTTCTTTCACTTAGTGCGTGTTCTCTGCCTTCATCCATGTCGCAGCACATATCAGTACTTCACACCTTTTTGTGGCCAAATAATATTGTTGTTATGTGGATTCAGTCTTCTGTTGCTGAAGATTGTGTTGTCTTAATCATTTTATTATTGTAAATAATGTCACTACAAACATAGGAGGACATGTATTTGTTAGAGTACCTGTTATTAGTTCTTTAAACTGAGTACCTGGTAGTGCAATTGCTGGGGTGTTTTTATTTTCTGGTTTATTAGACTGGACAGATTCTTGGGGATGGAGACTTCATCCTGTTCCCCAATTTATTCCTGGTGCCTAAGGCAACCAACTCTCTCATTTGCCTGGGATTGTGGGATTCTCTAGGACATGGGCCTTACAGTGTTAAAAATGGGAAAACCCCAGCAACCCTGGACCAGTGGGTCACTCTACCAATGTTCAGTATACTACATGACATGAAACAGCTACTCAGTCAGAATTTGTTAGATAAAAGATTCCTTCCACTTACTCCACATATACTCAATCACCTGTCTCAGCATATTGTGATTCAAATCATTTTTTAACCCAATAGGGTATATATGGCAATTTATAAGATTATAGAACCTATACTTTCCATGCAATTGAAGCATTCACATGGAAATTTAAACAGGGAAGCTGCAGGTGGTGACAATATTAACGCTGTTTGTTAAAGATGTCCAAGCAGCACCAAAGGCTCCATTCCCCATGCCTGTGAGAGGGAACTGCTCTTTATGTCAAACACCAGAGAGGGATACACCTCCCTTTTAGTAAAGGAGGTTGGAAAGATCAGAAAAACATACCCATCACAGAGAGTGGCAACTGCTCTTTTCAGAGAAAAGCAGAGGCCCATGGAAAACAGTGCAGAGCATTCAGACAGGAGTGGAGGCTGATATGAGAGCTCTGGGTCTACCCAAACAGAGACCCAGGGGACACTTGGTGTTGTAAGGAAAGGGAACCACCTTCAGGTCTGTGCAATTAAGAACAGCAATGAGAACCACCTCACACCTGTTAGAATGGTCATTATTTAAAAAAAATAGTGTTTATTGGTGAGGATGTGGAGAAAAGGGAACACTCGTGCACTGTTGGTGGGAATGTGAACTGGTACAGCCACTATGGAAAACTGTGGATGTCCCTCAAGGAACTAAAAAGTAGAATGGCTGTATGACCCAAGTGTCCCACTTCTGGGTATTCATCACAAAGAAATGAAATGAGGATCTTAAAGATATACTGCACTCTCATGTTCATTGCAGCATTATTCACAGTGGCCAAGACATGGAAACAACCTAAATGTCCATGGGTGAAGGAATGAATAAAGAAAGTATAGTATATGCATTTAATGGAATAGTATTCAGACTTATAAAAGAAAGAAATCTTATCATATGTGGCAATATAGATGAACCTGGAGGACATTATGTTAAGTGAAATAAGCCAGGACAAACACTGCATGATTCCCCTTATATGAGGAATCTAAAATATTCAGACTCATAGAAACAGAGTAGAATGGTGGTTGCCAGGGACCAGGGGACAGAGGGAGAGGGAAATGGGAGATACTAATTAAAGGATACATAGTTCCAGTTAAACCAGATGAATAAATCCTAGAGATATATATACAGCATAGAACCTATAGTGAACAATAGTTATGACAGACTTAACATTTTGCTAAAAAGTAAAACTTATGTGTTGTTGTCATCATCATCATAAAAATAATAATTATTTTTATTATTGAAAAGAAAAGGAGGAAACTTTTGGACACAAGGAATACATTTATGGCATAGATTGTAGTGAGAGTTTCATGGGTGTATAATTACCCCCAAACTCATCAAGTGGAACATAGTAAATACATACAGCGCTTTCTATGTCAATCATACCATAATAAAGTGGTTTTAAAGTTTTCTAATACAAAATTTAAGAAATGAGAGATAGGAAGAGCTACAGAAACTGCTGACAAGACTCTCACTTAGAGTAATTGTAGAAGGAGCACCTGAGAGTTTCATATACTTGAACGTCCTCACAGAGCTAGATGACATTTTGGAAAATGTGTAAAATGTGAGTGGAGGGAGGCTATTCCATAAGATTGTGAGAGATGTGGCAGAGCACAGGAGAAGTGGGAGCATCAGAACAGAGATGCACCAGACTAAGGGCTTCACCAATTCCCTCTATGGACAAAAAGCATTTGTATTCAGATATGGCCTTGTGTTTCCATCAACTCTTCTGTAAGTGATACACAGATCTCACGCCATTGTATAGGATCAGACTTTTTAAACTTGACCTTGTCCTCATGCAAAGAAAGTCAGGTTAAAAAATCCCTATCAATACTGCTAAAAGTGAATATCTGAAGCAAACTGAAGAGAGGAAACATATACATGTACATACACACGCATACTGTGTGCATGTGTACATATATATACATACAATCCTTGTAATACTTCAGAAAGTATACACTATTAGCATCCCCATTTTACAGAGGTAGAAATAGAAATTCAGCAAGCTAAAGGAATTTGCTTAAAGGTATGAGATGGTAAATGGAGGAGCTGAGACTTAACCCTGTTCTTTCCACTATATCATGCTGTCTCTTTTATGTCCCAAGAACTATTCCTTTCTGAATGAGCTCAAAAAGAAAGTGAAGTCAAAGTTCAATTTCCATGCAAGGTCTTCAGCTCTTTTCCTGCAATGGGGTATTAATGAACCTACTTCTGTCTTACAGACCACACATTACCTACATGTGAATTCATAACCTTTCTCTACCATGCCCCAAAAGTGAAAGTTATCAGTTAGATTAGGGTGTCAAATTTATCATTCCCTGTCTTTCCTGACATCTAGCACCTTGTACTTGCAACGCATCATTTCTTTTTTAAAAAAAATTTATGAGCATTTATTTGAACCAAACTGATGACATATGCCAGGGAGCAGGATTTCAAATGCTCCCAACACATCATTTCTTTATTAGTGATCAGCAGAACTGTGCTTATAGAAGCTTTCCTATTCTGGGTCTTAATTTTGTACATTTCCAGTTTCCATGGAGACACTACATTCTTGAATTCTAAGAGTGTCACTGTAAAACAATGTGAAAACAAAGCAACTTCAGAGAAATGACTCACTCTGGACATCACCAAGCAACACTCTCATCAAGTACATAGGACAACTGTTATGATCTGGGGGGTTAATTGTTGAGGCCAAGCTCCTGTCTTTCTCCCCCCATCTAAGAGATGTTTTTCATGCCCATCCTGGGGACTAAGCTCACAGTTATGAGAGCATCTCCAGGTCTCCCTGCTTCAATTATTGAGCCACTGTTATAATAAAGTAGAGAGGTAACTATGGCAACATTATTCCAAGGATAAATACCACAATCTCGCCTTCAACTTATTTTCCCCTACAAACAAATGAAAAATCGAGAACATGTAGGATTAATAGCATCACTTGTTAAAAAGCCAATGGACAACAGATTTCAGAAAAGCTTTAATTAGTGGAATCTTTCCTGGCTCAGTTTAGCACTTGCTCTATGCCTCCCACAGAGAAAGCATATGTGGGTGGCCTCAGAATTCAGTATCACTGAACTTGGGCACTATCAGGCATCCATTCCTGGGTTTCTAGAAGTTCACAAGATGTCCTGGCTCTGCTCTCAGTAGGAGACTTGGGGCTGTAGGAAGGGGTAAGAATGTACTCCTAAAGTAGAGAATTTCATGGCAGGTCGGGTCCAGCAAAAGTAATGGAAAGCCTAGCAAGAGGAAAGGATTCATCTTCAGTGCTTTCCACAGCTTAAGACTTGATAGAAGCAGTCTACCACAGTGGTTGAAAGCATGAAGTAGGAAATCGGACAGATGACTTGAGTTGAAGACTCTGGTCCTCTACTTATTAACTCTTGACCTTAAGCAAATTATTTAACCTCTCCAAGCCTCAGTTCCTTCATCTGTAAAGTGGGAAGGATGGTCAACCTCAGCATCATTGTAAGGCTCAAATGAAATCACGGGTGGCAATCTGTCCAACAAAACCCATTTCCTCCTGAGTCACATATATATTGCATTTCCCAGTCTCCCTGTGACTGAGTTATGACCAATATCAGTTGAAATGATGTGTTTTAGGCTAACCCATTAAAAATGTCCCTCTTATCCTCCTCCATGTTCTGTCTCCACCCCTGTCAGCTGAATGCTAACACCAAGGGGAAACTTGGAAGCTATTCAGTGATGATGGCAGAGCATTAATCAACCTGAGTGACTAAACGGAACAACCCCCTGTCCCTTTCCAACCAGGAACACCTGAATTAAATTGTTAGTGATAAAGAAATAAGTGTCTATTGTGCTAAGCTAACACAGTTAGTGTTTTATCTATTTCACCATCTACGCAACCCATTATACAAATGTAACATGTTTAGCGCAGTTCCTGATATGCAAAGAACACTCAGTATCTGTTAGGTGTATTATTGAGAAAAGGCCACTTTTCCTGCAAAGCTAGCCAAACTCTGGCAAGGAACATCTCCGTTGATTTCATGGAGTCTATTTGATTCATAGAATTAGGTGCAAGCTTTTCTGTTGCAATAAGTAATGAAGTACAAATTGAGGAAATTAGTTACCAATTAGTCATTCGATGGTTGGGAAGGCAGGCAGCAGGCATAATGGTGCCAGATTAGTTAAGACGTGATAAATTTTGTTGCTCTACAAGGTCTGGTTCTTTACCCATTACTTCTCAAATTTATCTTAATTATTGGCCCCAGGACATGTGATAGGGCCTGGATGTGGAAGGAGGTAAGAGACTAACCAGGGCATTTGGGAGATGTGGCAAACTTCACAGCAAGGATGGTCCCCAATGAGGCCATTATGAGCAACTGCAAGGGGAAGAGGCCTTCTCTATCAGGTTTCCAATTTTTCTAGAGAAGTCCCACATTTTGTATGCTCTTTCCTTATAACTATCATATTGCACCACAATCCCATGGCCTTTCACATGTCTATCCACTGCAGGAGGTGAGAGGGGATTTTTTGGCTCATCTGGAAGATATAAGAACTGGGCTTTCAGTGATTAAATAACTGATAAAGGGGACCATTCTAGCCTGTGAGTCCCTGTGACCACCTACATCTTCATATCTCTCCTAGTGTCTAGCACAGTAGAATCCCCTGCCTGATTTTTTTCATAACTTTCTATTACACATAATATAAAATCTAAACTTTCACCATGACCTCTGAGACTTTCAAGGTCCAAAGTCTGCCTGTTCTCTAACTTCTCCTCCCACTCTCCCTTCTTCATCATGCCCTCCTGCTCTCAAATGAATTGGACAGAAGTTGATAAAATAGATAACTGGGGAACGTTGTATTCTTTTATGGTCAACCAAGGTCCTTTAGGTTATAGGTTAAGTTTCAGAAAAATCCACTGGCTTAGTCTATTAATGCCCAATAGCCACATGACATCAATAATCCATTCAAAGGGGCCAGGCTGGACTAAAGTGATGAGCTCCTGACTGAGGCTCGCCTGGGTTTGGCCCCACCCAATTGAAGCCTTGCTCAGCTGCCAGAGCCATCAATGAAAACAACCCCCTGCATTATAATAATAATAATAATAGTTAACATGCATCTAGCACTAACTAGATACAAGGAATAATACTCAGCATACTACATATATTAACACATTTGATAAGAACTTTAGAGGTAAGGTACCATTATTATCCTCATTTTATTGATGAAGAAATTGAAGCTTAGAGAGGGTTAGTAGCTTGTGTGTGGCAGAGCCTGGATTCAAAACCAGGTGTTCTAGCTTTTAACTGATATATTGTATTATGCCAAGTCCAGCAAAATACTCATTTGGCCAAAGTTATCCCCCATGTCCCCCTAATACTCCATAAAGTGTCATACATCTGGCTTTGCATTATCAATACTTGTATGTTAACTCATATTCACTGAATCTTGAGAACCATGGAGCTAGATTAGAAAAAGGAACAAAAAGAAAGTCTATATGCTGATGTTAGATAATTATCAAATGCCTAGAGGTTAATGGGTAACAAGTAAAGAATCCTGTATGCTCCTGCTTTCTTGCAGGGTTCAGGTCTTTGGATTTTCTATTAAGACTATGATCTCAACACGGCTGTCCATTTGTCCATGGATATAAAAATTAAATGAGATTGAATGACATAATGGAGTGGTACCTTATGTAAAGAATAGCAGCAGTGTACTAGTAAATGCTTAACAACCATTCCTCTGGAAGAAGCATTTTCTAGTTTCCATGGTGTAAATACTCCCACTATGGCTAATTTCAGCTGCCAATATGATATCAACCAACTGGCAGATTTCCTTAAAATTTCACAATTGGCCCTTGGCAGCTAGTATGAGCTGGTTCCAGTACACCATTGCAAGATAGGTCCTACAGGCAGGTCTTATATTATACATACTGGGGGACTCACTCTGCCATATGGCAATAGAGTTGTAACTGTCAGGTGAAAATATGCTGTCATAATTCCACACAATTACATTAAAATTATTGAGAATAGACAGTAAAATAATAACTAGTATGCAAAGTATAGAATTTGTAGACAACTTAACTAACCAAGATTTTTTTTCTTTTAAATGTTCTATATAATGGCACAAAAATCTTTTATTTCTGGAACTTATTATAAGCACAGTATAAGAACTGAAGGACACAAAAGGAGGGCCATTATTAAAGTTAAGCGTGTGCACACAAACATAAACTTACACTGTTTTTTTTTGTTTTTTTGTGTTTTTTTTGCCAGGGCCAAAGATTTTATTTATTTATTTTTGGGGGAGGGAAGGAAGGGGGAGAGAGAGAGAGAGAGAAGGAGAGAGAGAGAGAGAAACATCAATGTGCGGTTGCTGGGGGTTATGGCCTGCAACCCAGGAATGTACCCTAGCTGGGAATCGAACCTGGGACACTTTGGTTCCCAGCCCGTGCTCAATTCACTGAGCTACGCCAGCCAGGGCTGACTTGCACTGTTTTTTGAACAGTGATCTGTACAAGTTTGCCTTTACTCTCAATTTACTTCTGTTTCTACTTTGAAACACAATATACATCTCAAAGTTATATGAATCCAAAGTAGAGGAGTAAGTGAAGTTCTATATCCAGGTTTGTCTAAATTGCATAGTAGTTTTATGAAACCCAACTTTTTCCCTCCATAGCCTCCTAAGAAGGTTCTCACATCACAAGTAATTCAAGGAGCTGAGTTATCAAACTTTTCTGAACCCTCTGTAAAATGTCTATTCATCTTTGATTTGGGAGATCACTCTCTGGAAGGGAAAGGTGATCATAAAGCAAACTACCTCCCACAAAGCACGGCACTGTGATTATGAGGGTCCAACAGCTTGGTGAGTGGTGAAAATAGGAGAGAGCCCTGCAAATGGCTTTAATATTCAGAGGTCTGGTATTAAAGATAAATCCTCTCAATTTTGAGTCAGTGTGATTTTTTCTTCTATTAGAATAGTTGACATTCTTAAAATTTTTAAAAAGTGTAGATAAGTTGTTATCATAATCATTGCTCATTTTAACCTTAAGAATTTATTAAGAAAACAATGTGTTCTCTTACAGAAAAGAGGATTTGTTTCAAAAATTATTTAGCATACTATAAATAAATCACATTTATAATTTATAGGCATATATGTTCCAGCAAACACTAGGGTGAAAGTTCAAGAAAAATAATTTGAGAAATCTTATTCACTTTACTTATAGTTAGCAGTAGGAAAATCAAATGGCTCTGCTTCTGATGAAAATGACTGCTTTACCTTTTCAGTAAAATAAAACACATGACACAGAATCAACAAAACTATGATTTTTTTAAATATTAAGTTGTAAAACATATGAATTGTCATTCCTTGTTTTCCATTAAAAAAAGAGTAGTTGATATATGGATATGCTATTTTTCATTCTCTGACCCCTACCAATATTCAACGTTCCTCATTTTTAATGCTGTCCTGGGCCTGGCAAGGCTTTGTTAGCCTGTATCCATGGGTAAGTAAGTGTCTTTAAGGTAAGTGCCTGGTCTTTCTGACCCTTAGAGTTTGTCTTGCCTAGATTGAGAATATTATAATCCACCTTCACCCTGTGGCCCTCGTTCCCTCTCAGACTAAGGACAACTATGTGCAAAAGTCCATGCTGGACTTACCAACGTCTCTATTCAGTGGAGAGGCCAACTTGCTTCGCAGGGATGTTAAATGACATAATGGATATGAAAACTCTATGGGAAAAAAGGAAGATAAGGGCTGCACAAATGTAGGGCCATATTTATGTTAATTACTTGCGAGTGACATGCATAATGCCCAGAATCAATGTACTTTAGAGCTGGGAAGGAAGTTTCTATAGTCACTCAGTCTAATCCATCATCTCTCTGCCAGAGCCTAATAATTGCAGCTTGCAGAGTGAGCTCCTTAAACTGTTTGGATCAAAGAGAAAGTAACAGTTCTTCACCCTATCTGCCCCAAATGACTGATGTTTTCTGAGGCTGATTCAGATAACAGAAGCCTTTTATTTATTTGTTTGCCTGTTTGTTTGTTTGTTTGTTTGTTTGTTTGTTTATACTTTAGAACAGTGTGAGGTGATAAATGTTTAAGAACTGGCTTTCCCCTCCTTCCACTCCATTATAAACCCTGATTCACATGGTTTGCCAATTTCCATGGTATAAATACTCCACGGTGGCCAGTTTCAAGTTATCAATGTGAAGCTACTAAATGTGGTCCTGGGAAGACACACAAGTGGCTCCTGTAATCAGATATGAGCCAGCTCCAGCAACCCACACTGCCTTCGATGAACTTAAAATTACCGAGCCCCTGACCACAAGGGACTCCATGAGCAGCTATAGATATAGATTTTTGAACAGACTACTTAACACATAAGGTGATCAGAGCAGTAGTACAGAAAGTGAATTCAAGTTCTGGTTGGAGCTCAGAGGACAGAGCAATTAATTACAGAGCAGATACCAGACGGGGCGGGGGTTGAGATGGGGTTTAAAGAATGAATAGGAGTGTGTCAGGTGAGCAAGGTGATACAAGTAACAAGAAAGAACTCTAGAGGGAAAACATGGCCCAAGCAAAAGCAAAGATGTATAAATGATTGTTTTGGGGACATGGTAACCAGTTAGATGTGGTTGAAAGGTTTATACTAAAGCAGCCTAGTCCAGAAGTTGGTGACATGGTGAGGAAGATGCCATCCAAATGTCATTATCTATTTCATAAAATATGTCCTTTTTACTGAAAGGAGGCAAACACTCTAAGTAAGCGCTTATAGAAATAATGCAACCACTCGTGCATTTCTAAATTTTCCAGCAGCCACATCAAAACAAGGAAAAATAAAGCTGTAAAATTATTTTTAAATGTTTAACTTCACTTAATATGTTAAATACATTATCATTTTAATATGTGGACATGTTTCAAGTGCTGGGTAGACACATGGCTAAGGGCTCCTGTATTGGACAGCACAGCTCTAAGGGGTCACCATCCCCCTGTGAGAACTCCTCCCCCGCAGGGCATGCTTGCCAGGGGAGATATCTGTTTAGGAGAACTCTGTTTTGTCTGATCTTGCTGGCAGTGCCTCTGCTGACACTTGATTACAACCCACAACCAGCAGCATCAGTCAGTATAACAAGAACAAAAGTTGTCTACTCAATACCCCAATTAAATTTGCCCCGAGGCATGAATGTTCCAGCTTCTATTTCTTCACATGAGCAGAGAAACTCCTAGAGAAATAGAGATTGTATCTATAACCTGCCTATCTACTGCCTTTTTCCATTCTCTCAAGCCAGAATACAGCAGAATACCCACGTTTAGTTTGGTTGTGAGAATTAAAATTGGTTAGTTTATCTGTGAAAAGCACTTACAAGTGTGCCAGGCTAACAGTAGGTGGAAATAATTCTTTGCTATCTCTATTGTTATGCATACCATGCATTCTACCTGACACAACATGTGCTCAATGAGTGTTTGTTGCCCTTGTTGTTACATAGATGGTGATGCTTGGTAAACTCAACTTCACCTTTATTCCACCCCTCAGCCTGATGGTCTTTCTCCATAGGAAGTCCCTGAAATTGCTCTTACTCAGCCCACCTATTTTTTCAGCCCCAGACTACCCTCAATCCTCCTTTTGGAGGGTCAAGTTATACCCACCTAACCCCTTCCTCTGCCATGAACCCTTCTCAAGTTTACAGAGCTCCTCACTTCTCTATATTTGAAGTCGTGTAAGACACTATTCTGTTCTGTAAAACTGGGCCCTCAGTCATGTTCAGTGGGCACTGACTGCCCAGTTTTCTACATGGACGCCTTGCCCATGTGTCCCGATGTGTTCAATACAGGGGATATATATACTGTGTATCACATATTCTTAGGGCCCCTGAGGGTACAGAAGTGATCTGGACCTGTCCTTTCCTTTGAGAGCATCCCAATGTAATGGTTCCTTCAGAACAAGAAATATATCCCCACTTTTCAAATCATCTATAAAAACACCTCACAAAAGCTGCTCTAATACCTTCTGATGGATTGAGAGGGAGAGAGAGAAAGAGAGAGTGAGCGCTCATGTTTCCCAAAGGAAACACATAGCACATACCATCTTGGACCAAATGATAGAAAACCATAGCCCCTCATCCTGTCCCTCCATGAAAATCCTTATGCCCCAGAATCAGAAAGCCTCTCATTGTATGGACACTGCATTGTCTAAAACTGTGATTTAATATTCCCCTTACTTCTGAAATTCTCCCAGGTCTGAGGCTGCTGGAGGATTTCTAGTCAGTGATAGCATTACCATATGATTCCCTTTAATCCCTAAATACTGGAAATAGCACAGTATTTAGCAAAAGTCTGGCTTCTTAATACGATAGGTATTAGGGTAGGCATTAGGTGTATCAGATAGTAGGAAAATCTTATATCCTTTTCCTACCCTACACAGTTTTTTTTTTTGTTAACAAAAGTTTCTTCTCAAAGTTTCACTTTACATATAAAATATGTCCTTGTGGAAGCTGTTACAAATGTCACCACTTTAACCAGCCCAAATTTATGGTGGCATTGAATTTTAATGGAGCCATAAATGTCTGATGTAATGGTGATATATGCATTGCAATAAATTGTTATAGAGAAATATAAAAATAAGTGTAAGATAAAAGATTGTGTATAAAATATGTTTTTACATCTCCTTTAATGATTAAAAATCATACAAACTTGATATTCTAAATCACTCGGAATTGCCACTGTGGCTCAGAGAACATTTTCTCCCCTGAAAGTCTTTCCCAGGCTGAGTTGATGATTCTGTGGTCAGAAATTACATCCGCTTTAATGAGGACATTTAAGATGATTTTTATGTTGACGTGGGAAAAAAAGTAATTAGCATTAAAGAAGATGGAGATGATGATATTAGTGACCCTTTGCCTTGGGAATGGTCCTCTGAAACTGACAGGATTGATGGGCCTGTGGCCTCGTGCAAACTCCTGCTGTCTTCAGGTCAACCCTAATGCTTGCCCTGGTGTCTTGGAGTGACTTGGCAGCTCCAAGGACGGATCAGGAAAGAGGGAGGGGACAGGAGCAAGCAGCAGGAGGTGAGGTGATGGCTGTGGGGAGAGAAGGACTGAGAGTGTCCACAGATGATGTCGGCTACTGTTTCAGCTCCACCACTGACTTGCTTGGACAAGTGCTTCCACCTTTCCAAGCCTCAGTTTCCCCACCTACACAATGGAGATGATGATAATAGCACCAAGGTATGGACATTTTTATTTTTTACCACCTGTTGCCATTTGCCTATTTTCAGCACCATCATTATTACTCATTTAATCATCCACTCCAGTTCATTATGATACAGTGCCCAGCCCTCACTTCTGAGTAGCAGGTGTAAGCAGAGACATCCCTCCAGCCACAGTAATGTTTTCAAGGATGTGCTCATGATCCCCATCTGGGTCAATGAGAAGCCATGAGATTTACTGGAAATTTGGGGACAGGAAATAATACTTTTGTCCCTGCTGGACTTTACCTTGAAAGAATGTGAGCTTGAGTAGGTGCAGTCCATTTACACCATGAAAACCTATCTGAGGGTGGTACCAAGAATTAGGAAGCAGTGTCAACAGAACAGAAGAAAGACTGGACCCTCTAACATTGTTTAGTCCCTGGATCCAGTCGTGCCTGAAGCCAGATACTCCTGGATTTTTCAGTTGCATTAGTTGACATATTTCCTTTCTGCTTCTCATCATTTTGGGTTTGGTTTTGGTCACTTGTTAACAAATGAGTCATAATTCACAGAATGATACATGGTTTTGCTATGACAATGAGTGAGATAATCCTTCGTGTGTGTGTGTGTGTGCGCGCGCGCATGCACGCATATGCGTGCAGTGTCCAACAAGCAAGTCCTCAGTAAGTGCTGGCTAATGCTGTTATCATTGTGATAGTGAGCACTCGTGGCCAGCTGCCATGTCTCAGGGGCTGTGCTGTGCACGTGTTTGGCAGAGCCCCCTTCTGGATCTCCAGGGACCAGGCCACTTTGGTGACCTGTTCTGCTCTTCTCTCACTTCCCATGATTGATTACTGGAACACCTGGTGAATATTAACACTGGCCCTGACTCTCACGGGAGCCCTCAGACT
This sequence comes from Phyllostomus hastatus, assembly GCF_019186645.2. NCBI lineage: Eukaryota > Metazoa > Chordata > Mammalia > Chiroptera > Phyllostomidae > Phyllostomus > Phyllostomus hastatus. The sequence continues at coordinate 2,629,967 of NW_025334030.1, forward strand.
GTGAGGCCCTGAAAATCTGCCTCCTCCTCATGTGTTTGCTTCCTCCCAGCCTGGCTCCCCACAGCCAGCCACTCTGCCCTCTCTACCCTCGGGATGTGGCTCCACTGCCAACAATTTTTGGGTTTCTGTTTGCTGTGGAAAAATACCAAGTTCAAAGAGAGCAACTGAGCAGGAGCAACCCCTCCCACAGCTAGCCACAAGGTCCCTCGTCTTCCCGGGGCGTGATCAATTCAGCCTCATCCCGCCTCCTCTGTCTCTAGCTCTAGTTTGCACCCATTTTTTAAAATCCTCACATGAGGACATTTTTAAAATTGGTTTATTTAGAGGAAGAGGAAGGGAAAGAGAGAGAAACATCAATGTGGGAGAGAAACATTGATCTGTTGCCTCCCGTAGGTGCCCCAACCAGGGATTAAACCCAAAACCCAGATGTGTGTTCTGATAGGGAATTGAACCCATGACCTTTTGGGGTATGGGATGATGCTCCAACCAACTGAGCAACTTGGCCAGGGCTGTATCCACTTTTTTTCTTACCCATTTTATCTTTTTATGTGTCAAGGCTTATGCTTACATAACTGGAATAGAGTGCTAAAATGGGCCCCAACTCAGGCCCTGGTTACCCATTTTGGGTTTTCTATTCCTACAGCAAGAAGGTGGTTTGTCCAGTCCTGCCCATTTCCCTTTTTGCTCCTAGAATTCCAAGCTTAAGGTCTTAGGGGGCACAGAAAACACCAAAACATGATCATTGTATCTATCTTTGTCCCATGCAAAGTTCTAAGTTTTCTTTCCTTCTATGTTAAACTTCCATTTCCCTACAGATGCTTGGACAATAAAGACCAAGCAACAGTATTTAGCAATTGGTCACACACTCCTCACCAGCACTCCCCCACCCATTTTTTTTCCTCCATAACATTTGTCACTTTCTTTTTTTTTAAGATTTATTTATTTATTTTTTAGAGAGGGAAGGGAGGGAGAAAGAGAGAGAGAGAAAAAAAAACATGAATGTGCGGTTGCTGGGGGCTGTGGCCTGCAACCCTGGCATGTGCCCTGACTGGGAATTGAACCCGTGATACTTTGGTTCACAGCCCATGCTCAATCCACTGAGCTATGCCTGCCAGGGCTCATTTGTCACTTTCTAATAGACCATATGGGTTACTGACTCATTTTGATCATCTTTTTCTTTCCCCAGCTAGAATGCAAGCCCCATGATGCCAGGGATTCTTGTCTGTTTTGTCACTACTGGGCTCCCAGTGCCTGGAACAGTGTTGGAACAACATTGTACACATATGTGCAACAAATATGTGTTGGATGTTGAATGTTTGATTGAGATCAGCTGCATCAGCCTAATGACCATATTGGACACCAAGTCTTCCATATTCATTTGTTCATTCATCTCTTCTTTCCCTCCTTTCTTTCATCTCTCCTTACCCAATGATTATTTCATGCCTACTATGTGCAAAACATACCTAATTCCCATATTTGAGGAGTTTATAGTTCAATGGAGAAGACATCTACTTAAACCAAGGAGGATAATGCAGCATGACAATTGTTAGAAAAATTTCAGGGTGTGTGGGGAGCACAGCAAAAAAGTATTTTTCTCTAAACTTGGGATTCAGGCAAAGTCTTCAGGAGGAACAGTATTTGTGCTAAACCCTGGAGGTAATTGGAATTAGTCTGTCTTCATCAGTGAGAAGAAATCGCACAGAGAGCAGAACCTACTATGAGTTCATCCATCTTCCCTTGTTTTCTCCCTTAGCACTGACATTCCTGAGACCCCTCTAGCCAAAGTTTAGATTAGCTGGCTGATTTCAGCCAAAGTTAATGCTCAGTATTTCACTGTGATGCATTTATACAGAGTCATAAATAAATTCTCTTCATATGCTATGTGTCTTCCCACCCCCCAAATTCAGATGTCCCAACAGAAAAACACTAAAGCTGAGGTGAAAACAATGGAACATGCTTTATACCTTCTTTAGGCTTATGTTTTTAAAAAGCTTTATTGAGATATAATTCACATACCATACCTGTCACCCATTTAAAGTGTACAAGTCAATGGTTTTTAGTTTATTCACAGAGTTCTGCAGCCATCATCACAAGTTTGAGCTCTATGTAACAGACATTTTTGATAGAAAGGAAAACCTCAAGTGCCCTTCACTTAGTGAGAAACATAGATTTACTGACATACTAGAAATAGGATAACAAGTTCACCAACTAGGGGCAGGATAACGTAGAAATTGTAGAGCATGGGTGGGACTAAGCAATGTGAAGCCAAAATATTTTTTCCAGAGTCATTTTCTTAAAGATATAGATCTCTTGTGATGATGCTGCTTGCTGAAAAGGGGGCCAATTTAGGAGCTCAGGTAGATGCAAGAAACCTGTGGCTGTCAGCAGGGAGGTGCCTGAGAAAGAGAGGGAGACTACAACAGGATCCAAGAGAGAAATGTGGGTAATTGAAGAGGAGAGAGAAGACAGTGGGGAGGGACTGGGGAAAGAGGGGAAGACATATTCACAGACACACAAACAGATGGAGAGAAAAGCAGAGATACAAAGAGACAGACACATGCAGATGGAGAGAGGGGAGGGGGCAGAAAGAGGCAGAAAGAGATGGAGACAGACGGTCAGAGAGACACCAGAACAGGAAAATGCAGAGAGAAAGTGTTTAAAAATAAATTGAGAAAATATTTTTCTTCAGTCTCTACTGCCTTCATCCTAAAATTTTCACAGAGGGTTCAAATGCCCTCCCTTGCTTCCTCCAGGGCATCCAGGAAACAGGGTACCAGAGTCCTCTCACTGAAAAGCAGGAAGGGGTGTGGGAAAGGAGGGAGCAGAAGCTGGGACAAGAAGCAGCCCCATATGGCCATGGGTGACTGAATCACACCTCCCCCCAGCGCTACTCTGGTGCACTTTTAGGAAAGTGTAAAGGCTTACAGAGAGCGTTGCTATAGATAGTGACATGTCTGATTCTGAAACAAAGGAGACAGCAGAGAATTTCAAAGCCCTGTAGCCCTAACTTCCCCAAATATAGATCCCAGCATCTCTCTAGGAGGCTGAGTTCACTTCATCCCTACATGAAATGGGTAGCAGAGTGCATGGTGATCAGGCTTGCAGCAAAGGGGTGAAGAGCCACTCCACTGGATTATAGGTACCCACATGGTCCATCCCCATCATCATAGCTGGTAATTAAGGGAAATGAAAGAGATTGCAATGTCAGAATCTCTCTGCAGGCAATAAGGCTGAGCACACTGTTGTCATTGTACCCTCCACACACAGGGACATCACCATAACATCCCAGCTTTAGAGAGCACACACATGAACACCCATGCCTTCACCCACCAGGTGCACACATATGACACAAATTGAACACAGTTCTCTGAACAAGGTTCATGCATGTTCCCATTGATCTCACAACTAAGTCCTCTTTGACTCAAGTAGCAGACATGGATGTGCTTAGTAATCAGAGTAGGAGAAGAATTAAGACTGAGAAGAGAGAAGAAAATCATGAAAGGGCAGGTGGGAAAGATATCCTTGGGTGGCCTTGGAGGAAGAAAGCTGCTTAAAGAGAAGAAAGATGCTTCTCTAATACCAAGGCTGTGAGACACCTCTGCTATCTGTTAGGAGGAAGTTGAGATGTCACTGAAAAGAATGGAGCTAGGGAATAGTCCTGTTCTGCTCTGCTCTGTAGAGTTTCAGGACTAACACTGTCTGGGTTTGCATAAAAGCTACAGGAATCATGAAATGTGGAGAGGTTTGAAGGCATCTCCTTGACACCCATGGACTGTCCTGACCCTTTTCTTTAGTTAAAGTGAGATAGAGATGCTAGCAAAAGATGGTCCCTTAACATTTTCTAGGCAAATACAATATCTCTGTGACCATAGGAGTGTCAGGCGTGGAAACCAAAGAACTAAGGACAAGTGGGCAAACTCCATTATAGCAAGGAATGGCCCCCACCATTCCTACCACTGTGGAATGCATGCTTCTCATGGTCTATCTTCTTTAGGGATATCTTCTTTCTCTTTCCCCTTTCTTTGTGGTCAGTTTGGTTCTGCCAAGCTCAACTTCACATTTACCATCTACCAAATGCTATACTAAGACCTGGGGCTGTGAGGATAATGCATTGTCTTTGCCTCGCACAAGGTCACTGTCCAGGTGGCAGATAGAGTATAAAGTCATCCCAGCACTATCACATGCAAGTTTGGACACTAGGCCCCAAAGAAGAAAATGTTAGCAAGCACATGATGGGTCTTATTTACCTGGTGCTGAGCCCAGTAGACTTAAGCAAGATTATCAATTCAGCCAAAAAACAAAAGCTGATGCTGCCTCATTTCCTTATCAACGGTTCCTTTTGAAGTGGTAAAACTCCATGGGGCTCAGTGGAAGTAAGGTTTCAGTGGGGATTAAAGCAGATGTTCTTTGACTAGAGAAGCCACCTACCAGCCAAGGAGAAGGACATTAAACCAGGCAGGGGTTGAGGAAGCTAGAGTTCCTCCCAGCTGTAAACAGCTTCCCAAGGGAAGTGCCAGGAGATTAGTGCAGATAGAGTTGGAAAGGAAGAATACTACTGGGAAAGAGGGGAAAGGAGGTGATAAAAGACTAAAAGGGAAGAAGGGAAGGGGGAAGAAGAAAGCAGGAAGAAGAGAAGGGCATCTGAGAGATGTCTGTGCTGCTGGACAAGGGTAACATCATGAGAGATAGCCTTGGCTTTAAGTGACCTGCTGAATTCAGACACCTTCTGGGCACTGAAGCTTGAGATCCTTAACCTAGCCAAGGGGAGGTAGATGAACTAGGCAAGATCACCACCACCTGGCTGCAGCTATTCCAGGGATGATGTTCTGCTTGGAAAGACATTTTAGGACTGGGGACAAGAGACCCCATTTGTGCATTGGGATTAATTTCTAGATTAGCTGAAAATGTAATTATGACAACTGGCTTCCCCAGTGGCCTTTCTTATTTCTCTACAGTCCAGAGACCAGGGTTGGGCCACTCCCATCAGAAACGCAGTTTCTGAGCTCTGTCAGTGGCAGTGGAAGTGTTTGTATACTTTCACATGCCAAATGCAAGGTTAGAAACCCTGTGTTAGTCCTGATCATGTGTTCTGAATTCTGAATTCCTGGTTAATGAAGTCTATAGGTTTAGGAGCTACTACAGATCTGCAATGCCTGTTTAAATCCTAAAGGGGGCATTTTTTTGTTTCTTGGTTTTAAAAGTCAGCTTTATCAAGCTGTAACTTACATATGGTATAATGTACCCTTTTTAAAGCATATGTATGGGTATAATGAGTTTTGACAAACATACCTGGTCATAGAAATCATCATCACAATCAAAACATGGAATATTTTCATCATCCTCAAAAGTTCCCGCAATTGAAATTTGTAAGTGCTCCTTGCAAGCAGGCATTCCCCTCGAAAAGGGAGAATGGTACAATTTGTTTATCTTCCTTTCTGGGACTTCACATTTAGTCAACATCAATGGTGACATTGTTGAAGACTTAAAACCCCATCTTTTGTGAATAATATCCATAAGGTCAGAGAATAAAGCTGGCTTTTCTCCCCACTGTACCCCCAGATCCTAACCCCAGTGTCTTCCACAAAGGTGACTTGCAGTAAAATGTTAAATGAATGGATGAACAATGTATAGATTTGATCTTAGATTAAAGGTTAGATAGAAAGTAGTTATTTGTTGCTAAAAATGACATTTTTTTTCAATTTACCAGCACAAAAATAAAGGCTCAGAGTAGCCATGATCTGTCCAACCCCAAAGTCTGTGCCTTTTACTCTGTGACTTGCTGCCATCTCCCATTTCTGAAAATTCTGACAAGCACCCAACAGCCAGTTAGCTCCTGTTCTGCAGGATTGAGTCTCCTAGAAAATCACATTACCAAGGAGCTTTCTTGCTCCTGAGTTGCTTTGAGCCTTCCTGGGCTGAGAGCATTTGGCCCACAGCCGTTGTAGTTTCTATAATCTTAATGAAGGAGGGCTGCTCCCTCTTGGCTTCGGGTCTTTAAATTCCTGAATTTTAATAACCAACTCCACTGATGATTTACACATTTCAAGGCAGGAATTAGCAGAAAATTCCATATTTCATAGATACTGAATTGGGCTATTATCTCCAGGCACCAGGTGCCAATTTCCTATCAAATGGTGAAATGCCGTAATTATCAGTAGAATTCCATTCAAATTCTAAAAGTAGATAAATAACCAATGGGAATATCATTTATTCATTAGAATATGAAGAAAGGGGAAAATATTACCCTGTTCACAGTTGCAACGAGGCTGCCTTGCAAGGCAATGCCCAGCTCACTGATGCAGGCTGCAGGATTCTAGATTCATTGAGCTCCCAGGTCGGCAAGAGAGAGAAGCTTCCATTAAACACCTGAACAGACAAGATAATGGGCCACTGATTGAGGGGCTAATGTGTAAGATGTGGTGATGCCTTCTTATTTTTCTTGTGATGAATAGAAAGACACATACAGGCATGCCTTGGAGATACTGCCGATTTGGTTCCAGACCACTGCAATAACGCAAGTATTGCAATAGTGTGTCATAATGTTTTTGCTGGGGGATAGGCTTGCCTTCACTTTGTAAAAATGCAACATCTGTGAAACACAATAAAATGAGGTTTGTCTGTATTCGAAATCACTGAGAAATTGCCAAAGACTTCTTATTCCTATTCTATATACATCTCCACAGAAGGTACTAGTATCCCCAACAAACTGAAGTTCAGAAGGCCTAAGCCACTTGCCCAAGGACACACAGCTTGCAAGTGACAGATCTAGGTTGGCCAGTCTCCAAAGTCTTGCTCAGTTAGTTACAGTCCTCAGCCACAGTGCACTTTGTTTTAAAAGTTTAGGTTTATTGAGCTGTAACTTACTTACAGTATAATGTACCCTTTTTTCAGCATATGATTTGATGAGTTTTGACAAACAGATACAGTCATAATCATCACCACAATCAAAACATGGAATATTTCTATCACCCTCAAAAGTTCCCCCAATTCAAATTTGTAGGTGCTAATTGCAGACAGACATTCCCTTCAAACAAGGAGAATAGTACAATTTGTTTATTTTCCTATCTGGCCCTTTATATCATTACCTCCCTAACCTCTTGCCCTACAGCTGGATACCAAAAGTCCTGGGATGATCTCAGCATTCTCACCCATCAATTTAAGGGAAAAGATAGTATTGTGTCTGGGTGCCCTCAGGAAGGGAAACTTAAGGTATAGACTTTTGGCTGGGATGGACAGACTGAAGGTGATCTTGGAATTCCACCAAGTATGGATGTCTTCCCTTGGGCTAAGGTGCCAGTGAACCCCTTCAAATATGCAGATATCCCCATGGAGGTCCCATCAAGTCTCATTCCTTTGAGTTTCCACTTAGGAACTTTAAATGTAAGAACTCCTAACCTGTATAAATAAAGAAGCAAAATCAGTCTTCACATCTAAGTTTGAATTCAAGGCCAGGTATGAATTCCCACTCATGTACCCTTGGGAAAGTTATAAAACCTTTCTGAGCCTCAGTTTCCTTAACCATATTGACAATAAAAATAGTAGTGAGTTATTGGCAGAAGTAAGTGACAGTGTCTGGATTATTGGGAAAAGTAAGTAAAATCGGCATGTTTAGCAGATGCCTAGAACACATAAAATGATCAAATATCTTGTCTTCATCACTATTGTTTGCTATTGTTGCTACTGTTGTTACAGATGTGCCTGAGTTACAAAGGTGATAGGAATGAAAGACTCAGTGCATAAAAGGATATAGCATGTTGGCATATAGTTCATGCTATTGTTACTATTGTTACAATATTAAAATATTTGTTATAAGCATGTGTCACATTATGAGAAACGATATTATTGATCATAATATCTATAGTTAGTACTATTGCTAATAATATTCTGTAGTTATAAGCTTTCTTGTAATATAATAATATTACAAAGCATAATGATAATGCTAATGTGTAGGTCAGGAGCAAAGCAGACAGGGAGGTATGAAGTAGCAAAACCTAAATCCTTTTTCCAACCTCCTTTTTATTTTCTCCACCTTGTTTTTTAAAAAAGAAACCCCTCTTTTTTCAGGTGAGATAAGTTTTTCTGGTTTAAACTCCTGTCCCAGTTTAATTTCCCTTTCCTAACATGCTCTGAGGCTCTGTTCTCTGGGCTTCAGTCTGTGGAGGAGGATTTGCCCCTGGCTGACCTCAAGACATGGGGCTGGCCTGACAAACAGGGCCACTTGCCACGTGGAAGACAGTGAGTCAAAGCAGGTCAAGATCCTTGCATTCTGGCAGCCTCCTTAGCAATGGAAGGGTTGTTGTCTAAGGTGGGGGAAAATATCCAAGGCCCCAGTAGCCTTTTGGGGAAAGGCAACTCAGCAGTATTTAGAAAGGGCCAGTCATAGCATAGTTCATGAAAAGAAGCTCAGGCCTGACCAATCTGTTTGAATTCTCTGAATATATCCAAGAATTGAGAGACAATGGTTCCATAATGGGCAATTTATCTGCATTTCAGGGAGGCGTCTTATCTGGTATGACAAAACCGATTGATTCGCAAAGGCCAATATGGCATGTTAGGGAAGGGAAATTAAACTGGGACAGAAGGAGTTTAAATCAGAAAAACGTATCTCACCTGAAAAAAGAGGGGCTTCTTTTAAAAAACAAAGTAGAGAAAATAAAAAGGAGGTTGGAAAAAGCAGGATTCAGGTTTAAACAGAAATGGAACAAAATGTCCTACTTTTTATGGAGAGACCCTTTGGTGACCAACCTCAGGAATGTGATTTTGTATATGGTTATATGTCACAAAGCTGGTGCTGAGAATCAACTCCTACCTGAAGTTAACCTGCTGAATCCAAGAGCCTCATCAGGCCAGGTGCCAGCCAAGAAGCTGAGGACCTCGAGACTTGGCATCTGTACCATTCCTGAGGGGGTAGAAGGCAGCTGGTATTCTGTCCTTAGAAAGCACAGGCTCTGTGCCAGGTGGCAATGGCAGCTGGTCCCATGGCTGATTCTGACAAGTGAGCATGCCACAAGGTGCCCCAGTGGTTCTGCCATGTGCCAGTTGTATGACTGTGGGCCTCAGATTGCCTCTCCAAGCATTCTACGTGGAAAATGGAGATCACACTGTCATTCCTATGGCTCAAGGGAAAGTCCCACAGAGAGCTCCTTGGTGATGGGAATTCAGTTTTTTAGAAAATTTTTAAATCGTTTTTAATTTTTCAACTACAATTGACATACAATATTGCATTACTTTCAGGTGTACACCCCAATGATGAGACATTACATAACTTACTATGTGATCATCCTAATAAACCTCACACCCCTCTGACACCATACATAGTTATTAGAATATTGTTGACTATTTTCTCTATGGTTATTCTTCAACAACCAATCTGTGTTATTTTTAGTGTTTTTAAAATATATTTTATTGATTATGTTACTATAGTGTCCCATTCCCCCCCTTTAGTCCCCTTCACCCTGCACACCCCCTCCCACCCACATTCCCCCACCTTAGTTCATGTCCATTGGTTGTACATATAAGTTCTTTGGCTTCTGCATTTCTTGTACCATTCTTAACCTCCTCCTGTCTATTGTGTACCCACCATCTGTGCTACTTATCCTCAGTACCTTTTCCCCCATATCCTCCTCCCCTTCCCTGCTGATATCCTTTCATGTGATCTCCATTTCTGTGATTCTGTTCCTGTTCTAGCTGTTTGCTTGGCTCAGGTTTTTTTTTTTTTAGGTCCAGTTGTTGATAGTTGTGAGTTTGTTGTCATTTCACTCTTCATATTTTTGATCTTCTTCTTTTTCTTAGATATGTCCCTTTAACATTTCATATAATAAGGACTTGGTGATGGTGAACTCCTTTACCTTGACATTATCTGGGAAGCACTTTATCTGTCTTTCCATTCTAAATGAAAGTTTTGCTGGATAGAGCAACCTTGGATGTAGGTCCTTGCCCTTCATGACTTGGAATACTTCTTTCCAGCCCCTTCTTGCCTGCAAGATTGCTTTAGAAAAATCAGCTGATAGTCTTATGGGAACTCCTTTGTAGGT